>NC_052399.1:20831145-21478645 GCF_009389715.1 Phoenix dactylifera
CGGATCCCCAAAAAACGAATTATTAAATGTTCCTATAAACGACTAATAACGGAGCGTAACCTCAAATATATTAAGCTACATTCATTAAAAGAAAGCTGGTAACATTGATTAAAGAAAGAAAGAAAGAAAGAAAGAAATTGTACTCTGACCGTGTGTAGAACTATTTGGCACAAAATTTATATTATTATTAGAAAAAGGATCTAACCATCTCATAATGTCGTGAAACACATGGAGATATTTTTCTTGCAATATCCAAAGCAAGATCAGAAAACCGGGTCACGAGCTAATACTAGTTGATGGATTTATTAGTGTCTATAATAAACTTTCTATCTAAATCAAAAACGGGGTTTAACAAGAAAAAGAAGGAAAAACTTGCAATACAACTAATGTAGAGCACTAAATTAGCAATTTGACAAATATTCTTCCCTTAGGTTACTCAAATTTCGTCGACACAAATATCATCTCTCTAAAAATCAAAAAAATTTTGAAAAAAAAAGACGCATTTATTATGTAATGCCAATGAACCAAGAATCGAGAAAAAATAAAGAAGAAAACTAAAAGAAAAGGCCTCAAGAAAGCACCACACTGACCTATCACCAGATCTTCCACGGCTATTGCCCCGAGCTGCAGGAGGGGAAGAACCGATACACCCACCAAGAGAAAAGTCCTCCTGTGCGAGGAACCGCTCGTATCGCCCTGAGGCGAGGCCATGGCCACCCCTACTTTCTTCTTCGCAACCTTTCGATGAGAACACGGCAAGAGAGAAGGGGAGGACCCGGAAGGGAAGAAGGGTAGAGAGAGGCGTGACTGCGAGAAGGTCGAGCTCTCCGATAAAAACCCCATTTTTCCCCCGAATTCTTTGAAAGAAAATATCGTTAGACAGCACTATGTCTTTCTTCCTTCCCCCGGTCACCCCATCCGTAGGTTTTCTTTGTCCTTTTCTTTTCTTTTCTTCTCTTCTCTTTAGCGCCATCCACTTTGCCAAGATCAAGCAGCCACTACCCTGCCCCTGGCTCCAGGTAAAGGCCTGAGAAATTCCGTACGTCTACGCCTCGCTCTCGCAAATCTAACGCGTCCGTCTTCGGATGGCCAGAAGAGAACATTGATCGTACGGTGGATGATTCAAAATAGGAGGACTGGGTTTTACCGGGCCAACTCTATTGGAGCTTTTGGCGAGGGCCAAGCATCGCACCAACAGCAGCCGAGTCTTGAGAGATAGGGGGATATAATAGATCTTCTTGTCATGCCAGCTCAGCTAATACTTTTTCTAATAATAAGCCGATGAAGAAAGGTAGCTCAACCGGACAAAGAAATTCTATCCCTGCGAATTGAGTTTATATATATATATATATTAGTAGCTCACACATAAAAGATATAAGTATGGTCCAAAAAATCAGACAATAAAAAAATATATAAAGAAAACAAAATAGAAGCATGGTTCTTGCAGATAAAATTTTCGGAATAATGAGCTGTATAGAATGCTATACAAATTACAGCGCTATGCAAATGGAGTTTGGCCGCGTATTTCTCGTATACTTGCATCTTTTAAACTTGTTCATGATGGAAATGGAACTTTGGTATAACTCAACAAGATTAAATATAAGAATAATGGGCTGTATAGAATGCTATCCAAATTACAGCGCTATGCAAATAGAGTTTGGCCGCGTACTTCTCGTATACTTGCATCTTTCAAACTTGTTCATGGTGGAAATGGAACTTTGGTATAACTCAACAAGATTAAACATAAAACTATAAAAGCGGGAAAGAAATCCGAGGCACAGCCGAGCAACATGCCATGCCTAGTTAGAATCTTTGGTACAATTTTTTTTCACATAATTTGAAATTTAGTGGCATAGTTAATATTTCTTCTATGATTACCCTTCTTCCGCTCTCAACTTCTCCTCCTCATTAGATTTGCAAATCTCATATTCTCCATTGTGATCAAGAAGGGCCCTTCTAGAGCTTCACATTTTCTTTGAAAAACCTGTACCAATTGGTCCAGAGAGAAAAATTGCCATCTCTTTCGTAACGAGAGAATCTATAATTAATTTTAGGCAATAAAAAATTTACCATATCATGATTTGGACTTATTTATCCAATGGATGCTGCTTTCTCTTTTACAAAAGAATTTTTTTAAGACATTTAATTTTTGCCATGCTTTCTCTTTTACATAAGTATTTATGGTTTTGGAAATTGTTATATCACAGAACAACTGAAACCCAAAAAATAAAATTAGTATTTATAAATAAATCAAATATTTTAAACAATTAATGGCATTTAGCTACATCAATCACAAAAAAATAATAAAGTAATATCTAATAGTCCTTATTTTATTTATTTTTGGAAAAATCAAGAATTGGTAGCCAATAAATGGAGGCTTGGTGGTCAAGAAATAGGGATTTGATATGGTACCTTTTTTTCTAAAAGATTTGCAAAATACCTTCTCAATTGAATAAATTTTCCCTTTAGTGGGTCATAAATCACGTTATCTGATGATCAATGCTAATCCAACCGAATGGACGGTAGTAACTGGAAGATCCAAGTCGAGATTGGTGCGGCGATTATACGCTAAATATTTCACTTATACCATGATCCCGAAAATACCCTCGAAAGGCGGGAAAGACCCTCTTTGCGAGAGCCTATAAACCGGACCGACCGTTGTTCTTCTTTTCCCTTCATGTTGTGTTTTTCTTAGGGATGCTCTCCGGGGTTTCACCAAAACATCTAGGAAAAGTTCAAGAAACCCCAAAACATCTCCGAGGAGATGCCTATCTACATGTTACGAGGATCGACGTCGATTTCCCCTTCAAGGTTTGCGATTGCCAGATTGTTTACATTGAGAAGGTCATCCAATCGTTGGAAGAGGTTGCGTCCGTCTCATCCGAGCCCTTTTCTTTCTTTTACTTTGATCTTTTAACGCTATCGCTTTGATTCACAAGAAATGGCCCGATGTGAATGTTTTCAATTCGATTTCTTATTTTCTTGGTTGTGATTCTTATTTTAGCTTCTTTTTTTCTTTTCATCAATTCTTTTATCTTTTATCCATTTGAATCAGAGGTAAAAGCCCGATTGACCGATTTTTATTCAGGTTCTTCATCTTTCTCTAATTTATCTCGAGTTCAATCAGTCTCCCCAGAACATGTTTGTATCGCTACGGATCTCCGTCGACTCTCCTTCTAATTTCTTTTTTTCTTTTACCGGAATCTTTTTGACTTAGTCCTTCAATCCAGGAAAGATTGCCCAATTCTTATCCCAGATTCATGCTTTAATCTCCTTTATTCGATCCATAAGATTTGCATCCGATTCAAACAACTTTGATCTTCTTGATCATTCTTGATCTTCTTTACTCATTATTATTGTTTGAATAGGATCGATATTACATGTAGTCTTTTCTTTTAGATCCATCTTTCAAAATTTAGCTAATTCGCGGGAAATGTCTCTTTTGTAGTGTAAACTAGAGTTTTATCTGGAAGTACTGTTTCTTCTTTCTTTATCTGATACTCTTAATCTTTATTTTATTTATTACAGAAGAGAGTTTGTTGATTAAACAATTTTATTTGGTTTACTTTTAAATCAATCTTTAGTTTAATTGATTTTTTTCTATGTCGCGTTATTTAGTTTAATTCTAACTTTTTTTCTTAAATTGAAGGTCATGCCGTGTTATCTTCTTCATTTACTTTTCTCTTTTGATATAGAAAGAATATTTGTCATATAGTTTATCTGCAAGAAACGTTTCTCAGACTGTAGA
This sequence comes from Phoenix dactylifera, assembly GCF_009389715.1. NCBI lineage: Eukaryota > Viridiplantae > Streptophyta > Magnoliopsida > Arecales > Arecaceae > Phoenix > Phoenix dactylifera. The sequence goes on from NC_052399.1 coordinate 20,834,894, forward strand.
AGCTAGAGTTACTATGTGGAATCATTAGGTAATTTTGTTTGGTGTTATGCTGTTTTGTTGTCCTTTACTAGGTTTATTTTCCAATTTTCTATCCAAAATGTACTATAACTATTTTAAAATTTCCATTATGTTTGGGTGCTTTATTGAAGCACCCCACTGGAAAGGGGGCTACAAGCCTCTCACTTATTCTGAAAAAAATATAGGTGATGGGATGAGCAGTGAGTGCAGTAGCATATTGCCTGTTTTGATACATAATCATATTGTCTACTTTTTCTTCACAGTGGTATTCTTGGGTATATTATACCATATGCTTCCACATGAGATTTTTTTTAAAAAAAAATGTTTTATCCAATAATTTAATAATCACAAAATGAGTGCTTTTGCATGATGCCGATGGTCTTCACACTTTGTGGCATTTGCTATTCACTGCATTTTGATGCAGAATAGTATGGTCAGGATTGCATAGAACAGTAAACATCTTGGATTATTTAAATCTCGTATATTTTTTTAATGGGTTTTGGATATTTCTTGGATTCTTAACTTGGTCTATGCTATCAGTTTTTTGATCCTTCAATTTTATCTCAAATTTTGCAAGGTGTTGACATACAAAATCAATTGAAGGTGCTAGCATTTCATGTCTTGAATTCAATGAAAATTTTGAAATGTGAATTCAGTGCAAGGAGAAATGCCAGCAGTGCATTGGTCTTATAATTTTCAAACAGGAATTGACTTGTCCTTCATCTTCTTCTTTTCTTTTTTTGAAAAAAAGAGAAATTAGCTTTTGTAGATGGAGTGCTTACCACAAATGTGCATCTATAGGGAAGCCTTTTGTGCTCACTTTTGCATCTTCTCTTCTTCTGGCACTAGAGAGGCTGTAATTTGTTTGATGATTCTTGCTAGTCACTTTACTTGTGCCACTGCTGGAAAATTTCAGGCCAAGGATACCAATAGACATAATTGAGTCCAAATGTGCATCCATCATGAAATGCAGATTTTTCGAAGTAGAGTATAAGACCATGGTTGAATACTGCCTGTGCATAAAAGGTTCTGCTGCCCTTACCCTCATGTTCCTGGTACTAATAAATTCATATCATCACTGTTTACTGTCGTTATGCTGCAATTTATTGAATCATAATGTGTCATTGCTTATTCTAAATATAGTATATAGCATGACCAGATTGCAATAATCAGACAGAGTGTTGAGGCCCTGTTCCAATTCACATAAAAAACACATGATGGAAAGAGTGGTGTTCCCTCAATTGATGAATCTGCTTATATCCTTAAACATAATTCTGCAAAAAAGCAGGTGCTTACTGTGAAATTATGATGGACGACAGAACTGAGTGGTGGTTAGGATGTAGAGAAGGGTGTGAGGAAATAGTGGAGAGAGCATGGGAAGAGTCTTGGAGCATTACATGGGTTTAGTTATTCTAGATTGTTTGTTTTTTATTTTTTGAGGAAAAAAACTATTTTTCTTTGTCCTTTTAGAGAAGTACTGGTTTGCTTAGTGGGATTTAGGTAGTCATTTATTATTTTATTTGTTCTGCATATGGTGCTAGATATGGTAGCATATACCTCATATTGTGTGACAATATGTGAAGATACTGAACATTGGTTCATTCTACCTCTACTACAAATAGTCTGTCTGATTTTAATTTTTGTTTCTGAGCATGTGATGGTCTGATTTTTTGGTTTTTCTCTTGTGACTCTAATGGAAGTCACAAGACCTGTCATCCTTAAGTGCACTTTCCTGCTTTTTCTAATTTAGTTCTCCGTAACTGTATACATTGACTTATGTAAATCTTGCAGTCTTTTCCAACCTAGCTCCTCCAATTTCAGGGTCAATTAGTCATAAAGAGAAATTTTAGTCAGGTAAGGTTTTCTTGACCTATTTATTTAGTAAGATGAGACCAAATAGTGTGAAGTTGCTATATAACCAGGTTGCTTTTCTGAGTAAGAAACTGAAGTATTTCCTCTTGTCAGAGTTGATCAAATTTTTGAAATTGTTACTAGTTAGCTATACTTCTTTATGTGCATGTGTAATATTTTGTAGATTACATGAAGAAGCATCAAAAATCTGGAGAGAAGCTTTTCGACATCTAAGATTTGGTTAATATTGGTAGAATTGAGGTGCCAAAAGCTTAGCTTTATTGTCATCATGTTGTGCAAAGTTTACTATGCATTTCTTTTAACAGCACATTTTATTGCTGCAATCAGTATAGGAATTTAAACTTGCACACATTTTGTGAAATGATAATTAACTATGCAGATGCCATTATTACATATCCAGAGAGCTTTGCAAAGCAGTTTATATTATTGATACCAAGAACAGTGTTCACTTTTAAGTATCCAGTGGAGCAATGCTATACTCAAAATTGATGAAGCCCACAACCTGCTAAAAGAAAAGAAAAACTATTCCTATGGACTTAGATTTAGGCTTTATTAATCATAAAATATGGAGGATTTAATTTGAGCTTTTAGATTTTTGGCAGAAGTACTGAAGCATGTTAAATTTCAAAAATTAGGAAAATTGTTCCTTGTGCAGTCATAACTTGACCTTACCCTTTTTTATCATCCTGTGCTCGTGTTTCTTCATGGACTATGTAATGTTTAGATTTTTTATTTTCTTGTTTTCTTGCACAACCCCTGTTATCTTACTTATTCTCTTCACATGACATGTAGGAAGAGCATAGGCACAGATGCAGCTTCATTTGACTTGCAATCTGGTAATCTGACTACTTGCATAGCTGAAGCAAAACAACTTGACCTTTCCATTGCCGGGAGGCAGTAAAAAATCGACTGAAACATCTAGATTCAGATAGTTATGCTGTTTTAGAAGGAATTGTAAGGCATACCATGACTTTCCATAATTTTTTATTTGTAATTTGTTGGGCTAATGATATCTTCTGTTTTCCAAGTCATGAGTCATTGATAGCTTATTTAAATACTCTCTGTACTCATTCCGGAAACTTGGGTTTCTGTTTGGGTCAAACAATGAAAGAAATCATGAGAATTGTTGGTCTATTTTGCAACTTGAGGAGATGCTTATTAAAAACCAAGTCTTTTCACAGGTAACATTTGCAGAAAGAGGCTTAGTAGGTTCTGATTTTTTGCGGGAATATATTAATGGTGTTATCCATTAATTCTACTTAATTATGAATTTTTGTTTGACTTGAATTCTGTCTATCGAGAACTGAAATTCTTGGATACAACTTTTGTCCTCCTCTGTTAGATTTATATCTCAGATATTCAGAATATATCATTTTATTGTTTAATCATTATTGCAAGCTACCATGCCTTATATAAAATAAAAAAAAAATGGTAGCTGAATATCATTTTTTCTGTCCACTTATTTTGTGCTCCTTTAGATCTCATTCTGTTTCTGCTTCGGCTGAATTTTTATTCTTTTGAGATGGATTTATTTGCCTATATCAAACCTCTATTTATCCCCTCATCTGAAATCATTAGAAGCCACAGGAACTTCAGAGGGTTGCTCCCTGTTTACATGAAGTTTAGCAACTGACAAGGTATGTTTCTACTGGTCAGTCTTTTGAGCATAATGAAGTGTTCCTATCTTGACCTAAAATGGCTTTGCCAGGAATTCAACACCGTTTTGTTAAATGTCAGAAGAGAGATCAGAATCTTATCTTATAACCTTCTCAAATTCTTGTGAGTCGCGCTTTTATCCAAATAAGGCTTGAAGAATTAAAATAAAGAACTGTTTTGTTCTCTGTTTAACTACTGTTTTTAATGACAGTGGCCAAGCTTCAAAATTTGATGAAGATAGCTTCCATTAAATCAGTTATTCATAAATCTAATTTCTCGAAAGTCAATAAAATTTCCTTTTCATGTTGTTTTTAATAGAGAAAATGAGGTATATTTTGATAGATAAAAACTCTTAAATATTTGATTAGTCTATACTTGGTGAAACTGAGAATGATGTTGTTAAAGAGTTGGTTACAGTACATACGGATAAATGTGAAGACAATAAGAATGCAGACAGTTATGAATTATGCAACTTGGTAATCAATCACATTAGCTATTGTAATGGCAAAATATATGCTTCTAAACATGAAAGCATATGTTTCAGGTTAGATTGATTGGCCTATGCTCTGCAAATGCAGGATGTAAAAGTTTTTTCACATCCAAACTTAATCTGAGTAAAATAAAGTAAATATTCAACATTAATTTAGGCCTCAAACTATTTTATATCATGTTTTGCAGTTACAGTGTGCTATAATTGATGTTCACATGCCTCCAGTACTTACTATTGAAGCTTCGGAAACAGATTGCTGAAATTGCTGCACTAATCCAAAGAAAAGGGTTTTACCCTCCCTGGGCAGTATATTTATCAATTTTTGTCTAATCTGAACATCACATATAAGACAGCCAAAATGATTTTCATACCGTTGATAATGTTTCATGATTCTTTAGGAGGGTATTTCATCTGCTTTTGAGGCCCTCTGGTTTCACTGAGATTGTTTATTTCATTATTGTACATTCTTGTATTATTGGACATGCTTATTATGATTGTCTTATTCTAAATCGTGGAGTATAATAATGAAGAAAAGTCTTCCTCTCTGTTTTCTAAACATCAGAAACTATAACTAAGTCTGGAAAACCATGCACATCCAAGGGCACAGTTTGCTATTAGAAAACTTCAAGGATTTTTTTTTTTCAATATTATCTTTAGAGATGGTGGTCAAGGTTATGTCAGATATTATCATGCAAGTTACATTTTCTGTATATATGCACATTTTTAGGCCACTTTCATATCTCCTGCTGCTGATGATTTCTAATGTATCTCTACTTTATGGTAGATGCTGTTTTCATTTAATTTATTCTATCTCAGCAGCAAATTATAGTAATTTGAAATTATTTTTGTTTTAAGTTCATCTGCAGGAAATCATCCCAATTTGACAGAAAGTTTCACTAGTATTTGCGAAGGTACCAAATGCCTTTTCTGGAGTTTGTAATGCCAAAGCTTTTTTAATTGTATGTCTTACTTTTCTTTCTGAAAAGATGAGTTTTTGGTATATTATGTTTAGATATTAATCAACCCTTAAGGATTAACAGTGTATTTTGTTTCATTGAAATACTGCCTAGTTTTGGAAGATAAAATCAAAGAAACTGCTTTATTCACAGTTTTTTAACATGTTTCTCACTGTTACATCAGCTTTTGTATTGTTGAATTTAGAATATGGTCTATTATTCTTTTATCTTGATAGTAGAAACAATGGCTGTTATTTTTCCCACTGTATACATGAACAAAATAATGACTTTCATAAGGATTATTATCAGCCATTATAATGGAAAATATTGGTAAAATAAGAGCATAATTTGATAATTTCATAACTGCAAAAAAAATAGTATATGTGAACTGATATGGAGATTTAAATAATTTTTTTTCTAGATGAACAATGAAAATTTCAAATAACAGCTGTTGTTCCCATTTTATAACTGATAACAGGGTGACAGCCAAGTACCGGCCATTATTTGAAAATCTGCTATATATGTGTTGCTGGAAACTGGACCCGGGGGCGACCACAGGCTGAGAAGGAGGAGCTCCGGCAGGTGGTGCGTCGGCGGGCTGCGTCCTCCAAGGGACTTGCAAGAAGCCGGTGGCCGGGATTTCCAGCGCCGGCCCTCCGATGCTTAAGTCAGAGGGAGCTTTTGTGGAGAAGGAGAGAGTTTGTATGTTGAAGTCAAAAGTCAGAAGTCCCCCTTGAGAAGAAGAGGTTCCCCTTTTTATAGGAAGGATGCCAGAGTTACCTGTGATGTGACTGGACGAATTAATGGGTTACCGTCATGATTGGGCGTGATCGTGTGAATTAATAAGTTGCCGTGGATGACTGAACGAGATTGAGTGAGTCAACGAGTTGCCGTGGATGGCCTGAGATTTTGGGCTGGCTGGAGGTCCGTGGAGATCGTGCGCATTTAATTGTTGACAGTCACTCAGGCGGAGATCGCGAGATTGGATCCCGGATGAGGAGGAGAGAGGCTTGATTTTCGGTGGAGTGGAGAGGTTTGCTTCATCCTTTGATTGGATCTTCTTCGAATTTAACGTCGATCGGGCTCAGCTTAGCCGAGATCAAGGCCGCAAGGCTGCGAGCTCTGATGTTGGGCGCGCTGAGGTCGGGCGCCTTTGAGGTCGGGCGCCTTGAGGTCGGACGCCTTGAGGGTTGCTGTCGTTGCGCTCGTCATCACGTGCCGGCGATGTATCCACGTGTTTTGGGCAATCCATTTTTCCTCCAACACTACCCTCCGACTTTCGAGTTCGAGCCGTTTGCGAGTTCAGGCGAAGGAAGTAATCGTCTTTATTACACTGATGGGCCGTTCTGCGTGCTTCGGGGCATTTTTAATGAGAGGCGACGCCCTTTTGCTTTTCGAGGCAGTTTCGAGCCGCAGGCTCATGATGAGGCTTCGGGATCCGACAAGACGCCGCTCCGATTCTGCTTTTAAAGCATCGATCCAGGTTGATACACCGCTTTGGTTTTCGAGGCCGACACATGGTGCAATCTTGACGGAAGGCGGGATCTGGCTCTGTCGATCTGGGCCGTCGGGAGGGTCTATATAAACCCTAGCCTGGTCCTAAAAGTTCTCATTTGGCTGCCGCAGTTGTTGCCTCCTTCCATTTTCTTCCTCCTTTTTCTTCCAGTCGTTGCTCAGTCTTTTCCGGCGGTGCCCCAAGGCGTTTTTTGGTGATCATCTTGATCCCTCACCTTTGGTCGGCGACATTTCTGGTGAAACCCACAGTAGGTCTCTTTCCTTCGTTTGCTCGGAGGGTTTTTGCCTTTCTATTTTCTTCCTCCTTTTTTGTCTTCCTCTATTCAGTGAGCACAGCAATGTCAGGCGGTGCCTCGTTCTCCGGTAGGGACCCTGTCTTGCAGGAGGGAGGTCGTGTTGGAGACAGGTCATGGCCCAGACGGAGTCGGGTTCAGCTTGACCGAGGAGGAGTTGGAGCAGATCCGCGCTCAGTTTTTTTCTCAGCGCGGGTTTCGCCTTGATCCCACGGGGTCGGAAGACCGGGTGACGAGACCTCCTCCAGGTCGGATCGGGGTGTACATAGACACTCTGGGCCGGCCTGCGATCCTCCCTGCGCGGGTTCGTGAACGAGCTCCTGGCGGCGTATCAGCTCATCCCAGCGCAGCTCGCTCCGAACTCGTGGAGGACCATCATTGGCTTTCTATCCCTTTGCCTCGCGCATGGGATACCGGCCTCGGTGAACGTCTTTCGTTGGTGCTTCATGTTGAAGTCCAACCCGGTTGACAGAGAATGGCTCTATCTTGCTCTTCGGGGCGGTAGGCCGTTCTTCCGAGGTGCTCCTTCCTCCATTCGTGGGTGGAAGGAGAAATTTTTCTTCCTCTTCTTCGAGCGCACGTGGGAATTTGACCCGAGATGGGGGTAGCCCCGGCTCAAGGCCATCAACAAGCCCCCCAAGCTTTCGGCGGACGAGCATTGGATTCTTGATGCTCTTTGCAGCCTCGAGGGGAATATTCTTCTGAACGACCTCCTGAGCGAGGAGGCTTTGGTGAACGTCGGCCTGAGCTCGGCGCGTCCCCAGGGTAAGGGCGGTTGTACTGCTCCTCCGTTTCATCGCCATTTGTCTTACTTGTCTTCTTCTTCTCTTGCTTCTCTCTTTATCATCATCATTTTTTGGTGTCGATCTGACACTTGAGCTTTTTCTTCTTTTCAGACATTGCACAGATGGTGGCCAGCAATGCGGCCCTCCTCGCCTGATACAAGAAGACGATAGCCGAGGCCGGCGGGGCTCAACCCATGCCCCGGAAGAAGGCGAGGCCAGCCTCGCTCCTGCTCCCGCCGAGGTGAGGGACCCGGAGGTCGGGACTTCCGAGTTCATCCGGAAGGAAGCTCCCCTGCCGAACGCGTGAGCTCTTCCAAGGGAGCGAGGGATCTTGCGGCCCCGGCTTGCCCGACCCCCATTTCTCGGCGGCCAAGTCGCCAAGTCATTCGTTTGCAGCGCTTGGGTCCCGAGTTGGGCAGCGGTCTTGGGGTCCCGAGCTCTTCTCTGTCGAGCTTAACAAGGCCCGATCTCCCGAGCTCTTCGAGGGCTGGGAGCCGCTTTGAGAGGAGACCCTACTGCCTGGAGTGGTCGGTCTGCGAGGGCGATTCGGCCCTTCATGACAGCAACGTCGCACGCGAAATATTCCATTGCGCGCTGCTCCCAACTGATCGAGCCGAGTTCGAGGCCGCCGATCTTGGCGGTCTTGTCGATCAGACCTACTGCTCCGCCATCCGAGTAAGTTATCTTCTTGCTTTAATTTTTGCATCCTTTTGAATTCATGACCTTCACTCATCTTCACTTTCTTTCTCTACAGCATCTGCATGAAGTCGACATGTTGGTTCTCGTGGCGTCTGAGTGTCAGAATAAGGCTCGGAGGAGCCAAAGAGGGCAGGAAGAGGCTGAGAAAAAGCTCGGCGAAGCCAAGGCCGCACGGAAGGAGGCCACCGCGAAAATGGAGGCTGCCGAGGCCGAGCTGCGATTCGCGGTCGAGCGCCTCGAGGAAGAGAAGGCCTCGCATGCTTTGGCCAGTTCGAAGCTTTTGCGCCTTCGAGGCGCGCTTGGCCGACGCCCACTCCGAGACCGCCGGCCTCAAGTATGAGGTAGGGGTCCTTCGACTGAAGATTGAGCAACTCAAAGCTCGAGAGAAAAGGGCGTTGGAGCAAGCCCAAAACGTGGCGCAACTCTTCCGGGAGTCGGAAGAGTTCCGCGAGCTGATGGAGGAGGAAGCGGTGGACGGGCTCATCCGCGACTTCGAGGACTTCCGGAGGCAAATGTAGCGGATCTGCCCCCAGTTCGACCTCAGAGGTCTTCGGCCCAATATGGGGATCGCTGAGAATGAAAGCGAGCCCGGGAGTCCGGAGGACGATGGCGCGATTAGCGGCACGCCTGCAAGCCCTGAGGCCGAACGGGAGACCGTCGAGGCCGAGACTGAGGCGGCCTAGCAGACTACTCGTGAGTCTCTCCCCGGAGAGGTTGCGGAAGGCACTCCTGAAGGAGCGTCTGAAGCTGCTCCCGAGGTCACTGGCGAAGCCCCATCCGAGGTTGCTGCGGATGCTCGCAGAGACGGACCAGCCAAGGACCCTGGGGCAGCTCCCGCTGAGAATCCCAACGTGATCGTCGTGGACGACCTTAAGGCCGACGCCGAGGCCACTGCTGCCCCAGAGATGCCTTAGGACTTAGCTTTTTTCTTTTCTTCTTTTTGTAAATGAGGTCGGCCACTGCAGCCACTGTACGGCCAGGTGGGTCGGCCTCGAAATCAAGCTTTGTACTTAGCCTTTGGGCTTTTAATCAATGAAATACCTTCTTTTTCAAATTTTATTGTGTGTTTGGACCTGTTTTTATTTGTGCAATCTGCGAGCCCTTATTCCAACCGCTAGGTCTTTAGGCTCAGCTTCTAGAAAAATCCGCCAAGTCTTTAGGCTCAACTTCCGGAAAAATTTGCTAAGTCTTTAAGCTCAGCTTCCGGTAAAAGCTGCCAAATCTTTAGGCTCAGCTCCTGAAAAAATTCCCTAAGTCTTTAAGCTCAGCTTCCGGTAAAATCTGCCAAGTCTTTAGGCTCAGCATCTGAAAAAATTCGCCAAGTCTTTAGGCTCAGCATTCGGAAAAATCTTGCTAAGGCTTTGGGCTTAGACTTCGGAAGAATCCCGCTAAGTCTTTGAGCTCGGGCTCAATGGCAGTGTAAACCGAGGCTGAGTTGCCGTCGGAGCTTGCATGCTTCTTGATCTCGAACTTGGTCGAGGCGCCATTAGGTGGGACTTGAGGTTGAGTTCACGGCCAATGCAACTGGGTGTCCCTGAGCTTGGCCGGGACATTATCAGGTAGAGCCTGAAGTCGTCACAGTAGGCCATCTCGAACTAGGTTGAGGTGTCCGAACTGGGTCGTGCATCCGAACTTGGTCGGAGGATCGTGCGCGAGGTCGAGGGAGCTAGGGCTCGCGGTCGGCTCCGCGATACTTTCCGAGGTCGAGGGAGACTCGGCTCGCGGTCGACTCAGTGGTGCTCGGCGGTGCTTTCCGAAGTCGAGGGAGACTTGGCTCGCGGTCGACTCAGCGGGGCATCCCGAGGTCGAGGGAGACTTGGCTCGCCGTCGATTCGGCGGGGCATCCCGAGGTCGAGGGAGACTTGGCTCGCGGTCGATTCGGCGAGGCATCCCGACCTTGGTCGGAGAATTATGCGCGAGGTTGAGGGAGCTTGGGCTCGCGGTCGACTCTGCGATACTTTCCGAGGTCGAGGGAGACTTAGCTCGTGGTCGACTCAACGGGGCATCCCGATCTTGGTCGGGGGATCATGCACGAGGTCGAGGAAGATTGGGCTCGCGGTCGACTCTACGATGCTTTCCGAGGTCGAGGGAGACTTGGCTCACGGTCGACTCAGCGGGGCATCCCGACCTTTGTCGGAGGATCATCCCGAGGTCGAGGGAGACTTGGCTCGCGGTCGACTCAGTGGGGCATCCCGAGTTTGGTCGAGGTCTTATCGGAGATGGAGACCGAACTTGGAATTGTCGCGATGGGGCATCCCGAACTTCGTTGGGGCATCCGAACTTGGCCGGGCATCCTGAAGTCCACAAGTAGATTATCATCAGTAGAAGCATCGAATAATTAAAAGAGGGCCTTAAGTAGATTAACATAAGGGGGAGTATCAGTTGTGTTCTCAAACATCGAAGACCCCTGGGAGCTTTACTGATGATACATCCGGAGATTTTCGGAGTTCCAGCTTCAGGGAATGGGGGTCCCCTCAAGGGATTCCAACTTGTACGCTCCAGGACGCTGGACTCGGGCAACTCGGTATAGCCCCTCCCAGTTTGGGGCAAGCTTTTTTTGCTCGGTAGGTTGAGAAGCTTCAGCTTTCCTCAGGACGAGATCTCCCACCTTGAAGAGCTTAACCTTTACCTTGGAGTTGTAGTACTGCGCCGCTTTCTGTTGGTATCTCGCCATGTGGATTCGAACGACCTCCCTTGTCTCCTCGACGAGGTCCAAGATGCTTTTGAGTTGAGATGAGTTGGAGGCTGCATCATAGTTCTCCACCCTTAGCGATGGAAGTCCGATTTTCAAGGGGATGACGGCTTCCGTTCCGTAAGCCAGGTTGAAGGGTGTTTCGCCGGTGGGAAGTCGAAATGTAGTTCTGTAGGCCCAGAGAATATTGTAGAGATCTTCGACCCATTGCCTTTGAATCGGTCGAGTCTGGCTTTGAGTCCCTGAAGGATGGTACGATTCGTCACCTCGGTTTCTCCATTCATTTGTGGATGAGCGACCGAGGTGAAACGATGGTCAATGCCGAGCTCAGAGCAGAACTTCCTGAAGCGGGCGTTGTCGAACTGGCGGTCGTTGTCGGATATGAGGATGCGGGGGAGTCCGAATCTGCAGATTATTGATTTACAGACGAAGTCCCGCATCTTTGGCTTGGAGATCCGAGCCACCGGTTCAGCTTCAACCCACTTGGTGAAGTAGTCGATGGAGACAACGAGAAACTTTCTCTATCCGGTGGCTTGAAAAAATGGTCCCAAAATGTCGATCCTCCATTGGGCAAATAGCCAGGGGGAACTGATCGAGGTCAGTGGGACTGAGGGTCGGCGCTGAATGTTGGCATTTCGCTGACACCGATCGCACCTTTGGACGAAGTCCACAGCATCTTTTTGAAGTGTAGGCCAATAATATTCTTGGCGCAGAATTTTTTGGGCCAGGGCCCGGCCTCGTAGGTGGTTTTCGCAGATTCCTTCATGAACCTCTCGTATGGCATAATCCGCCTCTGAAGGGCAGAGGCATTTGAAAAGGGGAGAGATGAATGACCTGCGGTAGAGCTTGCCTTCGTACAAGAAGTACCAGGAAGCCTGACGCCTAATCCGGCGGGCTGCAAGCTCGTCATTGGGGAGGACTTCGCTCTGCAGGTAGGTGACGAGCGCGTCCATCTAGCTTGGTTCAGTCTCGATGCAGAGAGCTGGTTCAAGCTCCTCGGTGCTGGGTGCTTGGAGATACTCAAGTGTTGTGGTCTTCGGAAGCTCGCTCATACAGAAAGTCGCCAGTTTTAATAGCTGGTCCGCCCTTGCGTTCTCCGCTCTGGGGATGTGCTGGATGTCGAAGGAGCCCAGTGTGGAGGTGATGTCTCGGACCTTTGGAGATACCTCTGCATTGACGGCTCTCTTGCTTCAAAATCTTTCAGGATTTGGCTTACGACCAGTTGGGAGTCACTGAAGGCCTCTAGGCTTTCGACCTTCAACTCCTTTGCCAGTCTTAGCCAGCCGATGAGCGCCTCATAGTCCTCCTCATTATTCGAGGCGGAAAATTTGAAACGTAGGGCCTGCTCTGCAACTACCTCGTCTGGGCTAGTGAGAATGAGTCCCGCTCCGCTATCCTCCGAGGTTAAGGAGCCGTCTATATATAGAACCTATGGTTGCCTCGGGGTCTCCTCTGTTGGTGTGAGCTCGGGCTCGGGATCATCCAGCAGAGTGCATTCTACAATAAAGTCAGCGAGCACTTGGGCCTTGACTGCCGGCCTCGGACGATATTCAAGTCGAATTTTCCGAGCTCGACCGCCCATTTTGCGATCCTCCCCGCACGATCCGACCGTTGCGGGACTTACTTTATAGGCTGGTCGGTCAATATGGCCACAGTGTGAGCCTAGAAGTAAGGTCGGAGCCTTCGGGCTGAAACGACCAGTGCATAGATCGTCTTCTCCAACTTGGAGTATCGGATCTCGGCATCCCTCAGGACTCGGCTGGTGTAATATACCGGCCTTTGAGACTTGTCTTCTTCTTGGATCAGGACCGAGTTCACTGCCATCAGGGAGACGGCTAGGTATAGATAAAGGAGCTCGCCTTGTCGAGGCTTCGTGAGTAATGGAGGGAAGGCAAGATAGCGTCTGAGCTCTTCAAAGGCTTGCTGGCACTCTTCTGACCATAGGAAGTCCTTCGGCTGCTTGAGGATCTTGAAGAATGAGAGGCATCGTTCTGCCGACTTGGAGACGAACCTTCCTAGGGTCGCAACTCTTCCGGTGAGCCTTGTACCTCCTTGACCGTCTTTGGTGGTACCATTTCTTGCAGTGCTCGGATCTTCTCGGGGTTCACTTCGATTCCGCGTTGGGTTACCACGAAACCGAGGAACTTGCCCGAGGTAACTTCGAAGGCGCACTTGGTAGGTTCGCTTCGATTCAGCGTTGGGTTACCACGAAACCAAAAAACTTGCCCGAGGTAACTCCGAAGGCGCATTTGGTGGGGTTGAGCTTCATTTGGTACTTTCTGAGGGTGGAGAATGCTTCATCGAGATCGGTGATGTGGTGTTATGTCGTCTGGCTCTTCACCAGCATATCGTCTATATAGACCTCCATGTTTCGGCCTATTTGGTCTTTAAAAACCTAGTTGACCACCCTTTGATATGTCGTTCCGGCATTCTTTAACCCGAACGGCATCACTTTGTAATAGTAGAGGCCCTTGTCGGTAATGAAGGATGTCTTCTCCTCATCCTCGGGCACCATTCGGATCTGATTGTACCTCGAGAAGGCGTCCATGAAGGTCAGCAGCTGATGTCCCGAGGTGGAGTCGACAAGCTGGTCGATCCTGGAAAGAAAAAAACTGTCCTTTGGACAGGCATTGTTCAGGTTGGTGTAGTCCACACACATGCACCATTTTTCATTAGCTTTCTTCACGAGGACTACATTGGCGAGCTAATCTGGGTAGGAGACTTCTCGGATGAAGTCGGCCTCGAGAAGTTTGTTCACCTCCTCGGCCGCTACTCGCTGTCGTTCCGGCGCGGAGCTCCGTTTCTTTTGTCTTACAGACTTGTAGGTTGGTCTCACCTGGAGTCGGTGGACAATGACCTCGTGGTCTATTCCCGACATATCCGTGGGCTACCAGGCGAAGACATCCATGTTGGACTTGAGGAACCCGATCAGGCGATCCCGCTCGCGAGGGCTCGGGTCGGAGCCAATCTGCACGGTTAGTTCTGGGTAGTCTCTTCTCAGAAGGATTTGAATGAAGCTCACCAGGTTCTGCCCGCTCCCTCCGAGACTCGTCCCGTACTTCCAGGGTTTTAATGGGCAGCGCCTGATTCGAAGCTTGGGTTGATGCCTCAATTGATTGTTCCGCTCGGCTCGGTGCTTTGGCCAGTTGCTTTGCTTTGAGGATCGCCATGTAACATTGTTTGGCTGTCATCTGGTCCCCACGAACCTCGCCTACTCCTTGCTCGGTAGGGAACCGCACGAGCAGATGGTACGTCGAGACCACGACTCGGAGAGCATTGAGCCCTGGTCACCCAAAGATGGCGTTGTAGACCGAGGGCAGGCGGACCACAAAGAAGTCCATCCTCACGGTGCTCTCTCGAGAGGCGAGCATCGTGACAAGTAGGTTGATCTCACCTTCAACCAGGACTGTCTCCGGTGAATCCGACCAGCGGAGCATTCATTCTCCGGAGCTGGCCTTCTTTTTTCCATTATTTGGAAGGCATCATAATACAAAATGTTTGTCGAGCTTCCATTATCAACCAAAACACGCTTTACAACAAGCTTATTCATGATCATGGAGATGACCATAGCGTCATCATGAGGAGTCTCAACTCCTTCTAAGTCCTCGTATGAGAACGAGATGGCTTCAGAGGTGTGTTGACGCTTCGGAGGGGTCTTTCTCCTGGTCAGCTCTTCAGCCGAGCTCCCTTCGGCCGGGCCTCTTCCTATAGTATTGATGGTGCCAGCGATGAGCGTGTTGTCATTTGGATCTTGGGGCGGCGCAGCATTCTCTACCGGCCTTCTTTCATCACGCCGGTTTTGCACGAATCGGTTGAGCACTCCACGGCGAATGAGTGTCTCGATCTCATCTCGAAGTTGGAAGCACTCCTCTGTGTCGTGGCCGTGGTCTCGATGGAAGCTGCAATACTTCATGCAGTGGCGCCGGGTTCCTGACTCCCGCATCGGGGGTGGAGGTCGGAAGTAGTTTCGGCCTTCTATCTCCATAAGGATCTCTACCCGGGGTGCATTGAGAGGAGTATAGTTTTCGTACCTTCCCGGAAGCATCCGACCGAGGTGGAGATCTCAGTCGAGGCTGTGCCCACTGTCGAGGTGGACTTCTCAAACGAGGTAGATTATTTTCTCGGCGGGGGGACCGACTTCTCGGACGGCCGCGCTCCTCGCGGCGCCTTTTCTGCCCTTTTAGGGCCTGCTCGGCCGCGCCTCGCCTGGAGGCGATAGCCTCCTCGGCCTTGCATATTTCCATGCTCGGACCAGCATCTCGGTGAAGTCGGTGGGAAAGCTCTTCTCAATGGAATAGAGGAATCTGTAGGAACGAGCTCCTATCTTCAGCGCGGACATGGCGATCGACTGATCGAGCTCGCGAACCTCCCAGGTTACAGCGGTGAAACGGTCGATGTAGTCTTTAAGGGACTCTCCCTTTTTTTGCTTGATATCGAGGAGGGAGTCTGATGTTCGCCGCTGGCGTCGGCTGGCTGGAAAGTTGGCGGCGAACTGTCTGCCGAGCTGCTCGAAGCAGGACACAGTACTCGGCTTCAGACCGGAGAACCAAAGCCGAGCCGTTCCTCGGAGAGTTGCAGGGAAGGCCTTGCAGAGCACGGCCTCCGAGGACCCTTGCAGTGCTATAAGGGCCCGGTAGCTCTCCAAGTGGTCAAGGGGGTCGGTGGTTCCGTTGTAGGGCTCTATCTGGGGCATTTTGAACCTTGGTGGGACCGGTTCATCCTCGATCTGGCGGGAGAAAGGTGACTTGGTGGTGAACTCAAAGTCACCCTCGCGCCTTGCCTTCTGGTTGTGGAGCGCCTCGACCTGCCGCTTGAGTTTCTCGACTTTCCTGTCGAGTTCCTCGCCCTGGGAGACTGCCACAGTGGTCTGCTCCGGTGCTGATTGACCCAGAGCCGACTCGGCCTCCGAGGGCTGTGGGCGTCTGCCCTGGTTTCTCCCTTGCGGCTCTCTCCGAGGAGATGCTCGGGTTGAATCCTGGTGGCAGCGCCGTTCTCCATAGTTGACCCTCGAGGAGTCATGGAGATTTTGGCCTTGGAGAGCCGGTTCGTCCGGAGGGAGCACCGATTGGATCTGAACCTGTGGAGGCGGCATAGGACGAGCCTCCACGCGTTGCAGGCTTTGGACTGCTGCTGCCAGGGCTTGAACTTGCTGCACCAGGGTGTTAAACTATTCTGGCTGGACTTGGGGGACTGGATCCGCCGGAGGCCTTGGTGGTGAGTTCTGGACTGAGTGTCCAGAACTTGGTGCGGGACGCCGGGAGGTGTTAGAGGCTCCTTTACTTCTTAGCTTCATGGTCACAACTCAGTCCCTTCCTCTAGCGCCAACTGTTGCTGGAAACTGGATCCGAGGGCGACCACAAGCTGAGAAGGAGGAGCTCCGGCAGGTAGTGCGTCGGCGGGCTGCGTCCTCCAGGGGGTCTGCAAGAAGCCGGTGGCCGGGATTTCCGGCGCCGGCCCTCCGATGCTTAAGTCAAAAGGGGCTTTTGTGGAGAAAGAGAGAGTTTGTATGTAGAAGTCAAAAATCAGAAGTCCCCCTTGAGAGGAAGAGGTTTTCCTTTTTATAGGAGGGATGCCAGGGTTACCTGTGATGTCGCTGGACGAATTAATGGGTTACCATCATGATTGGGCGTGATCGTGTGAATTAATGAGTTGGCGTGGATGACTGGACGAGATTGTGTGAGTCAACGAGTTGCCGTGGATGGCCTGAAATTTTGGGCTGGCTGGAGGTCCGTGGAGATCATGCGCATTTAATTGTTAACAGTCGCTCTGGCGGAAATTGCGGGATTGGATCCCGGATGAGGAGGAGAGGAGCTTGATTCCCGGTGGAGGGGAGAGGTCTGCTTCATCCTTTGACTGGATTTTCTTCGGATTTAAGGTCGATCGGGCTCAGCTTAGCCGAGATCAAGGCTGCAAGGCTGCAAGCTCTGAGGTTGGGCGCACTGAGATCGGGCGCCTTTGAGGTCGGGCGCCTTGAGGTCGGGTGCCTTGAGGGTTGCCGTTGCACTCGTCATCACGTGCCGGCGATGTATCCATGTGTTTCGGGCAATCCATTTTTCCCCCAACAGTATGTATATACAAAATGCAATGGGCTTCCAATAATGATGTGGTGTCCATTCTAGTGTCCTAACAGCTGTAATCTTTAACCCTTTGCAAAGACGACTTCTCCTTGAGCATTACCACACTACTTTTCTCAGGCAACGCCACACATGTCAAGATCCACACTGAATCCAAATTTAAACTATTAAAAAAATTATTTTACTATTTAGCCCATATCATATGCTTATTTTAGTGAATCCATGTGGTTAACTATGATTTTGCAGTCGATGCGATCCGCCAAAACTGAAAGTGAATTTTCTCGTAGCTGATTTCCATTCCCCAAATCCCTCATTCTGTTCCACTCCACCCAGCCCAGTTCTTGTTCAAGTTCCCACTCATTCTGGTCTGGAGTCCGTCATAATGGCAATAGAAACCACTAACAGAGATGGTGGTGGATCAGCTTTTTCACCACGAGCTCTGTAACTCTACAATAGGTGAGAATAAGAGCTAGATCAGATGTAAATGCTATGAGGCTATCATAGATGCTTTTATCAGTTTGATGTTTTTTTGGAGATATTGTATAGGTGATTGAAGCAAGTTCTATTAGATTAAGGTTCACATATGATGAGTTCCTAATATATAATGGGGATTGCAACAGATGCTACCGATTTTTATATATATTTTATAAATAAATAAATAAATAAATATATTCTCTTTTATAAAGAAGTGTGGCTGATAGAGAGGGAAATGATGTGCTTGAAAATTTTAGAATGGCTAATGTGAGGAAAACCCACTTGCAATATGAGGACCAAATACAATTTGCTTTTGAATAACTTTAAGATTGTGATTGAAGTATTTGGCCGGTTCATAAGTTGCATGAAAGTACTCTGAAGCTTTGGATTTTGAATGTTGAATGATCTATGGGGTGGAATTGATGGTTGGAGAGTGATGCTGCTATTATGTCCAGCCACAAATTTAAGCTTCTTGTTGTCTCCTAAATGATTTGGAGGTGTAGAAAATGCCAAATTATAAATTCGTTGATGTAAGGGGAATATTGATTCTTGACAATGTCTTTAAACGTATTTATTGGAGGACCTTGATGTTTAAGTGATAATTGATTTAAGTCTTCTAATCGAACCTCTTTTGGAGAGGGCTAATGAGTGTAAAATAAAGGTAAATATGATATTTTTATTGTTAAAGGGTGTCCTCAATATCTTGACATATAATCATAATCGTAATTATCTGGCTTTTTCCCAACTAAAGAATGTCCTCAGTATGTCTAGATGTGCCTGACACATAATCATAATCATAACCATCGGGCCTTTTCCCAACTATTTGACGACAGCTTTATTGGTCCTCATTAGCCGAGTTCCTATTTAGGCCACCTCTGATGTTATTCCAAGTTTTGTTATATCCTTCCTCATAACCTCCATCGATGTTATCTTAGGATTTTCTCTCCTTTTTTTTTACTACCTTCAACACAAACCAAAGTACCTCTTCTTACTAGAGCCTCCTTAGATCTTCATTATATATATTTATACCATTTTAATATTTATTTTTTTTCCATCACTTTGTCCTTAATTTATGTAACTCATACAACTCCTCTACATGTTCGTTTGTTATGTATCATTTCTAGTTTTACCAGACATGTATCTTAGCATTCTCATTTCTACTATGTTCAACTTGTTTCATATTCTTTTTTTGTTGCCTGACGCTTTAAGCCAAATAACACGGCAAGCCTTATTATTCTATAAAATTTTCTCTGGAGTCTCCAAGTTTGCTCCTGTCACATAATATTCTAGATGCACCTCCCTACTTCATCCAACCAACTCTTAGCTCTGTTACATGTATCTTCACGACTTCATTTGTCTTGATATGCAAAATATATTAGAGATTATCATTTTGGATGTTCCCATGTAGATGGATAGACATAATAATTATGCCAGATTATGATTACAAAATCTCTAAAGGATTCGAATGCTATTAAATTTTCTTCCCAAAGATGTTGGGAGGTTGTTGGTAAGGAATTCAATTGAGTTCATGCTTTGGGTACATGTGCTTCTTTACCTGTTTATCATATTTCTTTTTCCTTGGTTTTTCTTCCCATTCTTTGCATGGTCAGATGGAATGTTTTCCTTCTCTCCCTCACATCATCTGCAGGAAATAGTCTTCACCTTTTCACTTGTTATTAATTTCAGTATCTTCTGATATACATACATTGATTTTTTTAAGCTGCATGTACAATCAAGTACTGATTCAACTAATGTGATTTGCCAAAGTTCCTTAATGAATATCACTAGGGATTGGTCTTCCTCATGTTTTTCAGAGAAAAGCATGCATCCCCTACGAATCAGTACAATCAAGTACTGATTCAAATATTTTAAATCAGTGGTATCTACTGTTTGATTATTAACTTTCTGAATATATCAACAATGGTAACTGTTATGCATCATAATGTCTTGTAAAAAATGTTGGGATAAGTGGCTTCCAGTTTTCCAGTTGGGAAAATGCTATCTAGATTTATCACCAATCCTGCTGTTGCTCTTGAGTTTTCCAGTTCCCTCCCTATAAAGGAACTAGCAATGTATGTTGCTAAGCCTTTCCTTATCTCAAGTATATATCATTTGCAGTGTCTCTCATAATTTTTACTTAAAAGCGGATCTCTTCTAGGGCATAAAAAACTATAAACTGTTGCCTACACCAGTATTGTCTTTCCTTGCTTTAATGGATTTCTTTATCAGTGAATTAGTCATTATATTATTCTAATTCCTTTATTTCAACTTTTGTAAGTTATATTATAAGTCATTTTCTTTTCAGCAAGTAGCACTGGTCAATTATAAGGTGTAGGAAATTCACCAATGTTTTTTTTTTTTCCAGCAAAAACAGTTCTGTAGAAAAGTGTTTTAACAGATGATGAGATGAACATGGTGACTCATATAGTCGTATTGCTGTTTGGAATGATATCCCCATGGTAAGAGACCAGCAGCTGAGCAAAACGTCTGCTGCCTTCTTGTGTACGTGAAGTGATTCTGCAAACTTGACTTATCGTGATTACATATCAGTAACCTGGAATTCGGGGTAAAAAATTTTCCACTGCTGGCACAAAGTTGTATTTGGCAATTAATCTGCAGAATAAGCTCCTTCTAGTTGCTTGAATGACCTAAATATGCCAATGTATAAATGGAGGATCTCTTTTCAGGCAGAATTATTTTTCTTAATATAGGAAACTTATTTGGTGCAGTCTTGATCAACATATTTAGTTTGTTGTGCTGATGTTTTGTATTATGACAATAATCTTTTCCTTTTAATTCTGTCCATGAGATGAATAACATATTGGTTTTGCATTAACGTTGCAGGAGCTTACTGAAAAACACCATAGAGAGGACATTTCTTGTTGATGTTGTTCCATTACAATTTACACATTGATGTCAATTTATGTGAGATGTCAGCTAGAAGCTGTTAATGCAATACCTTGAGGTTCTTCCTGCCTTGCTGCTGCTTCCTGACGTCGTCAACCTGTTTGTAGTAATATAGGATCAAGTGTTCAACGGCAGGGGGAAAAACTGAATGATGCTCGGTTCCAGATATCAGACAATTAAACCACCATTTGTCTTAAAAAGCATTGCATTTTTGATTGTTGAAATCAGCCATTTTCTTCAGCCAGACTAACCTTTAGCAACAAATCAACCAACTCTGCAGCTACAAGAATGGTATTTTGTTATACGGTCTCTACTTTTTAACAGAAATATGTGTATGCTTTTTATGCAAATATCTTGAAACCAGTCAACCAGGTCAATTAAGGTGCCGAGGCGAGCTTTTTTTACCAATAAACTGACCATTGGACTTGTACCAGCTGCCACATTGTACTTCTACAAGGTTAAAGTGGTCGTGCACCCTTTACCCACTGTCATGATACATCAGACGGAGGTAAGTATATTCTACTGCTGTCGCAGAGTTTTGCTTTGGCAATTAAGCTACAGAATTTTCTCCCTTCTAGTGATTTGAATGACTTCTGAAAATGCTTGTAACGTATACAAGGATCTCTTTGCAAGTGGAATTATGATACACTCGTGAAAATTACATGGTTATAAAAATCTTTAACCTGCTTATGTGGTGTTCAATAGAATGATATCCTTCTTTTCCTTCTTTGCTTGGACTCCATCCATGAGATGGCATGAAATACACGTCTCTTTTTCATTAATGTTGCAGAAGATTACTCAAACACCATGGAAGAGAGAGTTTAATATCTTTTTCCAGCTGAAATAGATTCATAACACATTGATGCGGACTCAAGTGAGTTGTATTCGAGCCAGAAGCTGTTAATGCAGGTGCTCAGACTCGAGTTTCTTTCCCTTTGCTGCATCATTCACCTCATCAATCTTTTTTTGTGGTACTACAGCATCTAGTTCTCTAATTGGCCATTAGTGATTTTTCTAATTTTTCTAATTTTTCTAATTAGACAAAAGAAGGCTTGCTCTGTTTTTCTAATTTTTGAGAAATTCTATAGTTTTTGATATAGTTGGAAAAAAAACTAGATAATTATGATTGATAACAAATTTATTTTTTTCCTGGCAATATCTTAAGTTCTGTTTCACCGACTGAAAGTTTATCATCTACCAGAAGGATTACAGGCTATCAATTCCAAAGTCAATCTGATAAAAGAAGCTGCTTTCATATAAAAAAGATAAAATCAAAGATGCCTAATTTATCTCGGGGCTTACGCTTTGGGTTTTCACTTTCATGCGTTCTGAGTCACCAAGTAAATAATACATCTTAAAAGAAACACGTGAATCCACAAAGAAGAGGTAGTAAGACAATACCATCGGCATAAAAGAGCAAATCAACATCCCATCTAAATCATATCCCAATTCGGCAGCGATTGGCTTCTTTTTGTCTTGCCCGGTGTTAGCATAGAGTACCACTTCGAAAAGTATCGTCCTTTTTTTTCCTTTTCTTTTTTTTTTATTTTAGCTTGAAATATCACATTTAGCTCACGCAGGAACTCACCAAGTCGACTAATCCAGCACGGCTCCCTATTGGTGTCGCTATAGCTATCGCCTAGGCCTAGCTTTGCCCTTTTGTTTTTTCCGCAGCTAACCACCACCTAGAATGTTTAAGCCCATAGGCCCATTATTGCTACTGCGGTTGTTTTAAACTTTATTTCTTCCAGCTGTAAGTTTGAAATCCAACATTACAAATAGAGAAAGATATATTCTACTTTCTGTATGTATGGATTATAGAAAATTTCTACAATTAAGGAGATCATCAATTTGGAGAGGTTCAGAAGAAATTAATTGAAGTCTTTTTTATCACATGAAATTAACCACCCTAGTGTATTAGATATTGGCATTAGTTGCCCAGCCAATAAAAATCTGCCAAATTTAGGGGAATTCTATAGGATCACTGGCAAAATTTAGATGTCCTAGTTAGTAAATGGACATCTAACCGTCCGTATAACAACTAATTGTCCTAGTTAGTAACTGGCAATTAATTGCACGGGCCCTACCATCACATCAGGCATTGTATGCAACCCCAGAGGAGGGTCTACTGATTGCACCATGACGGAGTCTTTTCCGTGCGCCCATACTGCTGACGGACGGTCCAAATAGCGATCCCACGGAAAGCAAACTAAGGACGAAATCACGAACCATAGGCTTTTTGTTATTTTATCTGACAGTCAAGGGCATTTTCGACAGTCCATAATACATCAAATTCAACCCAGCTGCGACGATTCGTGAACCAAATTGGGCTTGTGGACAACTAAGGGTGGTCCATGTCCAGATTGTAATATTTGAACTTCCCAGGTGATGACAATTTTCTAAATATTAGTTTGATAGGTCTGTATGTCAATTGCCAAAACAAGCATGGAATAACCAGGTTGCTTGCCAGCATGGTATGAGAGTCTAAGAAGCCAAGGTAAGTTTCAGGGCAGAACACTTTGGCTTGGTTCATTTATTGCTTGGTAATCAAAAAAAGAAAATTTATGGCTGTCTGAGATTGATGTCCTCTGTTTTGTTTGCAAGTAATATGCTCGTTTGAATGGCAAACACACATGATTGCAAGCAATATCATCTGGATGATTGCAGTTTCAAACGCACATGAAGATAGAAACCGATAGAGGAGGGTAATTGGACAATGAACGAAATGAGAGTAGCTCAGAAGCAACCAATGTGCAGTTTGACAAGAGGAGGTCTCGCTCAAAGCCGCCTATGAATGGGCTCAGACCCAAGACCCACTAAGCCAAAAATCGCTCTGTTGGACCATGCTTGTAGGTTGATTTCCGCCGGCTGGCCACCGCCGGCGGCCGCTCACCACTGCCTGCCACTGCCACGCCCTTGCTGGACCACCACCACTTCCTACCTTTCTCCTCTTACTTCCCCTGTTCTTTCAAAGAAGAGAAGGTAGGGAAAAAAACGAAAGAAGAAGATCCATCTCTCTTCTTTCTCTCTCTTCTTCTTGCTTCTCTCTCTAAATAGACTTATGGATCCCAGTGTAGTATTCTATCTTTTTCTTGAACCTGAGATGACCCTTGCAAAGAGGTTCTAACTGCCCTGATGCCTGAATTGCCTATTAGACCAATCATCCTGGTCTTGACGAATCTTGTTGAATGATTTTAGCCCTGATCGAGTTCGTGACCTATGATTCAATGAGCGAATCGCTTAGACCCAACCCACCCGAAATTGTTGTATGGCTGGTCAACCCTTTGCTTATTATTTTAATTCTATTAAAGTCATCAAATAAAAATTAATTTTATTTTTTAATATTTTAAATACGTCTAGCAGATTCACCTAGCAAAATTTGACGGTTTAAGGCGAAAGAGATAGGTAGGTATTGCACTTGTCAATATATTTCAAATTATCATATTTTCCATGCATATAATTTTGTCAGTAAAAATATCTTGTTTTTCTTAAATTATGGATCAACATATATATTATAAAAATCATACTTTATTATGAAAAATAGTTCCATGAATATTTTTAATAAAAGTAGCTTTGTTATAAAATATGCATCTGATCATACCATTTAGTATTTTTTATCTATTTTTTTGTATCTTTTAAAAAATATATATACTTATTCTAAAAGCTCTCAGATAGCTATGATGACCCCTTAGAATTGAATAAGATCGATATATGGAGGTAGCATCCATACGAAAATGGTCCTACAAATAGGTATAAAGTTAGCATGCGAAACATGAATCTTTATCGATTACGAAACATGGCCCTGTCATGGGTATAAAATGGTTGTAGCACAAATATTTGTGAGTAATATTTTAAATGTAGCTCAATAACAAAAGAATGATTTACGAATTTATTTGCAATATAAACTTAAAATTATGTTTATGAAAGATGGATAATTTGTTCGTGCATGATTTGTTTTATGGCTTACTTTAATATATTATACTATAAAATGCTTTATTTTTGCAATAATTATTATTTTTTTTAAAATGATGCATTGGCATAAAAAAATTTATGCTTAATTCAGTAAGGTAGTGTAAGATTTACTTACTAAGCTATATCGCTCGTATATCTTTATTTTTCTCTTTTCAAACGAGTAGGATCAGTAGGAACAAAAAATGATTCGGGCTTAGAGTTCGCACTAGCAAGCTTGGCGATTTTGTAACAAAACTTTCGTTCTTTAGTTGGCTATGAATTTGTAGCTTAATAATTTTTAAAATATTATATATATATATATATATATATATATATAATATTTATGATTGAATTTAGAAGCTCTGAATCGATGTTTACTTTGTTATTTAATGAATAATAAAATTAAACTTTTATTTATTATATTTTGTTTGAGATAGATTTGAAAACAATATAATGATTGGCTTCGTGTTATTGTGAGTTGTTCCTTTAGTAGCATGGTCATATTATGTCCTGAATTTGGGACATGATATAAGGTATATGAGAGCTATAGAGAGAGAGCAAGAGAATGACATCAGACATAACTATAGATTCAATATCAATTTATGCAATGGACATGATACACTATTTTGGAAAGATTCTTGGGTTTGTGATGCACCTCTCCAATTCCTATTTCTAGCTATATATAATCTTAGTATGAGAAAATATGCACTGTTGCCAATCACTACAACCCACATTCTATGTCTTGGAAGCTTAGAAGGCTATCTTCTGCCTCCTTGGAAGCTCGAAACCAGTTCGATAATCTTTCATCTCTTTTCGTGTCGATCACTCTTAATCAGGTAGAGGACCAAATATGTTGGAAATTAAGTAGTAATGGATCCTTCTCCACAAAATCACTTTACCACTTCTTGAACACCAGAGGTATCAAATATAGATTTGCTTACTCATTGTGGAAACCTTCAATATCACTTAAAATCAAATGCTTTCCTTAGCTATGTTGGAAAAAGAAGCTTAACACTAGAGACAACCTTGAAAAAAAGTTGGGTAAGCATCTTGGCGGTTGTGCTCTGTGCTATGATGCAAACGAGACTGTTGATCATCTCTTTTGCACCTGTAAGTTCTTTTCTACTATATAGAAGACCATCTGTTCATCTTTTAAGGTGTTTCATCCTCAACTAAGTTTTGAAAATCTATGCATTAATTGGAGGTTGAGTTATTTTACAAAATGTGCTCAGTCCGTCATTCTTATATTGATTACTGCTATATGTTAGGCCGATTGGAAGGAGCGGAACACCAAAATTTTTCTAAATAAAAAATCTTCAATTGTCTCAATTACTACAGAGGGACTTCGAATTTTCAATGATTAGTCGAGGTTATATGATCCTAGTATGCAGATAGAGCTGAAAAGAATTTGGTCCAAAGTGAAGAATATTGTCTCTAAGCTTGTGGATGACTAATGCAGTTGATTTTTTTTTTTCATCGGAGAATGCTCTCATTTCAGGTGGATCCTGTTCTCCCTTGTCAGCATGGTTTTGCCTTGGTTGCATATGATGAAATTTCAGCCAACTACATCTCTTCTAATATATGCTCTTGAAAGTCAAGTATGATTGGAGCATATTATGTCCTACTTACTATTCAACTATCATACAGCCCCACCTTCGACCTGTGCCTCAGCTACAATCAGCTTCTTCAATGTTTGAGGGATTGCAACTTAGTTTTCTTCGGCTACAGCTTTTGTTCGTCCTCTAATGCCTTCCAGTAGATTGTATTATGCTTCAGAGGAAGTACCAAACGTAGTATGAAATTGGTTATGGACTCTCTTAAGTCAAACTTTTCTGTGAAATTTGGAAGTTGAGGCCATTCTGAATTTTGGTGCTTTTTTTTAAGTCTCATTCGGATGTGGAAAAGGATACAACAACTTAGTCTTCTGAGATCAACAAAACAGAGCTCTTCAAGTTCAAAAGAGGCTAGTATAGCAGGAAAGTGTTGGCCTAAAAATTTTTGTAAAATTACTTAGAACTTTCAGACAATGAATGCTCCTGCTTGTAGGTTTGGATGAGGTCATTTCCTCTACTGCTTCTTCTTACGAGCATCAATAATTCCTATCCTGATTATCAGACACTTGATTTGAAACTATTTAGCTTCTTTTTCTTACATCTGTTTCTCTCCTCTCTTAACAATGTAACTCATCTCTGCCCCTCATTTCTGTTATAAATATGTTTAATCTTCAATAAAAATTGGATAGCTCCTTTTGCCTCCCTTTACATCAACAAAAAAAAAAAAACCAGGGCCTATGTGTAAATTAAGCGCTCTATGCTTTGAACAATTCCATCAATGTTTCAATGCAAAGACAGTATCCAATAATAGAAAAACAAGCAGAACAAAGCAAAAGAAATATATAACATACCTAAAAATGGCTCATACTCATTAGCTTATAAGGTTCATGGAGATATTACATTAACTGCTGCAAGGGAGGGAATGAAGAAAGGGAAAAAAAATAGGGAGCCCATGCAGTCTCTAACGCCCCTTCCGACCAAAACTATAAGAGAATGGAAAGCTTATCCATAATGCAAATCCCAGGCAAAAGAGGGAGAAAAAAAAAAGAGGGCAATATCCAGCCACAACCCACCAATATCACCATGAGTGCCGAAACAAACACCAGCAAACAGATGAATGTACATGGTGATCATCCATGGCTGCTACAGACTCACACAAACAGCTCTTCATAAACAGATGATCGAATTGTTTACCTTGGAGACTCACCACTCAAAGACTAATGGGTTGGGACTCATCAATCAATCCCCCAGCCTACGACGCCACGACCATCCCGGCAAGGAAAATATCCTCATGAAATGATGAATCAGAAGCATCGTAACAATCAGCTGTAGGCTTCTCCGTTTCCTCTTCAATCAAAATTTCCTGCTCGCGGCAATTGCAGCTACAGAATGCTTTCTCACCTCTGCAACGCATACAAGAATTTTTTTCAGACACTGAAACTGCTAATCCTCGTGATAGAAGAAAGAGATGAGTGCTTAAAAGGATTAAAATTCCGTGTCAAAGAAACCAGAGAGCATCAGAAGACGAACCTATACATGTAGATGTCTTTCCCCTCCAATTTCTTGTTGCAAGAGAAACAGTGGCTCAAGAAATCATTGGAGGGGCAGGGCGGCGAATCCACGGGGCACTTGACCAGCCAAGATGAGCCTCCCCCCTCTTTTCCAAGCTTATTCTTAGAATCCGGCGACTGAATCGGGTGGCTTTCAAGAACGCAATCCCCAAAAATGTGCGTCGTCTTAGGGTTAGGACCATGGGAAATTATGCAGGTATAGTCCTCCGAGAGCTCGATCTCGCTCGCGGAGAGAGAAGAGATGAATCCATGAGAGGAGCCAAGGGATATCGGGAGAGACCCCGACAAATTGTCAAAATTGATGGGCTTGCTAACTAATCGAGAAGCATCCGGTGCGGAATTCTTCGAATCGGATGGAAAAAATTCAGAACTGGACTTGGGACTACGGTACACAAAACGAGCCAAGGGAAGTGATGATCTACCGATATCGGCGGACCAAGATCGAGTTTTTCCGAACTCCCCAGGCTCCAATTCGGCTCCTTCGGATCCCACGGCCAGTTTCGAGCAGCCGGATCGGGAGGAAGGCGATCCTACGTGAGCTTGTGCAGAAACCCAGACGATCTCAGGCAGGGTTTTGGGGGTTGGGATGTTAATCCTCAGCTGTGACCCAAGCAGTATGTTCTTGGTCTCGGAGAACCCCAGCACCCTGCCGCCCGCCTTGGACTCGTCGTTGAGAGAATCCACGAGGCCAAGGCCCACCCTGGGGCAGTCCCAGCTCCTCGGCTGCCCCTCAGGGCCTGGTGATCTCGGGGACCTCACGAAGGAGCTGCCCAGATTGGAAAAGAGCTTGTAGTCCAAGGGAGAGGTAGGGCTCCTCGCTGATTCCGAATCTGCCGAGCCCTTGGCGCTGAACCCCACGAAGAGGCCGGGGGCGCTGAAGAAGGAGGTGCTCCTGGCCCTTTGCATCCGGCCATCAGGCATCAGGTGGTCTTTTCTTTGCTCCCTCTGCACCGGCCTGCTCCTCTGCCTCAGCATTATCTCAAACCTACTCTCCTCCTCCCGCCTAGAGAACAAGAGATTCCTGTACCCCAAAAATAAATTAATAAGAACAAAGAAAACCTTTTTAGAATGGAAGAAACCAGGTAACAAGCATACATCGATCAAAAGGAACGCAAGAAACAAAAAAGGATGATCGTGGTCTCACAGATATAAAGATTACAAACCGAAACTGTTCACAAAAGCCTGCTATGAAAGAGCAAATCAATATGAAGATTCATTCCATAAATGATCACATCTCTAGAGATATGTTCAGATGATGATTCATATTGAACAAGGGACATCAGGGGAAACCAACATTATAAATTAGCCCATGAGAGACGAACTCCATGAATGCACTGAAAAGACATCAGTAACAACGAAGAAAACGCACAAGCTTTAGAAAAGAAGACGGATTGAGATATATCGACGAATGTAGGCATCAAAAAAGAGACTTGCAACGCCACCGGGGCCATGCATACAAGTAGATGACAGAGGAAATAGACAGCCGTCCAATTGTTCATCCAAATACAAGCACTAACACAAGGAAAATTAAAATAGATGCATCGAAAGAGGTCTCGAGATCGTATCACCAAAGAGCAACTTGAAATCGTCAGTAAAGGCCAGATTATGACCGATTTGGAAACATTAACTCTAAGAATATGAAAGATCAAGGGAAAAAAAATCCAAGCAAACAAAACGAAAAGGATGAAGGAAAAAAAAAAGAGGATTGGAAATAGACCTGCTGCCTCCAAAACCCAAAATGGAACCCAGAAAGCAGCACCTCCACAAAAGGACTACAAAAGATGCGTCAAATTATAGAATAAATGGAAAAGGGAAAGCATCAGATTTCACGAGCTCCCGAAGGCTAAATCCAAGAGGGCATATGACGATAGCCCATGAATGCATGAGGGCAGCCCAGAGACCAGAGGGTGAAGCAGAGAACCCACCTTCGTCTTCTCTCCTCCTCCTCTCTCTCTCTCACTGTATCTGAGATGCCTCTCAGACAGAGGCTGAGGAGAGAGCCAGGTGCAGTAAAAAAAAGGTTGACAAAGGTATGAAGCTTGCACAGTACTGCTCTCCCCCCACCCCCTCCCTCTCTCTCTCCCCCCTTTTTCTGGCTTCATGCATCAAAATCAGAGCAGCAGCGTGGTTTCTGAAATACTCCTCCTCCTATTCATGACTGTCAGGAAAATAAATTAAGAAATACGTATTGAATACGGTTGGTACATACAACATAATGCTCAAAAACAGGCTCTAGTGGATGGGACCCCCTTTTTGTACTCCATGTTTTTTCTGGAGCCGTATACCGTCCACAAGAACAGAACCGGGAAACCGAATCCAGTTTGCGATGCGGACCGTTGCTTCCGTTTTTTTTTTTTTGGGGGTACCGGTGGGAAACGGATGTAATCAACGAGAACAGAAAAGGAGGAGGGGAATCCGATTCCCTCGGATTTTACCGAACAATTTAAACCAAGTAACTGCCGTCGGGGATGGCCTCCTCGATGATCAGTGCTCGCTACCGACCACCATCGTTCAATGGATGGGACCCTCGGGAGGACCGACGGTGCCGAATCACGAATGAGAGCCAAATGGATGGTGGCAGATGAGAAATAGTCCCATTCACGGGTGGGTCCAGGAAATTGGACGGTGCAGATGATCCGTCAGTGGTGGGGCCAGGATGGCAGAGTAGGGGCATCTTTTTTCCATCGGTTGAACAGGAAAGGAAAGATGACGACAGCGATAGCAGAAAAGGACAAAGCTGACCGGGCGGGTCCCGCACCAACTGACGCGTGTCTTTTTTAACCTTTACCTTCCTTCAGGTTCTTAGTTCTTATCACGGGGGGTTTACTCTTAAGAAAGTAGCGGGTGCGTCCACCGCGCCCATCTAATCGGGGCGAGTTGCCAAAACTCAAGCATACTCTCCCCTTCTTCTTCTTTTTTTTTTTTTCTTTTTTCTTTTTTTTTTTGTTTTTATAAGCCGGCCTCTCACTATACTTAACCGTGAGAAGGCCCATATTCCTGCTGCAAAATTGGTGCAAAAACAAAGGAAATGGTGCAACGCAAACATTTTCTACGAAAAATGCTTTCTTGTCCTAATATAAAATTGTACGGTATAATTTGATTAATTGTAGATTTAGTGAAAAAAAGTGGAGATGGGTTTAAGTAGCTCCTTAAATTGCGAGAGATAGATTTTGATGGAAGAAATATTAGACATCACGACCTCAAATTATACTAACCTCCTTGATCTCGATATTAACCGAGCTAAACAACTTCAATCAAAATTGAGGAGATATTCTGCGCGCGCTAATAAAAACGGTAGTTATGACAGCACTGCTATCAATATATAATCTGCGTAATTACTACTGCATGCTGCTCACGTGAAATATTTCCCACATTGTAACTATGCAGGTAACCGTTGCCTGGCAATTATGGCACGTCACGCCAAATCAGGTAACATATTGGTAGACTATCCTATATAAAGATTAGTTCCGAGGTCCTCAAATAAGCTCATTGAAAAGCTTTATTTTTTAAAAATTTCTTCCTTTTATACTGATATCCTATTATTCTAATTTAGGTATCGGAGAGTCTCTTATCGAAAACTTTTTAGCAAGCAACGTTCTTGCAAGTCACCTCTGAAGGAGACTAGTTCTTCCCCATCTCAGTCGTCTCGTTTAGTTCGATTCTCATCGATCTTATATCAGTAGTATCTCCTGCGAATAAATATCCTTCATTGGTAGGTTTCATTCTTTCATTGGATAGGTGATTTGGAGCAGGAAAAATGCTGTGGGGCCTATACCGGTTCACATGGAAATTCTACCCGGACCATCTTTTTGAGGCATGGCCGCTTGTCATTGCATGTAACCTCTTAAGCCACCAGGCAAAGAAACTTTTCTCGTGAACAAAACAAGGAGCCTCTTTGGGACCGGTTCATCATTATTAATTTATGACCATGTAAACACGTATCTTTTGCAACATGGGCAGCTCCAAATCAAGTCTATTAAATATGCGCATGGAATATACCCCATAAACTTTCTTTTCTATGCAACTTTTATGTATATCGAATGGCATTCAAGCGTCTTATATCTCCTTCATCTATTATTTTAAAGTATTTATTATGTGGTGTTTGTTGTTTTTAATTAATTTGTTGCCGGTATGATATACAAGTTAAAGGCAAATCTACTAATGAAAAAGCATGGGATGGATGACCCCATCCAAATCATCAATTCATTGAATTAAATGTTAATTTTATATTTAAAAGCCCTTATAATTCAATAACTTGCTCATCAAGGATGGAACACTATTTAGCACCAAGAAGTTGTTATTTAAGAATATTATTTTTTTCTAAAAATATTCGTTCTATCTTCTGCCTTCTTTATCTCTCTCATGGGCGCACTTGGTTAACAAATTATTATATACATAATCCAAAGCACCGAACAATTATACTTTTTTCTGTCCATCTTGGATTTTATTTCTACTTTATTTAATTTATTTGATTTAACCTGTTGATTTGCGAATTTGCATGCAGCGCAAGATCAATGCAGGTTTTAATTTCAATCCGTTCTATATCTCCAACATTTTGGAGATTTTAATTTCACAAAATCTAATATGCAGTGTGATTTTTTTTTTAAACTATGACAAAATCTAATATGTAATTTCACATTCACCCTCCTACATAACGAGTACTGCTTCATTTACCCTTATCCTATACGAATTGAGAGTCAAACTTCGTTATTGTTTATCATAGGTGGAGGCAAGTGGTTTGTGAAGGACTTTATTGCCCATTATATTCGTGCTAACTCTCTCTCTCTCTCTCTCTCTCTCTCACACACACACACACACACACAAAAAAAAACTAGGATGTGTCCGTTAAAATGTACACAAAGCATTTTCTTATATTAGACTTGCCACCAAGTAAGCAACCCATAAGTATTTAGTTACACTTCTTTATTGGCCAAATAAAACTCATGCATAAATTCAATTCAAATTGGAAACTAAGCAACAATATTCGTGTCGCTTGAATCCAAAGTTGTATTATAGCAATGACATGTCCCACACGGGATGAATTATTAGTAGTGGGAAAGGTATGAAGAGATTAATTGTACTAGGTGAACAGATGTACGAAAGTCCGTGGGTAATGAAAAGAGCCCAAGAAGTAACAAAACAAAGAACAAAGCATCGGAGGTCCCAATGCAAAAGCGTCCAAAGACTTGAGCTGCAAGGAAATTTAGGTGGTGGAAAAGATTAAAATCATCTCATCACCAAAATTAAACTCATTTCCTGCTACTAGACCAAATAACGATATCATTAACTATCCAACTTATTTTGTAATGATGGAATTAGGCTGGGAAATCATTCATTAATATCATAATTACTGGTTTTTCATTTCCTTGATCTCCTTGCATTATGTTTCATTTCACGTCCCACACGTGAATGTGATGAGTGGTTGACCCTTCAATCGATGGCCACTACAACCTTTTGCCTTGCATCGGCCCATACTTCCGTCTCCGGCCCGGCCTTAAAACGGAGCATTTACGGTTATTTTTGAGTTCCTTAATTTCCTATAAGCATTCAAGATCTCTTCAAAAGTTATCAATATAAAACTAAACACACGCCTGCATGAATCTTCACATATTTTCTCTGTTCAAACTCCGATATTTTCATCAAGCTAAAAGTTTAAATCTATTCAAATCAAATCACAATCACAATAATCGGCTCATGGTCAGCCTTCATGAATCAGATGTCATTTCTAACATCCTATAATTTTATCCAAAAAGACTAGCTAAAAAATATTTTTTAAATTTTTTAGCCTTGAATAAATATCTAAGATGTTCTTTACGAATGGTCGGTTTGGAACTAAATAAGTAAGTATGTACGGTATCACACGTGCCATCATCCCATCACGTCGCCGCTAGGTACTACGTCACCAACTTTCGATGGTAAAAAGACGAGCTACGGTTTAACTCGGACCGGGTTAGAGTTAAACCCGACGCCCCTTCGCTAATGTTACTATAGTACTGTCCTTTATAATAACAATAATAAGAACAAATGCAGTCGTTGGTGTCGTTTAGCGAGACTCAGCTTTTCATGATTTCGGGTGGCAGAAAACGTCAGATACGTACCCCCGCCTCCGACGGCCCAGGATGGAGATTCGCTGACGGTTGCCGGCTCATCGACGGCCAATATCCGCCCTCTCGTATGGCACGCACGTGGCGAGCATCGCCGCCCCACCACACGTGCACTCTCCCACGTGGCAGTCGCCGCAGCGCGCCGATGCTTGGAACGTCGCGTACGGTAACACCGCTCTACGGAATATGAAAAACTCGTCCCAATTATAATATCCACGGATTATAATATCCATCGATTAACCCCACAACGGCGAGATCCATCAGAACCAGTGCAGAAGATTCTAGGTACAATATTGCAACCGTCGTCCATCATTTGTTTGTCTTATTATTCTATTTTATCTTCACATAAATAGATATACATAAATATTAATTTTTTAATAAATACTCCCATATAAAATCGGTATTTACATATGCATACTTTATAAAATACTTACTTTTGCTACTCTATTCTTTTTTATTCTTATTTTTTACTTTTAATACTACTAAAAAATTAACGACTTCATATTCAAAGCAACATTTATAAGCCGGAAAAAACAAAAATATAATTTCAAAATTTTATTTTTAATTAAAATAAATATGATTTTTATTAACCGTGTTAAAAAAACGTTATGTTAAAGATATTTATTTAAAAATAGTATTTTATAAGAATACAAAAATGAATATAAATTTTAAAAGAATATTTATATAAATTTTATTTCTAAAAAGATATTGATAAAAAAAATCATAAATATTTAAAGATTATTTTGATTAATTTATTTTTGCATTTTTATTAATTTTTAATTTAATGAATGATTAGTGAACTTGGGATAAAATTTTGTACTGCTTTAAATTTTGAATCTCTGTAGTGGGCTCACACGCGTCATAGCTAGAGAGAGTGGCAGTAAAAAAAAAAAATAAACGGATTGTTCTGGGTGGTCGAATTTTTATATCATTCTGCTTCTTTATTTGAAAATCTACTTTGCAGTGCAATAATTGCAGCAGGATGCGACCCGTCACGATTGACGAAAAATTCCAGCAGATGGCGACCTACAAATTTTTGTTTATTCTTGCTATGATATCAAGAAAGTGCGTGGCGACAGAGGAATGGAAATAGAAACGGTAAGTAAATATTGTTTTATTTTTTTATTGTTGCTATGATATCAAGGTAGTGCGTGGTCAGGAATAGAAATAGAAAATGTAAGTAAATATTGTTTTATTTTTATTGGTGCTAGGGTATCAAGTTAGTGCGTTGCAAGAGAGGAATAGAAATAGACAATTTAAGTACAGCTAAATTAATTGAAAATAGTTGACAGCAGTATTTTAATGCTTAAATTATAAGTTATTCGCTTACCTGATCTCTACTTTACCCAAAAAGTAGAGTATTAACCCACGTTTAAGCTACGAGAGCAATACGTATTGGTTGGATACATAGGTTCATGTGGCTCGGATTTGTAGGTTCACGATGGTTACCAACCAGACCAACCAATAATAAGGCATTGCATGTCTCCGAATCAAACCATATTAAGAACATGATAAAATCTAGCAACCTTGAGTGTTTCTCCTTTTACTCATAGGTTGGATTCTTCATTCCAAGCAAACCTTTCAGTCTGAGCAAAATAATCTGACTAATCCATGTCTGATCATCTGATTTCATCATCACTTCACTGGATCGAATTTTGGCAACAACTCAAATGTTTCAAGATCACACCGTCCGCCTTCTATGCACAGGTTGATTGAGGCAATATGACAAATTTGTTTGTTTACAATTTTGAGATTGATTAGGTTTAGAGCGCGGAAGTTTCTTCTACTAGTCGATGTCTGATATGATATCACATCATTGAAAGCCATGAATTTTTTTTCAATGTCCAGATAGGTTATGCCTCGGATAGATTTGATTCCCGACGATAATACACAATTTTTGTTCATTAGAGCTGAAAATAAGGTCGGTTAATATCAAAACATATTCAGAACTATCTACCAATCAATTTTGCTGGATTTGGATTTTTTTTTAAAAAAATTGAAACCAAACCAGAATATTGGGTCAAATAATATTCAGCCTTGAAAACGAGTTGGATAATCTCTTTTTATGGTTTCCAAGCAGGTTTAGTAACTCACATGCAATCTTGATAGTGTTTATGATCGTATTATTTATTAATTTCTACTCAAGATTCGATTTATATTCGGATAATATCAACTTATATTTGTATTCAGATAGAAAGATATAAACATAATTAATAT
The DNA here is from genome assembly GCF_009389715.1 of Phoenix dactylifera. Classification (NCBI taxonomy): domain Eukaryota; kingdom Viridiplantae; phylum Streptophyta; class Magnoliopsida; order Arecales; family Arecaceae; genus Phoenix; species Phoenix dactylifera. Next base: position 20,870,721 of record NC_052399.1, read on the forward strand.
CCAACTTATATCCATATCCATTTAGAATAATATAAATATATTTAATACTCATATTTATTCAGAATAAATATGAAATTAATTTTGGTATCCATTTAATAACAGCAATCATATTCATATACTAATATAGGGCCCATATTCATTCAATTTTCCATCATATTATATTCTTTATACATAACTACACTTCTCGTGTCCTACTCACAATCATTCAACTATCGGAATAAATCGCTCTCAGCATATTGAATTTGTGACCAAGGAGCCATCTCTTTGCCTGAATTATAATGTGGCAGTCTCATTATAGAGGGGACCAGCCATGGTGGGCCCGAAGACAGTGCCGGGCCTATCAGAATCATTTCGAAGTCAGAACGAGCTCTAATTGGACGATGCTCTAAAACATTTCTTATCATAAAATAACGCACAAGATGCTCCGTGTCGCACTATATTTGCGTTGCTGCGTGCGTTCGCTTTACAGTCCGTAAACCTCCTAATCCTCCCACTCTGGTCTCCAAGAATATCTTATGGGATTTTTACCATAAAAAAGAATATCTTATGGGATCCCTTCACCAAGACTTGTCCCATTTTTCTTGCACTAAAACAAACTAAATTATGGGCCGCACAGTTTCTTTTATTTGGTGGGGTCGGCAAAAGCTTTGGACGGACCGACCTGCTTCCTTGGTCGATATTAATCATTTCATGCGACCACATCACTAACCATATAGAATAAAAATACATCAAGTGCACCGGTAAAGAATTTGGTGGTGGTTTTTTAAAAAGGGAAAAACAAAAGGTCCGGTCGGCATTGGATGAATTTTAATTTCCATGGTGACGTCTCCTTAGATACTGTTCAACCAAAGTATCTACATCAATGAGTAAACAAGCCCACTTCTTGTAAAAAAATAAGCCCTCCTCAAATGGAAAACAAATTAGAAGGGTTAACAATCTATAGAGAAGCAAGCAGTACTATAAAGTAGTGGTGATATATATAGCTAATCATACAAGAGCTATTTTATGAACTGTTGTGACGGATATTTCTTATGATTTGTTAGACATTTTATTTTCTGATTTTTATGAATATATTTATTCTAAACTAGTTTAATAAATTTGATTTTATTAAAATATATATATATATTGGTTACTAGAGGAGGGACTCAACTCTCATGAGCAAAAAGGATCAAGGGTGCACATAGAGAGAGAGAGAGAGAGAGAGAGATTAGCTTAGCATTTCCATTACCATTTTACCCCTAGCAATTTAAAGAACCAAATTATGGCATGTAAATCATTTTTATCTAGAAGATGTCAAATATTAATTGAAAAGAGCTATCAAAGATAGATAACGTGTCAGAAAAACTTTCCCCCAAAGAAAGACATATAGGCAATGAGGCGCATAATGAGCCGGGGCAGCCGCCTCCAAATACTTCCAACTTTCCAAAGCCCCGAAAAGATGGGATCGATCCCATGGGGATTTTATTAGATTGATAAGTTGGCAACATTGGAAATTATACTGGGTTGATGAAGAAAAATTTTCTGATAAGAAGAAGCTGTGGATTGGATTATTCCTAATTTTTGAGAATATTAGATTCTATTATAAAAGACCTATTTACATTTTTATTTGAAATTTAAAGATTGTGAGTTCTTTGGCTTCCTTCAGAATTGGGATCCCCTCCGGTTCACACAGGGATCGAAGAGGGATGCTTCCTTAATCACAACCATCTGTGATTGATGCAACGACTATGATTTGATGTGCTCTATCAGCTATAAAAAAATATAAAATATATAAATAAATTCATCTCTTTCTAGTAGTTTAAATTTTTGGAACAAGTGGTGATTCTACCATCATTCATTAGTGTCGGATCCAATTATGACGTAACTGTTGTGATTGTGGAATGCGGATCCACATTCCTGCCTCTGATGCGACGTCTTTCTCTTGGACGAGGCTCTTCTTTCGCATCAAAAGAAGTAGATGGGAAAATCGTTAATTTATATTAAGTAGTAAGCAGTCGGCGCTAAGTAGCGCATGACTCGTGAAATAAGTACTGGCAAGTAGATTTTTAATAATTTAGATTACTTTTAGGCCAAATAAGAAGGTTCACAAATAGGTGGAACATTATTCGATGGCTCAAAAGGAGCTTGGACGGTGCACTGCCTGGATCATAACGCAAATTTGCTGCTTTAAGTGCATCTGAAATCGAGATGTTTAAAGCATCGAGATATGGTTTGGAAGTGTGCACTAATTTTTTTTAATTTCAAATTAAATTAGTGTGGTTAGTAACTTTATATTCATTACTGTGCATTAAGAGTAGTGCCTGCAAGGTTATTTCCCATCAACATGGCAGCGCAATGGACTTGAAAATTTCTATGCGGGCCTGGGATTGCTCATACTCGACCATGTTTCAAGGTCCGAATCGGGTGAGGGCTCATTGTTCCACGGGCTTTGACCTGGCATAATTGTTAAATAGTTTGCCAGTTAATGGAGTAGCCGAAGCTCAGGTTCCGAAGCTGCCTTATATTAATGGGTGATTAGCCCATGGAGAGATGCATTCGTGGCCTATCAAGATAGACCCATACTTTTTAGCCTATTAAGTATGGGCCGCTTCTCAAAATATAATGGCGAAGCCATCAGAAAACAGTTCATTTCTTTATTATTGCATCTGAGCCTGGGTGAAGCTGCTAACGGATGGTGATGATAAGCAGTGTTTATGATTATGAACACGATTTAGAATATTTATATGAACACGATTTTCATTAAACAGGTACCAATTTAAAACAGGTTGCATGAACGACTGAACTATTTCATTGGTAGCCCCATTAACAGAGAAATTACAACCTATTACAACCTAAATAAGACCTAATCTCGGTGCCCCCCATGCAGAGACCAAGGAGCAACAAGTAATCCCAGCTGTTTTAGCTCATGTTTTATTGAGTATCTGTCTCCAAAAAAAAATAAGTTGTGCATAGTACTTATTATGCCCTTAATAAAGCAAATAAATTTATCTCATTTTATCTAAAAGCTTAAAAGTATTTTTTTAAAATTTAAAAAAATTATCTTAATTCTCAAACAGTGGGAGTTGGATTTTTTCTATATATCCCACGTAGAATTTTCTTTTCTATGAAATGTGAAAATCTTATTCTCACAAAAAAAACTACTTTTCTATGTTTCTCCTTTGAAAATTCCAATCAAGCACGAGCCATCTCTCTATTTTTCTGTTGATTCTACTTTCCTCCTCCTATTTTCCACGAACCAAACGAGTCCTAAATTTAAAATGGTTCATTGTCCTGAATCTGTCAATTGTAGACCAAAGATTAATATTGTCCTAAAAATGACATGTAACTTCCGATCGTGCTGATTGACACCAAATTCATTTGCTTCGTGGCCATTACCAAATACTCAATCTTCTTGAAAGAACCAGTGCATCCGCAAAAGGATTCCCTTTTCTCAGTGATCAAACCAGCTACAGTACTCTATAAATCTCGGAATTTTTTATCCTACAAACAGAAATAGTTCATAAAAAAGTGGCTTATCACTATTTTCTACGGAACAATATATGTGAGCACGGTTGTGCACATTCTTCTGAAGGAGATGCAATACAAAATTAAAAACAACCATAATAACAATTAGGAAACAAGAAACGAGATTCACCCCAGTGATGGAACCCAATTCACGAAACAACAAAGGGCATTAGACGTTGAGCAAAGGCTGGGGTTGTACCAGGTTTCTCGAGGTACAGTATTTGGAACAATCAAAATCGCGGGACATTTTCACTAAAGGATTACCTGAACCAGCCTTCCATCATTTCAAGGAATTTTGTGGATGCAATATGCATGCATTCATGCATGCATGCATGTATGGTTTTTTTTATTTCTTTCCTTCGGCAAGGCACACAGCCAGTGCAAGCTCGGCTGGTGTTAGCGCTGGCACCTCACCGCACTAAGTCCAGTCTATGGGCCCTTAGCCCAAGGATAGAGACATTGCATAGATATAACCAGATAGAATAGAAGATGAAAGCTGGCCTCTTCATGAATGTGAGAATCAAATTTACTGTATCATAATGGAATGAAGGCATGAAGACTGGTGTTGGTTTATTAATAAAATATTAAATTTAAAATTTTGAGATTTTAGAATTTTATATTAGATATTTATCAAATTATAAACTTAGTTAAATATAAAAACTCGGACTCCCAAATAACTTGGTATACTAAATACATAGATTTAATTTTTTATCTTTATCTCTCTCTTCTCTTAAAATTCTACGAAAATTTTATGGACATCTCTCTCACACGGTATCTTAAAAAGAAGCATAGAGATGCATTTTATGGACATATCTCTCACACGATATCTTAAAAAGAAGTATAGAGATGCTTTCTCTTCTCACAAGACATCCTGAGGGATATCTCACAAACGGACTCTTCGAAAGACTTCCATAGATGAAAAGATACATTCTTATGAAAAGATACATCTGATCTGATGGTGATTCTATGGGACACAATCTTTGATGAATGGATAGATTATAAGAAAGGATATATTCAACAAAAGGATGTTTAAGCATCTAATCATACTCACCCTTTCACGTCTATAAATAAAAAAGGATCGTACTTTCTATCCATCATAACATCTTTTCTTTCATATAAATAACTCTAAATTAGAGAAGAGAATTAAGAGCACCATGTGAGTGAACACAAGTGCACCCAATAAGCATTTGAGAAGAAGATTGTGTCCATATATAAGAGGATTGAGAGAGATTGCTTCAATCAAATTTGCTGATTTTCAACGCATTTGGATTTAGCTAGTTCAGGTTCGACCATGATTCTCCTTTGTTAATTAGAGTGCACTTAAAAAAAAAAATGGTTTATAGTAGATCGTCATCAATTATTTGCATCTGAGCAAGATGAATTCTATTATAAAGAAAGCACCTTTCATAGCATGCCTCAAACAAAGCGACATCAAAACTGAATTTATTTATTTAATATGTACAGAAAACTATTAATTAAATATTAAAAATAAAATAATAAAATTACATGAAGGAGATTTATAGGATTTTAGCATGCAGATTATTTTCCAACAATTAGATTTGAGGGAAATCTTAAAAGAGTAGTTCATTAAGTTGGAGCACGTTACACCCAATAACAACTTCAGGTAGACTAGCTACATATCAAATTGACGATATCTAAAGTATGCATTGTAACAAAGAATAGTCCCATATGAACTAGCATTATTGAGGATGGCACAACCAAAACAAAGAAACACACTTCGATTACGTTGGTTCCTCATGGCTTCTTGAACAAAGCATCATGTTTCTTGAGAGAGCTGCCACCACCTCCACCACCACCTGCGCCCCCTCCAACTCCACCACCCACTCCACCACCTCCGCCATGTCCACCACCACCGCCACCGCCACCCACTCCACCACCTCCACCTGCGCCCCCTCCAATTCCACCACCCACTCCACCTCCGCCATGTCCACCGCCAATACCTTTCTCACCCTTTCCTTTATGACGGTTCTTTTTACATCCCTTGCAACGATGATGACTACCCTTCCCAAATGCCCCACTACCACCAATTCCACCTCCTCCTCCAACTCCACCACCAATGCCAACGCCTGCACCACCTCCTCCACCAGCTCCGACACCAATCTCGTGCCCAGCTCCGCCTCCTCCACCAAACCCGCCACCAGTTCCACCACCTGAACCACCTCCTCCACCAACACCAACTCCACCTCCGCCTCCTGTACCACCACCTCCTCCAGCAAAACCACCGCCAGCTCCTCCTCCGGCACCACCACCAATGCCACCGCCTCCACCAAACCCACCACCAGCTCCACCACCAGCACCAACACCAACACCAACGCCAACACCAACACCAACGCCAATGCCACCGCCTGCACCAGCACCACCACCTCCACCAACTCCAACCCCGACTCCGCCACCTACCCCGACGCCCACGCCAGTGCCACCACCACCTATACCAATCCCGCCTCCAGCACCGGCACCTCCACCTATTCCGACGCCCCCATGCCCACCTTTGCCAATGCCACCACCAATTCCTCCACCTGCTCCGATCCCACCACCACTTCGGCCAATCCCTCCACCAACTCCGCCACCGGCTCCGTGGCCACCACCAATTCCACCACCACCCGCACCAATGCCGCCGCCAGCTCCCCCCCCTCCACCAACGCCCCCACCGATCCCACCACCAGCTCCACCGCCAGCTCCACCACCTCCACCAGCGCCTCCCCTACCAACACAGTCCTTAAGCCTTCCCTTGCCGACCCCCACTCGCATCTCTCCCAGCATAGGCTTCCCAAAGCTAAAACGCCTGCCATCACCGAAACTAGACGAATGCCCAAAACTCCAACCGTTCGAACCGCCTCCCCTGAAACCACCACCACCGCTCCAGCCCGAGCCGGACTCAAAGAAGAACTCCGGCCTCTTCGCCTTCCCGTCATCCTTTCTCCCACCATTCGTCAAGCCCTCACTCCGAGCACCGCTTACCGCCCACCATAAAACCACCAGGAGGATCCAAAGCCACTTCACCCTAAGAGCGGTAGAGGGATTACCCATACCCATTCTAAGGGAAACTCTGCGTACACCATGAATCCAAGCCGGAGGGCTTTATATAAGACTCGCTCGATCCCTATAATTTCCCCGTTTATTTCTAGTGACGAGTAGTGATTTAAATGCTCCGCCGCTGGCTTTTGAGCTCGCTCCACTTCTACGTGAATCTTGCTCCCTTGCATTTACATCCAGCTTCCCCATCTCTCTTTATGCTTTCCTCTTTTGGCTCATTAACCTTGGGAACGAGCAGGTGGCGCTGCCAACCGCCTGCAAAAGAGAGAGGAGATGCATGCTCCGCACAGGGGCGGAGGCGTATCTTTCTCGCGAAAGAAGGATTCTTCTTTCTTCGCGCGAATCCACCGTTGGATCATCCACCGCTCGCTTTGAGAGCTAGGATAGCAACGGATTCGGAGCGCTTCCTACAGTTCTTTCTCTGATCAGTATTAAATTATTAGCGTGCTTTAGGAGGGTGACTCGCAGAAAGATTGATCCAACTTTACAATGGCCAGCCGCGCTTTTTCTCTGGCTCATCGTTAATAAATAGATGGCGAGTTCATAAATAGATGCGTTTCTTTTGTTTCTTTTTTAAGAGAAAATGCGAAAATGCCATGTCCGTCTTCTTCCAAAGGATGCCCGAGTGTTAGGTTGACGACCTATCGTCGGACATGTAGAGCACGAAAAAGTAATGAGATGTTTCTTGTTTGGTTGGAGTTTTCAAATGAGATAGATGGAAAAGTTGTATTCTTATAGAAATATGATTCCCACATTCATGAAAAAATCTTCCTCATAAGAAACATAAAAAAGTTATTTTTCCATGAGGCGGAAATCACTCCATTTTTATTTTTTCCCAAAAAAGTCGTTCAGCATTAAAGAAGCATTAAAGAGGCATTAAAATCCTAATTTTTATTAAGGGCATAATGGAAAATATACATTATTTTCTCAGGAAAATGAATGGCCAATCAAACATAAGCATTTTAAAAATTTGTTACTTTTCCATTGTCAACCAAACATGCTAAAAGTATTTTTCTAGGCATTCTCTTCCCAAGAGTTTGTTTCCCAGGAATCATATTCCTACAAAAGAAAATGCTTTCCGCGAACCAAACGAGCCCGCATAGAAAAGGGCAATATGAAGACGAGAACGGGAGCCGATGGCCATGGGCATTAGCCATGAGGCTTCACATGAGAAAAAGGAGAGATAGAGCATCTATTATCTTTGCTAATAAAGGAAAAATTTGGTTAGGAGCTGGGTCGCATAGGTGGGTGCTGGATGCTTTGTTGCTTGCGTGAGATGTTGAGGAATTCATGATGCGTGGAAGGATGTTTGAGAGTATAAACTAATGTTCAGGAATTCATGATGCGTGGAAGGATGTTTGAGAGTATAAACTAGTCTGATATATATATATATATATATATATATATATATATATATATATATATATATATATATATATATATATATATATATATATATATGTTTTTCCTCTTTACACTATGTGAGAACATAACTAGGAGGTTTCACTCTATCGAGTTGGATAAGGATTGTTTGGATGTTGGAAAATCTTATAGAAGAATTTGGTGGATAGCTATCCTTCTTGTTCCTTACTTGTTCCTTCTTGGGAAGAGATTCCAACTTCACTTGCAGGTAAGGCTGCAAATGGGTTGGGCTGATCCATGACTCGACTAGGCCTGACCAGTTTAGACCTGATCCGACCAGATTTAAAGAATTCGTGAGGCTGGATCGGGTTCTAAATTTGGATCAGTTTTATTTTTTGGGTCGAGCTTGGGTATACTGAATTCTGACCCGACCCGACCCTAGTACACCATTAGAGCCCATAGCAGTGCTTAAGGGTCTCTAACTCTATATTCCTTTAATTTTTTCTTGTATTTGAATACAAGAGGAATGAAAGAGATTATTTTTGTATACTATTGAATGACATGAATTTTATATTAAAGCTTAGGTTGGTTACATTAAATGAGAATGCTCTTCTCCTAAGAAGAAAGTTCAAACCAATCAAGGCAAAATAGAGTATAACTTTACTGATGGGTTCATGATGATTTTTTTTGCAGCTGTTGAACTTTATCATATGTCATTATCAAAACTATATTTCTCGTCTTGGCTCATGGCCCCATGTATGCTTTTTTTAGTAATATGTTTTGAAAAAATAGTAGCAGATGCATTTTAACAATTTTAGATGATATCACTGCTGAATAAAAAGGATTAGTATAGATGTAATTTTTTTCTACTAAAAAAATATTAAATATATGAATAGAAATTTTTTCTTGTAGCTAACAAGGTTGAGCTTATCATTATTAGGTTAGTTTGTAATGGCATCAATCCTTGATGCTTAAGCACTTTCACTTGTATGGTCTTGCATAATCTGCTTTCCGTAACTTTCATTCATTGCAAAAAAAACCAAGCATAGAGAATAATAAGTACAAGGATCCAACCTAGACTTAATTCAGATCCGAATTTTTTGGATAAGGTCCGTAGGAACTAGGTTATACATGGATCTGATCCCACCTGAATGATCCGCTAGGTTAGAAATTTTAGCCATGGATCCGACCTAACCCGTCCCGATCTTCTATTGGATTGGGTCTGGATCCAATATTAGGACCCAAATAAGAAAACGAGTTGGGTCGGGATTACTTATAACTCGATCCGATCCGATCCATTTGTACTCCTAAGAGGTCATCTTGGATGGAGTTTTCAAGGACACCTGATGGCCTTGATTCAACCACCAGAGATAGCAATATTAATATTGCATTTTTAGTATAGATTTTCCTATTGCCAACAAAACAAGAGCCTTCACTTGTCGAGGAAAACTTTCGCTCCAACATTGATAATTTCCGGTGCGGGTTGTATGTTTTGCACGAAAGATTCCGTCAACCGTCTGATCACGTTCCGCACATCTCTCAAAGCGCCCCAATCCCTTCGTTCAATCATTCTGCGCACATCTCGAAGCGGACCTTGCGCGATCAAATGGTTCACGTTTCTTTCGCGCGCAAGTGGGTCAGAAAGAGCATTTAACGTTCTTTTGCGCGAACGACCTAAGCCAAACCTGTATCAAAGGCGCAGCCGATCGTGATAAGAACGTTATCAACTCAATCAGTTGGACGGTCATGATTATGCTCGCTTGTCAGTCTAACTAAATCGGATGGAAGGTCAAGATTATGACGAGAGTTTGGAAACCAACGTTTCCCTCTTTAGAGCCGCGGCTATAAAAGGGGCGGAGCCGAGCGCTCTAACTTTCGCCAGGCCCAGATCGTCTATCCTCTGAGCTCCTGAGATGGAGAACACGAAGGCGATCCTTGCGCTCTCTTCTCCCTCCGAATCCCTAGCGCCCGAAGCCGAATCACAGATCTCATCTCTCCTTTGCGGTACACTTCCTTCCGTTCGGAAACCCTACATTCTTGTCTTGTGACGTACTGCTAGAAACCTCTGCCCATCATTGCATCGTTCTGGTAGGCTCTTCAAGAGATTCGGTAGAACCTATAGAAAACTATTAATAATTTTTTTGGGATCGGTTTTTCTGATTGAGGATCTAAGAAAATCGTCAATCTCGTTAAATTCTTGTAAGTCTCGAGTTTTCTTTGATGGATACCTGAATGCTTCGTCTCCTCGTTGTTTTGATCTTATTAAGATCGTATTTGCTGCCTAAAGATTCATGCTAAGATGCTTTTGCTCGCGGCATTTGGAATTTCTTGATCCGTTTAAAGATCTGAAAAGTTTCTCCTTTAGGATTCAAGAACTATAGTTTCTTGAACGAATTCTAATAGATTTTATTCCCTTTTTTCTATTTGTGGATTATCTAAGTGCTATGATGTTTCTACTGTAATTTTGTTCCCATATATGTTTCCATAAGCATTTTCTAGTGAAATCTTTAACGTTGATGCACGGAAAAGCAGAGTTGCAGCGTGTTTCTTGATTAATATCAATATAGTATTTATGCTATTTTTGGAAGGAATACTCATTCCTCTTCTTTGTGTAGATCAATATGTGAAGTCATCGAATCTTTCTATATGCAAGGATTTCATCCATTTTGTAGAATCTATAGAAAACTAGTAAAAGTTTCTCGGATTAATCTGGGAGAAAACTCTTGAGTTTTCTTATGAATTCCATGCTTAAACATCTTGAATTCCTACTTTTTGGAATTAGTTTGCTGAAGATATACAAATATTCCTATCTAGGTGTTAAACTATAATTTCTTGAATGGAGTCTTATAGTTTCTTTTCCCTGAGCCATGTAATTTAGTTTGCTGGTTTATTTCACAAGCTATTCAGTGTCCGGGACTTCTAAGTGTGCTTATGCAATTCTAACAAATTATATTTCGATGGTTTCTGGTGATTGAATGGATTCATAATTTTTTTTTTCTTGTGGAGTCTTCTCCAATACTAGAAGATCTGGAAAGAGAGATGCACGTGTCACTTGATCAATGTGTGATTTAGTTTATTCTGAGACAAAGTTGTAAACTTAAAGATTTCTATAAGGGTTGCCTTAACTCTTCTCTTTGTTTTGGTTTTCATCTTAGATCATATTTACTGCTCAAAAGCTCATGTTTAGATGCTTTGGCCTGCAATCCTTGGAATTTTTTGGTTAATCTTCAAATATCTGGAAAATTTTTCCATTCCAGGAATCAAGAATCACAATTTCTTGGACTAATCTTGACATATTTCCATTTTGGGATGATTTAAGGACCAGTGTCCTAAAAAGTGGCTGCAATATGTGGGTGGTCAATGGATTGCATAGTACATATGCAGTACATGGATGAAAATAAATATAATATTTTAAGTCTAATAAAGAAAATAATGATAGTATTTTTTTATGGATGGATAATAACAATAGTAATAGCAACATGTATTATTTAATATCTACCGTCTAATAGCAATAGTTGTAGCAAAATCAATATTTTAGCACTATTAATATGTGTACAAGTCCTGCTTGAAACTCAGCAAACCTAACCATCAGCTTGAACCCGCTTCAGCTACACAGCCCCACATAAGATTGGGCTGTATATGTAGCTCCAGAGTAACAAATGCAGCCATATGATATTAAGCCGGCCAGCTTTGCTGCCGTGCAATGCTAAGTTGACTGTCCTGGTCCATATGTGATATGAGTTATATAGTAATGCATACAAACAGTGCTGTATGGTCAAGGGGCTGCATATGCTGCAACATGCATTGCATTTAAAACACTGCTAGGTACTTTGACAGTTTAATTTCTACCATAAGTTTGTTGCCATATGCATTCACGAGCTCTTGTTATTGGTAGGTACTGCAAACTATTTGAAGCATTCTGAAGTCCTGAACTTCTAGGTGTAGTCCATGCAATTCCGATCATTTTTACTGCAGTCTTTTGGTATTTGAAGAACTGATGATATCATTGTTTAACACTGAATGCATGTGAAATTTAGTTCATGCACTGCAAAACGCAGTTCCATCTGTCTGCCTGTTATACCAGCTCAAGTTATATTATCTGCAGCAGGATTTTGCGCTCTTCATTTGCAAGCTTGGTTGATTCTTTCTGCATTTGAAGGTTTGGTAAAGTTGGTAAAATTCATATAAAATTTAAAGTTTCTCAGATCATTATTGAAATTCAGTAAAATTGACAATCTAGTTGAATTCTTGCAAACCTGAGAGAATTCTTTAATTACAATTTGGAAGCTTATTCAAGATCTTATTGTTTCCAACGACTTGCAACTTTTGGAATTAAAATTTAATCTTTGAAGATCTGAGAACCTTTTTTCCTAGGATTTAATGATTGAAATTTCTTAAGTTGATTTTGATAGTTTATCTCCCCTATATTCCATTTTGGGCTTATCAGAGCATTATTTCAGTTCTACCATAATCCTTTTGAAATGTGCTTATGTATGCTTTGCTTGATGGTTGATTGTACGAGTTAAACAAAGTTTGTGAACTTCTAAGTGTTCTTATGTGATTCAGAAAAAAATTTCACAAGATGGTTTCTTGAGATGCAGTAGATTGTGAACTTTTTATTTATGGAATCTTGTGTGGTACCAGAAGGTGACATTATCATTTCATTGGAACATACATGATATTGTTGTTGATGCTTTCTGAAATAGATGCATGTATCCCTTGATCAAAATCGGTTTGATGTATTAGATTTGCAAGGAAGTGGCATTCCTCCTCGATCTAACTTTATGCAAGGCAATATTATGTTTCAACTCATGCCCTTGATCAGCAAATGCTATTAAATAGAGGGTTAAGAAGTCCTTGATATAGTTGCAATTTTCTGCCATTAGGGATATTATAGTTTTGCTGTCTTCTCATCTTGGTACAAATTCTTACTTTAAACATCCATTAATGAATACAGATGTGTCACAGCAGCTTCAGATAGCTATCCAAAACATGCTTAAGATGACCAGGTAAGCTTCTTGCTGGTTGTCATCTTCATACTAATAGTTTGAAGGTAAAACCAGTTCTTTTCAATCTAAAGAAACATAACCTGTTTTGTGTTTCAAGAAAAAACATGACTACCTTAACTAGTGCCTCACTGCAGAGTTAAGTGTCTCCTCACTTGGATGGGCGTCAACTGGTTCAGTTGGGAAAGTTGCTGGGATTAGTTACTAGTGACCTGGTTAGGTCCCACTTACCCACTTTAAAATTTATTATCTCATGAATTGAGTAGGGGCTAGAAACCCCTTTTGTTGTTCAAAAGAAAAGTCATATTTTCATTTTATTCCTCTCTTACAGCATGTCATAATTTTGATAATTATTTTTCTTCTAGGTATATCTGTTGCTCTTTATTTTATACATAAATATTGGGTTTTGATCCAAACATGCAAAGCTGACGGTTCTGTTTGCTATAACTTTGTATATCAATCAGTTTTCTATCTTCCTTTTGTTAATTTCTTGTTTCTGATTGTGCTCATCGTACATAAACAGTGAGATTGATGAAACCTCTGCTGAGATAATGGAAGAAATAGAGAAGTCCAAGGAGTCTGCAGGTGTTAAAAATAAGATCTTGGAGGAAGAGAAAGAACGATTCCAGAAAGCTGCTATTGCTGTGTTAGAGATGCTGAATGGCAGTAATGTCAATTAAGATCTGTCTACTGTCACTTCGTGAAGCATTATATGTTTTTCTTTTTATTCCATTCTTTTTTCTGGCTAGAGCCATTCATGTCACAAGGTGAACTATGTGAATAGTAGTTTGGCCTTTGAACATTGACGCATATGCAAGGTTGTCCTTTTGTGCATGATTTTCATATTGTCAATTAAAGACAATTTTTACTTTGAAGGCTACTATATTAGTTATTTGGATGGCTGTTCTTACAGGAAGATAGTGCTAGAGTTATGGTGTTCAGTTATTAAAGTATATAATGAACACAATGTACTTATATCATCAGTTTTTAATATTTCATCTTCTTTAAATTATTATTAAATGATAGTGCGCAATATTTGTAATGGGAAGATGTTTGATATCTCAGAATCTTTTTATGTGAAGGATAATCTGTTCATTTGCTGGGTACGAATTTTATAAGAATCTCTGCAACATTGTCGAGTATCTTGGTCCTGACATCATGTAAATGGCCTTGGATTTTTCTTTCATCCAAGACAATCTAGACATATAAGGACTTCAGAGACGTTGGCCTTTGTGCCCATGTACACTGCCTCAGTATGAAACAGCAGTTAATGAGTCCTGTAATTATGGAAAAAAGACCCAGATGGAATATATTCTGTTGTTTGGCTTTTTAGATGGTTCAGGATTTGATCCACTTTAAAAATCTTTGGATCTAGTAGAAAAACATTTCAGCATTATATAGCTATTGAACTATGCTATGAGTTAGATGTATGTATCTTTAAGTTAGTATTAGTCTGTTGGAGGGCTTAAATATGTAGTGCTTGTATCTGGAAGCTGCTGAAGAGATGGATTTGCAAAAAAACTTTCTATACTTCATAACACACATATTCTTTGTCCATATGTTTTTGTTCATTCTTTATGTGGTTATCTACACAGATCTAGCTATGGCATTAAGTCAAATTTATGTTGTTATCAGAAGACTTCACAGCCTAATGTTTGCACAGAAGTGATCAATGTTCCCCTAATATCTTGAACGCAAATCCAACCACAGTTAGCAACATAAGTATCATCTAGGTCAAGATGGCTAGTGTAGTAGCTAATACACTTGCATTGACTTTACAGCAGATTGATTGTTTGCAAGAAAGATCTGAATGCAGTCTAGAAAGGTGACATGCAAACAAGATTGATTGTATAGACACCACAACACTCATATTTTTATGTTATCAATAGTATCCTCTCGTGAATAAAGTTTGAACACGTACATGTGGGTTCAGTAGCTAAACTTGTTTTATTTGTTATTTTTTCTTAAAGGTATTTTTCTTTCTTGAATTGTAAGATATGAATTTGTTTTCTCACATAAGTAGAGAATAGTAATGTTTCAACCTTCACAATTGACTGTTAGTGATTTATGAGCAGTTATGATTGTTCCTTTTTGTCTTTTCACCTTGATCAAAGTGATCACATATCTGATGCTGATATTAAAGCGGTGAATTATCGACTCCTTTTGCAATAGCTAGCGGTTGACCTTGTTTAACACTGCACTTACATGTTAGCATTTGCCTTCCTTTCTCTTCATTCAGAACAGATTGCTGGCAACATCCAGGATGCTTTTTTATTCAGATTATCAAGAGTAGTGAGTGGTGACTGTTCTTCTGTTGACTAAATATTTTTTTTCTAACTTGAAAGTTCTTTTGCTTGCAGTTCTTTCATTATTTAAGTTAAAAAAATTCTCTTTTTATGCACGCATTCAAAAAACAATTTTAAATCAATTGTTTAAGGCTGCTTAGTCAAAATTGGTTTCTTTTTGCTTCTCTTCCTGTTTATTCTGTTTCCATGCCAGTCCATCCACAGCCCCCTCAACACCCCCCCACCCCAAAAGAACTTTTATTTTTTGCTGGACCGATCAAATTCTTTGTATTTGGATATCTTTAGTGGCTACAGCTGGTTGTGCAATGGAGCTTTCAGCTTCTGCTTTGGGGTCTGACTTAGGCTTCACTGCAGTCCAACCGATCGGTGTGAAACATTTTCAAGCATCGATGCAGTGCAGTTTCGCATTTTCTTGCGTACCTTTTTTGTCCTTTCTTCCAAGCTCTCTTTTCAGTCTTCCTACCTTTCAAATCTCCTCTTCAGTTTTTGGATGAGGATGGATGAGGTCAAAGTTTGGATCAAGATTTCAATAGTGAATAGTGCATTGATGATGGAAGGCCAATGAAGTAGGAGTCTGCCATAGGCTGAGGAGATGCTGATGGACTGTGCATCAAGCCTTACCTGGTCATAACTCACCTTTCAATACATTCAAATTCCATACAACCACCTTTGAGTAAGTTATTTTGTTTAATAAATTCAACATAGAATTTTCCTTCTAACTGTTCTCCTTTTTAAAATCCATTTTTTCCTACCGTCCTGAAATTCTTGCAACTCTGGCTTTTATTTTTTGCTAGTTGAAGTGGAAGAGAAAATATTAGAAAGGACATCTGGGAACCAAAAAGTACATGGGTTAGTCTTTACACTCGGTCCATTATTTCAAAATTTAATGATTTCTTCTCTATCCCCTAACAACCAAGGATGTAGGTATTAGTTCAAAATTATTAGAAAGGACATCTGGGAACCAAAAAGTACATCAGTTAGTCTTTACACTCGATCCATTATTTCAAAATTTAATGATTTCTTCTCTATCCCCTAATAACCAAGGATTAAGGTATTAGTGCCAGTACCTTTGCTGATCACCTTCCACCACATTATGCCCTTGCCATTCCGGCATGTGTCAGTTTGTATCAAAGAAAGAAAAGGTACTTGAAATCCCTTTTTTGATAAAAAATATGAAAAAGTAGATTTAATAGATGCCATGCTGACATGTGCCACTGCCAGGTGCTGGTACTAGCCTGGCATGATACATATTGACCAGCACAGACCAGTACAACCAGCACTTGATAATATTTTAACAACAAAGTAATCCATTGAATTGTTGAGCAGTAGATTTTGTAATGGGGACAGGCATCAAAAACAGCATTTGTGCTTGGTTTTGGGGCATTGCTGTTTCCTATCAGATTTCCCATTGGTTTGGTGGTGTTTCTCAAAGGCTCTTTCTGAAGATGGGAACCATCATTTATCAAAATCTTCACTCTGTTCCCTTGCATAAACCCTCTGACTAACATAAGGGTAGATATCTGGCTCTAATCCCTGTGTTAGTCCCATTTTGCCTCAGCAACCATGGATTTCTACTGATAAGAGAGACATGTGGCCTGGTTGCTGCTAGTGTTGTTTGTGATGGCCATTTGTGGAATCTCCATCACCCACCAAACTGGTAAAGTTCTGGAATGAAATATAGAAGAATGTCACATGGTTCTGTTTTACGTTGTAGTTAAAAAACAAGAAACTAGAACTTTAGTTGCTCAGTATCTTGTGATTGCGTTTATTTGGGCTGTAACAGTATAAGTTTAGGAATCATACTGTTTTCAATGACTTTTGGTTTAGTCTTGACTGCTTCTTATTTAACACTATTTAGTGTTCCTTTTCCACATTAAGTTATTTGAAATGTTTGATATTATTTTCTTTTGTTAAAAACATGTTATCAGAACCAGTGACATAAAGGACTCACCGTATTACCCTTTCTAGAAGAAATTTCAGTTCTTTACTTTTCATTCTGATCTCATCTTGCAAACATCTTATTCAAGAATACTTATTCCCCCATCATTTTTTCTTACTCTTTGCCTACCATCTCACTTGCATGGTGGCTGGTCTTCAGAAGCAGTTTTATTGCTTTGTGCCCACTCTCTCTCTCTCTCTCTCTCTCTCTCTGAGGAAATCATTGTGCCCATTCTCACGCTTACACAAATAGATATTCACACATGCACAGAGAGAGAGACCCACGTCCTGACCTACACATGTACAGACTGTAGACGGGACCCCTCTTTTAATGCCTTAGAAACTATCCAAGTGCCTTAAATAATGACACCCTGGGACCCCACTTTTGCCGGAATGGTTTGATCATGATCGTATTTTGCATTGCATCTGAGGCTGCATACTTCAATTTTTTCATGAAAGGACCAGATCACGAGGTTTCAGGATATCCGCTGTTCAAGATATTCGGACTACGTGTGATCTACTGTCTGAAGTCATAAGATGTTAGTTATGTAATCATCTGACATTTTAGCCCACCTGACAATCAGGCAACTGGCCTTATTGGATGGTAAGCTCTCCGCCATCAGATATTTTTATGACAATGAAACATCTGTCTATTGGTTCTTTTCCAATGATTTCTTCCTTGCCGTCAAATGCCTTCTAATGGTGTGATCCACACCATCAAAGGAAACAGTTGTCTTTTAGCAACTAAAGTCCGAGAGTCCCTCTCGATCCA
This sequence comes from Phoenix dactylifera, assembly GCF_009389715.1. Lineage (NCBI taxonomy): Eukaryota > Viridiplantae > Streptophyta > Magnoliopsida > Arecales > Arecaceae > Phoenix > Phoenix dactylifera. Next base: position 20,888,663 of record NC_052399.1, read on the forward strand.
TGGTTTTTTTTTGAGATTTAGTGATTTTCTTTAGTTCCACATTGCTTGTGCCAAAACTAGGGGCCTCCCGAGGTACCTAAATAAGCCCCTCTACCTGCTAGAAGCATTGCTCAATTTCTCTAGCAAGTGGCCTGTTAGCAAAGCTCCAGCGTATCTTGCAGAAGGTGGCCAGAATTTGATTGTTTTAGGCTCCGAAGGATGCAGAGGTTTTGGGCACTGCAAAAGGTCCCGGCCAAGGGCGTAGTGATTCAGGGAAGCCCTATTTTTTCTTCTCGTCTTTCCTTTTCTTTTCTGCTCTTAGTTTAGTTTTAATCTCGCATGAGCATGGCATGGCATTTTTTCCCATCCTAGTCTTTAGTTCTCCAGGGGTTTTGGGGGAAGGAAAAGCGATCACACCGTCTTCCTTCCCCACCAATATTTCAGGTTAGTTCTCCCACAGTTAGTCCTCTAGTAGTTCTTGGCTTTAATTTTGGTAATGCTTCTAATAGTCCTCATTCTGCTCGATCTTTTTTGTAGGAAAACACTTTCAACACAACCAAGGCTCCTAGTAAAGTATACTCTTAGGGAGGTAGAATCCATAGATCAAATATCTCCTCGGAGGCGGTGTCTCAGCGGCCAGCGGAAGGGAAGAATTGGTTGGCAATCGCAGAGCATTGTTTCAGTGGTAGGTTTCTAGATCAAGGCTTGTCAACTACTACATCAGTAGCAACCCTCCACCGACTGGAGTGCGGCGAAACCCAATCCTGCACAGACATGCACACAGAGACTAAAAAACTTTGCATATGATGAACCTTTTAATCACTTGATTCTTTTCGAGCTACCTTTGTTATCATTTTCCCCAATTCTTATTTGTCCAGGTAGGGTAAATAATTCTATCTAGTTTTTTTAGTGGCTGTAGTAAACTGGTAATATATTTTTTTTGTTATTTTACCTAATTTTATCCAAGATAACAATGTTAGATGAATTTTCAATATAACTCTAATTGCTGTCACTGCTTTTCTCTTTAGTACTGTTTCTTTACTCAAAGTTTTCTATTTCAGTGATTGGTTGTTGTACAATTATTATAGTTGTGTAACACGTCCATGTTGCTTTTGTGATATTGTTGTACATATGTTCTTTCAGTTCTTCCCCTCACCAATCCAATAGTCGATACTTTTTTGGTTGTTTTGATTCTTATTTTTTGATGACGTCCATGCATATTTATTTTTAGAAAGAAAGGCTTTTTAGTCTCATTTTAGATGATCTAACAATAGGATTACTATTTGCCGCCCATTACTTTTGTTTTAGGAATGTCTATTGTTACAACTTTGAAAAGATAATCGCCCATTTTTGGCAGCTGTACAAGCAATTAATAATATGAAATATTCATATCTAGCATTATAGCAGCAATGGACAACATACCTCATTCTTTTTTAATACTTTTGTTCACCAGATGGATTAGCCCGTTTATCGCATGCATATCAAATTACTCTTTCTGTATATTGCACTTGTCTTCTTGTTTATGTGAGCGTATATTGTTGACGAGCACTGCTAGATTCAATACATCAGATTAAGTCTTCTATACCCCTTAGATTTCATGCTTTTGCATGTATTGTTTGCAAACAGCCCTATTTAACAGGTTCTATAAAATATTTTTCCTTGATTTTTTTTTTTTTTTTTGTGTAGCAATGATAATGCAAAACATCTTGTAATCCTTAAAAGCACACTCACTCTAATCGCAGGTTGTAGTTATTGTATATGGTTTTCCTCTTTTTTTTCTAAGATATTGGATTTGAAATGATGTCTTTGCTTCCAAAAGCATTCAGCTCTTCAGCTTGTGCATTACCAGAGATGAAAATCTTTCAGAGAAAAAATAAATAAATTCAAAACTTGCTGAATGTCTTTTTTCTTATATTATTTGTACCTTTTCCAAAACCTACTCAAGAAAATTAAATACTAATGCAATTGATGATGAACTCTGAAAAGGCATGCCTTCTTATTTAAATTGTTCGCCATAGCATATACTGGAAATCATTTTCAACCTTTTGAAATTCAGATGCATTTGCCATATATAAATTTGGATGGTACCATCCACCACTTAAGGGTAATGGTTTAATGCTGAAATGTGTTGATCCTTTCTTACATCGGCTTTGCAAGTATTTGGGTCAGGCTTTATTTGGCATTGCTTTAGGAGGGCTAGAAATTGCCTTTTGATTTTAAGATGCTTAGTAAAAATTTTAAAATAGCTTCTAACTTCTCCATTGGCTAAAAAAAAATGCAAAATAAGGTATCAATCTGTTGGAATATAGATTTGTAGGATAAAGAGTGGGGTATGTAAATTTTGGGTTTAAAAAAATCAGATCCCAGGTTGACATGTCAACATCTCGCATTGGACTTAGTTTTTGGGTTTTTTTGTATGTAATGGATCTGATATAGGTTGCTTAAATGCTTTATTGTCATATGATGGGTTGGTGTAGGGGCAAAAATGGATTAAACAATATTCGTTCAGACCTGTTTTCATATTCAAATTTATACGGATATAAATAAAAATTTGAGCATTTCACTAATATTCTATCCTATTCATATTCATAAAAAAAAAAGAATATAAAGATGGATGGACAACTATTCAAAATATCTATTTTTATTTATAACTCTATAATTTTATATAGCTCTCTATAATTTTTTTTTAAAAATAAATAATTACGTTAATATACTATCAACATGATTTATCATTTATTTAGTAATATTTCAATTTATATCCATATTCATATCTATTATTCCAATATCTCATATCATTAAAACAAATATAAATATAAATTTTTATATCCAACTAACATTCATATTTCAAATAATATCTATATCCATATTTATATTTATCAAATACAATAATTATATAAATATATTAGTATTCAATTATATCTGATCTAATTTCAGCCCGAGTTGGTCCGTCATTGGCCGTTTTAGGGTTGCCAGGGCCATTCTTTCCAGCTACTCCGTCCAATGAAATGGAAGCGATAAGAAAAGGTCCATTACCGCTTTTCTAGGCTGTTTTTGAATATAGAAAAATAAAAAAAAAAAATGGGGATCAGCTACGGACAAAAGTACCACAGGCCCAGGTCCCTTTGGAGACCATCACACCAGTCGTCCTGCAGCATAGAACACCAGCAATCATAAAAAATCCAGCACCGGACCGTTTGCAATCCGGGCATGACTAGATTTTTTTTTTTTTTCTTAAGAAAAAATGCTTTCATTTTTTCATTTTTACTTGTGGAATATTATCCTCTGGCCAAATGATGCTTGTTTTCCAGATATATTCACGCACAATAAGCAGCAACTCTACAACAGCTAATACATCCCAAGCCTGGTAATATCCAGATTCACACTTTTGACACTTCTCACTGTACAGCTAGTTCGTTTGTCATGGATCAAACTTTACAGGCCTGACAGCATATCTTCACGGCAAAAATATGCCCCGGTATTTTACTATGTCCTGCATTTAACCTATCTGTAGAAACCCTTGAGTTCATGCCACAAACAAAGCAATGTATCAGATGCATCATCATCCCAATAATCATTATTAATCCCAGAAATGGACAACAGGGTCTTTAGCCACTCTTCATGAAGGGAGGAAAATTTAGATCTTCCTTCACTGGACTTGAAATTTTCACCAATCATCAATTTCATTCTTTGGCTAGCCTTTGATGCAGTTTCAACAACTTGTTTTCGAATCCCTGCCATCAAAGCAACTTGTAATCCATAGCTCTCTGGGCAAGCTCCTGAAGCAAGCCGGTAGAGAAATACTAGATCTCCATCCCCATCGAAGGAGCATCCAGCTCTAGCCTTGAATGCACAGGCCATGTGCTGCAAGCTTACATGAGGATGAGATGCAAATTCCTTTGTAAGGGGATGGTAGTGCGTGGCAAAAAGCAAACGACAGCGAACCCTTTCCACAAGATGCCGAAGTACCTTGAAAGGAAATTTGTGCATGGAAAAGCATGTCATGGGTTAGACATTGGAATTTTTTTTGCAGAATCAAAACAAATGTTTTGACAAAGATGAAGTCCTCCGAAACAAACAGTAGATTGCAATGCAAGCTATGTTTTTCACCTAAAATAATCCTTTCATATGATCATCCATTGGTTTAGTTAAAAATAAAACTCTGGGGCCTCATACACAGTTTGGGTTGTTATCTGATAAATTGATGCCCTGGCATGTATTTACATGTTGGAAATCTGGAGCTCCATACATCCGCTTAAATTGCCAGCCCAGGGCATCTTCAGTTTCACACCTGCTAGTCCTAGAGCCACCAGAACTTTTGCCTACTTTTATGATTATAAAACATAAACCAAACTAGAAATGTTTACCTGTGACACTATAAAGTGGTCATCCAACCCAAGACCTGACTGAATTATCACCTAACCTACAAATTCAAATCAAGACCCATGAATAACTGAAAAGTGCCTTCATCCCATACAAAGATCCAACTCCAACCAGGTTGCAGTTTGCTGTCAATTTTCACAGGCAAGTCCCAGAACTTTGTACGGAATGAAGTCAGTATTCATGAGAATGCTGGGCAGTATTCGTGTAGGCGGATCACTTTGAGTTGGATCTTTGTCACAACTATAGTACTGCACAGAAAGATCCAATAAATGATGGATCTTCCCGATCTTACTTTGCGAGATGGCATTTTGCACACAGTAACCCGATAGAACATATGCTTAACTAGTAGAAAAGACTGTACTTACAGCATAGGCAATTGCATATCCATCAAAAGTGCTTGTTCCTCTACCAAGTTCGTCAAGCAAGACAAGAGAATCTTGAGTGGCATTTTGAAGTACTGATGCTGTTTCTGCACATTCAACCAAGAAGGTACCTAGAAGAGAGTAAATATTAAAAAGTTGAAAATGATTCTGATCTACAATAAATCGATGTGGAATAAGTCGTTCATGGTGCACTCACTTTCGCCTGACATGATGCGATCGGTTGCACCCAGCCGTGTAAAGATAACATCAGCAGGTGAGAGTGCGCACATTTCACAAGGCACATAGCAACCCAGCTGCCAACGATGACATGTAAGGTAAGTTCAACACCTGCCCTGACCTATAAAATACTTGAAGATTAAATGAACTGAATTCAGTTGTCTAATATCTAACCTGGGCCAGTATAACAGCCAGACATGTGGCACGAAGTAATGTTGATTTTCCACCCATATTTGGTCCAGTCAACAACAGTGCACAAGGATGGTGTCCATCTGAATCTTGACCAAGATAAATGTCATTGGGAACTAGACCATCTTCATTTTCTGCAACAGCATAGGGATGCCATAAACCCTTCATTCGCAGTGTTGGTCCTTTACTGTCTCGGTGTGAATCCATGTGATCTGAATTAGCTGGCAGAAATACAGGCCTACTCATAGAACCATGCGATTGAAATGCAGCTTGAGCAAATGATTGGAGCACATCAATACAGTTCAGTGCATTGATGACTTGTGACCACTCAGTAGCCTTTCCAACAAACAGCTCAACTAGAACAGCTAATGTTTCAGCATCCGAGTCTTTCACATCATGATCCTAGCAGTCATGATAAAATCAATGTACTTAAGCCAAGCATCATGGTATAATCAGTGGGTGGTTCCAGTGATATCAGGTTTTAAGTCACAATGAAGCATACAACACAAAAATGAAGGGCCTATAGAAGTAAGATAAAAGAGTTTTTATATTTAAGAACACTTTCAGATATGACAAACTATTTTTCATCAGTGCACCCATCACAAAATCGGACTAAGCTGTAAAAGAAGGAAACATCAATTTTCATAAAGCATTACTCATTGTTTTACGTTAGATTGCCATTATGCAATCTTTGAATTTGATGGAAGAAGCACTTTTACAAAACTTAAATACTGGTCTATTACAAGACCATTTGTGATATATTACATGCAGTTACAGGTAAGCAAATTCAGAACAGCCATAAGACCATGCTTTAAGTTACATGCAAAAGATTCACAAAAATACAGTAGAAATTTACAGAATTTCGATATGTATTAGCAACATCTCCTATAGTGGAAGACGAGGATAAGAACGCATTCTGGGACGAGGCACAGGAAGTTCAGACAATGGAAGGAGAACCTCACTGGCTCCTCAATCCTTCAGACAACTTATTTCGTAACTGCGCAGTTTGGAACATCCATAATGATATTAGTATTGAAGAACACTACATTGTTAAAACTTAAGATTTGGTTTATAAGTTTATGCCAGCGATCTGTAGACCTCCAAACCAGAGGTAAAAATATGTGAAGTCTTTTAATTGATTCCATGTAACAGAAGAAAAAAAAATGTGGCACGAAGTTCTGTATAGCAAACCTGATACCGTGGAAAATCATCATCCAGAGCTACTTCATACTGGTGAAGTAGTTCATCGAGCTCACTGAGCATTGGAAGATTCACAATTGTCGACAATGATGAGATTTCATGGTTCTTTTTCTGTAGAACACTTAACAAATTTATTCCCACTCGGAGACCTTTGACAAGAGACCCAAATGCTTTGATCTGAATAGGCCACAAAATATGCATGTTGATATTAATAAATCACCTTCTGTCAAGCAAAACAGAACTACCTGCAAAATATTAACTGTTCCCTAAAAATAGAATGTTTTAGTGGTAGAAAGATTATAAGCTCTATTTAGTGAATCAATTCAAGGAAAGCACTATCATAATTACCAATGCACAATTATATGATGCATAGAAAGTATGGCGTAACCTGTTACCTGTCAGATATTTAGCTCGTGCTGACATCAGGGACCGAAAATAAGACCATGCATGTCACACATAGGCAAGACCATACATTTTCTTTACAAAACTAAACAGAAAATTAAATAAGAGAGCACACATTACGGTCATAGCTGCAAATGTGTGTATATACATGGCATTGAAGGGGGATGACAAACTGTTTTACCATCCATTCCTCTTCCAACAAAAAAGTAGCAATCTCATGCCAAAGGAGATAATAATGGGTAAAATTCCTCTTCAAAACTAAACTTTGTGATGACAGACCCAAATTTCAATGTTCTTATCACTTAAAGAAACAATAATGGGTAAACTTCTCCACCAACTCCAATCAGATATGGAAAAAAACAAGGTAATCCATATAGTATATGGATCCTTAAGTTTGCCAAAAAATACTACTGATGCCATAGACTTAGAATTCATTATTTGGTGCATAAGATATCGCACACTTTGAGTTTATCCAAGTATATCCTATATATTATCATTATTTCGTCTCCTATAAAGCATAATCATGTACTATAACTCAGGCATGCCTGATACAAATAGAATGTGCAGATAATATCATACAATTTATACAACCTATAGTATCGCTAATAATAACATTAATACCTATAGAATAGATAGTCTGCCAGCAAACTGATTTTCTTTGACATCTGAAAAATAAATATTATTATTCCAATAGTAATACCATCAATTACTGACCACTTACAACAACCTGATTTGCATTTTAGGAAATACAAACTCCAGAGAACAGGCATTGCTACCACAAGCCCTTCGTTAGGAGGCCAGCTTGACCGTGCAACAGCTTTGCTATATGCAATAGAATAATCAAACAATCAACTACCAAAGTCACCTGAATGTGAAATCAGATATAGGTCAGGCCTACGCAAGTGATACAGGAATACCCCTGCATGCCGAGTGAACACATGATTGATCATAGATTAAGAGACCTCAAGTAAATTCGCAGAACATGTTCAAGTAATTCTTTACAAGAAATTTACAAGCTACTCAGCAGGCTGGATGTAAGGAGAAATAGCATATGGGTAGAAGTGATAGGTCCACTAATTAAGTGTTCTGTGCTCAAGGTGCACACAATCATTTCTGCATGCATCAATATAGTAACTAGTAGCTAGATTTGTCCTGTAGAACAATAAATGAGTTAGAAAAGTATTGGTCCCAGAGTTTTGTTCAAAGAAATCCAAGATTACAAACATTTGAAGTGCTTCATAAAAATTTTAAACAGCACGTTAATTACACCAAAAGAAGGTACATTCAAAACTGTGTTATTTGGACACGTGTCCGGCTTCAAAAATCCATGTCGGGTATGAGTTTGAGTTGGATAAATATCAGACACTTGAATATTTATGAAGCTCTATGATTGCCACTTATAAAGATTATGGGACAGTTGAACTCTTGCAACAATGAGTTTAACCCCCTATTTCCATGTTAGAAATGAGTATTCATTTTTTTTTTAAAGATTGACCAATATAGGTATTAAATTAACTTTGCAAATACTTTTATATCCTTAAGTTTATTACGAAGTATGAATGAGAAACATGTATATTGAAAGACCTTAACAACCAATATCTTCTTAATATTTATTTTTAATGTTTAAACAAATAGTATTAAAGATATAAGTATAATTTAGTAAAAATTATAACTTATTCTATGCATCCCATATCTCCTTTTTTCCCTCGCTCGTTGAGTCCAGCACTTGGATGCATTGGAATCCTACTCTTGCATCTATGTACCAACGAATGTTGCAGGTTAGCTAAAAATGAAGCACTAGTCACAGTCAGTTTCCTCAAATTACTCTATCATGTACCTAGGATTTATTATAATGAGAAAGTAGAAGACAAATGAAGATATTTCTCGGACTACAGCAAGCTAGCTGTAATAGACAGCACAATACCATATTGGCATTCATGTGATACATGCTTGCTGAGAAAACTAATGAAGAATTATGTAAAGCTAACTATGTTGTATAGAAAGTGGGATATGGAGCAGAGAACAATGCCAAGGATTCTACAACCAATTACAAAAAAATATACATTTTTATGCTAATAAAAGATAAGAATTGGTACAAATTAAAATGGCTTGGTGATACACAGTAGATCAGAGTAGCTCATGACATGGACTTTGATAGATGAACAAGAAAAGAGGAGGTAATACAGGCCTAAGATAAAACTTGATGAAGGTAATGCATTTGGACTTTCAGACTTCGAATGATTGGCCTACAATATGTAGAGACTAAGCCCTATCAGTCTGACTTTTGTGGTAATTTCGATGCAGCTGTGCTTGTAATTTAGTGCAGATCCACAAAATATAGCTAGTAGAAAAAATATGGGAATGCGTTCTTAGAAACAGTGTCATTTATACATAGCTGCATCATCCGTAGCTTTGCCTTCATGCGTTGACAGATGCAAATATATATTAGTTTATTATCTTAATTTTAATTTTCTTTTTTGTTATTTTATTATGTAGCCCACTTACCATGAGTAATAGTAAGCCTGGAGTCCTAGCAGATTCCATGGCCAGGTTGACGTTAGGCCAAGTTGTGAAACTATGCTTAATACTTATACCGAGCCTTCTTGCTTCAGAGGCACCTTTTATACCATCCTCTTGCTCAGCTGATATTCTTTATATTTTGCAAGGAATTTCTTTGAAGTTGAGCCCAATAAATAACATCAAATCCTTTATCAAACAGAGGCGATTATCAGAATATTACGCCCATTATTATATACAAGTCCTCATGTCGAAACTATGGAGAAACCAATAAACACTATCCATTCACAGAAAGCAAGATAAAGTTGCACATATAAAAAATGAACATACTGCAAGAACAAACTGTTTATATGCACACATGCAATGATGACTGTAATCAAAAGGCAGCATGCATTCATGAAAATACCATACTAGAACCAAACTAGAGGATGTAAACATGTAAAACATGACACACACAGACAGACAGAGAGAGAGAGAGAGAGAGAATCAACTACCCGTTGTTTCAGTACTCTTTCTCCAACCAAAGGCAAAAGGAGCATAGATGATGAACCAACAGTAGCCTTAACACATCCTAAGAGTCTCTCAAGATCAGGAAGCCTGCGCAGATACTCAGCTATGATGTAGGTTACCCCTGAATCCTTTATTAATCCCTCCACAATATTAAGCCTATCATTGATATCATCAATATTCTTTAGTGGATGGCATATCCACCTTCTTAAAAGCCGTTTACCAGATGCAGTTATGCAGTGATCAAGATATTTATATAATGTGCCTGGATTTGTGAAAAATGAACTTGGTAAGAAAATAGAAAATCTGCACTGCATCTGAAAAAAAAGAGTTTGGCTTTCAAAGCAAAGAAATCAACAGACTAGGAGGTTCAGGTAAAAGTCATGTTCTTACCTGACTGGCCACCATCAACATTATTGCTGAAGATCTCAAGATTCACGAGAGTCTGGCCATCCATCCTTAGGCAACTTTTATATACATGGTATGGCAAAAGTTCTCCATTACGTAGAGCATCATCTAGCTGGTTTGAAACAGGCCAAGCATCAGAAGTTGTGAAAACCAACCTAAGAGCTAGAACAACCAGCCCTTGGAAACAGTGATAATTACATGTTATCCTCTCAAATTTCAATAATTACATATAGTCTCCAATCCAATATATGAAAGTTTCTATATGCATGAACCAAGGTCCGCCGTGCCGACCATACCAACGTACTGATGGATGCCGGTACCGAACCGTTACCACTGGTTCGGCTTGGTTCACGCATACAAAAGTCCCAAAAAAATTTAAAACCGGTACGGTCGGCCGGTTTGGGCCGGTACCAGCCGGTACTAGCATTCCTTGGCATGAACCCATGATTTGACTCTTTGTAAATCCTATAAGCAAATGGTTCATCCTAATCACATCCTAAAACAAGAAATGACACAGCATAAACAACCCTATGACCAGGAAAATGAAAGGAAAATAAGAAGAAGAGATGAAAGCAAGATCACTATTTTCAAGTCTCTTGAGTTCGTCGAACCGTTACGAATTAGGGGGTTTAGGCGTACCAAACCGGATCAGTTGGTAATCACAGTTCAGCCCTTTAGTTCGATCATTTTTAATATATAAAGAGGGCGAGTGGCCTCTCAAAGGCTCCCTCCGCAATCTTTCTCTCTGCAATGCTCACCCTCTCTCTCTACAATCTCTCCCAACAATCTACATCGATGGACCCCGATGCCAACGCCTCTCCCTCGATATATGCCTCCCACCCTCTCCTTCTCCCTCTTCCCCCTCTCACTCTTCCTCTTTCTCCCCTTCATCTTCTCTCCCCCCTGGTTCTCCTCCTTCTAGGGTTAGGGGAAGGTTGGGGTTTCTCCCACTCTCTCCTCTTGTCTTCTCTCAATCTTTCATCTCCGGTACACCTCGGCTTGCAATGGTACATACTGGTATTATACATAACCGGTCGCTGGCTTGTATGAGCCTCGGTACCGGTTTGACGAACCTCCCTTGAGACTAAGGATATGTGTATGCATTAGGATTATCGAAGCACTAGAAGGATAAGGTTTTGCCTCAAAAAAGGGAAAAAGAAAGGGAAAGCAGAAAATAAATCAACTATCAAATATAAAATGTTATCTTTTGAACTACCATAATCTCTTATGGGGTTGCATGTAGGTAAAGAAAGAGGTTACATCTAATGTTGCATTTCTGGAGTCAGTTTAAAAAACTAATCTAGGAAAGTAAATGATAGAAAAGAAATACCACTGTACTCACCATTAGCCTAGATAAATGACCAACAAGTCCACCAAGAGCACAAATAATGAGATCATGGTTCATCAAACAATCAAACGTAGAAGACCATGAATTAGAAGATCCCCTGAAATATCCTTTAGAATGTATCAATTTTCTAACTTCGGAAGCATCCAGAAAGTCTATGCTGGGCATTGCAGGAGTCATTTGCACTTTAGTGGAACCTGCATTGTCATAACATGTTTTCAGGACAATGTTTAATTACCAAAAAACAATACTGTGCATCTGGACTATCTCATTCAGGTTATTGAATTCTTCTCTGCCATCTGTTTCTGACTAAGGCCAAATAGTTCCTCACAAATTCATGCAGGTTTTCATAGGTCTTCCTCTCCTTTTCTCTAACAGACACAGACCCATGCCCATGCTGCCCATCCTGCAGCAGGCATACATTCTCATCGCTGTAGATAACCATTCTCGATTGGCCATCTACAAGTTGACTATTAAGTGGTACAAACATACACCCTTCCACTGATGTCATTATGTACAATCCAGCCCTTCCTAGTTCATCATGCCTTCAGTTCAACATTCAACAAACAAATTAAAGGAATTTTAAATGATATGAAAACCACAAGATAGATCACCTAGCCAACAAAAAAAGCTTATATCCGTTCTATAAGGATTAGAAACAGTGGCTCCTCCACTTTGTGAAGGAGAATGACTTAAAAGCTATTTAATAACAATAAAGTGCTGACTGCTGAGGGGCTTCTTTTTCTAAAATACTTTGATACTATGAATATTTTTCATAAGCTCATGCTGGTACACTGCAGAAGCTCTCTCATCAGTTGCATTTTGGGGAATTGAAGTGAAAAGCAGTAACAACTAGATCTGATAGATAAACTGTATCCCCTTAAATACCGTCAAATGCAAATCATTTGTTAGCTTGACTATTTAAACGTCCAACAAAGCAAAGCACCTTATATAAAATCACAGCTAAGCCAAACAGAGAAAGTAGATAAGTAGATAAATGATACAACCCACAAAAGTAAAGAGTATGCAAAAGCCCGAAAGAGTGTTGCATCCTAAAACATCAAATGACAACCTCACAAAAGATTTCAGCATCGAGTAGATAAATTTGTTCAAGTGATGTGGGTGCCTCTTGATGCTGACAACCACAGCATTATGGCTGAAACTTATCTGGAGATATGTGCTACCAGAAGCATCCATGCTTCAAGTTACAGATGACAGCAGCATGAAAAATGTGATCAATATATTTAACAGGTCATGTAAAGAAGAAAAAACATTTAAAATTCAGAAAGAAATTTCTTTCATAATATTACGGACCTAGGACCACTCTTTGCAAAGTTTCTAACAGGCATGTTCTGAACGAAATGTAAAACAATATTAATCATTTAGGAATTAGGACAATACTTGAAGATACATAAAGCATTCCATGTGTACAAAATATTCACAAATACACGAGATCCGCAAACTAGGAAGGAAAGGAGTCAATGGTAACTAAAGTCAGTTATAAAATAGAGATGACCCAACACAACCAGGCCTGATGGAAGTATTATGAAATGTGGGGAATTAGCCCTGTAATTTACAACCAACAGAAACACAACTTAAAACTGGAACCTGTTATGATAGTCAGGTTTGGTCCAAATACAAGAGTTGAGACCAATTTGGATTGCACTCTGTCGTGTTCGGCTCCAACACACTACAAGCCCACTAGCACCTAGCAGAAAACATCTCAAGAATTTCTCTTTGGAGATGAAAGGCTTGATAGAAACTTATGGATTTTAATTCTCTGCTTCATCATAACTAGTGTCACTATTTAAAAAAGAATAGTTACGTCATTAATTATGTATATTTCAGTGATCACCTGCTGAAGCATATTTTGTCAGCGTCCTGTGGGTTTCTTCAGAGAGTCCTGCAAGTAATGCAAATGATGAGTTTTCAAACCTTGCTCTCCAGCAACCAAAAGAGAACGTTTGTCTTTATACCTGAGCTTTCATGGATAACTTCCCTTGGTGAAACCTGCAAAACTGGACCCATCAATGCAAGTTCATTAGACCAAAGAAAAAAATTATAGGTGAATAACAGAGCTTACTTGCATCAGCAAAGAACCCAAAGCTGCATGAGAATCATCATCAGATACAGAACCCACCCAGAACTTCAAGGCGGCACAATCCAGAAAAGCAAATCCATATATGGTAGAACCATTCACTGAACTCTGCTTTCCCTAAAAATTCAATCATAATAAAACTAAAGATGGTTATGCCAATCAAAAAGAAAAAGAGCTCCTTCTAAACCAAGTTTTGATATTTTGCTTTTGAACTTCTGCGAACACTTTGAGTCAGCACAAGACTACAGGCCATGATAGTGATCGGTAGCAACCATACATGCAAACCTAAACCTACACACATATAAATATATCTAAATGTATGTGTGTGTTGTATGTGTGTATTTCGTGTGGGTTATTGTGATCTTGTGTCGCATAAGATTGAATAAGGAGCATTGAAGTGCTACAAACACTACCAAGGTGTGGTCCAAGATTTACCATCTCGATACTAGACCCCGTACCAGTACCATCATATCACAATATCGGTTTACGGTACAGTACGAGATAGCAAGGTGTACCGAGTGTCGGTACGGTACGAGAGTTCGTACTAATTTTATATTGGTATGGTACGGTATGCCAGATATGGTCCGATATAGAGGTCAACTAATGACCCATGATAGCTAAAATTTAACACTGAAATTGGTAGTCAACAAGTAGAATAAGGGTACAACATTTGGAAGAAAGAACTGGAGCATATAAGGTCCTGCATTCTGAGTTGTAAAAATTCATCTGAGGTTCAAAATGAAAGTGATAAACAACAAGAATCAATTAAAGGGCTCGCCAAAGAGGTGTGCAGTGTACTCTATATAAGAAAAAATCATGGGTGAAACTCAACTACATTTTTTACATGGTGTAATGTCTAATGGGCTCGTGAGGACGTTGTGATTTGTTTTCCTGAAAATTTATCATAAAACTATGCTTGATGCTGTTGTAAGTAAATATGTGAGAATTTGTAATGAAATTTACTGGATTCTGCATTCAACTGTATGGTGATGGAAGAGTTTGTTGCTAGCTTGACGAAAGAACTGTTGGTGGTCTGTATTGTAGTTGGAAGTTGAGAGTATACTTGCAAGAACTCAGTGTACTTCTTACAACCGAGGTTTAGGTTAGGGGTTAGAAAGCACTTGGACCAGGATGGTTTCAAGTTTCAATGGTAAGTCAGGGCTGGAATAGCTTAACCCTTGAATTCAATCATTTTCATACTTGAGGTCTCTAATGATGTATGCTAAGAAGCCTATGTTGAGTTTACTAGTTTCTTGATATAATGTTCCTACTCTTGATATGGTTTTCCTCTTTTCTCATAATTGAAAAAAATGTATACACACAGTTCACTTAGAAAGTCAGTATCATTCGTTTGACTTCCTAAAAGATAAATCATGCATTGCTGAGATTACAAGTTATAGCAAAAGAAATTAAATAAACTTCACTGCATTCCTATCTATAAAACCTATACTTTATGTTATTTGGTGCAATCAAAGTCCGCCGTACCGACCATACCGACATACCGGTAGGCATCGGTACCGAACCGGTATCACGAGTTCGGCTTGGTTTACGC
Source organism: Phoenix dactylifera (assembly GCF_009389715.1). Classification (NCBI taxonomy): domain Eukaryota; kingdom Viridiplantae; phylum Streptophyta; class Magnoliopsida; order Arecales; family Arecaceae; genus Phoenix; species Phoenix dactylifera. The sequence goes on from NC_052399.1 coordinate 20,903,839, forward strand.
ATCCAAAAGTCCTAAAAAAATTTGGAACAAGTACGGGCTGGTTCGAGCCGGTACCGATTTTTAACACCAAACCAGACCGGTCAGAGCCGGTACCGGTTCGATACAGACTGAACCGGCTGGTACAGGTCGTTTCAGCATTCCTTAGTTGCAATCTTTGCTAGACTTCCATGCAATGGCTTTTAGATATGTGCTATCTTTACAACTTCATAATTCTTTGCAATAATCTGTTTTGCCAAATCCAAAAACCATCTGAGGTAGTGTGAGTCAAATTTCAGGTGCAAAAAAAAAATAAATACCTCGCATTTTACTATGTTATCATAATTTGCAGATTGTGCTCATTTTGAACCTTAGTTCCTAGAATCAGGAGTGGGAGAAGGTGCTGGGAAGTGGATACTTAGGAGTACTTTTAGTAAGGAGGTGCCTAGGAAGCAGAAAAATATTCAAGATTCTCATAATATTCTGAAGCAGTTATGCTGCCCATAGGTAGAAGATTTAGGCTACTAAGATTTGAAGCTTTGACAATAATGTTTATTATTTAGCTTAATGCAAATATCCACATCAATTTATTTCTTCCTACTTCTACATGTAAGACTTTCAAATATAGTTAAGCAAGTGTTGAAGATTGATTGTATGAGTCATAAACACCTAACTGTAAGGTTAACCACCCTGCCCACCTACTGGAAATTAGGATCCAATGGCAAAGAATAGGTACATTTCTTTCTTGATGTTGACTAAGCCAAGAATAGGTACCAATTTATAGAGGCCTGACTCAAAGGTGGTCATGGAACATTCCCAAAATTTGTCACTAAGTTGTATCACACTTGCAACCAATATATATAGGAATAAGGCCTCTGCTTAACATCAAATAATACCATACATAGAGAATGAGTTAGATAAACACTTGAGACAGAATTCCATCAGAAACATGTGGGACATCATGTTTGGCAATCTAGAGAGGGGATAAACCACAGAAAAATAAATAGAGATCTGCTTGTACCTTAATTATTATTACTATTACTATTATTACTATCATTATTCTATTACTATTTTTTTTGGTATTAGGGGGTGGGGGTCCTTTCAGTGAAGTTGAAAGAAATTAGAAACATATATAAATAAAGTTTCCTGCCAACAGATAAAGTACCGGGTAAATTGTCAAGTATATTTATAAATAAAGTATATGCTAATGGGAAAAAAAAGAATAGCACCTCTTTCAAGGAAAGAAGGTGAACTGCATCTGGTCCCATGCTGCCATCAGTTATGGTGGATGGTGTTGAAACCTCAACTAATTTTCTTTGGATAACCTGAAAAATTCACATTCGTAGACATATCATAAGATAAGTACAGAAACAGAATGCATATCCATTCCTTCTAAGATCAAGCACAAAAATCATCTGAAAGAACCAGAATTTGAAAAAAAATAGCTTGAAATATAACTCTGACAGACCCCAATGGGCTCGCCAGTTAAACTAGTTTTACAGCCAGAGAGGTGTCAGATTGTAAGTATTCATTCATGACTGCATAATAGAATATAAATTGAATTTCTTACGAGTTACAAGTCATGAAAGGGGTGTAAGCCTTTCTTACAAGTCATAAGATTACAAAATGAGATCTGCATAACTGATGCAGTGAATGATGATTGAACAAGATAAAATGTTCATCTTCCGAGTCCTATTAACCAAGAACAATATGAATATGCTGACTCAACAAATTCACCATTTCCCTTTCAGAAGGTTAGCAAAAGCCATACTTTGAAATGTAATATTTAAATTATCTTGCATAGTTTTTTAGAGTTCCTAGATCAAGAGAAAAAGAGTGGCCCAGTACACGAGGCTCCCGCCATTGTGGGTTTGGGGAGTGTCAGATACATGCAGCTTTATCCCTACGTCCAGCGAGGCTATTTCTATGCTTCAAACCCGTGACCCTCTAGGTCACGATAGAGCAACCTTACTGTTGTGCTAAGGTTCGCCCTATTCCCAGGTCAAGAGACAACCTAGGTACTTAAGGAATCAAGTCATCTGCAAGGTCAGAAATTCTGTAATGAGAATACCCAGCTTGATTCTTGGAACTAAAGATGAGAACTCTCAAGCTTCGGACAATGGATTGCGTTAGTTTCAAGTTGCAACCAATCTAACACCTGCTCCTCATGTTTCAAGACTAGTCCAAGTAGTAAGGTGTTGATTATGAAATGGTGTGAGTGTATATCTAATCCTGAACGCTTTAAGAATTTTTTCTTATGTCGGTGCTGACAAGCTTTATCCAAAAACACCACCACATGGCACGAATTTTCCACTACATTATAATCTTCCTTAATGGACTAATTTACTACTGGTTATCAAAAAAGAACCAAAGAGCCGCAACAATGAAACCTTGCACTGAAGAAGGATGCATCCATAAGCTCATGAAGTACTTACAGAAGCACGCCCTCTAGCTTTAGCTTGGTCTGAGGTCTCAAGTTGCTCCATTCGTCCAACTTTATACCTATGATCACGTTAACAGTTATGAGCAACTGGCAAAGAATAGAACCACTAAGATGCATGAGCTGTAAGGAATACATATACAGAAGGACCAATAAAGAGGCACCTCTCAAAAGAACTCAACTTTGAAGGCTAACTTATGGGTAATTCATTAAGAAAAATTTACTGATACAAACAGGACAGAAAATGATCCAGCTCCATTTCTAGTTGTAAAAATCTTAATCTTCAAGAACATGTCATTTTTATCAGCAGATGATACAGTGAATTTAGAATTTGTAATATGGTATTTTATATGTAGCATCTCTGGAACTCCACTTAGTCATGAAAGCACCAAGTTGGCCATTTTTAATCAGAAACACTAAACCAATTACCTGGAGTCCCCACACTCAGGTACTAGCCATAAACATCAGGCTTTTGGATTTTGGCAGTTAAGCTAAGGCCATGACTCGCCCCAACAAGACCCATCAAAACTCCACCTTCCACCACCCTTCCAAAGTTGTTGAGCATGCCTGCACCACCTCCTGCCACTGCCATAACCACCGATGAATGTGGCATTATCCATCCTCCCACCTAGGATCGGCGGAACCGTCCCAAACCGCCTAGTTCGGGGCATCCCGAGCCATACTGGCGGCAGACCGGGACGGTTCCAGCAACGAAACTGAGACGCCGTCACCGAAGGGAGAGAAGGAAAAGGAAAGAGAAGAAAAGAGAGCGAGCGGGGGAGGGAGGGAGAGGGAGAGAGAGGGCACCCAAGCAAGAGGCGGAGGCGGAGATCGCGGCCGGGTCTCCTGTTTCGTTCGAAACAGAAGTCAAGCCGCTAAAAATTTCGGCAAATCTGAAGTCGGCAAATCGCTTGCCGACATCATTTAAAGTCGCGAAATTTTTTAGCGGCCGGACCCCTGTTTCAAACGAAACAGGGGACCCGGCCGCAGCCTCTGCCTCCTGTTCGAGCGCCGGCCTCCATCGGCCTCCGCCACCCCCCGCCGGCCTCCTCTCTCTCTCTCTTCCTCTCTCCCATGGTTTGCATTCGTCCTCTCCTCTGTCGGTACAGGCCCGGCACGGCACAGCTCGGGCCCGTACCAACTCGTGCCGCCGGAAAACCGGTACGGTGCCCGGTACCAGCACAACAGACCGTGTTCCCACCTACTTAAGCCTGCAGCTGCTGTTAGCAAGCAGCAAGCAACAGAGAGGCTATGACCAAGAGAGACTAGGAGGTTGGCAGACTGGCTTTTCCTTAGTAGATTCCTATGATTTTTTCTTGTTGTTGATTTTGTAATATGATATTATTGCAGAAAGGTCAAATAGAAACCCATCACCTAGCTTTATCAACAAGATAGAAGCAATTTGCCCTAGCCAATGCTAAAAGCTGTAAGCAACACATTTATGCATTATACATACATACATGCATACATATATATCTATGTGCGTATGCATCTACTGCACTATATCGAACTCTGCTTCCCGTTTTAATTAACATTGGACTCGTGACATTACAATGTATTTGTATAGACAGGCATAAACTGCACTATAGTAACTCTGAAAGTTACTGATATCATGATCACCAACCCAAAAGCATATATTTATTATATTTTCTTGCACAGATGCTCTAAATAACAGTGAGATTACAAATGTTAAAAGCAACAAAATCAATGTCCTCACCCACGAGCAATAAGCTTCTGAACAGCATCACCAATCCCAGCCTCGGAAATGCCAACCTGTAAGAATAATAAGAGATTACATGTTCCCAGCAATGAGAAAGATTAATAAAATTAAAGCCACAGTAACAAGAGATTGAAAACCAACTGATAGAACCAACAAAAGAAACCCAAAGATCTAGACATTATTGACTTCTTCAACAATGTCGAGGAAGCCAGCATTAAATATCTCAGAACAAACTCGATTAGAAGAGCTCCAAGACAACATACGTAAGTAAACAGACATAACCTATAAACTTGAAATCACTTAATTGGTGTAGCCATTTCATAACACTAGCCAAGGCATTCTACTTACATTTTACTTTTACATTAGATATAAAAAGACAAAGGTAGAATTTCTACCGTAGAAACATACAGGATTACATTTTCAGACCAAAATGTGCAAACCAATTTACTGACCAGGGGATTTGAATCCACAAAGAGAATCAGATTCCAACATAGAAAGGATGGAATCATGCCATCCAGGAGATTGGCAGCATCATGTTCAAAATTAAGCTTGATGCCAAACTCTATTTCTTGTTGTAAACACTAACCAGTCCCAGTCAAGAAAGCAAGCATGTGTCATATCGTCCTGTGGGCTTACATAGAGAAACCAACCTGTGTATCTTCAGTGGTTGCATATCAACATATATCAACCTAGTATCATGAAGCATTGGATTGTACTGTTGTTTATCAAATAATACATGTAAATAGAGCAGCATGATTTTCTTAAAAGCTAACATTTTAACGTACACACTTTCTGTTATTTCTTTTTCCTCACACAGGTGATTTTGGTGCAAAAGAGTACAACAATAAGTTAATATGGGAAGAAGATGAGCAAACAATACAGAAGAGGAAAACACGGAAGGCTGACATGGACAGAGGTCAGACAGCTATCTGTTTTCACATATAATATAGCACAAGAAACCTTCTTTATCGGATAACATTTTATGAAAACAAAAGAACAAAATCATTTTTCAATACAAAATCATTTCTGGGTTGCACCTTTCCAACCCTCTCTTCACACATGCAAGAGCAGTTTATAACATAGAAGATCAAAAGGAAAATTAGAAACTCATCTCCGTAAACACATGCATCAATTTTCATGATTTGAATTGTGAAAGAAAATTCTAATCCTTTCAAAGTCCAGTTAATTATGTGATGATCTCAAATAAAACCTCTGTATGCGGGGGAAAAAGACACAAAATACATGAAATTCAAACATAATGAACGATCGGCATTAAAAATTTAAGTTTGTTTTCTGTGCTGATGACAAGGTACAGTCGCATATGTTTTCTCTTTGAAGGAACACAATTGTATACATTGTTGACAGTGGTACAGGAAAAGCTGTTAACTCCATGCTTTTGGCTTTGGATGCTTCACCCAAGTCGTGGAATAGCATACCGTCATTGTTTTCATTATATAATGACCAGTGGACATCATTCCAAGAAATGGTTTAACATTACTTAATTTTTGAACAGCCACATCAAAAGATTATTATTCAGTAATGCAGATAAATTTCAGATGATCATCAGCAAGAAACTTGAGAATAAACCAAGAAATATATCAAGTCGAAAGGAGAAAAACTTCGATAGCAAAAAGAAACAAGCAATCTAAGACAAAATTTAACAAGTAACTGTAGTTGAATTCAAATGTACAGAGAAGATAAGACCATTATAACATTATGAGATAAAGTAACAATCAAGATTTTAAAAATCCTATAGGACGAGGTATCCTAGTGTCTCCATGGAACCGGACGCCCCACTGTCCCATCCCGTCCCGTCCCAGCGGCGGTCCCGGTCATGCATCCCGACGGATATCCTCCATCTCTCTCCCCTTCTTTTCTTCCTTCCTTTCTTTTTATTCTTTCTTTCCTCCCTTTCTTTCTTTTTCTTATACCTTCCTTTCTTTCCTTTCCTTTTTCTTTCTTTTTCTTAGCCCTTCCTTTATTTCCTTTTTTCTTCTCTCTTTCATTTCTTCCTTCTTTCCTTCATTTCATTCTTTTCTTCTCCCTTCCTTTATTTCCTTTTTCTTTTTCTTCTTTCCTTTCACTTTTTCCTTTTCTTCAACTTTTCTTCCTTCCTTTCTTTTCTCTTTTTTCTTCTCCCCTTGTGTGGATGGGTTTCGGACTCCCGACCCTATCCTAGTCATGTTTTCACATAGAAATGGAGCGGGACGGCTGGAATGCCCACCGTCCCCCTCAGGACTTAAAACCTTGGAAATAATAAACAAAAAAACTGCTATGAAACTACAAATAGCATAACTAGGCCTATACAACACAAAATAAACATTGCCAGCTTACCTGTCTGCATTTACCTACACCGCTCATAGTCATTTTCCAGTCAAGCTCCCTTTGGCCAATCTCAGCATCTAACTCATACAGCTCATAAAACTTGCCCTAAAATTTAAAAGTAAAAGATTATGTTGCCATTAGAATGTTCTGAGAAACAATGTGCCCTATATATGTGAGCAGATAAGCATGTTAGAAGAACTGCTAGCCTTTCAGAATCGGAAATCATGTACTACGGCAAATGAATAAGCATAGAAAGATATTATGACCAAAGCAAGAAAAAACATAGCCTAGGTGTCGATGAAGTAATGGGATTGTAGAGGCATTAAAAAGGTAAATAGGTACAAAACAGACTTCAGCAAACCTGAAGGTGTCTCAAAAGATGAACAATGTCATCATTGTTTTCTTTTCTTTTCTTTTTTTTTGATTCACGCCCTAACTGAGATAGGACATTTCCTCCAACACCTGCACCTTAATGTTGACATATACACATTGACTATTAAGTTAAACAGGAAAAACCAAACACCTTACTTGGAAAGCAAATATGCAATTATGTAGCGATGATGTATTGGTGCATCAAAGGATCACAGCTGTGCTTGCAAATGTGTAAAAGGACAGCTTCCCTAGAAAATTCTGACAAATCCTTGGGGCATATCTACGAGAGCAGTTCTTTAATAGGTTGATACAGGCAAGTTACTAAATCCAATTATTCTCACAAAAATGTAAAGCAACAGCTACCATAGAATATTCAGACAAATTCTTGTTTACTAGAGTAGCTCTTTAATTGATTGATACAGGCAAGTTATTGAATCTAATTTATTCTCTGCCAAAATTTAACATGAACAACTTAGGTATGTTCATCATGCAGAGTGTCCATCTAATCTTTAAGATGAATACACCCTCGCAAACTACAACTACAAGCATCATATGGTGTTTCCTTCTTTGGCATTGAAACAGCAAGATCAGCAGTAGTTTACTGTAGAAGGAACTCAAAGGTCCAATCTGTTGCTACAGTGAAACCATATAATTATTTTAGCATATAATCCTCTATTTTAAATAGCACAAAGTGCAGCCATCTAAATGAGATACTAAGTTGTATCAAAAAAAAATATGAGATACTAAGCAAAGGCAACTCTAATTAGGATTGCTTTAGCAAATTACAGATTTAGAAAGCATATCTGGTGTAATTGATACAGGAACTTACAACTTTAAAGAAGAGGACAACATCCATGTATCGGCATTTCGCACTCCAATACTGCTTTTGAGATGCTGACATTTTATTTAATGCATCAGGTGGAATATACAGTGTTCTCTTGTCATAAAGTGGGTCATTTGGTCGTCTTCCATTTGCATCTCTAATAGCAGAAGGATTGAGCCACTCAAACTTGCTGGTCAGACTTTCATGAACTTCACCATGAGCCTTTTGTTCAATCACAGAATCTTGAATTGATTTCAACCTTTTGCTAGAAGACAAAAGGAGAGAATCATATTTATTTTCGCTATCACAAGGATCCTCCTGTACCCGCTTTAAACGAGGAACAAGTGGCCGCATAGCTGGGGTTTCTGGCCCCAAGACATCTGCATTCAGTTCAAAATGCAGAGGCTCCATCCCTTTGGAGTCATCTTTAAACACTGAGTAATGATATTTTGAGTGTTCGTAGGTGGGTGTTTCATGTTTCATATATCTATGATCTTCTTCAAGGGTATCAGATTTAAAATGAGAGCTAAGGGAACCACTATCATCTTGGTTCCTGCAAATCACCAGGAAAGAGTTTAGCATAAATTAGTGGTAAGCATAGGCATGTAGAGAGTTTTTTTGCAAACTAAATTTACAAGAGATCCATAAAGGAGCAAGTAGTTCAGTTTCAGTGGTGGGCCAGCACAACCACCTTTCCTGCACTTCTTTTATTTTCTAATCTGTAAGAGTGCAAAATGCTTGCACAAGAAAAGGGTAAAGCATTCCAAGTTAAATCGCAATCACATACCAAAGAAATATAAAATCTCCTTCAGAAAAGAAAAAAAAAGAAACTAATGGTTAGGCAAAAACAGAAACAAGCTGACCAGTAGCTAATAATCTGGTACCAGAATAGGCCCGTGCTACTTTCTGATGGTAAGCATCCACATTCAGATTACAAATTGATTCAGTTAGAGTTAGTACCAGAGGTTTGTTTTAAAATTGTGATTTTAAAATTTGCTAGGTCTTATGCGTTAATCTTTGAGTGTATGGCCCTGCCATATTCACTATTTAATGCAAAAAAAATAATGCAAAAAGAGTACCAACTGGCATCATGGGTACAAAGCAGTAACTATCAGCCAAGATTTCCATGTATCTTGTTTCTCTTAAACTTTATTCAGCCTTCAATCTTCACCGAGATAAACCAATATCTCAGTTCAAGAGTTCATCTTATTATAGGTCGAGATATCAGCTTCAGAAATGTTGTCATTGTCAGAGATGAACTGTTGAACTGAAAAGAATCTGGTCAAAAACCAATATCGTATGTCTGTTTACATATGAAATTTTAACTAAACTATGCAGCAAATCCAGCAAAAAAGAAGAGTCGCATCGAAAAAAGAGAAAAAAAAACAGTTAATGATGATCGTCTATCCTTATTAAATGGAGAAGAAAGATAGCATTTAGCTTTCTTATAGATCATCTTTCCGTAAAGAAAAGCGAAACCCTAATTTCTCCTGGATCCCAACAGAATTGAACACAATAGTAGTGGTGGGTCAAATAAAAACACAGATATGAATTCAAGCAAAAAAACAAAATGTAAATCTATATAAAAACTTGGTGGTTGAAGACATTTAAAAGCGAGACAGGGCTATGGAGGGACCTATTAATATCTCTGCATTCAAATGATCCAACAGTCAGTGGAATGCTGAGGAGACAATGAACTGCTGGATCTCAATTTTGGCTTCAGTTTTAAGCTTGGGCAAGAAACTGAAATAAGGTTCTGGTATCTATTTCCCTGACTTGCTGCAATTGCCTTCACTCCAGAAGCTAGAGTAGCTGAAGTGGAGCAGGAACAGGGTTGGAAACCACGACCTACCCAGGAACCCGCGAAGGACCTTGTAACTGGGTCCTGTTCCTTGTATTCTATGTTAAGAGAGCAGAGCGTAGAGAATCATAGAGATGAAATTCAATGAAAATGGGATAAAAAAAAGGTGAGTTCTCAACTAAGTCAACAAATAATATTATTAACTTCAGAGAAATTAAGTCCATGTTGTTTCAGGCATTTGGAAGATCAAAGCCACTCTCAAATCAGGATCCTCTGCTGGGCTTTACACAAGAACAGACTGCCAACGAAAGACAACCTGTGCCGCATAACTATACTGATTACTGATGAATCCAGGATGAAACTTCTACTCATCTATTCTTTGGCTGCATTTTCACTAAGGTCTATGGACTGAGATCTTACACAGATTCCGAGTCGTAAGCAATCGGACGGATTATATAGAGAGGAATAACGGGATTTTGGGAAATGAAATGAGAGGAGCGGTGAAAAAGCAACTACGCGAGGGGTTTGGTCTCTTATTTCTGATTGGATCTCCAAGAGGAGGTGAAAATCCAGGTGTTGAGAAATGAGAACTCTTGAGAGAGAGGGACCAGCTTCCCTCATCTCCCTTCCCACCATTCCAATCACTCGTTGTCTGTTTTGTATTTATACCTTCCCGTTCTGGGAATGGCTGTAACTTGTAAGTTTTTCTTGTCTTAATGAAACCGATGGGAGATCATCTTTTCTTTAAAAAAATATTAAACTACATCGGAACTTAATTTGTAATCCAAGCAAAAAGATGAGGACAAAAAATCATCAGATGAGCTACGAGAGACGAAAAACAATTAAAAAGGTCCAAAAGGGGATCACGTAAAACCCTAGCTCGGTACAAACATCGTACCCCTTGCTGATGCTTTCCGATCTGTCTTCCCTGGTGAACTTATGCATGATGCTCGAGAATGACCGCGCTGCGTTCTTGTCGTCGTCGTCGGTCGCCGGAACTCCCGCTGAGAGGATCGGGCGGCGCGGCTTCTCCGGCGGAGTGTCTGTTCCTTGGATATCCGGCGAGGGATCTTTCAAGGGTTTCTCCGGTACGGAGAAGCTCCGACGCGGGTCTTGATTTGCCTCCGGCCAGCGATCGAGCATGTCGGCATACGAAGGAGGGCCGCCGGTTGGCTGGTTTTCCGGCGAAGGCTTCTGAAGGAACGAGAGAATGGACTTCTGGCGCTGCATCTCTCTTTTCCCGAGGACGGGGACAAAAAGAGACCAAGAAGCCAGAAGCCCTATATTGAGGTGGAGGGAGATTGAGGGTTTTGGCGGCAAAATATGACGAGATCGACCCGACCATCCCGTAAAATGGACGGTTTAAAGAAGTTCAAGGCCATTGATAGGACTCGAGACACGTGATGGTAGAACGAAATCATGGCCCTCGATCTCCTTAGATGCTGGTTCATCAGCTTGATTTAGTGGAAGTCTTAGCCCACCGTCCGTATTATCCATCTGTTTCTCCATCATTTAGGATTGTACACCTTGCACGTTTCTAGAACAAAAATTATGCGGCCGGATGGAAGCGAAATGCAAAATAATTATCGATAAACGATGAAACCAACTCTGCTTGCATTCTGACTCCACCATACCCTAAGCTCATCCCAAAACACCTGCGCCGACCCAGGCCCAGCTCTAGCACAAGCCAACGGTAGCAATGGAAGAAAAACGGATTGCGGCTAACCTTGACGCTGAAGAGGTCCGATAGAGTCATCCACTAGGCGAAGGACCCGGTTTTTTTTTTTTTTTTGCTTAGGAAAAGAGGAAGGATGAGGAAGGGGCAAGCCTATCCCCGCGTAGCAGCCTCCACCCCGTCAGGAGAACGTTCGATGCGGACAGAACTAACTGTGTGTTGGGCACGCCGACCGTTTTTACTCATATCCTCCTTACCCGTGGTCCAGCTCGATTATCCCTCTGGGCTCCGGCCCGAACCTCCGTGTGAGTATGTCACATCCGGCACCACCGAGGCTATCAGCGGATCAATAAGCCCTTCCATCCCATGTGTCCGAATGGAGAGCATTCGGTCTTCTCATTTAATCGACGCCCGCGCATTTCGAACTCGGACCACGTGGGTGGAAGTAAAGGCCCAGTTCCACTGAACTACCACCTCAGAGGTATTTTTTTTTCCTATTGTTTTATTTGCAAAGACTCCTGCCTTGGTTTGCGCCGTTTAGAATGAGAAGGTGTCGACGATGGGGCGACGGTGTACCCCCGAAAGCTAGACGATTTTAGCCTTAGCCAAATGTTTGCATGGGATAGATATGAGAACGAATCACCGCCCCTAACAAAATCCCAACAACACCGTACCTTGGCATTAGCTCGAATCAATCTCGGTCAAAATCTGGGTGTCTGTTCCGTAGGACACCCTCTTCTCAAATTGTTTTTTTTTTTTTTTTTTGAAATCCCTCATGCTCGCTTTACTCAAGATTGATATAATTCACCCAGCTCATGAAAAAATATGCGTACTGTCATGATGCCCGCAATATGAAAGTGGAGCTTTTACGATCCTTGGGCATCTGGGAGACAGCAGAGGTCCCCTTTTTCATCGTCGAGCTTTTGAAATTGCCATAACCGACCTTCAACATTAACGCTGATGCTACTATTACGAGCGCGCAGGAGTTTATAATGCGGGGTACTTGGGACTATCATGCAATGGTACAGCAAAGTGGCAGCGGATCTAGTTACTAGGATGCCGTTGCCGAGGTCCGGTGAACGGAATTCTTGGGTCTGAATGCCGCATCCGCAGGTACAGACGATGCTATCTCAGTCTACAGATTCTACAGATTATGGCATTTACCCTATTTCTGGAGTTATGAATATTTGGTAAAAATTTTAAAAAACTGTTTTAGCTTTTTCAGAAATCTAAAAATAGCTTTTTATAAGAAGCTTCATTTTGAAGCTTTTCGAAAAAACTATTTTGAAAAGTTATTTTTTAACCAAAATATCTATAATAAAATATAACAATTACATATTTTATCACTTTATAAATCTAAAAATCTGTTGAAGTCCTAATAATTATAATATTTTATACCTTTATTATTGTATTATACTATAAATATAATATTATATTACATTCTACGATAATACATTGATATGTTATGTTAAATAGTTTAATTATTAAATTATTATGCTACGGTATACAATATTATATTACTATATTATAATAATATTATATTACATTACCATAATATTATACTATATTATATATTTACGTATTAATATATGTTATATTTTATTATGCTCTGTTGTATAATACTATGCAATGTTTTTTATAGTAATTTTGTCATACAAAAGTACTTCAGCAGTTTGTTTATGTGTTAAAGTGCCACAATACTTTAAAAATATAGTTACCAAATAGCAAATAGCTTTTTATAAAAGCTCTACTTCAGAAAGTTCTACTTCTAATAGCTCTACTTTCAAAAACTCTACTGCCAACAACTCTTCCAAACAAAACCTAAATATTTATCTGAAAAGACTTGTGGCGACGATTGTTTGCTCACGCTCACTTGCATACATCACCGGATGCTACTTGCTCTGCTTGTGGTTTACATGTTGAAGCCATTAGACACCATTTTTTGGGCGCGGTCATGCTAGATTTGTGTGGGTAGAAAAACGTATCATTTCCTTTTCGAGTTGATGGAGGGGGGCTTGGCTCACAGCAATACAATTGAATCGGCTTCCATGTATGGCATTTTATGCTGCAATAATGCGGTATATATGGAAAAATCGGAAGGTCTTCCGATTTTTAGTAATCAACTCGTTAACACATCGTTCATCGTGCATTGGTCATCATTGCTTATGCTACCGATCTGAGTCAAGAGCATGCGAGCCTCTCAAGTGCTGTTAGCCGACACCATGACCTCCCTGACCGAAGACTGGCCTTATGTAAAGCTCCACCACGTAGTTTAATGCCTGCACACGAACTGTACCTGAAGAGAGTCCTTTTTCTTAGCACAAACTTGGTCTTGTGAAAGGTTCTACCTGTATGTACCAAAAAAGGGTTCTACTTATTATTAACGATCTTGGTGTTTCTAGACTTGATCAAAAGTACTTCTCTCAAACGGGCTAAGGTCTGATCAAAAGCAATTCTCTCAAACAGAAGAAGCGCTAATCAAAAGCGATTCTCTCAAACAGGCTAAGCGCAAATCAAAAGCGATTCTCTCAAACAGGCTAAGCGCAAATCAAAAGTGATTCTCTCAAACGGGCTAAGCGCATTCCTTGAGTTATCAAGCCTCAAACCTCTTGTTTGGCGTTTATATAGTTGGGCTTACACTACGTTTGAGTGAATCTCCACCATCTATGACCCAAAGCTTTGAATATGATCTACCATCTATAAACAACTTATCTATTAAAAATCATTTATACAACAAATAATCAAAAAATTGAATAATTTAATTAATATAAAATTATATATATATATATATAGACACTACTTAAGGTATAAATTACGGATTTCAAAATCATATAATTTTGATAATGTAAGCACACACGTAACAACTTGAGTTGTCACGAGGTAGAACACCACCATCCAATCTCGACTTGCTCATACCCGAAGATCTACTCGAATATAACCAAGTCTAATTCTCTCCATATGCATATTAATTAAAAAACCTAATAGACCCATAGACCAACCGTAGTCAAAAGGGGAGATACATCTGACATGGACTCACAACCGGATAAATATTTAACAGCAACATCAACACAAAAATCATAATTTGCTGTTGAAAGTAAACAACTAGTATAACCGAGCAGACTGAAACCACAACATTCCCAATGCAGCATGAGAAAACAACAGTTGAAATTTAATCAGGTATAATCTTTCTACCGTTTGGCACCGGCCACAGTTTACTAGGAGAACCATCAGAAGCACTGGCACAAGTTGAGGCATTCCTGAAGCATATCTCGGTATACCTCGAACCCCAATTCAGATGAGATTTTGGTCCCAAACAAAACAAACTGAATCCATCAGAACGTAAATCCAATTCTTCCCGTAAACCACTTTCCAAAAACTGGATTTCGGGTCATGAGTACAAAATAGGAAGTAAATATTAAAACCCAAATATCACCTATGCAGGAACCCGACACTCACCTTTTGCAGAGCAAGACCCTAAATGAAAGTGACAGCACCGAGACGAGCATAGCTTCTATGTAAACAACCGGACTATAATGTTTTCATGCTGCAGGATCTGTGACACCCTCTGATTTATCGGTATCCATTGGCTCAGCAGCACTCGGCGGCGCATGACCACTTTCATCAGCCACCTGCTCCCTGGAGGCACCATCTCCTTGAGGCTGCTGCTCGTTGGCTTGAGGTTGTGCTGCCGTCTCAGCTGGTGGTGGGGTCTGCGGCTTGGGTGGAGGCGGCCTTGGTTTCGTCATTATCGGTCTGCAAAACCTGTGCAAGCAATTTCTTTATACACTTAGCGAACAATATATGACGAACATGAGATGCTACACTAGTGTGGTACAAACTTCTCTCTCATTTCAAAACACTAGAGATCACGAGTGCCAAAGCTTAAATGCACAATTCAGCAAAGTCAAAAGGAGGATTCGGATGACTATTTTTAGATCAAGTTGCCAAAGAATCGGTTCCATCATAAGAGTTACAGGGGAACACTGTTTTGTTATTAATTTTAATTTCAAACACATGGATGCACAACCGAAAATCAGCCTGACAAACTATATTATGGGTCTGTTTGTTATCGTTGTTGTCTGTCTTCTTGTTCCTGTTTGGTATCATTGGTGCTGAAGATGGCATTTGCACAAAACTATGCTATTCCCGGTTTTATTTTCACTCCCTTTCGACAGCAACAGATATTTGCCACCAAAAAATATAATGACTTTACAAACAATATAAAAACAAAAGACATATCCAGTTGTACAATCATTTTGCTTCTTGGGTTTTTGAAAACTGAAAGAGAAAGCAAAAGCAATACCAAATGAGCCCTAAATTATTACCTGTCCAGTGTTTCAGCCTTCCTCTTCACATCTGCCGAAAGAAGAACGGGAGTGGCATGTTTGGGCAAGGCATCCTGCTGCTGCTTTTTCTCTCTTAACCAGGTTTCTGCTCCGGCACATTCATTAACAACCTATGATAAATGATTAACAAATAAGCACATGACTGCAAAATTTCTACAAAATTTTTACACAAATAAATCTTAGCAACTGTAATTCTTTCAAATTCAACTTAAGAACTGCAGGAGATATATTAAAATATGCAGTATATGCCAGATATTTATGCAGCGAGTATAGTGAACGATTGGATGCTAAGCTTGTGTTACAGCATAAACAATTCTGAAGATAATGTAAACTCTTGGTGGCTGAAAATTAGACAAAACCAAAATCCCAGTTGAGTGTGCCTACTGACGAAAACATGAAAGCAGGGACAAACACTGGATGTCCACATACAGATGGTTCTAACAGAAGCACAGCCAAAAATTCTGAGATTGAAAGCAAAACAATTTTTAGACATTCCAATTGAATGTTGATGCCAACGGACCACAAGGGCTTAAAAAAAAGGCATAGTTGATGTTTCACCGACAATTAAGTCATAAACATAACAATTACCAAAAAAGTGCAACAGGTTTTTCTAAAACATCATACCTTGTGCTTGTCTGCTATATCAATGTGATCAAACTTAGGATCTTTTGACGAGGCGGCCTCTCTAAAACTACTAATACAGTAAATGAGTTGATCAATGGTTGGACCTCTCTCTGTCCACTCCTTGTAGCGTTCTTCAATAGGGGCACCTTGCTGCACTCAGACAGCCCTTATCAGATGAACTAAACACCTCATCAGCTTGACACAAATGAAAACAAGAAAGTCGAATGATTTACCTTTCTAAGTTCTTCAAGCTTAGCAACATAAACACCCTTTGTCTCATCCTCACCATCTTCATACAACCAATCCTCGACATCCTGAAGCTTTGCAATGAGCTCATCCTTCTCGCTTGCTGTTACGAAATCCTGATACTTATCATGAAGCTGAAAACAAAAAAGAGACAATATTGATGTCAGACCATATAGATTAATATAAAAATATAGTACAAAATGGGTCATGAATGGATGACAAAACCTTGTTTCGCATGTCATAAACGTATGCTTCCACAGCATTCTTTTTGTCTTTGGTTTCTTCCATTACCCTATCTTGAAGAGCCATTTCAAACTCCCTCTCAACTGCCTTTTGCAAATCTTCAGCTGACATTCCGCCATACACCAGTTCAGAAACTGGAATATTTGTTTTCTTCACCTTCTTTTTTGGAACCTCAACCTGAAGGACCAACATTATATCAACAATTGATGATCTTTCAGATGTGCTTTTGCACCAGACATGGAAAAAAGGGATGTAATTTAGAACTAGAAGAGCTTTATGTAAAATATATAGATATAGCACCCCATGAAAGGTTTATTACTGTTCCTGTCAGATATTGCAAAATATTTTATTAGGGCAATCAAATTATAACATCTGCTTTACAATCACAGGAAGAGAAAATATATATTTGTAAAGGAAGAGGAGACTTGACTTCTGTCAGAGGTCAGCAGAAACATTTCACAGATATAATCTTCACATTTGTTAAGAACTAAGACAATCAACTCTCTGAAATCAAGGCATAAAAAACACATACGAAAGCATATTCTAAGATATGAACAAGTCAGAATATCCACTTTCTATTTTTTCCCTGCAGGAAAATGAAGTTCCTAGTACTTACAGAGCACGAGCAGAAAATTTTCATGAAATATATCAATTGCTAGCTTATTTCAATTCAAATACACAGCTTTTGATTTGTGCGGAAAACATTGAAACATCTGCCATATATAAATATAATGCATCTTTCAGAATCCATAAATACGAGCTTTGAGATGCAATTTAATCATTGTGAGCTGTGGGTAAAGAAACAAACTCAGGATAATTTAACTGTTTAACTAATATAGTCAAACTAATGAATAAGTTATATTAATCAAAGCCGTACCATTAATAAATAAGAAACTTGTAATGAGTACAATTCTATCTTCAAAACTACTGGAGAAGATAACAAACTCCAACTAGGTTACATAATTTATAATATAAATATGTCCATCCAACGATCAAACAAAGAAAAAATCATTGCCCTAATAAATGGGGTCAGAAGCATAAAATAACTTCGTGCAAAATCCCAGTGATATACAAGCATATTGAAAAAACTAGTAGCTGATGATTTGCAAACCTTGGCATCAGTTTCCATCTGCACAGGCTTTTCTTCAGCCTCTGGCGCACCATTTTCGACCCCAGCACCAGCGTTATCTGCTGCCACAGTTTTAACATCCTGCATATTTTCATGATTCTCAGTTCTAGATGAGTCACTTGTTTCATCTGTGTCCATCTTGGTAGCCTCCTTTGATGGCTCCTTTGCATCTGATACAGGAACTTCAACTTCTTCCTCCTCCAACATCTGCATTATTTTTTTCGGAAAGTGGAGTTAAATGAGAGAAGACACTAAAATGTAGATAATTTATATATGACTTCTTCAAGACTTACAGTTGCTGACTCGATAGAAACAATCCCATGAAGATTCAAGCGAACTTTAACCTTCAATTTTGCTCGCTCACCTTTGCTGGATTGGAATGGGCCAATCTGTCATACAGGGTCCACGATTGTCATGAACAGCAGAAGACTAGTTTTATGGCCATATTACATAAAAAAAAACATAAAACATCATATAAGTGAATGACAATGTATCATTAGTTACCGTGTAAGAACTAATCCTTGCTGGAACTTGCAAATCACCCACATCGGCATACATCACATCAACTGTAAATGTACTAGATCTGTAGAATGTAAGAGCTTTGACGCTGGGAATTGAATTCCCTTTTGGAAATACAATTGAACTCTGCTGGTTTTCCATTGCACCGTTCTGCGAATCTGGGGCAGATCCTTTCCATGACAAGGCAATTGAGAAAGGGAAGCTATCATGAACCTTCAGACATGGATAGAGTCAATGATATTGTCATGTATTCGTATGAAGGAATAACAAATGAGACACTGCTCAGTCAGTACATTCTCAAACAAGAACGCAACAATAAATAGTAAAACAAAAGAAAGAACTAAAATCCGTTACAATATATTTTAGAATGAACATATTAATAGAAGCAGCACACAAGCAATCAAACTGTAGCCTTGACCATGTTTATAGGCATTAGAAATAATAGTGGATGCAAACACCCTTGTCCATAAAAGTTGATAGGCACAACAAAAAACAAAATTAATTTGTCTCTCGCATAATAGAATGATATTGCAATTTTGCCTATTAACTGATATTTCACTGTTGGATATAAAAGCAATTGATAACCGGCCCAACAGTTCAAATGTGTAAAGTAGGCTACCCAGACCTAACCAGAAAAATATTAGGTCAAAAGAATATGAACTCACCTAAGATATGCAAAGCTATATAGACAGAATCACAAGAAAAATAATTTAGGTTATTTATTACATCCAGTTCAGAAAACTATAATTTATCACATTAGCACATACAAGAAAACTAGAAAGCTATATGTAATATTGCTAATGTGGAGCTACCTATGAACCCCAATCTATGCAACATTTACAAAAATTCAGAAAATGTATACACATATTGGTAAAATTTATCCTTGAAACATAAGTTAATCTTAGCCGGTTTCCTCGCTAATGTTGATAAGTGTGGACTCACCCACCTAAACAAATCAGAAGGCTTTATCTTGAACAGTTTTAGGACTAAGCAAAAGAGGATAGCTTTTCGGAAGTTATAGAATTTGAAGTATAAAATGAGTTTTCTTTCACGTGTGCCAATTCTTCAAAAACAAATCAAATTTCTTTACCATAAGAAGAAAAGATTTTGAGGTATAATACATGAAATGGCACACACCCATCAAATCAATCTTACAGAAGCTAACTAATAAGTCATTGTGAGCTCCTATAAAAAGGTTGGTAGCCCTTCTAGGCTGATCTCAAGATTGCACGCTGACAGACAAATAATAACAACGAGAAGCTCCCCAGGATACCGTATCAATTTCAGTTGGCCCAATTTGAATTCCAAGCTTAAGAAATAACAGGATATAAGCTCCAGCAACAGATCAAGCAGAACTTATACATCAGTTACTGGTTAATACCTTAAAAAGGTACGGCAAGAAAGAACCATTTTAAGGTATTAACCAGAAACTGAAGGTTCTTTCTTGCCGTACCTTTTTAAGGTTTTAACCAGTAACTGATGTATGAGTTCTGCTTGTTCTGATGCTGGAGCTTTTATCCTGTTATTTCTTTGAAGTTAAGCTTGGAATTCAAATTGGGCCAACTGAATTTGCAGTGCATGGACAGAATCAGAAAAAATGCTTTAGTAAATACATAAGTAGCATGTCAAGCCCCCACATATAAGGAATAACTACTTCACACTTTAACTACTAAAATCACAATTTCATCGAGTTAAGGGAGATAAAAATTTATGCACTATATGAAGCCCCCAAGAATGACAGCAAATACTTCACAGCAAGCTAAACAGAATTACGTAAGTATATGAAATGGATAGGCAAAAAAAAAAAAAAGATAATACCTGAAATTCCCGCACTTTGAATGTGGGACTGAGAATGGCACATTGAAGGGCACAGCCCCGGGCAACACATTCACTCGCATTCATGGTGCGTCTAGGCTCCTTTCCAAAAAACTCCGTTAATATCTTAATAATAGCTGGAACACGAGACCCTGATCCAACCACCTCAACTGCATGAATATTCTCGGTTGTCAGCCGAGCTTCAAGAAGTGCCGTCTCCAATGGTCCCTTTACACGCTGCAATATTGGGGCACTGATCCGCTCAAATTCCTCTCTCTTAATGAAACCCCTCACATCCTTCTCATCCATCAAGCACTCAATATTGAGCGGTGCCTCTGGGTTTGCACTCAGCACCTTCTTCAGCTTCTCGCATGCCGCCCTGAGTCTAAGGCAGGCACGGGCATTCTGGTAAACATCAATCTTGTACTCCACCTTGAATTTAGCAGCAAAGTGCTTAAAGAGGACCTCATCAAAATCTCTCCCACCAAGAGACTGATCATAAGCATGGGCCAAAATCTTCAGCTGCCCTTTCTTATAGCCAGCAATGCACACCTGCATGCTTGCATGACCAACGTCAACAAAGGCCACATTGAGCTGGTCATTCTCCGGCAAGTCTGTCTTGTAAATACCAAAAGCCAAAGCAGTTGCTGTGGTCTCGTGGAACAGCTGGAGAGGATGCAATCCAGCAACAGTAGCAGCATCCAGGACAGCCCTCCTCTGGAGATCGGTGAAATATGCAGGGATGCCAATGCAGCAATCCACAACCGCTGCACCAAGATTCTTCTCGGCAATGCTCTTCAGATTAGAAAGAACCATTGCCAGGACCTGGGTCGGAGTAAAGGCCCTCTGTTCCCCAAGGTACCTAGCATGGATCAGAGGGAAACCATCAGGGCCTTCCGTTACCAAGAAGGGGAGAGACTGCAGATCCCTCTGGAGCTCAGGATCGGAGAATTTCCGGCCCAGCAGACGCTTTATCTGGGAGACAGAGTTCTTGGGATTCATCAAAGAGGATGCGGCCCCAGCTGTCCCAACGAACCGCTGCTTCTCGCCGAAGCACACGATCGCTGGAGTCTCTCGCTTGGATTCTTCGTTGAGAACCACATCGATCCCGCGTTGCCGAGCGACCGCAACAATGCAGCTCTCATTTCCGACATCGAACCCGACAACGCTCATCGTTTTCCCGATGTATCACTATGTCCCGTGCGAAAACGAGGAGATCTGAGAATCAATAAATAAAAACATATTAAAAAAAAAATCTTAGTCATCCCATCCCTAGAAAGCCAAGGACTTGGCCCAAAAATCAGAAACTGGATAAGCAAAAACAAGAATTTTATCCAATTATGGAATAAACCATGTAATATACTCATAGACAAGAAAAGATCGGCGAAAATAGTGCTTCAGAAGATCTCTGATTTGATAAAGAATTATAAAAATGAACTATAAAAAACGGCGAACAGAAACAGCGTACAGATATTAAAGTCTTGGGTCTCGATCGATCGAAGTGTCGCGAGGAATTAGGGTTTTGGGATAAAAAGCCAAGCAGATCTGAAGAGGAAACAAGGAAGAGAGGGGAATCTGGCGTACCTTTTTGGCAGCCGCAGAGCTCCGATGCGAAGAGGTTCCCGATTCCTTTCGGAAGCTCGCCGGATCAAACGTCTTTCTATTATTTTTTTTTCAGGTTTTTCCCCCTTCTGTGGGGAGAACGGGTAGATATCGTCGTGGGAGGCGTAGCTTTTTCTAGAACCCTCGAATGCAAGTGCTTTGAGCGGCATCATAGACCTAAGCACTTCCGTGCGAGTCTGATACATAGTTAAATCGTATGGTGATTGTTCATCGCACGCCAAGTTAGGTGAGCGTTGATGGGTTTGGATTGAATCAAACGTGCGGTTGACATGGCTTGATTGTTTGCCCTGCGGGTTTGGGAGGCGAACGGACTGGACGACTCTGGAAAGGATCGAACGTTGCAGTTCCGGAAAGATCTACAAGGGACCGTTTATAAAATCTACGATTCGATTGGAACGACAGGGTTTTTTAAAAGAATTTTAACAATTTGATGTACGGAGGTGGTCATCCACTTTCCAAAATTCTTTGAAATTATTATTATTATTTTTTTTTGTTTAAGTGGAAGTCCGAGACAAATTAAGTATGAATATACCTAAAAAAAAATCAAAAAATAATAAGTTGCAAAATGCACCGAGTAATCTCCTTCCTTAGCCATAGGATCTTTCTATAATAGTTAGCCATATATAAGACTACCCAATCTACTGCTTCGTTGGTCTTATGAGATACGTGCTTTGCCTGCAATGTCATCCCACCACTGGTCATAGTCTGAATATTTCTAAATAGCGGGTGGTGCTCGCCCACCCCCTGCTGAATCCAATAGTATTTTTTTTTTAACCTTAGTAATGCAATAGATAGTTGGACATTTTAGGATATAGATCAAGCTGGAAAACCTCATGGTGATCTTTTTCAACCCATGCGTTTTGTTATTTCTTTCAAGTGCGATATGCTATGTTATTCATCTTAGAACTAGGAGATAGTAACTGTAAAGCATATCTACCATGTCTTGCATGATGTAGATTGTAATAACGATCCCGGTGCTCGCATAATATTTTTTTTAGATCTGCAAAGCTTGCTAAATTGGACACTTGAAGGGAAAAAGAAAATAGTCTTTTAGATTTTTTTCTTTTTTTGGCAATGCGGACAACTTGGGCGAATTTTTGGATAAAGATGGTGTAGGAGGTGGAATCACCGCTGCCCGCTGCACTCATCAAATGTTTTGCTTATATATCTTGAAGACGAGTCCCGAAGTAACGATGGAGTAGCGAGGTGGTCTCTATTTGTTATACCATTCATCGCATTTGGCTATACATAAATACTTGTATATTTAAAGATGTGGATCGGGGTCCTCCCACAATCAATCATAAAAGCTCAGTCTCGTGCCAACAAAATCATCCAAACTAAACTAACGCCGCTCATAGGTCTTTGATGGTTAGAAAAATTGGGCCTCCCTTAATCACTTGGCCTTGTAGGGTTATCCACTTTACATAGGATTCTCCGTTCTTGGATTTTTTTCAAGATCAACTTTGATGGCATTATCTTGGATGAGGGTAGACATGATGGTGTTGGGTTTGTCTTTTTTTTTTTGGTACAACGGTAGTTCACACCCTGCAGGTGTGGATGCAGCAAACAAAATTAAAACATAATAAAACAGATAAAGAATCTGGCACTCTGTCACACTCCATCCATACAAATTTGCTAGAATGGTGAGCCGCATTAGGATGCAGCCCAATCAACTGCTTTATTTGCTTTCCTGTAGGTATGTGTGGCTTGGTGGGCATCATACTTCTACAATAGTCTACGAACGTCGAGAAGTAGTGGCCTACCCTCACCTGTCGACCCTGACTCTAGATCCAATCGATCACCATGGGCAAGTCGCCCTCGAGAATGAGCCGGTTCGCACCCAATATCCGTCGGACAAAGAAAATGCCCTCTCAGGCAGCTCTGAGCTTGGCACACACCACTGAAGCATCGAAAATCCGCTGACCCTCCGCAGCCACTAGTATGGATTCATGATCTCTGATGATGAAGCCCGTACCTCCCCATCTTCCATCGTCTGCCACATTGCCATCGAAATTTACCTTCAGGAAGCCAGAGGCTAGGGGCACCCAAGATACGAACACATAACTGGGCGCTGCAAGAGCAAAAAGGGAGCCCCAAATGTCTTTGGCCAACCCAGTAGGTGAAGTCTCAGCAGTACTAATGAACTCCGCTGCGTGCAATAGTGCTCTGGTCACCACCACTCTTGGATGCGAGCTACTGTTCTTAAAAACTCGAGCGTTCCTGTCCAACCACGAGTAGTAGGCCAGGTACACGAGTCCCTTTCTTCTCTAGCCCAGATCCAGATGCTGACTCCTCCAAAAAAGCAGGAACTCCTCAATGGACGACCACCTCTGCCCCTGACCATGATGTACCCATGCACTCCTCCATATTTGACTAGCATGTGGGCACTCAATCAGCACATGATATATGGACTCCTCCTCCTCTAGGCAAGCTCTACACTTTGCGGCAATCCTCACTCCCCGCCGCGCCAGAATGCTCCTCGTGGGTAAGCAGTCCCGAGCTACCTTCCACAGAAAAAGTGCGACGCGGGGATGAACACGTAACCTCCAACAATTAGTACTTGTAGCAGTGTTGTTATCTTTATGATTGTTCGATACCATTGGTGGAGCTTAAAGGAGTGTAGAAAAGTTTGGTGCATGCTATTTCAATCCTCATAGCTCTTAACATCATCTTGGCAGGGAACTCCAAAACAGCTATTATTGGAATCTCCGGTCGGCTACTCACGATGACATCAATCCTATCTTAGAAGATTTAAAGTACATGATCTCCACATTGAAATGTTTTAAGACAACTCATATCTACAGGAGATTTGATAGCTTCTCATGCGGTGAATCACACTAATTTAGTAATTTGAGAGTCTTCCCTAATGTCATAGTCCCACGAACCGAGTCACCACCCAAGATTTAGATCTTTTCATGCGATCCTATTTGGACTAGTTTATCGTTCAATTATAGCCATTCATGATTCACATGATAAATGGTAGTTAGATAGAAACACAGTAGCATATGAGCAAATATAAGTATCTAAGATCTATCCAGCAAATAATCGATATGGAACTAAATACACGTCCGCACAAGTCCTCACATACTTCTTTTGTTTAAGTTCCGACATTCTTAGGCTAAAAAAATTAAATCTATTCAAATATAATTACAAATATCATGATAGGCTTGTGGTCAGTTTTAATAGATTCGTATTATTTTTATAATTTTTATAGAATTGTGAGCAGAATCTATTTTATTTTTTAATTTTATATAAATATTTAAGGCGTATCTGGTGAATAATTAATGCGAAACTGAATATAACTTTGGCACGTATCCTCGTGAAACCTTGTCCAATTCCCATCAACTATGGACGGTCTAGAGCCCGTCTTTGCAAAAAGTCCTCCCCGATCCAGGTGGGGAGGGGAGAGATTCCCATTTCCCAGCGATCAAGCCTAAAAAAATAACAGCAGTAAAAAATGAAACGAAGGAAGACAAGCTTGCGGCGGGAGTGCCCTCCCATTTTTTCTTTCACTCTTCCATCTTCCTCTCGCCCTCCCTCCATCTCTCTCTACGTCTCCCGTCTCGATCTCCACAAAAACTCTCTTCGAGCCCTCCTCCCTCGTCTCTCCTTTATTCGCCTCGTGCCTCTCGTCTCCGACCCTTTCCGCCTCTAGGGGCCGTCCCACCCAGCGATTTTCCCGCGCTTTTCCATTTGAAATGGCCGAGAAGCGCGGGAGGGGAAGGGCCGCGGGCCGCACGATCTCGGAGCCGGAGGTGGTGATTCTCGACGGTTCGTCCTCAGATCCTTCAATCTCCGCCTCGCAGTTCGCGAGGCTCCGGCTCCGGCAGCGTTGGGAGCTCGCCTCCGTTCTTAATTTCCTTCACGTGAGATTCATCCGTTTCTTTCTTTCTTCTTTTTTTTTTTTCTCGAGGATTTTTTGTTATATTTTTGCTTTTCCCTCCTTGTCTAATAGCGTGATGTTTGGATGTGAACGTAGGTTTTCGAGCCGCTCATCCAGAGCGATGTAAAGATGTCCGCGGAAGAGATCGAAACGGCTCTGATCTCGCCGAACGATGCTTTGGCTCGGATTCATATTGCCCTCTTGAAGGTTTAAATGCCCGTTTATTTACTATCTCGAGAACCTGGATTCCATTCCATGGGATTCTTTTGGCATGCTGTATTATTTGTTTAATGCGTTTTTTGTTTTATACTTGCTTGTGAATATGAATCTCTCGCTGTTCTATAATGCATGTTAATGATCCGAGCACATTCAACGTTCACTAGATCCAACAAGTCTTATACTAATTTAGAAAGAGATCGTAGGTTTTTTGTATTTAAACGTATGAATGATGTTCATGCCCTTCAGGGAGAGAACGAACTGTAACTACACAATCCACGTCATTCTATTCTGGATTTTCAACTTGTTTATTTGTTGACTGGGGGAGAATCATAGAAATGGTATGATTTCCCCTGTATTTGCTATCCTTAATTGATACTTAGGGCTGAAATGGTAAAATATCTCCCGTGTATTAGTCATCTTAAGTTTGCAGTCAAGAAACTGCCCAAATTCTAGTTGCTCATGGCTCAAATAAAATGCTCTATAGAGTTGTTTCCAGGTCTGTACCCAAAAGGAAAGAGTTGTTTCCAAGAATAAGCATAAATCATCACAAACAACATATTGGTTGAGGTGATAAATTGCTATAGTATATCTGTTTTGTCTCACCACCAATGTCTTTATATTTTTTTACACATGTAAATTTCTGGATACATTTTTTATTATGTGACCATTTGTGATTACTAGATTTGAGCTCATTTTTGACATAAGAATGGAGCTGTTATTCTATGTAGACACCAAATTTTCGATCTTATGATAGCTAATGCATGTGGATGTATTCAGAGGAGATGACTTCCTTTCTGGCACATCAGAGTGAATGCTATTCATTTCATGGGTTAAATTTTTGAAACGGGAATACTTGCACTTCTCCTACTTCTTCTTCTTCTTCCCTGCTTATCAATATGACTATGTAATTTATGTTTTGCCATGTTTTAGAATGTACTAATCAACCATTTTTTAGAATGTACTAATCAACCATTCATTTTGTTTCTCTTTACATATATAATATAAATAACTTAATTTAGGGGGAGATGATTTTACATACAAGTTTGCTAATCTAACAGCTTTATACGCTGCGATCCAATTATTATATAAATGCCTCTATATAACACTTTAAACCAGGCTCCCTCTATGGTTGTCATCTATTTGTACAAATCATGTATGGAAAGTTTTTATGTAAATGCTACAAGACTAATTCATGTAATGCAAGATGCGTACTGATTCTAGTGCATGCTATCTTGCTCGTATAGTTATTTAAATCTGATTTTGATGTGGTAACATGTCCATTTCCTTAATCCATTTTGATATGCCTTCAAAGTATTTGTCTTCTTCACATAGTTCTTTGTATGTCTTTTATCTTGTCAACAAGAGATGGTTGCTCTTCACTTTCTGTTATCTCTTTTACTTTTGCCAATGCTTTCCCCACTTTTCCTTCTTTCTTATTCTTTAGCATCTGCCTATCCTTCTCATTTGTCATGATATGCCTTATCTACTCATGAATCATCCATATTTGAATGACATAGTTTTGGAATTTGAAGAAACCTCCCCCAAACCCAACCTTCCACCAACCTCCCTCCTCCCCTCCCACTCGTCCCTGTTCCCCCCCAAAAAATATTATTCATTTCCAATTGCTCTATTTGTGCTTGCATCTTTAATGCTTTTTCCAATATGGAACATCATTTACTTTGTGTTTGTGCATCTGTACTTCAAATTCTAACATTTTCACCTTAAAACTTCTGAACACATTCTCCTTCATAAAAAAAGTCGATGCTTTTATAAACATTATGCTTTCTTTTAGATATAGAGGGCCTACAATTTTTAAAGGCCGTGCCATGCTAGCATGCATGAAAAATGGTTCATTACTTTCTTCGTGCATTTTTTTTGTATTTTACTGTTCACATACCCAGGAAGAGCTCAACTTGAAGTCTGTAGTTTTGCCGTATCTTTGCATAAATCATAATTCTGGAAGAAAGTATATAATAATTTATTGATAGACAATAGAAGTTATGGTGTGATTGTATTTGTCTTCCAAATTATATTATACTTGTATTTATATGTTTGTTTAGGTGGGCTTCTTCATGACATACCAGATTTTCTGAAAATGCAGTCTGTTTATGCTTTTTTTTTTTCCCATGCCATTGCTGAATGTCCAATAGGGTGCAAAATCTCCTCGGGTTGAACTGCAGAATATGAGCCTTGCATGAAGGGGCATTATTCAAAAACACTCTTCTTTTGGCTACGAGTTGATGAATGTGCATTTTTTTTTACTAAATTTCTTTGATATCTCACTAATGTCAGGACAAGTTTGAAAAGAATTGGCGAGATGCAAATTATGCAGAGGCCAACCTTGAGACTCCTGGTAGAATACAGGAAACATGAGAGGACAAAGTTGAAGCCAAGCGATTTTAATTTCATAATCTCTCTTTGACCATATTAACCTATTTCTACTTGTGTTCAGTAAATTATTATGTGAAGCACATTAACAAAATGGTTTATCTTGCTCTGGTTTATGATGTTTTCGCTAAAACATAGGTGAAATGCAATAGTAAACATCTGTACAGTCTCCTGAATATGGAATCTCAAAAAACTTTTATATCTAGTGTCAGTGTTCATGTTTTATTAGTTCTGCAGTTATAGGTTTTAGTGGTATTCAAGATGTGCACCAATTCTTTTGTAAGGTGCAGATTGTATGGCAAGGATGATATGTTTTGGATGCCATCTACAAGGTGTGAAAAAAAATTGTAGTTTTATAGATCTTATGGGTTTTGCCTTTGAAATAATCTGTTTTGGCTGTAACTTGAATATATTTTAGATAGAGAGAGATGTGGTCGGAGAATCAGCTAGGTTTGGAATTGTGCCTCTGTCTGTTTATCATGAGAGCAAAGAGGAAATGTCTTTTCATTTATCCTTCTGGGTTGTTCGGACTTGCTGCCAATTCCCTTCATTTCTTTGTGCAGATCCTAAGATGCCTTTGATGTCTCAAAAGTTCAAAAAAATAAAGGTCATCCTAAAGGTGCACCTAGTCTCCATGCACATACAGAGCATGTTGGAACTCATGTTAGAGTTACATAGTGAACCACAGACGAAGCAAGAGCATGCCATGCAATTGCCATGACTTTGCTTTAGATGGCAAGTTGTTTGCATGTTTATGTCTTTTAAGGTTGACGATCAATTCTTTAGTGGGTACATTATGCCTCAATGATGAGGATTTCAAATTTTCCATGCGACCAGAGTATCTTTGAAATGCACCTGTAGCTTTAGCCATGATCTAATTGTATCATTCCATGCAATCTTCCATATGGTCAATGCTTGATATCAAATGATCTGGCAATGATTGGAGATCAGTAAGGACAGATTCAACAATTCATCGAACCATCAGGGCATTCCATGATTCATGCATTGAAAGATTAAAACATTATGACTACAAAGACCTAACAATATTCCAAATGAGTAAAATCTACATACACTGATTGAAAGATTACAAAATAATGCTTACAATATACAGATGTTGTTTGATTTCAGAGTTGTCTCTTTCATGTTTTATGTGTCTCTTGGATGTGATAAACTTTTTTTCTTTAATATGCTTTTTGAAAATGAAAATACCTGCAATAAGAATGAATTTGTGCAAGCCTGGAATTAGAATGTTGAGGCTAGTAAAATCTATGGGTAATACTTTTTTGGAGGACCAATGTGATGCTTCAAGTACAAGTGATGCACTTGGATCGGTATTCAATAATCAAAAAATGAGGGAAAGTTAAGAAAACCATGGCCATACTTGCGAGGAAAGATAAAAAACTTGCTTTTTCTGAACATGTACCTGTAGTTTTTGTATAAATTGCAATGGAGGGATCTGATGCAAAATACTTGTGAAATGAGGGTTGCTGGTTGTGGAAATGGTTTTGATAATTGATATGTATCTCAGAGACTCATCCCTCAGTATTATTATCTTCTGCTATAGTAACTCGATGCCGGAAAGTCAAGCGCTCGGGGTCTCCATCCTTGGTTTTTCTTTCCCTCTCTCTCTTTGGTAATTTGTGCATTTTAAGGATAGTAAACTTATGTCAGTGCTGGAATCGCTCCTGTTATGAAAGCAACATCATCCTAACCATCATGGTTAAATGCGTAATAACCATGACAATGACAATTTAGGGAGTACGGATATGTCATGATTACCGTGACATGATAATAATATCAGTATCTTGTATCGCTGATGCCAATACTTTTGGGAGAATTAAGACATTACTCTTGTGAAATTACAGTTTTTATATCATCGATAAGTATGCAAATTATCATGCATGTATAAAATGGCAATGTCCTAAACTTGACAATTTAACAAGAGGTTCTCTATATTGCTAGTCGGGTGGCACTGCCTGTCTTTTATATGCTTTGTGGTTGTTTGTACCTTCATACAAAGAAAAAGAAATTTTCATGTGTTTCGGAAAAGTGAGATGAAATGATTATAGGTCGAGCCAAGCTCACAAGATTGACACCGAGACTTTCTTAGGGGTCTTCCTAATGGCTTGCTGAAACTAAAATGTGCTTCCCGCAACAAATGCAACCCAGGACATGGATCTTCTTCGTGAATAAGCTGGGTCATGTGGTTGCATGCATCGGACAAACTGCCAAAGTAAATTTTGTGATTTTGAGGACTTGGTTTTTTCAAAATTTGACTACTTGCTGTAAATGTTGTGATGTCAAAAACTTGGCATTTTCAATGTTCAACCACTTGCCAATATTGGAGCTTTAAAATCCTTGATCTGGTACAACTTGTGTAGTGACTGGTAGCAACTGTAATTGTTCTCCTGTTTTATTGTTTCATCTTCTCCATTTCATATATGGTCTTCTTCTAGACAGATCAACTTGCTAGTACTGTTTGGAGTTTACTTATATGCATTTCATTTATGTTACAGTTGACTGTTAGAAAAATCTTTCTTGGTTAACACAAACAACCTTTGGATTCGGTAGAATAAAATGGTGCAAAACAAAATGGCTGAGAAAAGATAGGATACAGGTAGGATAGCAGTTTATCCATATCGGTACCCATTTTTCTTTGGTTGAGGTGGATGAATATATGGATATTAGTTGGATACGAAAATTCATATCCATATTTGTCTGCATGGATGTGGTTGCAAATCAGACATTGAAAGTACGGATATGAATACGGATATAAGTTGAACAATTGAACTTTATGATCGTCAAATCAAAGATATCACTATGTGAAAGGTAAATTAAGTAAATGCCATGTTAATAGTCACTTATTTCCCTTAACAATTCACGAGTGATATATAAGATTATATGGGATTAGAAGTGGAACCGGATATACATGTATGATTTGAATACTTGTCTATCCATATATGTATCTATTTTTCTCTAATGGATATAGACACAGATATAGATATTAGTCAGATGTTCAAATTTGTATCCATATTTGGATAGATTTAGATATGAGAGTGGGGCAAGACAGGCATTATGTAGTGCACTTTCACCCCTAAATGACATGTGGATACAATTCACTTGGGTGGGCCACCCACCATATATTCTCGAACCAGGTCAAAGCTACATTTTCTATGTCCTGGGAACATAGAAAGCGATTTCTCATATATCCAAGTATGTGAGTTTAGATAACATTACTATTCGGCTACTTTGCTTGCTGGTTATACCTTTTTCTGTATTTTCAAATAAAATAATCATATGGCCTCTTGACTATGCAAACAAGCTGGTAGACATGACTTGTATGTTGTACGTGATGATTACATAAATTGAGATTGTGTATGTGTGTTCCAGGGGATACCACCTGTAAACAAAAATTGTAGAGAACCCGATGCATGGGTCACAACAGTTTGCAAAAAACTTTCTCTGTGGTGGCCATGGGTAGGTTAAAGCTTCATATTTGATCCTAGTTATCTATTTACTATCTTGATCCGACTGTGGGAACTAGGAGACTGCTTGTTCATGTTTCTTTGTCCTCAAGCAGGTTGCTGAGGGAGAGAATCCACTCAAAGTTAATCATGGGTAGGCATAGATGATTTCTCCAACCATTTGAATATTCTTCTATTCTATGTTATAAAGGCTGCAATTACGTGAACACTTTCCTGCTTGTGCAGGGAAGAGATAACAAAATATAAGGAACTTGATCCAACAATCCGTTTGCTGATCCTGAAAGCACTCTGTGAAGTTCGTGCAGATGTAATAGATGTTCCTTTGACTTTTTCTTATTTGATATTTTGAATTGTGCTGCCATATATATTCTTCCTGGTGGTTATTCAAAGTCACCTATTGCACTTATAGTTATAGGTGATCTCGATCAAATGCCCTATCAAAAATTCAGGATTTAAGCTATTTTACATGCATTGATTTTTTATTCAGATATGTACCTTTCTGCCACCTTCTACAAACTTTTGACAAATTTGTGCATGTACCTTGCAGCAAGATGATATATTGAGATACATCACTGATGAACTGAAAGCTGGAACAAAAATTACTGCTTTCCGTAAAGAAAAGATATGCAGCAGTGAGAATGGAGTTAGTTATTGGTAATCTTAGGGGCAATAAATTTTTTTTTTTAACTCATACCTCTCTACTGTGCTTATGCTGTGGAATTTACAGTTGTAAGAACATCATACAGCACGCTTTTTGAACTGTAATATTTATAATATCATGCTGTTACGGAAGGCTTGTTATTAATCATATTATAGAAAAGGTGGTAGTTCTGGAAACCATATGCAGATCCTTAACTATTCATGGTCCATACTCCATACCATGCAGATGTGTTATTATCAAAGAACTTACGTGTTCTTTCATGCTGATCGCTTCTTTTTCAATGTAAGGTATGATGGAGATCCAATTATTGGTCATAGGTTGTATAGAGAAGTTGTTAAAGTTGATTTCAAACAGAAGTGGAAGGGGAAGGGCCGCTTAACACAACCAACAATTGATTCTTGCTGGGAAACGGTGGCAACAAATCTCGAGGAATTTCGGGAACTATCGGTAAGATCCACATTTATGTTGTTTATGTACATTTAAGATCTTAATTGTCACATTTTTGCCCTGCGGATTTTTCAGAAAAATCTATCATCGAGCAAAGTTACATCCGAAGCTGCAGTTGGGGAGACAATTAAAATTGAAATCATTCCTCTTCTTGAGGAACACCAAAAGGTAAAGACTACAATCTTCTGTTTTCTTAGCTTTTTGAATTGGACTATAAAAAAATTATGGCTATAATCGATCTTCTGCTAGTATTCCCTTGGTCACAGTCAAATTTTTTGACACCACGTTCTAAATTCAGTTCATCTGTTATCATTTACAGAAGAAAAAAAGGGCATTACAAAGACAGCAGAGGCAAGTTACGTTGTTAGATAATTTGCTACATTCTAACTGGACTGGCAGTCGTTCCTGCCGTGAGCGCAGGCCTGTGAGCTACACTTTTGGTAAGACTCGAATCATCTGACTCATATATGAAGGATCAGCCTTTGTCTGAATTGGCGTGCTAGACCTTTCTGGTCTCCATTGAAATGATTTCTTGCCAATTTTGGATGTAGTAGCTTCCATATGTTCCCTGTTTGAGGGAGACTTGTTTATCTGATTTAGATGAAACATTTTATTTTGCCATATCTATAGGACAGGTTTTATGAAGGAACCTAGCCAGAATCTGAAACATATTTCATATAACCAATACATTGCACACTGTGATCTCTTGCATATAAAAATAACCTAGGGTTAAAAAACATAGGAGGTAGTTATTGTGATATAGAATTTCAGTAAACAATACATGAATATTTATCTAGTGTCTTTTTCTGAAAATTTAAATGATTATTTATTCTTTTCTTATGTATTTATACTTTTCTGAGCTAAAACCCTGCATTAACTTGGTATGCTGATTGGGAAGGCTATAGATGTACATTTAGTGCGGTTTCATTTTGTTTCTTTTCCCCGCCTTTTATATCCTAGCAACTGTGCATTAGAATACAAGGTTTGGAATTTATTACTTTTGTTGTTTAAGCTGATTCTTTCTATCAGTAGAGCCACCACTATCAGAAGCTATATAAATTCAGCTCTCTTAGAAAGTGAAAATGTCATGTTACTATGTAAAATGTTTTCTAATGGCAAAATTCTTTACTTAATGTGCTGGATGAAGGAAAGTTATCAAGAGCCTTCAGATTTATCTGGGTTTTCTACTTTTCATTTTGTTTCTCATATTAATTCCCTTTTAAATTTTCTGGGTTTATCTACAGATGAATATGATCGTTCCATTGACGAGGCTATACAGATGTCGAAGTAAGTTTGATATACTATCTAATATTTGGTTTTTAGGTTTTTGAATGCTGCTTGTGTTTTTTATTTCATCACAATTTTCATGTTACTATGCTCCAGGATGAGGCGGTTAGAATTGTAACTATCCAGCAAACTCTTAGAAAAAAAAATCATGTTTCCAGACAAAAGGTGGTTGGAACATCAGTTACATGTGTACTTTTTTGATGTATTGCCTTCTCTGCACAATTTTCGTCTTCTGTTTTCGTCTTCTGTCTAGTATTGGATATGCCAGAGATGCAGGTCTTTTGCAAGCTGAATGCTTCTAGGATTTAGAATATATTGATATATTCAATAAACGTATATCTTTTAGCTTTCTGTTTTTTAAATATGAAAAGCACAAGCATTCTATGGTGCCCATCTAACAAGCATATCAATGGCCAAACATATTCCACCTTCATCTCTTAAAATATGGTCTTACTGATTCGAACATTTTGTCATGTAATGACACCTTCGTCATTTCAAGGCATGAGGATCTATAAGAAGTGAAAATTTTAGGATGTGATGACACTATATCATTTCAAGAAGCAGCCTGTAAAAGATTTGAAATTCACCTCGCTACTAAGTATTTGGTAAGGGAAATATGATAAGTATTTCCTATCTGTTATGTTGGCATGAAAATATGAGTCCCATATTTATGCTGTCTTAATTTGGAATGGTCATAAAATTCATGGTTGATCAGGTGGTTAATTTCCACACCATGCCAAAAATTTTAACTAATTTGCATGAATTGTGATTCAGGAAATCAAACACAGATAAATTGCATGAGGACAGGGGCAAGGGAGTAGAGCATGTACCAGGTCAGAACCGCGTGCTGGATGGAACCGTGCATGCAGATACAGAGAACACTACCTCAGATTCTCAGGCTGGCGATGATGACAAGTATCGAGGTAAGATTGGTGGTGATGATGCTGAGGACGATGACTATGATCAGAAAGGTAATGACTATGCTGAGAACAGTGGCAGCAATGATAGTAACTTCGATCTGGGTGACTCCGACAAGGAAAACACTGCTTTTCCAAGGAAGAAATGGCGAGGACACGCTCAGAATAAAAAAGAAGCTAAGCCTAAAGTAGTTATAGGGGTGCGCCACAGTAGAAGAACTGCAGCAAGTGCTGACCATGGCCATCTTGGCAGATTCCACGGAGAGATGACAGGCCATGTGGAGATGAAGAAAAGGGTGAGGCAAAGACCAACTCGTAATGCGGACTATGCCGTTCATATTTTTTCAGAGTCTGAAAATGAGAAACAAGCTGAAGAGGTCTCAGGTACTGAGAAGGAGCCTGTTTCTTCTGGTGATGAATTCCAAGCGGGCAATGATGAAATTGACGATGAATAGCACTTCAAAAAAGTGCTTATCCGTAGACTTCCTGATTGATATCCTCAGAAAATACTTTCCTTACTTCATGGACTAAAGAGCAAAGTGCTTCCTTTGTGTTGTGTCATAACAAGGAAGCCCAAAGTTGTTGATGTCGGTGCTCTAGAAGGGAGCTTCCATTTCGTGGAATATTGTTGTTCTTGAACACTCTGTCTTGTATTTTGATATCCTAAACTGAAATGCTTCTTTATCTGATAGTTATGATGTACTACAATTGATCTTTTTGTTGAAAATACTTTCCTTCAAGGACTAAAGAGCAAAGTGCTTCCTTTGGGTTGTCATAACAAGGAAGCCTAAAGTTGTTGACGTCAGTGCTCTAGAAAGGAGCTTTCATTTCGTGGAATATTGTTGTTCTTGAACACTTTGACTTGTATTTTGATATCCTAAACTGAAATTCTTCTTCATCTGATAGTTATGTACTACAGTTGATCTTTTTGTTGAATATGTATCTTTTTTTGCTGAAAAATGTTGTACATGTCTATGCGGACTATTCAATGGCATAAGAGAAATGACTGGTCAGCACTAATTCCTTTGTTCGGTAGGATGAATGAATGATTTTCATTTCTGTTTAGCATAGGAAGTATAAAAGAAAAAATGAATGATATTTTTATTAAACCATCTTTTTATAAAATAATAATAATAATAATTATTATTATTATATAACATTTATTTATACTAAAAAAAGTAAGGCAATATATAAATTTATAATCTCTATAATTTATAATTATATAAAAATTACACAAATATTTAATATATAATTTAATTAAATGAATGATTTAATAAATTAATTATATATGAATTCATTTATTTATATATTAATAACTTAAATGATTAATACTTTATAATTAAATTTACATCGTTAATTAATTTTATATAAATGGTTAGCTAAAAAATAGCGAATATATATAGAAAAATAGTAGTAGTGTTAGAGTTTTATCAAAATATTAATGATGGATAATTTTGGCAGCATAAAGACCCATCCCTCATGCTCAGTCCTTCCTTCCATACTATTCTATATCCTTCCAATTTGGGAAGATGCAAATGGATAGGTTAGGATAGATGGATAATCCTTTTTTTTTTATCCATCCTTTCTAAATGGGGGCTATTCATCTTTTCAACCCCATCCATCCTTCCTTTCATGATTCCAACCAAAAATAGGGTAAAGTGTACTGATGTTATCTTGAAATTAGCTACCTCGACCAAATGATTGATTCAACAAAAGGTTCAAGGATCTGTTACTCATTGGACTATTCTACTCACACTATTTGAACATTGTGCCAAGGACAACATCTCACTAAATAACTTTTTTTTTTTACAAAAAAGGAAAACATATTAATATTCGAGATGTACCATTGAAGGCTATAATTCAGGGTCTGTTTGGATGATTGTGCTAAAAATTTTATTGGATTCATGGATTGGACCAGTGCAACCAGCAAAATTATAGAATTATAGGCTGGGCTAGGCTTATATTCGTAAGTAGCTAGGGATAGCTTTGGAGTGGGCTGGCCCGTATTTCATAGGGAGAAAAAAAGATATACTGCCATTCTTCGATGGGATTTGGCCTGACTCACTCCAAAACTATGTTTAGATACTTATAAATATAGGCTAAATCAGCCTTTAAATTCTATGATTTTGCTGATTGCTCTAGCCTAATACACGAATTCAATAGAATTTTCAACCCAATCATACAAAATGTTTTTGATTGTTATAAGTACTAGGACAGGCCTTCATGGCTCACCAAATTATTAAAAGTTCTTAATTGTTCTTAGTTGCTGGTTTCTCTGGAAATTGTAATGAATTAAGGAAAGCAGTGTATCAATAGTAGAATAAGGAGCCGTTCAATCCCTTCGCCTTCTTTTATCTATCATATCTAAATAGCATCGAAAAATTTCCAGATATATATTTTTTAAAATTGCAAAGAAGCACATGATCGGCATCAAGCTTACCACCGGAAATTAAAAAGAAAAAAAAAAGAATTTAGGATATCACAGCCTTGGCGACCTGCGGCGGAAACCGGCGGCGGCGAGATCGGTGAAGGCCCGGACGATGTGCTTGTGGACGCCGCGGTCGTTGAGTCGCAGGAAACAGTAGAGCAGCTCCTCCACGAACTCCCAATCCAGCGGCTCCTCCGGGTCCACGTGGCGCGCCTCCACCATCTCCAGCATCGACCGCCGGAAGTCGGCGTCCGGGTCCCTGGACAGGATCCCCACCGCCTGCCCCTCGCACCGCGGAGACAGAGAGCCCACGCTCAGCCGGGCCTCCTCGATGAGGGAGCTAGACGAGCCCGGCTTCACGAAGAACCGCTCCGACGCCCGGATGGGTTCCGGCAGGGTTTCCGTCGACCGCGGCGACCGCTCCGACGCGGGACCAGGCACGTACCTGGAGGTCTTGATGTTGTTGTAGTTTCGTGCGGTTGGGAGTAGTGGAGGCTGTGAAGCGGATTTCTTCCGTTTGGGAAGCGAGAGGTAGAGAGATCTGTGCATGCCTTTTCCCATTTTTTTTTTTTGATTTCTCTGTTCAATCTTTCCTGACCTCCGGATGTAATGAAACGGTTGCAGTGAAAAAACTTGGGTTGAAGAGTGAACAGGATTTTGTATATAAAAAAAAATAGTTACGAGTAAGGAGGGGTGCATGAATAAAGGGGCAGAAAGAGAAAGTCAGCTGACTATATTTGAAATTTGAACATATCTTTTTTTTTGCTATCTTTTAGCCTGGACGGATTTAATGCTACAGTACAGAATTAAAGTTTTGAAGATATTTGCGAACGGAAAGGGAGCCAAGAATTCGCAGATGAACAAGGTAAACGGACTTACAGGTTTATAACAGGAATGTAATTTCTTATTGGTTTTATGGGAGAAATAAAATGGTGTGGCTGGTATGGAAATAAGAAGAAACAATGGTAAGCACTTATTCTGAGATTAAGTGGAAATATGAGCTGAACTGAATTTGAGCAGATTCTCTAGCTGGGGACAGAATTCGGAATATATTTGGCTAAGGGTCTTTTTTTTTTTTTGTGAGATTTTATGGATAGAAAGTTTTATAGGAGGTGTTTAAATGTGTGGTGGTTATAGTTAAAATTATTATAATTTTATCACATGTTGAGCACGCACTTAAATGCGCACCCCTTTCCCGAGTTCGGAGCTTCACTCCTTGAATTTTATCTTGAATGATTAGAAGCTGCGGTGGTAGCAGTGCCAGCACCAGAGATCCCTCCAATGGCGGAAGCGGAAGAACAAAAAGAGGCGGTCTCAAAACCAGAAGCCGCACCACCTGTAGAAGAAACCGTCCAGAACAAACAAAATGAAGTACTGGAAGAAGGATAATAAGCCTCAGAAGCTCTGGCTGAGTTGCCGAAGCCCAATGAGATCCCAGCCACCTTTTTCGATAAGAAGAGGAACTTGGAGGACCTAGAGCAAAGCCGGCGATGAGGCCTCAGAGAAGAAACCAAAGGCCTCCAGCCCAGGCACAATCTTTCTCTAGCCAAAATATCCGTCTCCTTAAGCCTAGTTCGGTAGCGGCGATGACGATGGAGAAGGCGGTTGTCGGCGAACTAGGTTTATTCTCCAAGGTTTCGGCAATGGTGCTTGGGCTGGAGGGTGGTCCGGAAAAAACCCTAGTTTGGCTTTGTCTTTGATTTCGGATATATACTTTGGCTTAATTATCCGTGTCCACACTCCCATTTGCCGCCTCTCTCTCTCTCTCTCTCTCTCTTCAGAGATGGCAACGGGAAGGGTAGGTCATTATCGGTATCCATCCCATACTTATCTAGAGACAGGACAACGATAAAGTTGGATGGATCCAATCGGATAAAACTAATATATATATATATACATATTAAATTTTTTTTGAAGAGGGGATATGTGAAAATTTTTATATATTTGAGTCAAATTTGGAGTGGAATTTACCACTATAGGTATCTGCCCTGCATCTGTTGGGTCAGATAAAAACTGCCGCATTAGAGTCGAGCTTGGTTGGATATCTGATGAAACGAAGTAAATTGCACCACCTAGTCTCCAGCCCACTAAATCAAAGAAAACCAAAACAATTGAAACTTGGATCAATTAGGATGCCAACACTGCAAAACCCTAAATCTTGACGTGATCAAAGGTAGTAGGTGTGCCCCCAAAAGGAACCAAAGTCGAAATTTGAGTCGGTTAGCATAATGACGGATACTCAACAGGCCAGTGGCTTTGTGTCTTTGGTGTAGCATACAGTGTGGACCATCGATTGGGGTGGTGTTAATGTTGGACCAATTGATATTTGGGCCTTCGAGGCCGTGCCTCCGCACGGGTGCGTGCGCGGCGCCAGAAGGCGGAGCGGGTGGCAAATATTGTCGGTTGGCTGCTTGAGCAGCCTGAGCCAACGGTAATCATATCTCTCTCTTTCGTACAGGGCAGCAAGTAGTCCATCCATAGCTCATTCCATATATTTTTCCAAGAAAGAAAGCAAACATGCAATGTTACGAAGAAAGAGACGCAGTTTCCTTCTGCAATGACGCTACGGAAAGAGCTGCTCAAAAACGAGGAGGGAGTCATCATTTATTACAGTGAACATAAAGAAACCTTAATACAACATTTTCGCCTCCCGATATCTCTTGGAACTGCTCAGGAAATGGGAAGAGAGAAACAGAGAGCAAAAAAAGAGGGTTCAAAGGAGCTGCTCCTCTTCAATCAAGAGGACCCAGCTAGAAAATAAATAACAAAAGGAAAAACACGTTAATGAACCAGAAATGTAACAATAAGGGCTACAAGCATCAGTACGTAAGCTATCCCTTGATCGATCGCCTTGCTGTCACTGGTTGGCAAGGGTGCCATTGTTTGTCCATGGGCTCGCTGCATAAGCACTGATAGCAAGTACGTCACCAGCAGCAGAGCAAATACTCTAATCGACCTCATCCAAGAAGCAGCAGAAGTTGAAGCAGGCCTTTTTCTATCTCGTTTTTTTGAGGCAGCGAGGAGCAAGCAAAGAAGGCTCCTCTAATGGACGTGGGAAGGAAAGAAAGAAGACAAGGTGGAATTGCGAGGTGTTCGCGATGGCCGAGAATTTATAGTGGAAACGGGCGAAGCTTCGACCCTTCCGCAGAGAACAGTGTGCTAATAGAATTCAGAAGTCGTCCGGCTCCTTCTTTTGTTTCAAAAAGAGAGAGACGTTTGGATTCTAACTCTTGGCGCTTACCAAACAAGCAAAGAACAAACCAGTCAAATAATACCAAAAATTCCATGTTGCGGTGAAGTTCATAATCTTTGACAGCAAGAAACGTCGTCGATGGAGACTAAATACAATTAGAAACACGAGAGAAATGTTTTCTAATTAGTGGATCTAGTCTTCCAACATTTTCCCATTAGCTTAAGTTATACCGCGCATTCCATGCGGATTTATTATAAGTTGACGCCACCTACCGGCATTAGTTTGGATTTTAGTGGTATTCCTGCAGATATTTAATATTTTAAAATGCGACGTCAAGTTTGACTCATGCATTAATAATGCTCGGGAGCGTACGAGTGATGGCCGCATTGCTGCCACGAAGAATCCTCGAGGCTGCTAAGAAGGGGCGAGACAAGTACTGTAATTGACTGGGTGATATTAATGTAACCATTTCTCCGAGATTTTTTTGGGGGTTTTATAACAGTAGACTGAGAGCATCTCAACGTTCAATATGGAAGACTTGGTAATATTCTCTGCGGATCTATAAGATATGGTTGAAGAATGACAGTAAGATAAACAACTATTTTTGAAAAATATCATTATTTTACATTCACTATTGGCCAGGTGATCAATATTTTGTAAGATAAACAACTGTTTTTGAAAAATAGAGTCGCAGCTTTGATGCCAAAACACTTTTGCTTCAAAGCCAGGCTGAATTGGTTTCTGCGCATACTTTCCATAATTTCATCCATATTATCATATTTCAGAGTTTATTGGCTCCTTTAGTATATCATTGTTCGTCGGAGCAGCAAGTTCTGTCTATAGAATTAATGACATAATAAATAGAATAAATTACAAAAATTTTTCTCAGGAACATCCTAGAGTTTCTTTTTCATACCTCTCTTGGAACACAATGAGTTGTTGGGGATTTCTTTTGCAGGAACATCCTAGAGTTTCTTTCTAACCAATTTTGCCAATAAAATGTAAGTATCAATTGATCTTATGCTCTATAAAAAGAGGAGTTGACCCTCTTGCATCTCTAGGTTGTCCACAACCTCTGTAGGAAAGTTGGCCAGCCTCTCCAAGCAATGCAATTGTTGATAGCTAACCAAATATCTTTAGAAGATAGTGAAATGGAATTCAGAGCTCAGTCGTGCAGACATCAACTAAGTTCAGAGGATCATGCGGTCGTCCATGACCATAGAAGCTGATGATTTGAGTTGTGTGCATGCCATGTGTGAATCATATATTCACAATCAAAACACTTATAAAAGGTTTTAAATGGATGAGACCCGGCATTCATTGCTCGCTAAGATCTCGAGACCATTCATATCACCCAATGCAACAACCATATCCAAATTTATTCAAATTCAATCATATATACTATAAATCCAATCTAGACACATGCTACAGTATTTTCTAGTCCATATACACCATAAGCCGAGTCCACTCTGATGTCATATTAAAATTCAAAATCTTAGCTAAAAAAACAAGTCGAAAGATATTATTTAGATTTTTTGGTGCTATACAAGTATCCAAGATCTACCTTATATATAGTCAATATAAAATTAAATATACGTCCGTGTGAGTTCTGATAGAGAAGTAATGGATATATAGAAAGGTGATTAGTGGTGTTTTCAGAAGCTCTGCATCATGGGCAGACAAAATTGGTAGGGCCAACCTTTTCTTGTTAAGAATTCTTTAATATGAATTCCGTTGGTCAATAATGCAAGCCCCATGAAAATCTTCTTGTTAGAAGGTGCATTCATGGTATCATCATGAAATTTTTGCACTTCAGCAGTACTTATGGTACCTGTGCTTCGACTGCTCCCATTATCCTACACACAAACACAAAAGCACCCTTGGCATAGACAAATAATAGAAGACAGACAGCTGCAGGCTGCCAACTAGCCACAGGCAGATGGAAGCCATCAATATGCCAAAAGCTTCAATCTTTTTTTCCCTTTGGCCTCGACCCGGTTCGGTCTGCGCAGAAGAACATCGTGGTCTTTCCCACGGACGCCCACCCGGAGGCAGCTGCGCAAGTCGTGTGCAAGACCGAGAAGCCGCTCCCTCTCGGGCAAGTCGGATGGGATCCCTGGCCTACTTTGGGCTACAGAAGGAGCTGAACTTTGAACCAACCGGAGAACAACAAGCCTCATTCCAACATCAAGGTCTTTCTGACACAAACCAATCATCTAGCCGTAGGTTCGCTTGAATGAACAGTTCAATATAAGAAACAAAGACTTTTTATAACAATGATGAAATAAAAATACAAAGAATGATGAATTTCTTTTATTGAATCTGATATAAAAAAAGAATTATACAAATGATGAATTCCCGAGAATACAATGCAGTTGTTCCCATTAATGGGATTTGTACTGCTCTCTGGTGTGAGAGAAAAATCAATGAATAAGATAAGTAACAAGCAGGGCTACAATCATCAGGGCATAAGCTATCCCTTGATCCATCGCCTTGCCGTCGCTTGTTGGAGAGGGTGCCATGGCTTGGCCACGGGCGAGCTCCATAAGCCCAGACAAGAAGAAGGCGACG
The DNA here is from genome assembly GCF_009389715.1 of Phoenix dactylifera. Lineage (NCBI taxonomy): Eukaryota > Viridiplantae > Streptophyta > Magnoliopsida > Arecales > Arecaceae > Phoenix > Phoenix dactylifera. The sequence goes on from NC_052399.1 coordinate 20,946,995, forward strand.
AAGAGCAGAGCATACACTTTCACGGCAACCATCTTCTGAACAACCAGAAAATACAACTGGATGAAATGAGTGGAAGGACAAGTTAGCGAGGTAGAAGAGATGTCAGAAGCCTTTGCTAAGAGAGCTGAGAGAAAAGAAGAGCTGTTTGGTAAGAGAGCAGGCCTTCATGTGCCTATATATAGAGAGAGGTTGGTCAGCAGTAAGAGTTCTTTAGGCCACCAAGTTTGAAATATAAGATTACCAAGGAAAAAAGACTGTGGACTAGCAAAGGGAGAACAAGCTTTAGGCCTATAACGATTTGTTGGTTGCAGCCATTGGATCCAGTGCTTTGAATGTTATCATCATCAGCCTCTGAAGCATCGAAATTTTTCCTACCAATTATTATCAGAGGAGGAAGCTTCGTTGGTCCTTTCGAGAGGAGTGTTATTCTCTTGAATTGACCACGCCGTCATTGGAGACGCCAATTATGAGCGAAGGGTTGGGCGTTCTGACAATTGCATGCCGCGCGTCGACAAATAGGAGCAGTTGGCTCCGTCAAGGGAGCGAGCTCAGACAACCGACCGTTCCAACCCTCCTAAAAAGGAAAGAAAAAACAACTAAGCCGGCCGAAGACCAAACACTCGACGTGCTGACTGCTGACCTCGATATTTGCACCAAATTATCAGCCTCTCACTTCATCTCGTGCATTCCGTTTATTTTTGGTGGCGTTACAATTGAATTAAAGTGCCTGGTACATTGCAGGTACCATGCACAACGAGAATCCTTCAACCCATACGTTATCTTAGGAAGAAATTGCCGAGGTCCGTGCGTATACATATTTAGTATTATATCGATTATTTATAAAAAAATATCTTCTAACTAGCTTTTTTGGATGAGGTATTAGATTGTGACAAATAATACTGGAGCGGATCCGGCCCATAGCTTATATGGACTAGGAGACATTAATTGCAGCACACGCTTATTGAGACTGACCATGAATCGATCATGGTGCTTATGATTAGATTTGAATGGATTTAAATCCTTGGTACGACAAGGATGTCATAGCTTAAACGAGAGAGTATGTGAGGACCTATGTGAACGTGTGTTTAGTCTCACATTGGTTATTCGTCGGAGAGATCTTAAATACTTATATAGGACTAAGAAATACAAGAAGTACATTCTCACTAGCCTTTTTGGATGAGGTCCTGAGTTGTGACAAATAGTATTATAGTAGATCCGGTCTATGGTCTATGTGGACTAGGGAATACTGCAACATGGGTTCATTGAGACTGACCACAAGCCGATCGTGATGTTTGTGATTAGTTCTACATAGGTTATTCGTTAGGAAGATCTTGGGTATTTTAAAAATTATTTTTTGACTAATTTTTTTGTATGAGATTCTGGATTGCGACAGAATTAATCACTCATAAATGGTGGGGTAAAAATTTTTTCTCCTTTTTTTTTTGACATTTAGGAGGATCAATTTAGCAATTGGAGATCCCAAGAGGACCAAAAGTGAGCCTTTATATGCAAAGAAGTACAAGAATAAGAGGTGGTAGTAACAAGGGGTTGAGGAAAGGGAAGGTGGGGAGGAGGGGGAAGATAGATCGGGACACGAGGTGTTAGTTTTTCCTAGTCCCCTTTGAATCAGGAACATTTTGATTGGAGGACGGCGCAACTGATTTTTTTAATTAGAAGAGGTACACCAAAAGAGATATAGAAATTTTAAGAGAGAAGGCCGCATAACTCAAATTTGAAATAGTTACAAAATAATAAAGAGTTTAATCAATTAACAAATAAAAATTAATAGTTTAATGAATAAATGAGTAATTTGGATAACTTCGTGAAAATAACCAAAACTTAAGGATGACTAAAATTTTTATTTACTTTTAAGACTGCTTTTTATGTCTAAGAAAAAAAAATTGCTTCAAATGTCGCCTCCTAGTCCAACTCCCTCCCAGATCAACTATTTGAAACCATAAAACTCTTCCCTTCCTTGGTCAGCTTGTTCAAACAAAGACTCTCTCTTCCTAAAATTTCAAGTTAAACTAAACCACATCGACTATAGGTTGGAATTTTGAGCTGGGCTTTAGCTTATCTTAATTGAATATTTGATTTTAGGGCCATACTTTTATATACGTAGTACTTTATCCTTACTTCATTACCTCTCTTTCTTTATCCCATCCACTAGATTATATCAGCTCTTGATTTTATCCCTCATTATAAGGCACAATCCTTTCCGCTACTCAACCGATGTGGGACTAAATCCCGAGCTCTCTTCTGCCTCTCAATACTAGCTCCCCTAGCAGGAAGGATTCGTGCGGAGGAGTTTCTGGGGAGCCCTTCCTCTTGCGCCATCTGTTAGAGCAGAAAATGGAGCTGCGTCCCAACGCAAGGTATTGTCCATTTTGGAAAAGTATGTACGTGGTTTACATCGTGCGCAGCTCGTACACGGTAATTTTTTTTCTCACGGCTTTGTCCCACAAGGGGCACCTTGACTAGGAAGGAGAGTGCTGGAGCAGCTCAGCCTGGCTAGAGCAAGGTATTGTCCGCTTTGGGGGAGTACATATGTGCTTTACATCGTGTGCAACTCGTGCACAGCAATTTCTCTCCCACGGCTTTGTCCTACAAGGGGCGCCTTGCGAGGGAAGGGGTGACCCCTCCTTATAAGGCATAATCCTTTCCGCTCCTCAACTGATGTGGGACTAAAGTTCTGAGCTCTCCTCCCTCGAAACTTCTCCGTACGAATCCTTCTTGCTAGGGGGGCTAGCATTGGGGGGCGGAGGAGAGCTCGGGACTTTAGTCCCACATCGATTGAGCAGCGAAAATGATTATGCCTTATAAGGAGGGGTCACCCCTTTCCTCGCAAGACGCCCCTTGTGGAATAAAGTCGTGAGGGAAAAATCGCCGTGCACGAGCTGCGCATGATGTAAAGCACGTGGGTACTCATCCAAAGCAGACAATACCTTGCTCTAGCCAGGCTGAGCTGCTCCAGCACTCTCCTTCCTAGTCAAGGCATCCCTTGCGGGACAAAGCCGTGAGGGAGAAATTGCCGTGTACGAGCTGCGCACGATGTAAAGCACATGCGTATTTTTCCAAAGCGGACAATATCTTGCTCCGGCTGAGCTACTCCAGCACTCTCTATCTGTAAGGCGTCTTTTAAAAGACAAAGCCATGAGGAGAAAATTGCCGTGCACGAGCGGCACACGATGTAAAGCACGTGCGTACTTTCCCAAAACGGACAATACCTTGCGCTAGGACGCAATCTTATTTTCTGCTCTAACATATGGCACTAGAGGAAGGGCTCCTCCGAAAGTTTTCCGCGCGAATCCTTCCTGCTAGGGGGGCTAGTGTTGGGGGGGGGGGGGGGAAGAGCTCGGGACTTTAGTTCCACATTGGTTGAGTAGCGGAAATGATTGTGTCTTGAGGGGTTACCCATTTCCTCGGTTGAGTAGAGGAGGTCTAACTCATGGCTTATGTAGACTAGAATATATTGCAACACAGGCTCATCAAGGCTGATTATGGCCTATCATGATGTGCTTATTATTAGATTTGAATTAATTAAAATTTTTCAACCATTGTTTTTTGGGGAGATTAGGGGTTGTTACACATCACAAAGGAGGGAGAAGAGCTTATCCAAAGTACATATCACTAATGCATATGGGTGTTCTAATTCGCTCTCACGGGGAAAACTTTGTGCAAAAGATCTGGCCATGCCAAATCTTCGTACTAATATCTATAGTATAACACGGAAGAGAAGCCGCTCCCTCTTGGGCAAGTCTGATGGGATCCCTGGCCTACTTTGGGCTACAGAAGGAGCTGAACTTTGAACCAACCGGAGAACAACAAGCCTCATTCCAACATCAAGGTCTTTCTGACACAAACCAATCATCTAGCCGTAGGTTCGCTTGAATGAACAGTACAATATAAGAAACAAAGACTTTTTATAACAATGATGAAATAAAAATACAAAGAATGATGAATTTCTTTTATTGAATCTGATATAAAAAAAATTATACGAATGATGAATTCCCGAGAATACAATGCAGTTGTTCCCATTAATGGGATTTGTACTCCTCTCTGGTGTGAGAGAAAAATCAATGAATAAGATAAGTAACAAGCAGGGCTACAATCATCAGGGCATAAGCTATCCCTTGATCAATCGCCTTGCCGTCGCTTGTTGGCGAGGGTGCCATGGCTTGGCCACGGGCGAGCTCCATAAGCCCAGACAAGAAGAAGGCGACGAAGAGCAGAGCATACGCTTTCACGGCAACCATCTTCTGAACAACTAGAAAATACAACTGGATGAAATGAGTGGAAGGACAAGTTAGCGAGGTAGAAGAGATGTCAGAAGCCTTTGCTTAGAGAGCTGAGAGCAAAGAAGATCTGTTTGGTAAGAGAGGCAGGCCTTCATGTGCCTATATATAGAGAGAGCTTTGGTCAGCAGTAAGAGTTCTTTAGGCCACCAAGTTTGAAATATAAGATTACCAAGGAAAAAAGTCTGTGGACTAGTAAAGAAAGAACAAGCTTTAGGCCTAAAACGATTTGTTGGTTGCAGCCTGCTTTGAATGTTATCGTCGTCAGTCTCTGAAGGATCTAAATTTTTCCTACCAATTAGTATCAGAGGAGGAGGCTTCCTTGGTCCTTTCGAGAGGAGAGCTATTCTCTTGGATTGACCTCGCCGTCAATGGAAACGCCAATTATGAGCGAAGGGTTGGGCGTTCTAACTATTGCATGCCGTGTGTCGACAAATTAGGAGCAGTTGGCGCTCATACTACTTGAATAAATCTTCGGGCTCGGTCAAGAGAGTGAGGTCAGCCAATGGACCGTTCCAACTTTCCTAAAAAGAAAGAAAAAAACAACTAAGCCGGCGGAAGACCAAACACTCGGCGTGCTGACCTCGATGTTTGCACCAAATCATCAGCCTCTCACTTCATCTCGTGCATTCCGTTTATTTTCGGTTGCGTGACACTTGAATTAAGTGCCTGGTACATTGCAAGTGCCATGCACAACGAGAATCCTTCAACCCATACGTCGTCTTAGGAAGGAATTGCAAAGAATCCGTATACATATATATAGTTTTATACCGATTATTTATTAAAAAAAATTTGGATACTTATACATAATTAAGGAATAAAAAAAATAATAATCTTATAACTAGTATTTTTAAATGAGATTTTGGATTATGACAAATAGTATCACAGGAGATTCGGACTATAGTGTTTGTAGACTAGGAGACATTGCAGTACAGATCTATTGGGGCTGATCATGAATCGATATAATGCTTGTAATTAGATTTGAATGAATTTAGATTCTTAGCATGATGAGAATGTTAGAACTTAAATAGGAAGAATATGCGAGGATCCTTGCGAGCAAATATTTAATTCCATATTGGTTATTCGTTAGAGTGATCTTAGGCACTTATACATGACTAAAAAACCCAAGAAGTATATTCTGGTTAGCCTTTTTGGGTGAAATCCTAAATCGTGACAAATGGTATTAGAGTAGATTCAAGTTATTACCTATGTGGACCAGAGAACACTGCAAAACGGGCTTATTGAGACTGACCACAAGCTGATCGTGATGTTTGTGAGTAGATTTAAATAGGTTTAGATCCTTAGCCTAAAAAATCGTGGGTATCTCAAAAAATATTTTTTGGCTATTTTTTTAAAGTATAACGGTTACTCACACATCTCTAACGTAAGTATAGCCAAAAGAGTCGGCTATTTTTTTTTGAATGAGATTATAGATTGTGATTGAAATAATCACTCATAAATGATTGTGTAAGAAGAATCTAGTGGTTTTTTGTTCTTTTTTTTATCATTAGAAGGATCAATTTAGCAATTAGAGATCCCAAGAGAACCAAAGGTGAGCCTTTTTATATATAGAAGTACACGAATAAAAGGTGGTAGCTAATAAGGGGTTGAAGAAAGGGAAGGCGAGGAGGAGGGGAGAGGTGTTAGTTTTCCTTGGTCCCTTTGAATTAGGAACATTGATTGGAGGACGGCGCAACTGATTTTTTTAATTAGAAACGATACACTAAAAGAGAGATTCAGGGCATAACCAAGAATCTTTCTGCTTTGCAGACTGCTTACTCTATGCTTAGTCTCGAGAAGTGGAATTCTGCGCCTCCCCGTATGCCAGAGGAGAAGGAACCCGAATGTCGAATTGTCGACTTGCATGTGTTAAGTATATAGCTAGCGTTCCTTATGAGCCAAGATCAAACTCAGATTTTGACTATGATTGGGCCCTACAGTGGTAGAACCTGGTGAACCGGGCATACAGATTTTAAGAGAGAAGGCCTCATAACTAAAATTTGAAATGGTTTTAAAATAATAAAAAGTTTAATCAATTAACTAATGAAAATTAATAGGTTAATGAACAAATGAGTAATTTGGACACCTCCGTGAAAATAACCAAAACTTAAGGATGACTAAAATTTTTATTTTCTTTTAAGACTGCTTTTGGTATCGAAGACAAAAAAAATTTGCCTCAAATGTCGCCTCCCAGATCAACTATTTGAAACAAAGTCTCTCTCTCTCTCTAAAAAAGGGAGAAGAGCATAATTGATACATTATCTTATTCAATCCAGTCAATGTATTAAGTATATCAAAACTCTCACCAAGCACAACATACATCCTGTAAAGGCCCACATGTTGGGTGGGCCGGCCTATAAGCAAGGGCAGCCCAACGCCAGAAAAAGGGGGAGAGAAGACTCCCGATCGTCTCTCCCTCCCCTGCTTTGAATCTCTTTCCCCTCCTTCCGAATCCACCAGAAGGAGAGACTTAGGGTGATCAAACCCTACCATATTTGGGTCAATGCCACAAAAGACCTCCTCCCTCTCTTCCTAGGGCATCAACCGAGAGCCCTTCCATACACACACACAAAAAAAAAGGGGGAAAAGAGGGAGATTGGAGTTCTAAGCTTGCCGCGGGAGGGATCGGAGCATTCGCCATCGATCCGGTCGAGAGGATCTCGCCGGAGGCAAGGGGAGTCGTCCCTTCTTTTTCTTCGGTCTCCAAGTCCTTGTTCCTCTTGAATCCGGCCGGCGAGCCATTGGATTTGGAGACCAAGGAGTCCCCGGTTACTTGTTCCTCCTCCCGTCGGCGGCTCATCGCCGGGGGTGGTGCGTGGCTTGCTGCCGCCGGGCGGCGCATGGCCGGCACCACGTTGGGGCCGTCGACCGCTGGGGTCGTCGGCCACGTGGCTGCTGCCACCGCCCACAGGGATGAAATAGAAAGGAGAGAGGGAGAGAGGGAGGAAGAGCCACTCCGTTCTCTCCTCTTTCTTTGCCCTTCTCTTCTCTCTCTAGTTTATCTCTCTAGTTGGGGTTTTCTCTCTAAACTTAGATTTGGGGAGATCATTGTTTTGAGGGGTCCTAGGTTGTATCTTGGGTAAATTTTAATATTGACTTGGTGCTGTAGGGGAACAATTTGTTGGACGAGAGAACGCTGAGCAGGATTTTGCGCATCCCAGTTCATAGATCGCCGTGAGAGATTGATTAAATGAACATTGACTTTGGGCCGTCTCATTATTATTGATTTGCCCGTCACAGGCTCTAAGTGTGACAATGTTGGTTTGCTTGTCACAGGCTCTAAGTGTGACAATATTGGTTTGCCCTGTCATAGACTCTAAGTGTGATAATGTTGGTTTGCCTGTCACAGGCTCTAAGTGTGACAATGTTGGTTTTGCCCGTCACAGGCTCTAAGTGTGACACTATTGGTTTGCCCCGTCACGAGCTAGAAACGTGATCGGAATTTGGCCCAAAGTCGGAAAGATAATTGATCCGGATCAAGTTAATATAGAATGAAAAGAAAAAGCATTGAACACAGTAATGAATATTTATGAGCTATCATATGCTATATCATTCTTGTATGGCTGGACTTTCATTGATGTTTGACGTACATACTTATATTGATTATTTGAGTCTTTTGATAGCTGGTTTATGATTTCATGAAATGTGCATCGATTTGTCGTAGTTTTCAAATTCATATTACTATTGTGATGGTATGGATGTGTAGGGGTTCTTACTGGGCTGTAAAGCTCGCCCCCCTTCTTCTTTCTCCTTTCAAAGTTGCAGGATGCATGCATGGATGGGTTGAGCGTCGAGCGCAAGTTTCAGAGTTATTAGCTAGCTAGTTAGTTTATCTTTCTTTGATGATGATGAGCATTTAAAGATTTTGTAATTGAACCAATTTGATTATCTGGACATGTTGGATTTGTCTATTTGAATTAATTAATTAATTATGGATTTATTAGATTTTTGTTCATCTTAGGCCTTGCATGATCTTTAGGGCACTGCTCTAGGGCTCATGCGGCGGTCGCGTACCGGACCTAGGTGCTGGGTTTGGGCGTTACACATCCAACATTTCACTAGATGCTATACCTAAACTTGGGCAAATGACCTAATGGGTTGGGTTTAGCCGTTTAGGTTATGTTAACCCAAAGCCAGCTGGAATAACTTCAAGATTAGGGATGCCGGATGCATTCGATTTGCCCTTGTAAGACTTTCAAAACCAAAGAAGCCAATTCAACACTTTGACTTCGAGAGAAGTCCAAACTCTTCAAAACAGGTTGACCAACAAGCTCAAAAGCTCCTCCTGCTGTACCACCTTACCTTGCATGGTTGCATGGATTCAACTGACCTACCAACCAATGCAAACTTCTCAATCCGCTTGCCGTTCGAGTCACCAACTAATGTCGAAATCACAAGTTCCATCCAATTCCACCCAGTTGCTAAATAACTGGCAGAAGGAACTAGGTTGGTTAGCAACAAAATAGATGTAATTTTTCTTAAATGATGTTCTCAATCCTGCAGCCAAATAAAGTTTTCGAAATGCATTGGACATTTGCCATTGGCAATTTAGATGTAATTTATCTTGCATAGCTTAAAATAACCTATGAAAGAATGGACATGTGCTTGCCTTAGTGGAAAGATCCTCATGCACATGACCAAAGAATTTGTTAATATTTTTTTTTTATAAATAACAAAAAACCAAAGTGATCTTGAAGGCCCCATGTTCATGTTCTATTAAAAGATGCATTTAAACGAGGTAAATTATTTTTGAATCTAATAGAAAGAGTTAATGACTATTAGCTATTGTTTGATGAGAATGATTTTTCTTTTTAATAGAAAATATGATCTTTATTGTTTAAAAGGGAGAATCTGTCAGATCCATTGACAAAATATTTTCAACGAAAATGTTGGATCTTCAATTGAAGTTTGAAAATCTTCAGCATATTGCTCAATCATCTGTGTCAAATAATATTGCAGTTGAAGCAAGATCATCACCATATCAAAACATAAAGATAAGAACTGAATTGTTTCATTGTGCTTCGGTGAGCATCTCTGAAATTAGAATAAACTTTAACTGCTGCTGTGTATATCCTCTTGGAGATGAAATGATTTAGCCTTTCCTTTTCATATTAAAGCCTTAATTACGCCAACTTGGTGTGCATTAAGATTGAATTTGAGTTGCGGGCGGATAGTCACAAATCGGCAAAAAGTCCGAAGCTTGCATGGACCTCAAGAACCATTTTTGCACTAAATAAAACACTGTCATGCATCGGCATGCACACAGTTACAAGCCTGCAGATGCGTCGATGATGATAAATTGCTTAATCATTATTAAAAAATGTTATAGTAAGTGGATAAATGCGAACAACATATATGAGGCAGAGTTCCTCCAAAGAATTATTGGGAATGATACAAAAAAAAAAAAAAAAAAAAATCCAGCTTTTGTCATGGAGACTTCACAAATATGATCTTTTCCGACTGCTACAAGCATCCAAGAGACCAAAGTTCTTCATAGCCCAGAATGAAAAAGCCATCAATGAACGAGGTAGGAAACAAAGTAGAGCCACAAGCATAAGCGCATAAGCTATCCCTTGGTCTATCGCCTTGCTGTCACTCGTCTGAGATGGTCCCATGGTTTGGCCATGGGCAAGCTGCATAAGCCCCGACAGGAAGAAGGCAACAAAGAGCAATGCATAAACTCTCACAGAACTCATCTCCTACTTGATGCAAACAAGAACAGCTTTAATGGAAAGGTACTAGATTTAACGCGTGGAAGCTAAGAGAAAAGGCTGGAAGGAGAGATGGAAGTTAATGGGAAAAGAAAATGTGGACGAAATTGGAGGATTGATGGAAGAGAGCTTTGATGGGCGCTTGTTTAAATAGAGTTCAGCAATGGTAACTGTTTAGCTTCTCGGCCGCCTGGTTTGAGGCGATCAAAGGAGACTTAGGAGAGGAAGGTTGTCAAAATTTTTGTTTGGTCTGTGTCGGATGAGAACGGGGTCCATCGGAATCCCATTAACCTTAGTAACGGTCAACTCTGAATCATCCGTGGGCACCATGTGGACTAATTGGACGCGGTCCATTCAAAACCATTTCAGAGCAAAATTATTGCGGGGGCTTGAATTCGCAAATTGCAAACAGTTTGGCCATTAAGCAACACAATTTTGGTATGGATACACCTACTTGCATGAGATAATGGCGTATGAAATATTTCAAAGGTGCATTATGTGAGGATCTATGTGGGCTTATATTTAGTCTTACAACGGTTATTCGTCAGAAAATTGTTTGGATATTTATACAAAATTGAGAAATTCAAAAAATACTTCCTAGCTATTTTGAGTTGTTATAGATAATATTAGATCTGATCCAGCACAGACTTATTAAGGCTAACCATAAGCCGATCTATGTATGCTTATGATTAGATTTGAACGAATTTAAATTTTGGACTAATTTTTTTGAGTGAGATCATTATGGGTTGTTACACATCACATGGGAGGGAGAAGAGGTTATCCAAAATACATATCACTAATGAACATAGGTGTTCCAAATCGCTCTCATGAGGCGAACTCAAGAACGGACTCCTACTTCGAGATATTTGGATTATGGTGAGTGACGAAGTGGCCTTTCAGACTAGGCAGTATATTTAGGGAGAGCAATAGAGTTGCGATTGGGGTGGCTCTTCTGTGGTCTCACTTCAAAAGGCATTTTGTGGGATAGAGAGGAGGATTGTCGGAAATATTTTGAGATTTATTATTTTCTGGCTTTTAATTCGAACAGTATGAAGTGTCCATTGCGCACGACAAAAAAAAAAAAAAAAAAAAAAACCTCGAGAACGGAGACTCCCTTGTGCAAAAGATCGGGCCACGCCAAATTTTCGTACTAATAATCTATAGTATAAACATGGAAGAGGAGTCTAGCGCCCCTCAGATAGTGACACGTGTCTCTTCCTCTGGTTCCACCACGTGTCCTCTTTAAATAGCCTCGGATGTGCCACGAGGTACATTACGGTCCGCAGAGACGCAGGTCAAAAAAAGGACACGTGGGAGATCGGACTCCCAGACGGCCAGACCCGAAGAGTGGGGATCCAAATTTTTTGCAACATTTGAGAGCCACTCCCGCATTCCGGCAAACACTTTGGTCCGAACCGAACCTAATCTTGCAGACCGGACCGCAGGCCTGAGAAGCCGAGCCCGACCGCGGGATCAGTTTTCGGACTTCACGGCCGGGTAAGAAATCGGGCCGAGTCGGGGCTCAACAGTACACTTTCTCGGCCCGACTCGACCCGGCCTTACATAAAAATATATAAGTAATATGTTTTTCCTTTTTCTCCTTAAATATAACAAACAAAAAATCTCCTCACAGCGTCGCTCGCCCCAAACGGCACCACTCTTGCGGTCCTCCTCCTCCTCCGCCGCCCGATCGATCGATCGATCTCGATCCCGTCACCAGGTTCTTTTTCGTCTCCAAAATCCTCCTTGTTCTGAGGATCCGGTCTTTTGGCTCCGGCACTCCGAGATCCCGATCAGGGTTCCAAGGGTTTCTTTCTTAGATCTGTGGGGAATCTTGGAATGCCCTCCATCGAATGGTGGCAGCCAAGCCAGTTTTCCGATCCCTTCTTCGTATCGGGAAATCTGTAGGGTTTCGATAACGGAGGCCATCCAAAAGTTGGGGCGGGTTCTTGGGGGATGGCCTAGAAAAGAGTAATTGGGGCTTGCCTCTGATTCTTGTTCTAACTCTAGTTTCTTTCCTTGTCGGTAGGTGTTTCTTGATTGATTGGCGATGGCCGGTCGAGCTCAGATTCGAAGCAATAACTCGGCCCTTATTGCTATGATTGCTGACGAGGTATGTTGATGGTTCTTTGATGCCAAGAGCATGAACTCGGTCTATTTTATGTCTCCAAAGAGCTAATGATCAAAGAAACAGGGTTTTGTGGCGCCGATCAGAAGAAGAATTTAGGCATCCTGTTGTGTCTTTGTTTCATTCTTGTAACTATTATTCTCTTCTTTCTTCCCCCTCCGTGAATCTTTAATCCTGTGCAAAATTTTGTTATGAGATCATGTTAATCGGACTTAATAGGCTCCAAAGCGCCCACACATCATCTGTTATTTATCAAGTGTTTGGCTATCTCTTTAATTCTAGAGATAGTTGATGTTTTATTAGCTAAGAGGCATGAATACTTCAAATCACATGTCGTGTCTGTATATCTGATATTCTTTGGAATACTTCTCATATCTGTGACTTATACTTGTACTAAGTATCTTATTTTTTTAAAATTAGAAAACCTCTGGATACTTCCAGATATATTTTAGATACTTTTCTGATTCCTCCAAAATAATAAGAGGGGACAATGTTGTAGTTTAAGGGTGTTAATTTTAAAAATATGAGGTATGGATTATGATTTATGGAATAATGACTAAATGATCAAGGCTATAAAAAATTAATGCTTACCATATAACGCATGGACTGTATTATTTGATAGTCTACTCTACTTTATGGATTTTTTTATATACATAAATAGGTAATAGGTATTTGTGCACATGTATATGTGCATGTATGTACTTTATGGATTCTTTTTTAAGATTTATCATATCAGCATATTCTGTATCCATATCCATGCTTTGTAGCTTATTAGATATGTACTTCGAACAACTAATGTAAGAAGAAAAGAAGAGAGAGAGAGAGAGGACAAGCATTCTTTTAGGACTCTGAAATGTGGAAATTAATCTTGTCCGAAAAGATTGTGAACTTTCTTTATTTATTTCATTAACCATTCTTATGATGTAGCTTAGAAGGAAAACATCAAATGAAAATGATGAAATTAGTTTTTATTTTAGAAAAAAAAAGGTGCATTTAGACTTCCTTTGAAGATAACCTGTTAAGAGGGGAATTGAATGGTGAATCTGAACCAAATATGATGCACAAAAAAGTTAAAATTGTGAAATGCCAAAAATTGGATATTAAATAAGATTCTGATGATCTTAAAATTTTTAAGAGGCTTAGCGAGACTAACTTATGGCTTAGAATATCAAGAGAGAGTATGTGCAAACATCCATGAGTAAATAAGGAGCAGGAGAGGAAAAACTAAGGATGTTTCACACTATGCAAGCTATATGCAAGGAAAATGCAATTTTGACAGAATTCCAACAATTGATGATTGAGAGCATTGCTCAAGGGAGTTACTTTAGTAGGGAACCATACTTAAAGGATGTAGACATTGTAAATCATGTCCTGTAGGAAGTCATGTTAAATGACATGCATGCTTATGTCTGCTTACATATGTTATGATATTGTTTTTGTGTGCTGTGTTCAAAATCAACAATCTGTATCCATTCCATTCTTGGATGAGTTTAATCACATTAACTGTTCTGCAAGACCACATTACATCCATTTCCCTGCAGTTCTATCATAAGACCTAGCTCTTCAAAGCTGAGCATATGAACTTTAACCAAGTCTCCTGGATACAGTCACCATAGATATGAATCTATATGCAGCTGTTATATTTCGTCTGAGATAGCATTTCTGGTCTTACTCTATGCATCAGAAGTTGTATAATCTGTGCGGCATAATGTGCAAAGGACTGCTGCTACTCTATGCAAAAGATTTTCTAAGAGCATGCTGAAATATTTGTTTCAGTTGTTGAGCTGCTGATATGATCTGTTGACTAGAGATGTATATCTGAAAATGGACTCTCTTGTTGTTATAGGACACTGTAACTGGTTTTTTGCTTGCTGGAGTTGGCAATGTTGATCTGAGAAGAAGACAAACTACCTCATCGTGGACTCAAGTATGCTAATATGCTTGCTAGTTATTGTATTCGGCTAGCTTTCGGTTATGGTCTCTCGTTTCCTGTCAAGTTGAATTTCATTTAATTCCTGTCTTGAGACAGTACGTTGCTCAATGTCAAGCAATTTAAGTGTCTAGCCATGCGTACATGTAAGTCATAAGGGCACAAGTTGACCAGTAAGCTTGGGCTGCATTTCTAGTTGTTCTTATGATAATTCCCTTCCACCTTTACATCTTTGCATTCATCCCAGATGTTAAAATTTGTCTATGTGCTAATGCTAACTCGATGCAGTTTGTCACCCTTTTTTTCTAACAATTTACATCTGATGGTCCTTCTTTTTGAAAAAAGTTTTGTTGCACTAATTATTGCATGATTCGTAATCATGTAAGATATATTGTGGACAATATGCTTTTTGTACTTGTTTCTTTTTCATATGAATCTGGCTTTCATAGTATCAAATGTTCTATCTTTAGGTTTAATGAGACAACTCCAAAGCCCAGACTCGAATAAATAATCTTTCTGATGCTCATCTAAGGATAACATTTGCTTGAATGATTAATAGCAACTTTCTTTCTGTTTATCAGAAACGACTGTGAAAACAATCGAGGATGCTTTTAAAGAGTTTACCACCAAAGAAGACATTGCCATAGTGCTGATCAGCCAATATGTAAGCTTTCATATTTGAGCACTTTATTAGTTGGTGTATGATTTTCTTTTTCTTCTAGTCACTATTGAACTTTGTTCGCCTGACATGATTTTTGGTTAGCCTAGTACATTTTGTTAATATATCATTCTATATGATGCAGTAAAAGCACGAAACTGAGTAGTGTTTGGAAGTTAATGATCAAACTTGTGCATGCCACTATATTATTAAACACATCTTCGGCTGGCAGACTTAGAGTTGCCTTAAATTCTTGCATGTGAAATTTTTGCTTGTGTCAACTCAATGTCAACTCAACTTAACTTACCTTAGCTCAGCAGGAAATTGTGTACTGCACAAAAAATTTGTACATACGAATCAACACTAGCAGAGGAGAGACGCGGGGGGGGGGGGGGGGGGGGGGGGGTGGGGCAGTTGCCCCACTGAAAATTTGCAATTTCTCATATAAAAAAGAATTTTATGGAAGATTCTGATATTGCCGTCGCTAATCTTAGAAGAGCAAGCCTAAAGAGTTTCCACTTCTACATTCTTTCTTGATATTTGCTCCCTCGAATTTTTAAATTACCCTGTAAATCATAAATATGGAAAGTCGACGACTGAAGGACTTCAATTGTCACTGTTAAAATAGGAAAAGAACTAAACATGCAACAATATCAAGAGGAGTAGCAACCATGCATCCTTTTTACCCCACATTTAAGTATATGTTTTATCTTTAAGAAAAAGGAATGACACCTGAGATCTACTCGTCTCTCCATCTTTTGTAGGGGATATGATCTTTTCTTTTTTAAAATTTCTTCAATAATTTACTATGACACATTAATGTATTTCTTAACAACTTTGCGTAGCATCATTCGATTACAATTTGGTTGCAACTTGGATTAACGGTTTGAACATTATCCCTTTTTTCTTCTTTTTGTTTGTCATCGTTCTCATCTATTATCTATTTTTATTGATAACTTGCCTATTTAAGCAAACACCACTTTATACGTAGCTTTGGGATTTAGTAGTTATTTGCAAATCAGGTTTGCACTTTTCTGCCAATAATGACAATAATCCTATATTCTTGGTGCCTTTATTTTAGTGAAAAATAAACTGAGAGTTTATGATTATAATGGTCCATTTATTAGGTTTCTACTAAAATGGTCTGTCTTATCATTTTAATACTTTAATAAGTGAAATGTTTGATGGATGTTGTGCCCCTCAAACAAGATCTTGGCTCTGCCGCTGCAAATCAAATTTACTCTACCGTTGGATTTGGCTGAACTTATTTTACTGCATAGGCCTGGACTTTCATGGACCCGAACTTTGTTTAGATCTTATCTCTAATTTTTGTTGACGTAATTTTTCCATTATATCATCTCAACTTGTTGAGCAACTGTTCAGACCATAAAACAGCTGAGAACTGGTTATCCTTTCCAGAAGTCACTGGCGTTTCAGTGCTAAAATAAAACATCTGTGGCGCCACTGACAAGTTTCTGTCTTTCTTGTTTTTGCTTTGCTTCAGGTTGCAAATACGGTCAGATTTCTCGTGGATAGCTACAACAAACCTATTCCTGCAATTTTAGAGATTCCTTCAAAAGATCATCCGTATGACCCAACACATGATTCTGTTCTTTCCGTGTGCGGTACTTGTTCGGCATCGGAGTCAGTGGCATCAGGAAGGCGCTGAAACGTCTATTTTGCATGATTTTTCTTTGATACTTATGATCGGATTTTTTTTATATATATTTAAACAATCATATGAATCCCCCTTTCTTCCATGAAGAAATAGCGTATTGCCTACAATTGGAGCTGATTCTAGCAGCGTTTAAATAAAAATCTTGTCCTTGATGCTCAAAAACCAATTGGAACGAGCAGTGCTGAAGGTTTTAGTTTGATGCTTGATATCTTTTATTGTCTATCATTCTCTCATGAACTGGACCGTCCATGTAAGCTTAGAATCATTGTCGGATTTGGTTCTTAACTGTTCCGGTGTGTTTCTCGTTCACCACCTCAGCCTCGATGGGCCAAGCTGCTGGTAAAAGTAAGAGCCAAGGAGCCGTTGCAGTTAAGCCAAGGGGCAGATCACAACTGACGTCCCGAAGCAGGAATTCATAAATTTGCGGCGGCGGTGTTGCGGGCATTCTGCACCATGGGGTGTCTCCGTTTTCTGCCACCAACAATAACAGTCTCAGAAAGGAGGACGATGGTGCGGCGGTTCTATAAATTTGAGGTGACAAAAGCAGCCTGATAGCCAGATAGGAAAATTTCTTTTGGTCTCCTTATGTTCCCCGATCTTTCGTCGGTGAAGAATCAAGCCACGCTATGACTGAAAGTAAGAAGGCAAGATATTTGCCGAATACCCTTGTTATTAATAAGATTACTGCTAGTGCGTTATGTGGCAAACCGCCTCTTTTCAGTGGTTCAACAAAATTTTAGTTTAGGTATGCGTGAGAGGACTGAGTATGAAGGCATTTTGGACTTTTAATCAAAAAATGCGCTTTGGTGAAAAAACAAGTGTTAATAATACTATTGAAGAAAATACTGCTACTAAAGATCAAAAGAAGTATTTTCAGCAGAAGCTTTATGACCATGCTTCTTTTTTTTTTGTAAATATATGACCATGCTTCTCGCTGTACCTTAATTTGACTGTTAATAACGACGAATCCAAATCTCTAACGCTATCCCTTGTCATGGTCGCTCACAAAAACCAGCCAATCTCCATCTGTCCAGTATGGAGACTGAATGGTTTTGGTTGAGCTGCTGTCGGTTTTATCGGGCACAACGTCGACGGCCGCCCTCCGCTATCCATCACCACCGCCTACTGCCACCGGACCAACATGATCACATCCATCAATCCACCTTTTATTCTCCAATTTTGCCAAGAAAGAGGAAGAGAAAAAAAAAAAAAAAGATAGAGGGAGCGCTCATCCCTCTTTCTCTCTCTTATTTTGTATCTCCTTTTTTTATCTCTTCTTCTTATTTCTCTCTCTAAATAGACCATGGTTCTCAATATGGGGTTTTGTTTACCTATTTTATGGATTTGAGTTGACCACGCAAAGAGGCCTTGAATTGCCCAGGTGTCCAGGCCAGCCTATCGACCAACCACCCTAGCCTTATAGAGTATGCTTGAGACCCACAAATGATGAACCATGTTAGAAAAAAAATATTTATTAGAGTGTTCCCATATATATATATATATATATATATATATAATGCTCTTTTTTATTTTCTGTGGCCGAATAGGGTGATACTCGCGTTCAATTGTACACGAATCCCAGCCCACTCGCTGGCAGCTAGAGGTCTGGCTCCAGCTAAGGAACGATGCAAGAAAGAGGTTAAGGCCCTCGCGACGAATGTCGGTGGTGGTTGAGAAAAAGAAAAAAGAGGCAAAAACAAGGGATCCCTTATTTTGGTCGATTTTGCGGCTTGGCGATCGAGATTTTGAAAAAAGATTGGAGTGTTACCTCAGCACCGGAGGCGGTCGATGACCCTATTTTCTGACGAGCAATTGTAGACTCAATGGGAAAAAGAGAGAGGAGAGGGAAAGAGAGGTATTGTTTGAGGTGGAGAGCTATGGAGTATGGGGCTCTCTCTTTATAGAGGAGCCCTAGGGTCTCACGAACCCTAGGACTCCTCATCCCAGCCGAAATTGCCAGAGTGGAGGAAGACTCCTCTTAGGGTTGCAACCCTAGGAGCTCTCGGTGGTATGTGAGCGAACGTATGGTTTATTGGTTTTGCCCCCTTTTTGGGCCGAGCTTGAGTCAATCAAATGGACCGGGCTCAGGGCCTTCACATCTAACATCTAAATATTAATTTATAACCAGCAGCTGCTGACAGCAGAAGAATGGCCGCTTGGATGTGTCCCAGATTCATCCTATCGAAATTATTATCATCCACTATTCTTAATACATGAGATATATTTATTATATTATTTTGTCATTTGTAATTTTAAATAGAAAGAAAAGAGAGGGGGGGTGGAAACGGGACCTTTAATTTAATTAATCCTACCACAAAGAGTTGAATATATAAAAAACGATTAAAAAGCGTCCGGAGTCTTCCCATTAGAGCGAAAAGCATCATTAATTGCTTTAGAAAAATATATATATATTTTTCTAAAAATCCATCCTGGACCATCCATGGTCCACCTTCTTATCACTTTACTCCATGGCTACTTTTATAGAACGTCGACATATGCCTTCCACTGGAAGGTAGGCATCTCATCAGGACCAAGATTTGCCCACGGCATGCCAATATAGTGGAGATAATTTGGGCCGGTCTGTGTTAAATTCGGCGCATACTGCGGGCTAACATAGTTTTGCTCAAAAATGACTCGGCTACAATAAATTGATTGGATCCAAAAATGTACTGATGCATGGAGGCTGCCATCCATTATTTTAAGACATTTGAAATATGCTAGATAGAGATGTCGCATTTCAAGCTCAAGTATGCTTTTAGAAAGGACCAATGAAAACTGGCAGGCTAATAGAATTGCAGATTGGATGGTTTTGTTTATGGTAAATTATTTTGAAAAAAATTTCTGAATTGTTAAGAGGGAGCTTAATATAGAATCTATTATTTTTTTTGACTTTTTTTGGATATATTTTATTAAATTTATATGGGTGATTCCGTTATAGCAAAAGAAATCGCCCGCTGTTTCATCCGGAAAGAATTCAAACGCTTGACCCACGGGAATGCGCAGATACCGCGCGCGCGCGCGCCCGGTTGACCCCAAGGAAAGCGTAAGATACCAGGCGCGCGCAAAAACCCACGCGAGCGCGTGGTCCTATAAATGCGAGGCTCGTGCTCGATCCTAAATAGGATTGCCATCGCAACAACGGGCAGCTAAAGAAAACGAAAAGAAGAGTAGGGCTCTGCCTCGTCTCCTTGCAATGGGAGTCCTCCAGCGGAAAGCGTCCGAGTGGAGCGGAGTGGCCGCCAGCGACGCCTTCGCTATCGACGAGACCCAACCTCTTCGAAACCCTCGGCGGTATCCAGCCCTTCGTCGACCTCTGCACCAATTTCTACACCAGGTTTCTCTTTCCGATCCTTTCTGTCCCCTTTCGTTTCCTTTCTCTCTCTGATTTGATCTTGGATTCGACCTAGGGTTTTCGATGACGAGGAGGAGTGGTTCCGGTCGATCTTTCGCTGACTCGGGGAAGGAGAACGCGTTCGGAACCTGTACGAGTTCTTGGTGCAGAGGAATGGGAGGTCCTGTTCTCTACTCCCAGAGGAAAGTAGAAGTCTGTCTTCTCTTACGATATGAGTTACGGTAGTCGGTAGATTGGAGGTTATTAGTGTTTCCCTTAGAGGCTCGTCCCATTTACATGACTGCAGTCCTTCTATGCTGGTTGACTTGTTCTTCAACTTGTCTTTTGTCCAGAATTTCCCTCTAAATTTCTCACCTTTCAGAGCCTGTTTGGGCTGAAAATCCTATAAAATTTTATAGAATTCTATAGAATTTTCAGCTCAATCATGCAAACAATACCCTTAATATTTTTTTTTCTACGTCTGTTCTCATGGATTTGTTTGGTAGCCTACTGCTGCACGATTTTTTTCATGTTGATGATATAATTTTTATTTTTTCTTATACGATAGATATGGGATAAATTATCCGTTTTTCCATTATTTTATTAATAATATGATATGCTTGGTGTAAAAGAGCAAACACCGACCGTCTGCACGAGCAGGATCTATCGTTGATGTCTCAAAGTTAAAATGGTAACAGTGAACTATAGCAGTTTTTCTTTCTCCTCTCCTCAAATTGGATTGCATTGTGGTTGCGTACAACTGCAGTTTGCAATATCAAATTCTTGTTTAGTAGCATTTGGAATTTTAAGCCGATGCCCGTGCAGAAATCTCTATTCTGCTTAATTTTAACTTTTCGTCCTTGATGAAAACTTTAACGGAAAGAAAGTTCTTTTGTGCCAATTCCCTGTACTAGAGGCTTAGATTTTTGTCACCACACCCATTTTATCTTCAATTTTCCTTCGGTAGGTGACAGTAATTATCTGTGTGTTCGACTCAAGTCACCATTTCAACAAAGCTCCCTCCACCATCCTCTCCACCTTCTACCTTTGTAGGGATCTATGTTTCCTTGAAGCTTTATTATTATTTGATATTTTTGGATGTGTAACATAGTGAAATTATTAATCTAGTGTGAGGAAAGGAGATAGGGATCTTTATCTTCTGAAGAAAAAAAGAAAAGAGAGTGTATCCAGTTGATCATAGTATTATAGAATCTCATATTGAAGGAGAAGAAATACAATATTGATATGGTGAAGAAGGTGAAGGAAGAGAAAACTAGGATGGGAAGAAACACTGCAAATGAACGTTGAAGATGGGATCTGGACCCAGGTCACCAGTACCAACCCTGCATACCAATGTTGTTGGGTTACAACTTATTCAAAAATATCCTGCTAACCAAAATCTTACATACTGTGTGCTCCTGTTGCAGGCCATCCTGCACTGATTGGAAGACATCGGCCATTTCCAGTCACGCATCAGGCAGCAGAGAGGTGGTTGCACCACATGCAGCAGCTTTAGACACCACCTCAAGCATGACCCAGATCCAAACTCAAAATGATGAATTTTTTCAGGCACTTACCTGTCCACTTGGATTTCTTCTGAGATGATTAATTTGCTGGATCAGCATATACCATTTGGTATGTTTTACACCTCTTTTTTTCCCAGGCACACAGCATACTTCCTTGTTGCTGGGAATGAGATGACAAGGCAAGGGCAAGGAGTCCCTGCAAACATGCAACAAGCAAACCAGCTGCCGGTGTAATTTCTTTGTTTTTTTTCCCTTTTAATCTTGTTTGTAGACTTAATGCGATGATATCCTATATATGTGTACGATTCCAACCATCAACATTTCAGTCTCACAGAAATTATGTATGCACATCTTTGGGAAAAAAAACATCTAAAATATATATTTGATTTATGCTTCCTGCCTGGTTGCTTCTTCTCTAATTATATTTTTGTCTGAGAGCTAATATTGTTTTCATGAGGTACAATATTATCATGCATCGATCATGTACCAAATCTTGGCATGACACAAATATGACCACCATGCTGCATGTCACCATTATTTGGCCATGTTCCGGTGGTGATTCTGTTGTTGATGTTCTGTACTGCGGAACATTAATTGTTGTCGTCTTAGCGAAGGAAATCCTGCAAGTTTAGCTTTCTGAGCTAGCTATATGTCCAAAATGAATTGCACCTCAGCCATTCGTTATATTGTAGATGTCAATCTGTTTTGTGTTGTCATTCCCTCTTAATAGATCCTTTCTGCAGTAATCTTCAAATCTTGGTGCCTTGACTACCTTCTTTCTTTGGAGGTAAGCTGTCTAGCTCTCCCTCCTGTTTGCACAGGCCAAAATCAGAGGACATACTCTTGATAGCTCAACTATATGCGCGCACCATGTTGGTGTGCTGAGAGAATTTGATTGGGCTAAGACAGTTTTGGTTAAAATAGTTGCTGTTTCAACTCAAGGATTAAATGGTTATAGTGTAACTTCGCAAGCAGGCTGTCAACTCAACAATTAAATTAAGCTATTAGTAGTGTAACTTCACAAGCAGGGCATAAGGGGCTGTATTTGGTATGATGGTCTGAGATTGAACTCCATGTTGGGATGACATAAAAGAAAATAAGAGAGCATGTGCAAGTTAGCTGGCTGAGCTTTAGCCATGAGGATCTACTCCAACATGCAAGCCTCTACTGGTGCTAGATCAGAGTGTGGCATGGGACATGGCATGTTAATGAGGTTCCAGTCTCAAGCTACCTATTTGGGTTATAAAGTTAGCCTTTTTCCTTGCAACCCACACAAACACAAAAGCTTTCTAGGTTGGGCTAAAACTGATAGAGAACCTCAATTCGCCTATATCTCTCACCCATTCGTTAGCAAGGGTTAGGGCTTGAGTTTACATTCTAAGGCCTAGAAATATAGAGCTTGCTCTTGCTTGGCGAAAGTGGATTAGTGGGCAAATTCTAGGCCTACAAATAAGATAGTTACATCGAACCTTATGTAAACACCTCAAATTTAGGTCTAAATTAATAGGGTTTGCTAAACAAACTGTCGTTCACTTTCTGGATACTGCGAAGTTGGTGAGGCTAGCTAGTCATGGGCCAAAACTTAAAGATATGTTGGCTGCAAGAAAAATTGCTGAAAACCATTTTTTTTTTTTTGGAATCTAGTTTCTTAAATTGTTTATTTCATTAGAAAATAATAAATTTGGCAAGCTTATGACTAGTTCCTGAAGAAACTTTTGTTGTCCAAGGAAAAACCATATTTTTTCCTTATCATTTCTGTCTATTTCCTCGCAACCAAGTAAGCTTTATTCCTTGGGATTCGATTGCAGCTTACTCTTGCTTCTTAGGAACCCATTTGGATCAAACTCATCTCTATAAAATTGGACTGTAATTAGGCTACAGAAAATGATGGCAATAAGGGGTTGACAAGGTTGCTTACATCAAAACCACGATTTAGAAGGCACAACCTTGTGGTTAGCATGCACGGTAAGGGTACGTAATTTGTATTGTTGGTTCTGTACACTGCGGCCACCACTTCAGAAAATAAGAAGTGAATGAATTAACACTGGGTTGTGCCATGATACAATCAGCAGAAATATATTCTAGAGCATGCCATCACCACACCTACAGCTCAGAACTATAATTAAGAAATCATTAATGGAATATTAGAACTGTGTGTTACGTATACCTATTCCAAGACCTACGTTTCTTGGCAATCTCAGCTGACAAAATATTGATACAAATACTACTGAAAGCGAAGCTCATTCTATCGCAGCCCCGCTTGTTTCCCGTTTGGAACACGCCAAAGCCAAGGAGTTAGACATACGTGAGAAGGAGAAATCCTACTTCTTTTTCGGTTTTTGGGCTACAAAATCGGGGTAGCCCTCCCGAGAAACAAGCCATTTGAGTCCCTTAAATTTGGGCAAAGCAGCTCAACCTACAGTGGAAGTCCATCACCCTTGGAAGATTGGCATAAAGTTTAGCCTCACAAGCACCGTCTTCAAGTGTAATAAGGAGAGCACAGGGGGATGAATTTCTTGCTTATCGGAGCATCACAACCTGATGGACATCAAAGACAGAGCAATCGAATACTCTACAGTAGGTTTCTAGTTGATGACCTACCAGTTGTAAATCCCCATTTGCATATGATTGTAGCTGGGCAGCAGCATAACATGTTGGCATGCAGATGTACGTGTACTTACCAATAGAATACAGAGAGGTCAATATGTATAATTAATTTTGGGGTGTTTTTTGATACTAAGGGAGGCAAAACCCCACTCAGGTCTTATTAAAAGAATTTAGTAATTATAGAAAAGATGAGTTACAGGAAGTAGAAAGTATGTCAGATCGGAACTACAAGTGTTAGTTGTAACCAAACAAACTCATGAGAAAGCAAAGAAGATAATAATCTATTAGCTGTGTATAAGTCAAACAGAAACAAAAAGAAAGAATTGTGTCATCTTTTGAAGAGCAGACCAGCCAGCCAATTTAGCAAATTAAGAAGATCTTTCTGATTGTTAGAGTATAGATCAATTCCTTAAACAGATGCATTACCTTCCCAAAATACCTTTTGTTTTGTTGAGCTTTTGTAAAGAAACATCCTAGCCGGAGCCTGCAGATTAATTTTGGGTGTTGAACTAAGTTAGCTAGAGTCTGCAGTCATTTTTGAATAACCTACAAGCACGCCGATCATCAGAATGTTATTCTTTTAATGGTAGATGTGGAAGCTTTTTCCAGCTGCTCTTGTTAATCTTTTTTTAGATCGAGGGGCGGCTTCTCCCCTTTCTTCATCCTATCTCATCATGTGCTCCATTTGCTATGCTTTGTTGAGATCATCCGCTATAAGAAAAGAAAAGGTTTCGGCTGCCCACGGCAATATAAGCGCCCTCTTTGCTACGGCATTGACATAGTGCGAGTCTGAGAGAAGTTTTGCAGCGAAGACATTTAATTGATGTTCAAAGAAATTCAGTTTAGTTGTTATATATTTTATATTTATATACATATTCAAGGATGTGCTTATATTTAGTTATACATTTGTTTTTGTTAAAAAAATATATAAAATATGTATTATATTTCTTAATAAAAAATTATTTTATTTTATCTAAAAATTTAAATTTTTTTAAAAAATTGTTTTAATTTTTAGCTGGTAAAAATTAATTTTTTCATATTTTATATATTTTTTATAAAATATGATTGAAAATTTTTTTTATTATTTTTAAAAAATGTTTTCAACCAATTATAAGATATTTTTTATCTGGTTGACCCATTCTTTTTCCTTTCCTGGTGGTCCAATGAAACCGACTTTGAAAGTCTGTCCTAGGGAAGTCCATTTCCGAATGATGATGAATTGAGATAAAAGGCCATTAGGTGTGACATTTGTTTAATGCCTGTAATTGATATAAGCTAATTTTAAGCTGGGCTAGCACTTGCTAAAGGCGGCATGGCCTTTGTGTGTTTAAAGAAATATTACTCCCCCTCAGATCGGCCACCTTTCTAAAGGAGAGCATGATTGCTCAATCTCATCAGAAATAGTTCAGGCTAATTCATGGGTTAATTAACAGCAACCTTCTGGGACCGTTGTTGCACTGCACTGGATGAACCAGGAGAGAGAATTGAATCTGTAGGTTCACAAATTCTTATTAGGGGCTCTATTAAAGTGATGGAGGAATAGATTGATTGACGGGATTATATAATAATATTTGGTCTCTACTTGATCGATACGGGATGGACGCTATCGCAGAAAAAAAAAAAATTTGTTACCGTACTATATTGATGCTGTATTAGTATGACAGAGACAAGCAAAACTTGTTGTGTATATTTCAAATCAAGGACTTTTTTGTTGGGAACATTTTCAAAGTAAGGAACACATAGGTATGCCTCTTTGATTGATTGTGGCTGAGTCATCTTTCAAAAAAAATGCATGAGGCTATTATGCGATGATCTTGCGGTGCTCAAATGAAGCTGGCCGATCTGCCAATCTTTTTAGGTAGTAGGAATGCATGCCTAGCAAAACTTGTCGAACTTGTTGGCTGATCCCACATGATGTTTGATTGCTGATAAACAAAAAAACTATTTATTATCAAACCGAGTATACGTGACTTTTTTATTGGTCTACCTCAATCAATAATAAAGTATTTTTTTTCTTTTTTTCCAGGATAGATTTATATTTATCTCATTGTTCCTGTATGAATTGTTGGAGTTTTTAAATTTTTAAACCAATCTTATCCTTTAAATCTTAGTTAGTTTATTTTTATTTTTTATTTTTTGGGCAACACCTCTTTGTGAAAAGTTATGACTTTTCAGAAGAGAATAAATTTTAAAATATTATATATATATATGAGGCATCCGACAGTGTATTGGCTTCCAAGATTGAGATATTATTTTTTAATACTTTTAAGACTGGGACACTATTTTTCTTAAGTACCCTTTCTTTCAAGTTTCTACTTTTCTTTTTATTTTCTATAAAATTTAAAAAAAAATCATTCGGATTAAGCTTTTTAGCGATTGTACATGTTAAAGGAGCATCGAACTAAAGTATATAAAAAAATTTTAGCTTAGAAATGAGATTACCATGAACTTGTATATAAAAGGGTGATCACATTATTTAGAACAGTGTATATTACATACTTCGATTCAAATAAATTTTTTAACCTTTTAAAATTTATTTTAATAAATTATTTTTTAATGATATTATTTTTAAAATAATAAAACAGCAATATAATAATTTTTAGACCGTATTCCTCCACCATGAATATTATACTCCAGATAGCATCGTTAGCCAATAAAATATTTCAAAAACGTGGTTCACTACTCAATTTTTATTCCACATCTGGGTAAAAACTAAAAAGTCATTAGGGAGGAGGTAGGCGGCAGCGGCGGCTTCATGAACGCATTAAATGAGATTGGTCGTCTCTTTGAAGGAAGAAAATGAAAAAAAGAGATTGGTTGTCCATTCCCAGGACTTTCCATGTCCGAACACTGCACTTAAGTTTAAATGCCAAGAGTTCCCCTCCTCTGCATCCATTGAAGAGTCCACCTAAAACTAAGATTTGGTGAGGCTTATATATATGACGCTAAGTTTGTTTGAAAATCCCATCCTTTTCTCATTCATATAACATCCTGGTCATCAGATTAATCTAGGCATGTGCTCGAGTTGGTATTTTGTCCGCTTTTCTCAGGTCTAAAAAGGCTGCGGTTGTTGAACTTGTGTTCCATGGGATTAGAATCACAAACACTATAGATGTATACTCCAAAGAAACCTAGCTTTTGCTGTGTCCATAGTCAAATCTTCAAAGCACGTGATGTTTGGACTTTTGAAAGTGAGGATGCAAGAGCTCAGGGCGAGGAGAGGAAACCATGAGTTTTTTGAAGATATGGACATGGGAAAATGCCCAAGGTTTATCATCAAAAGAAAAATGCCAAAAGGTTTGGTATCTCACAGACGAGATAAGATCACCAGTTAATTAGTTCTATCTCTATCTAGCGGGTCTTCTTTTTTCCTTCCTTTCTTTTTAATGTGTTTTGTAATTTTTTTGTTGAGAACTTGGTATTCTGAGCTATTATAGTAACAGGGTTCGCAAAGAGAAAGGTGAAATCCTTGTCATTTTTAAAGAAGAGAAACCAGCTCATCCAAAGTGAGGGAACACAATCTGTATCTTCTAGTGACTGGAAGTTAAACAAATGAAGCCGTTTATTCGTCACTATAAATTTTCTTTTTGCCTATCTCAAGTCTCAACTATCCACACTAAATTTGTTCATCTGCATGCAGTTCCTCGTTCCCAATATATCCAAGCTCTATGATTTAAGTAAATCAGAACAGTTGGAGTATCGACAAGAAAAGATAAATAATTTGAACTTACGAAAGATAAAAACGGGGAAAAAGAAACTAGTAGTAAGTTGAAAACATATACAGACTCAAATTGAAGGTTATAATTCCAAAACGGCAGTCCCGTTTCTGGATTCTAACCATGTGTAGGAAGAGAGAGAGAAAGACACGCTTGGAGAGGCTCGAATGCGTGCAGCAATCGGTACTTTAGGATGTACACTTATAACATAACAATACTCATTCATCCACGCACTCTCTGAAATGGTCCTGAGGGGACGGCGAACCGTGCGGAGAAAGAGCGTGACAGGTTCTCCGGCTCGACGGACGCCGATCCTTCATCAAAGTTCTGGGCATATGTGCAGGGATCGTAAGGAACCTGCATCGGGGCGCCGAGTTAAAGATCCTCCGTTTCTCCTTGATGATCCTCCGCCACCAACCCCGCCACCTCGTGCCGGTGGCCCGGGCCGATGGGTACTCCAACTCATCGTCGACCTCCCGGCTGAACCCGGAGCCCCACCGGCGGCCGTTGCCAACGTAACAGGACCTCTGCCTCTCGAGCTCTGCTCTGTAGTCCATGGCCCTCAGCCCCTGCAAGGCTGGGCTCCATGGGGTTATGTCCGCATTTATAAGCAGGGGTTGGGCTGGTGATCACGGACGTGGCATAATGATGGATTTTTCCATGTTCCTCCACTATTTCTGGACCCATGATGAGAGCGATTGCTATTGGGCCATCCGCCGCGCGTCATAGCAGGCCTAAAAGATTTCAGAGCCCATCCAATATGGGCGGCTGTGAGCCATATCGCGATGCGGATAATAGTGGGCCATTGGTGGGGATTTGGGCCTGATCCATGAGAGCTGGCTCGTAGTTGGATAGCCGTGGATTTATTGCTCCATGGATATGAGCTGAAGTCAGAGTCAACGGTCGAAGAACCGGGCGTTTGGTCAACCTTTCGCCTCACGCCGCAATGGTTCGTGAATAAGTTTCATTTTAATACGCTGTCGTGACGGTGGAATTTGTCTGCTATCACTAAGGCTGCAAATGGGTCGGGTCGACCCGTGACCCGACCCGACCCGACCCGCGTAGACCCGATCCGACTCGAATTTTAGGACCCGCGGGTCCGGGTCGGGTCCTAAAATTGGACCCGAATCATTTTCTGGGTCGGGTCTGGGTTTACCAAACGGACCCGACCCTACCCGAATGGACCCGAAGAGAGAGAGAGGAAAAGCAAAAGAAAGTCTTTTCTTTTTCTTTTTCTTTTTTTTTTTTTTTGGCGTGGGTTGTGGTACTGTTGGTCAGTGTGGGAGGATAGCAAGTTAGCAACAAGCATAGGTTCATAGAATCCAAAGGAACGTCGGCCCGTCAGGATTCTCTCTCGATCTATTACACTGTTGAGACCTCTGGTGTGTAGCTGCCTTTTTTTTTTTTTTCCTTCTGTTTTTTGGTTTTTGTTTCTTTTAACTTTTGAAGGGAGAAAGTGAGGGAACACTGCAACTGAATATGGGTCATGTGCCAGTTTTCTGTAATGGAATTGGATTTTGGAAGAAGGTCTGGGATTTTTTTTTGTCCTCGTGAGAGGGCAGCTGGGAGACACCGAGTTCCATCCAATCAGTCATATAGATAAAAAATAGTGTGATATGAAATTTGGCTTGTAGACCGACTTAGTTAGTGAGTCATGGGTCATCTGTTCTGACTGGAGCTCAATTGCAAAGTCTTTCAAAGTCATGGGTCACCCAGCACCTCATAATTATGGTATGACCAAATTAGATTTGTCCAAATTTTTTCCCAAAAGCACAAAAAAATTGGACCCGATCGGATCCGGACCCGACCCGAATCAGACCCGGACCCGACCCGAACCCGACTCGGACCCGACCCGATCTTTCAACCGGGTCGGGGTCCGGGTCCAAAATTGGGACCCGAACAAAAACCGGATCGGATCGGGGTCACCTAGGACCCGACCCGACCCGACCCATTTGCACCCCTAGCTATCACAATATATCATGAGAGACGAAGTAACATGGAGAAATTGTATCCTGGAGCCGGTCTATCAAGTCTGTAATACAGGTCCACATGGTCGGATGTTATTGGCCTGGCCTACGGTGGACCCAATCTAGAATATAATTTTTTAATAATATGTGCCATAAAAGTAACTTATCTATAGATTCTTTAAATTATTATATAAACATTAAATTAGAATGGTGATCTCCAGATATCTTGGATGGCGGTCCTTGGTTTATCATGTTATAAGATTATGATGAATTAAGGGGTACTTTTGTCCCTAAGAAGTTTTAATTGATATGAAGATGATTTTTTGAAGCATATCAAGTAGAGTTTGGACCTGAAAACTTTAAATTAGAATATATTTCTAGTAGACTTTCGGAGGAGTCAGAAAGCTGTTCTAAAATTTTTATCAAACATCTTAAAAATTATTCAATAGAGTGCTTGGCGATTCAACAAGTACTTTTTGGTTCTGAACCAACAATGCCAAACCAGACCTAAATAGGGTGATGGGATTGAGTCGTTATAAGCGTAAGCTATTCTACTGGTTTAATAGACCATCTGTTGCAACATGAAAATAAAAGATTAAGAACTAATTTTTGGATGCTCTCCTCGAGGTTTTTCATCTTAAAATTATCCAAAAGGGTTTTTAGCGCTTCATCAAGTATTTTTTTGACTCTCCAACAGTAACGCCAAATGAGACCTAAGTAGGGTGATGGAATTGACTCATTATAAGCGTAAGCTATTCTACCGGTTTAATAGACCATCCCTTGCAATATGAAAATAAATGATTAATAACTAATTTCTTGATGCTTTCCTCAAGGTTTTTCTTCTTGAAATTTTTCATCCATCGCTTTGCTTATCTAATGTAAGGGTAATACCAATAAAAGACGGTATTTGTTTTCCATGAGGTTCAAGTATGCCTTAATCCAGGCGTGCACTTGGCAGTTTGCGCCCAATGTTTTTAGAGTCTTCTAATAACTAACGGCCGTGGCAGTGTTTTAAGAGGGAAAGCAATGTAATTGAAGTCTCCAACAATTCTTGTTGATATCGGTCAGTCGCCTGTATTTGACGAGTAAAAAATAACAATTAGCATTTGGATATCACAATTAGGAAGCCTCTATCTTTCCCACCCAAACAAGAAAAACAAAGCAGAATAGAAAATAAAATTATTTTTCTTATGGATTCACCCATCTCTTCTCTATATGACAAAGTTATAAAAAGTGCAAATAGATGGAGAAACTTAGAACTCACCATCAATCATTCCAGCATTTCCTGGATACAAGATATTCACCAACAAGATGTATGCAAGTAGGAGAATTGCACCACCTCCATGAATCCCAAGGAACAAGTAGTGTTTGATGGTTACTAATATAACGTTTATTTCGAGAAAGAAGACCATGGCGTTTATTCGGGATGGAGGAAGAACGAGATGGACTGGATCTTGCTGATGTGCCTCTACCTCATTTATAGGATAGATCGATGCTATCCACTCCAACCAATGAAGAAGCACCACGTAGCAGATAATGGTCCAACACTCAAGATTTACAAGATTTTCCGGATATGCTCAACCTAAGGGTAGTGGTCTTGACCGGCCGGATGAACGGTGCTCGATTCCTTTCGACGTTTTCCAGCATCTTCTGGCATGGATCGGTCTTGAGACGTGAACCCCACGGCCGGGAAAGAGGAGCTCTGAGTATTTAAATGCAATCAATGTGGGATGAGCTTGGAAAATATCAACAATGGGCCTCTAGGTGTGAAATTTAAATTCAAGCATCTAAGAGATCTTATTCTCCACAAAAAAAAAAAAAAACTTCCCATTAAAATAAATAATGATGTTGTTTTTTACATCAAATAAGTGGCTGGTTAGAAATTTGATCCGCAAAGCTTTTATGCAGTGATTTGTAATGTGTAGGTGATTAATGGAATTTGCTTTCATTATCTCAATGAAATTGGATGCATTTCCCCCTCCTGTCTCCAATAAAAAGAAGAAAAAAATTACCATCGGCTCATTTACTATAGCCATTAAAGCTAATTAAGTGTTCTAATCATTATAAGATATATTTCTAACTGGGAGCACTCAATCTTCTCCTGATGTGGTGCTGCTGATATGAGGTTGTACCAATGAAGAATGAAATGTGCTTGGTGTAATAACCAATCTAATTAAAGCAAAATGAAACTTCACTATAGGCCTAGCTCATGTGTTTCACCCACAATTGACTCATAATTCAGCCGATTGACCTAAACGAAGAAAGCTAGATTTGCTCTTACCAAATCTCAAGATCTAAATTTCTCGGAGTGTTGTGGGTATGGTTGGATTTCTAGCCAAACTAAAGCAGAAGCACACTTCCATATATAGTCATGAATACCACTAGCCTTTTTTTGAGATAAATTAGTTTCACTATCTTGCCTAATCTTTGGAGAAAAAAAAAGTCATGATTTGAGGTGCAATCTAGTGAGGGGTCGGTCACATTAGAATGCTGTCATGGGTCAGCCATTTGTGGTCGATATGTCCAGGTTGCCGGCTATTGCGGAAATATATGAGAAGCCTGGAAATGTGAGGGCGTGTGGTCTGGATGTCTCTTTAACAAGAACTCCTAGAAAACCCATTTTATGAATCATTTTAATTGTCCGGTAAGTGACCGGGAAGCAAGACATGCATGTTTGGAAACAAAGACATGGAGTTCTTGTTTTATAAAATCAAGTACATGGAGATACAATTCCCATACAGCATTCTGGTGCTGCTTACGTATAATTTTCTATACAACTCTTGCTTACAGAATCTTTAAACAAGAAAGTTAATGCACAAGTTTTGAGCGATCGTCCCATGCACCACAATATAGGAGGAAAGTGAACACAATTTCGGGGAGAAAAGAAATCAATCCATCCAATGCAGTATGACAGTCAGTGGACAAGATAGGTCACGAGGAGTGCAACGATCATAAGCACATAAGCTATCCCTAGATCGATTGCCTTGCCTGCATAAAACAAAAAAAAAAAATTTAAATATGAGAAAGGGAAACATTAATGTTCACTGGATTAAGAAGGAATTCGAATATCCAAAAGAAAAGAATGTTAGAAACGTAAAATAAACAAGAAATGGATGCATGCGCACCATCACTGCTCGCTGCTTCCACAACGGTCGATGTGGCCGAGCCTTGGCACAGTAATGGATGAAGGAGCACTGCAAGCAAGACGTAGGTCAGGATGAGAGCTTGAACTTTGATGGAGCCCATATTGGTTCTCGAGCGTACAAGAAATGATGAGGAAAGGCAAGTGGTCAGGTAGAGAAGTGGTAGGTGAATTGGAAGTGAAGGGTGGCTGATGGTTGGAGAGAGGCCTTCCTACGTGCATCGATATATATAGAGAGAGCTCTCGAAGCAATTGAAGTTGAGATATCTTGTCTCCTTTAGAGTGAACTTAACATCGTTGACCAGTCTCTGGAGAGGTGCAGCGTGTTTCTCGGAAGGTGGGTTAGTACTGATTAATTTGGAATTGACCGGCCCACCGGTTTTGATTAGATCCAACGTATACCGTACGGGGTTGGTGCGTAGACGTGGAAGTGCAGTTCCTGCAAGCTGCTCATATTCCTTAGAGAGATATTTGTCCGAGTCGGCTGGCGTCGTTGGATTAGAATCTTGACCGCTAAAGGAGTCTTGGACCCAATGATACGTACGAATACATACATATACACACACATATATATATTATATAAATTTTGTCACGGTGAAATAATTTGTTTGGCATGGTAAACAGGCAAACAGCAACTTGAGAGAGGATCTCAATCCTCCATTTATCGACGTTAAATGGTGTTGTTTGAACCTGGACATCAATGGCAAACGTGAGAACCTTCTCGGGCTCTTAGTCCACTCCCGGCCAAACCAATGGCATCGATTGGAAATTGTTCAGCGACGACGACTACGATGATGATGATGATTGATGAATATAAGAACCACAATATTATGTTCAGACATTTTGTATTAGGCCGGCAAGCATAGCAAGGATGAGTCAACTTCTCATACAGGCCTTTCGGACCCAGTCAAAGGAAGACCAAAAAGGTGGAAGTGGTGAACAATTAGTTGAAAGAGAGAATAGCTTATTAAGATAAAATAGTAAAAGCTCTTGTCATAGTGCAAGTGATCTGAAAACATGAATAGGAAGAGAACCGACAGTGCAACACATCTCTAGCGTCATGCCTCAGCTTTCAACAAAAATCTCAAATTTACAACTTATTTAATTAATTTAATCACCTAGTTAGAAAATTTGTTACAAAGCCAATATAATCTTTTTGAGCATAGCTCAGCGATATAGACAAGAATATCTACAGACAACACATCCATATCAAATAGATTTATGTCCCGTGAAGTTATGAATGGTCGTGGCTTGCTACCTACATACATAGCAAGAGGAAGAACAGTAGCATTCGTACTGGTGCACTAAAATGATAGACCCAGAGAAGATGGGAACAGAGAGAGATAAAGAGGAAGCAAGACCATGGGAGTGGTATGTCCTAGCTGGCTGGCGGAGGGTATCACCGCTTTGGCGTAAGATCTGCAGGTACGTGCCCATGGTCATGTCGCGATGCAGGTGGCTGATAGGGGATGGCTAGCGAGTTGATGTGGTGGAGGATGCATGGGTGGACGAGATCCCATTAAGGCGTTGGCCGACCCTAGTCCGTGTTAAGGTTGGGGAGGGACTGCGGATGGATGATCTGCTCCTTTCCGATGGAGGGGGGTGGGATACTCGCCAGATCAGTTAGCTGTTTGGTGAGCCATTTGTAGAGCGGATTCAGGGATCCCAGTTCCGATACACCCATGCCCAAATATCAAAATTTAGAGCTCGTCTTGTAGATCTACAGTCAGGGTGGCCGACATCTGGCACGTTGTCTAGAAGAGCGAGTAGTAAGCAGTGGATTTTGATTGGATTTGGTGGTTTGGGTTGCACCCTAGGATTGCTTTGTTTTTTTGGAAGATCGCTTAGGGTCGCCAACTGATGAGGCTTTTACTTTTTGAGAGGGGCATGGGCATCCAACCTCAGTGCCCTGAATGTTTGACAAACGAGTCGCTAGATCATGCTATTTTTCAGTGCCACTGGGCTAGGAGGATCTGGAGGTGAGCAGGGTTTTCCGTGGAGTTCTGGTGTCATGCGACGTCGATCCTTTCTGGAGGTGCTGGGACGTTTGGCAAGGGCCTCGCATTCTAGACCGGAGGCGTTGAGGGCAACCTATATTGCCTACCAGATATGACTGGCGAGCAACGCATGGAGGTTCGGAGAGTCGAGCCCCCATCCGGGGGGTGGTGGTGGAGAGGGTGAGGCTGCTAGCTAGCAGCGGAGATCTCTCAGGCGGACCATTTGGATAGACTTTTGATAGCTCGGAACATCTGGAGCTCCACCTTTGCTAGTAGAGCACCATGTATGGTGTTTTTCACCTGGGAGCTCCTACCCCCGAGCTTCCTCAAGGTCAATTTTGATGGTTGCGTCCTGCAGGGCGGCATAAGGGAAGGTACGGACTTTGTGGTTGGAGGCCCGAGCTCCAGGGTGGTTGCTGCTGGGGGTTACTGAATGTTTGATACCTCGGTGCCCGGAACTGAGTTGAGAACGACTTGGTCTGGCTTATACTATGTGAGGCATGCTCTACAGACGAGAATGGCCGTTTTAGAGGGTGATTTTGCGAGGATCATTGGGTGGATTCAGAGGACTTCGGGGGGGATTGGCAATCACCACCCGTTGATGCGAGATATTTGGGCCATGATTCGTGCTGGGCTGATCATACAAGCACGGCACATTTTTCATGAGGCTAATGGAACTGCCGATTGGGTGGTTTCTTTTGTTCCCAATCATTCAGAGGGACACCTATGGGTGGGTGAGTGGGAGGTGCCTAGTGCTCTTTGAGATGTACTGCTTTTTGATTTTCTTAGTTGTATTCGTGCTCGTCTAGTATAAGTCTTTCGGTTTAGCAAAAAAAAAAAAGAAAAAAAAAAGAGGAAGAGGAAGCAAGAGGGTGTATGAAAATATAAACAACATACCATGGCCTTTAAGATATAGAGAGGATTGGAGAGTGACTGGGGATATTACAACCTAACCCAGCATGGCCAATTCAGCCTGAACTGCAAATTCTTAACCGTCCACTCGGTTCCTTGGAAAAACGGACAAGAATATTCCATCCCGAGGTCCAAAAAACTTGGATCTTGCCTGATCTCCTTCGTTGAAAAGTGGGCCAGGTGTTGGATGACCAACACGATTCGATTCCACGTACGATTCGTTGGAATTGCCAGATCCAGCTAGCATTCCAAAGCACTATGGATGAACCAAGTCATCCACCAGCCTCCTCCTTTCTTGGTTAGAATGGTGTCTACGAATCCTGCAGCTCAGATCTCAGAAACAAACTTCCCACGTTGTAGAGAAACGAACAGCTTCAAATTCCATTCCATTTTCCCATTCGCCATCCTTTTCTATTTTTTTACAGAATTGACGCATCCGGAGATCTCAGAAACAAACTTCCCACGTTGCAGAGAAACGAACAGCTTCAAATTCCCCTCCATTTTCCTACTCGCCATCCTTTTTTGTTTTTTTACAGAATTTGTATCATGAAGTGCTCCTTCACGAAGAGCGGAGCGGCGGAGAGGGGAGGGAGATGGGACTGCATGCAAAGAGACATAGCTGCGAGTATTTTCCAGCATCTGAACATCATGGAGTTGCTGCTGCTGGTCACCTCGAGTCGACCTCTGAACGTCCTCGCTTCCAAGAAGCGTAACATCAATGATTGGAGCCTAATCCTGCATGCGCTCTCTTGCTCCAGAAGCTCTAAATTAAGGAGCTCCGAAAGAAGTGAGGCCTACCTGCTTTCTGAGATCACTCACTGGTTGAAGTGCTCGGCCTCGTTACAAGCACCAAAAGATTTTCGAAACCGATGCATTAAAACAAAAGAAAGCATACATCAGCAGAAAGTCTCACAAGGACGGCACTCGACTCCCTGTTTCTGGACCCCGTAAGTCGGAATCCAGACATCTACGACCCCTGCTGATTAGAATTTCTGTAAAAAGAGCCTCAAAACTCTGAAGCAGCAGCTTCGAAAAGTTGGTACAGTCTCGATCTCTAGCCAACAAAAAGGAGGAATTCAGGAACCTGACTCATAACATTCCATTAATTCTGATTATAGTTCAAGATTCTAGTCCCTATCTCCTTCCGTTAGTAAACTTTTAATCCTCGTTTCGGTCTCCCTGGGGTTTTATGTTGGCAGATACCCTAGAAATGCATTATTATCTCCTTTAACTCCCATGTAATAAGACTGCACAATCTTTTATTTTAATAGATTTGGTTGGTCGTCGCCACCCTTATATCAAAAGAATACATAGATAGATAGATATTAAACAAGTCGAAAATTCCGAGAGAAATAAACAGACCATAATCTTTGCAAAAACTTACAAAAGTCGTGCAATAATAAACAAGTCTATCTTTGCTGCGATGCGACAGAAGAAGGAGAGAACAGAAATATTCTAAGCATATATGCAGCTTAACTACTGCTGAATCCAAAAACAAGACGATAAAGCAAGAACAGGAAGCGACGGAAGCATACGATTTAAAGAAAGGATGCAAGCAGCACTGAAACTGAAAACAACGCAGCATGTCCGGTGTTAACATAAGGTAGCGGAAGTTAAACATCAAGACACAAGATGACACAGCATCGCATCATAAGGTATCATCGTAACTTAGAGCACCTTGTTCTCATTTGAGAACTCTCAATCTGAAAAACCTTTAGCGATGCCGCGCAGGCCTTAATGCCTGAATGTCTTGGAACTCCTTGAGTATCTCATTATCACTAGGCCTCTTTGATGCTTTCCGCAGACATCTTCTTGCCAAAGCAATTAGGCTCTGTAGCTCCTTTGGTTGATAAGGAGAAGGGCGCAATTTCTTTGAAAGAAGAAAATCAAGAGCTCTACTTTTATACTTCTTGCCATTGATTTTTACTGCTAGATCTTTGCCCTTCCTGGAGATTGGTTTTCTTCCCAACAGCACCACTAGCATCAAAACACCAAATGAGTAGGTATCTATTCCTATGCTGGCACGACCTGCTAAGGGAAAAAAGGTCGAAATTTGTAACTTGCATAATAGTTTAACAGCAGTTTCATAAGAGTTTTATATGTGTGAAAATAAATTAAGAATGCACGTCGACCTTTCTTTCTATAGGAAGGATCTGTGTAACCAGGTGTCCCCATTGTTTCTGGGGCCTGGATAAAAGTATTTGGGGGCCTAGGTCCGTCGATTGTCGCTCCAAAATCAACCAATTTCGCATTCATCTCCTTGAAGATATAAGAAATGATCATGTATATCCTCTAGAAAATATGCAAGCTAAGAGCTAGATAGCATACAAAGAGAGAAGTAAATAAACCTACAGGATCGAGCACTATGTTGACAGCTTTTAGATCACGATAGATCAAATTCTTTTCATGAAGATACGTCATAGCTTTTGCTACGTCATGAAGTATATCGACTCTTTTGTCCCACTCGATCGGCACAACTTCCGGTCTTTCTAAAGCAGAATAAATATTCAGTCAGCTTGAACAGATAAATAAATGGGTAAGCTGCAAAAAGATAGATTAATATATACCTTCAGTGCCAAAGATCCGCTCCTTCAAGTTTCCTCCGGGAACGTGTTCGAGAACCAAAGCTTTTTTCTCTTGTCCGTCGTGAGGCTTGTCATGAAAATAACCAATCAATCTGACGATATTTGGATGATTTAATTTCATGAGATGCTCTCTCTCAATCTGCAAACATCGTAATGGATTAGAGAAGAAAATTATGCTGACATAAATGTATGGATTGTTATATAGTTTATCTAGCTAGTTTAATTACCTCCCATAGGTGAAATGTTTTAAGCTCTCTGAAACTATACTCCTTAACTGCAACTTGTTGGGCCGACAATCCACCTCTGAAACCATCAGGAATAAGTCCTGCCCACACCCTACCAGATCGCCCACTTCCTATCACTACGTTACCCGCTTGATCCAAAATATGTATAATTTCGGGTTCAGTGAACACTAGGACCGGATCCGGCTGCTCTGAATGTCATGAAAATATGTCGTTTAAATTATATATAAAAAAAAAACGAAGAAAATTTTGCCGAGCTTATTTATTGGATGGCCATCGAGATATATTGGCAGTGGCGCATATCTCAATAAAAATTTCAAAGCATCATCTCATCTCAAACGTGGTTATATGAGAAATGACGCTTCCAACGGCAAGTATATATATATAATTGTTTCACGTCGCTCCATGCATGAAATGATGGAGTAGCAACGATAATTAACTTGAGTAAAGGCAGCAAATTAATAACCGACCACTGGTTTCTCCTGCTTTCTGTTTCTTTGGATCAGCCAGCATCCCAGTGGATGAGCCAGCCCGTCCCTTCCCTTTGTCGGCCTGTAAGCGAAGAAGTAATTAATAATACATATAGAAGTCATCAAAGAAGAGGAGAGTTTTTTGTTTCTTCTTCTTCTTCTTCTAAGAAAACACTAATTTTTACCATCAGAACTTCTCCCTGCCTCTTCCCCTATGAATACTGCTTGCTCTCCTGAACTTCTCCTTTTATAGCGAAAATGGGCAGCATGACTCACTATTTCTCACCAACAGTCCTTGTCTTCTTTCTCCCTCCTGCAACCATTACTCTGAAAAAGAAGAAGAATATTCGCCCACTACTCTGCAAACAAATCAGGGCAGACCTGCCAAGTTTGTTTTATTTTTTCTTTTCTTTTCCAGAAGCTTCATTTCATTTCGTTGCAATGTAATTATGGGGTCGTCGACGTCCTTTTCACCTGGATTTCAGGGCTGCAAAACCTGCAGGCCCCTGACAAACATCATCTTTTGGTGAATGAATGGCCGCGCCTGAATGCCAGCTTTGCTGCAAAATAAATTAAACAAGTTTTAATCTTTGCTGCATTTTGTATAATAACAACAAGTAGTTGTGATTTCCACCCCAAATATAGGAGAAGCGTGGAAATGCGAGATGTCTGCTCCCGGATTCCGAACTCCATTACATGGAATTCATAGCTTCTATTCGGGCATTTGCTCATTCGTGGTTTGACGCATCCAAGTAAAAGAAAAGAAAACCCAGCCCATTTATGAATCATTCTAATTCTCCCTAAGTGACCGGGAAGCAAGATATGTTCGGAAACAAAGTCATGGACTTCTTGTTCTATAAAATCAAGTACATGGAGATACAGTTCCCATGCACAGTATTCTGGTGTTGCTTACGACTCTTGCTTGCAGAATCCTTAAACAAGAAAGTTATTGCACAAGTTAATTTGAGTGCTCGTGATCCCATCACAATAGGAGGAAAGGGAACATCAATGGTAAACAGGCAAACAGCTACTTGAGAGAGGATCTCACTCCTCCGTTTATCGACGTTAAATTGTATTGTTCGAACCAGGACATCAAAGGCAAACTTGAGAACCTTTTCGGGCTCTTAGTCCACTCTCTGCAAAACCGATGGTGTAGATTGGAAATTGTTCAGCGATGACAACATTAACGTTCAAACATTTTGTATTTGGCCAGCAAGCATGGCAAGGACAAGTCAACTTCTTGGACCGAGCCAAAGGAAGACCAATGGTGGAAGTCGTGAACAAATGTCAAGCCCATAACTAGCTAATTAGTTGAAAGAGAGAAAGGACTATTAAGATAAACTAGTACGTAAAAGCTCTTGTCATAATGCAAGTGATCTGAAAATATGAATAGGAAGAGAAATAACAGTGTAACTGTCATGACCCGAACCCAACACTTAAATTCGGCACACGACACGCCCGCATAAGCCCTAGAGTAGTGCTCTAAAGACCATGCAAGGCTTAAGATGACAAAAAACTGATAACATCTCAATAAATCAATTAATCGAAATAGATAAAGTCAACATATCCAATTAATCAAACTGGTGCAGTTACAAAATCTTCAAATATTCATCGGTATCAAAAAAAGATAAACTAACTAGTTAATAACTCTGATACTCGTACTCCATGCCAACCTATTTGGAACTATGCTTTCTGCAACTCTGAAAAAGAGAAAGAAGAAGAAGAAGAGGTTGCGAGCTTTACAACCCAGTAAGAATATTCACACATCCACACCAACATAATAATAATAATATAAGTTTGAAAATTATAAGAAAACATTGTACACATCATAAAATTACAAACCGACTATTAATAATACTCGAATAATCAATATACAGTATGTATATCAAATACCAATAGATATACAACTACATAAGGATAAAATATCATATGACATCTCATAAATCTTCAATAGTATTTTTCAAGACTTTTTATTCCATTTTTTTTTAACTTGATCCGGATCAATTATCTTTCCAATTTTGAGCTAAATCCTGATCACGTTTTCAGCCTGTGATGAGGCAATCGATAGTACCACATTTTTAGCTTGTGATGGGGCAATCGATAGTATCACATTTTCGGTCTATAATAGGGCAGTCGATAGTATCACATTTTTAGCTTATGACGGGGCAATCGATAGTATCACATTTTTAGCATATGATGACAATCGATAGTATCACATTTCTAGTATGTAATAGGGCAATCGATAGTATCACATTTCCATCATATAATAGGACAATCGATAGTAACAAGATAAGCCCAAAGTTCTTGTTCATTTAATTAAGTTCACATCCACACACCATTTTCTTTTTATTTTCGACTTTAGACTAACCACGGTCGCGTTTCCAGCCCATGATGGAGCAATCGGTAATATCACGTTTCTAACATGTGACGAGACAATCGATATAACATGGTTAGTCTAGAACACCACATTCATTAGTCTGATCATGCAAGTGTAAGTTATGCTCATATAAGTATCCATCATACCATCAATCACATGTATACTTGATAAAAATATGATTTAATATAGAAACCATCATAAAATTATTCTTGATTCTTACTTATCTTGATCATTAGCACATAATCACATTATACATATATAGGTGCAAAAATATTTATATCATGCAGTTTAGTGTATAAGAATTCTTATATCTTTGCTGGCAACCAAACAAATCAATTACCTGCCCACACCACGATCTGCAAACTGGGATCCGCAGAACCCTGCTCAACGTCCTCTTGTCCAACAAATTATTTTCCTACAAAACCAAGTCAATATTAAAAATTATCTAGGATATTTGACAACCCAGAACCTTCTATTGATCCTCTAAAGGGTTCACCATCACCTAGCAACCCAGGACTATCCAGTAGTCCTCACAAACAATGATCTCTCCGTATCAAGCTAGAGAAAGAAAACACCTACAAGAAGAGAGAGAAATTAGAGAGAGAAAAAAACAAGGAGAGAGGAAGAGAGGAATGGGAGGCTCTCTCTCTCTCTCTCTCTCTCTCTCTCTCTCTTTCTCTCTCTCTCTCTCTCTCTCTTTCTTCCTTCTTCCCAGAGGAAAATGCTTGGCGACGGCGGTCGCTCATAGCCGACGCCCCTTGTGGTCGTTTCCCCCTAGCAGTCCTCTGGTTGGCCCAACGATGAACACTTTGAGTTCTTTCCCACGGCAAGCTTAGAGATCCAAGTCTCTAATGGAAGGATTTCCAAAGACGAAGCCAAAGGAGAGGGGAAGAGAATATTTTATAGATCGAGACTGACTCAAACTAGGTAAGGTTTGATCACTCTAGAGTCTAGACTCCTCCTTCCGGTGGACTCGGAGGGAGAGAGTCGGAATAGGGGAGGAAGAAGACTTTGATCGGAAGTCTCCCTCTCCTACCACACGGGCCGACCGGTGCTGTGGCCCAGAAGCCGACCCACGCCCAAAAATAATATGGGCTCTTACAGTAACACATCTCGAGCGCCATGCCTCATCTTTCAACAGCATTTAAAAATCTCAAATTCAGTGTTTGTTTAGCCAATTTGATACGCCTAGCTTGGGAATGGTACGCAGTTGGACTTGCCAGCCACATGCATCCAACAGAGGTAAGGCAATAAGGAGGTGCACTGTGGAAACTATAGCAAAGTTTATCTGAGATAAGATCGAATTTTATATATGATACCAGGTAGAAAACATGCAACTATGGGTGTTACTACAAAGCCAATGCAATCTTCTTAAGCATAGTCCAGCGATATAGACAAGAATATCGACAGACAACACTTTCACATCAAGCATATTTATGATCTGTGAAGGTATTGATGGTCGTGGCTTGCTTTCTGCATTAACAATAAGAGGGGGAACACGTATTGATATTGGTGCACGAAAATGATACACCCAGAGAAGATGGGAATAGACAGAGATAAAAGAGGAAGCAAGAGGGTGCATGGAAATATAAGCAACATACTACGGACTTAAAGATTTAGGGCTCGTTTGGTTCGCGGGAAAAGAAGGAGGGAAAGTGTGGTCAACGGGAAAGTAATGAAATGCCTCTTGTTTGGTTGGAGTTTTCAAAGGAGAGAGAAGGGAAAGTTGTATTCCCATGGGAATGTGATTCTCACATTTCATGGGAAAGTCTTTCCCATGAGAAACATGGGAAAGTTACTTTCCCATGAGGCGGGAATCGCTCCATTTTTACTTTTTCCCAAAAAGTCCCTTCAGCATTAAAGAAGCATTAAAGAGGCATTAAAAACCTAATTTTTATTAAGGGCATAATAGGAATTATATATAACTTTCCTAGGAAAGTGGATGGCCAACCAAACATAAGCATCTTGGAAATTTGTCACTTTCCCATGGTCAACCAAACATGCCAAAAGTACTTTCCTAGGCATCCTCTTCCTAGAAATTTGTTTCCCAGGAATCATATTCCTAGGAAGAAAAATGCTTCCCGCGAACCAAACGAGCCCATAGAGATGATTGGAGAGTGACTGGGGATATTACAACCTAACCCAGCATGGCCAATTCAGCCTGAGCTGCAAATTCTTAACCGTCCACTCAGCTCCTTGGGAGAACGGCCAGAATTTGCCATCCCGAGGTCCAAAAAACTTGGATCTTGCCTGATCTCCTTCGTTGAAAAGTGGGCCAGGTGTTGGATGACCAACACGATCCGCTACCACGAACGATTCGTTGGAATTGCCAGATCCAGCTAGCATTCCAATTAAAGCACTATGGATGAACCAAGTCATCCACCAGCCTCCTCCTTTCTCGGTTAGAATGGTGTCTACGAATCCTGCAGCTCAGATCTCAGAAACAAACTTCCCACGTTGCAGAGAAACGAACAGCTTCAAATTCCACTCCATTTTCCTATTCGCCATCCTTTTTTCTTTTTTTACAGAATTTCTATCATGAAGTGCTCCTTCACGAATAGCGGAGCAACGGAGAGTGGAGGGAGATGGAACTGCATGCAAAGAGACATAG
This sequence comes from Phoenix dactylifera, assembly GCF_009389715.1. Taxonomy (NCBI): domain Eukaryota; kingdom Viridiplantae; phylum Streptophyta; class Magnoliopsida; order Arecales; family Arecaceae; genus Phoenix; species Phoenix dactylifera. The sequence continues at coordinate 20,990,878 of NC_052399.1, forward strand.
CTGCGAGTATTTTCCAGCATCTGAACATCATGGAGTTGCTGCTGCTGGTCCCTCTGGTGTGCCGATCATGGCGTGCCGCATCCCTCGACCCCCTCTGCTGGTCCACCCTCGACATGAGGCTCATCGCCGATTTAAAGGACTACTGGGAGTTTTCCGATCCCAACATTAATGGACGAGTACATATGCGAGTGTTCAAAGCGGCCGTCGACCGCTGTGGAGCAGCAGTCAGATGCTTCATCTTCTCCATATTTGTCCCGCCGACCGATGAGGAGTTGGAGTATATCTCTCAGAGGTTAGATTCTATCATAATTTTTTTGTCATGGAGTCTACTCACTCGATCGAGTGAGGTATTGAGGTGCGACCAGGAAATATATATTAGCAATCATGCTGTTAATTGTTATTTTTTATATTTGCACCTAGCTGTCCCAATATCAGCTCTGGTTACCCACAAGCATCCCTCAATCCATCAGCAGTAGTGCTGAGGAATCAAACCAGCAGCCTGTGCTGTTGCCTCGGTCTCATATAATTCCACCATGACTTTTGTATGTGTGGGAAAAAATCCATTTTACTGACCCAGCATAAGCCTTCGTTTAAGCTTCAACCTCGAGAGCTGGGTTGAATCTCCTCATTCACCGGTCGACACTCTCTAACGAGATGCATGCAGCTGCTATCCTTCCCAAAGATGTTATCCTTGCGCGCGGTAACTGAGATGGGGCAGTATCATCCGAACTAGCATTGGTGGTCTATATACGAAATCTGACCACACAAAAGAAAAGATGTTCTAGATCTCTTATTGCATGATCAATTTTTATAGTTTTGGCAATCACTTCTCAAAAAAGGTTTTCGACATTCATTAAAATATTCTTGGCAGATGTCGCAACCTCAAGCAGCTTGTCTTGCCCAACTGTGAGCTCCTCTCAGCTGACGGCTTCTGCAATGCCTTGAGCAATTGGAGTGAGCTCGAGGATTTAGCTATGCACCCCAAAGACACATATCTATGCGGTTGGCCTCCGAATAGATCCCTCCCTCCGTTGTATTTCTCGAGGATTATGGAGGGCATCGGCATGCACTGCAAACGACTGATCAAGCTCAGACTTTTGAGTTGTATCAGTCTCTCCAACGCATCAGAAATAACAAAACACATCCCTTGGCTCAAGATTCTGGATCTCTCATTTGCGCCAATATCGGAGGCAGGCTTTGCACTTATTTTAGAGGGCTGCAAGCAATTGATTCACCTAAATATCGCTCACTTCCGCAGTGATACTGAATATCGAGGCAGCGGTTGGTGTCCAGCTGCCGGTGAATTCAATCCGGAGCTCATCACCAGAGCAGCTCATGGCCTCAAGGAATTCATCCGGTGCCACCCAGATGAATGTGACACGTGCCAATCTATGTTCCCTGATCTGCACCTATTAGATGTCAGATATTTTTGGCTATTAGAAGGGCATCCAGTTTCGTTGGCAAAGGCCGCCTTTATGGATTTTTATCCAATCGATATTGGTTGGAGCTATCTGAATGCTCGGTTCATCCCCAAATATATATCGACCACTTTAATATGCAACCGAAGAAAAATTTTCTGGCATCGCGGAAGGGTGCGGCGGGTCTATGAAAAAACCTATGGACAGAGCTTGATTCTGTAATGTGTCTTGCCTAGGACATGTTTTCCTGACAATTTTATTTCTTACTCTTTGATTTCACAAATCAAACAAGACAATAAACGAACCCTTCTCTGCTGATATCTAAATTTGTTATTTTATCGTTATTTGACAAAATAATTTTTTATGGTCAAAATAAATTTAATTTTTAAGAAGAAAGAATAAAAACACAAAATAGTTGGAGTTAGGCCCATGCAACTACTCCTGCTTCCGCCCGCGGTATATGAAGGCCCCTGGAGGAATGCTAGAGTTAAATCTCGCCACCTCAAGTCGAAGCGCCGAGCGACCTCCAAACATCCTGACAACCATAAGGCTAAATAGATTAAATCTGTTGAAATCACTACTTATTCCAAAAGCTTAAGTTTTTAGGACAAGTTGTGATTTCAACATGGTATCAGAGCAAAAGTACTAAGTTCGAACCATGTCTCCGTACTATTTAACTCCATTATTAAAAATTTCACTTGGACTCACCCATTAAAAAAAAGTCCGACCCATATGTATCAGGACAAATGGTGATTTCAATAAAATCTTTGGCAACCACTTTCCACTAAGGTAATCATGAATAGCCATTATTGATTGTTTGGTTGATTTATTAGAATAATTGTGAAAAAGTGAAAAAGCAGAGAGAGAGAGAGAGAGAGAGAGAGAGAGGCAGCATAATTGTGCACATCGGCTATGATGTGATTGCCTTGCAAGAATCAGAGTAGGAGGGTCCATCATTGGGTTAATGAAGTTGATGTGCTCGGCCTCATTACAAGCACAAAAGAATTTTGGAAACCAGAAAATACTGCTGTCTCCAGGATGCACTAAAACAAAAGGAAATATGCATCAGCAGAAAAATCTCAAAGGGACGGCCGTTTACTCCCTTGACCGGACCCTGCAAATCGGAATCAAGTCATGCATGGCCTCTGCTGATTACTGTAAAAAGAGCCTCAAAACTCTGAAGCAGCAGCTTCAAAAGGATGGTACATTCTCTATAGCCAACAAAAAGGAGGATTTTAGGAGTGATATTAGTATCAGTAAACAAATCGTGAAAATGAACAGAATAAATATTTTGTAAGAGTATTTTAGTACCCATATTGTTGCTGTGCAGAGCTTGTATTTAAGGCTGTTAACGTGTTTCAATTATTCACCGTCATCCTGGGTTTGCAGGTTCATAGGTTCAGGAATATCTTCTGTTGGTGTATGCACTGCGTCATGATCTAGCTGCAACATCAGAGTTGATAAACAAGTTGAAAACGAATAAAACCTCTTCAGCATCTTCATTTGCTGAAGCTACATTGTCTCTACACGATTGGTTGATGCTGTACAAAGAGGAAGATTTATATACCTGGCTTCATGCATGAGGTTGTGGAACCTAACTCATAACATTCCATGCTCATTATAGTTCAAGAATCTTGTCCTTATCTCCTCCCATCAACTATACTTTCAATCCGCGTTTCAGTCTCCCTGGGGTATTATGTTGGCAGATACCCTAAAAATACATTATTATCTCCTTGAACTCCCTTGTAATAAATACAATCTTTTATTTTAATAGATTTGAGTGGTCATTACCACCCTTATATCAAATAAATAAATAAATAATAAACAAATTGAAAATTTGAGAGAAATAAACAAGCCAAATCTTCGCAAAAAAACTACAAAAGTTGTACAATAATAAACAAGTTTATCTTTGCTCCGATACAATAGTAGGATAATGGTTAGGCTACATATGATCGTTCATTGCCTTACTATTCTTCACAACCAGGAAAGACTGGACTGTCAAGTTTAGCATGAGATCAGTCTTGACATCCATGATCAGCCATATCCTACAACTGATATTTGGATATCTAAAAATCCTTCAAATACATTAGGATTCCAAAGAGGATATCTATTCTTTAACTTGGTTTGGTTAGGTCACCTTTTCACTGATATACCAGGTAATCAGACAAGAGTTACAAGATTAAATCGAATGCTTATACTTCAGGTCGAACTCAGATCAATCCCAATCTTATCTCAACCTGGTCCATGAACAAGTATAATGATGAGAAAGCAGGACTAAGGTGCAAGAGGAATAAGAAATTCAGAAAATGACTTAGATATTAACTTAACAATTTCGTTTTGAATGTTACCTACAGCCATTAATAAGTGGCTTGAATTTTATAATAAATGTCACCTATTTGAACTGTTGTTGATGCTCTGACCTAAACCTGCTCTGATATCAAAATTTTCTAACCCATGCTTGGGACAAATCAAGTTGATAAAAATTCAGTTGGTGGGTTAAAACAAACATGGTCAATCTTCGTCTAGCAAATACACAGAAATAATTTCAACATCAAGCAGTGCCTTGGGCCAATCAATATAGGCAGAAGTCACAAAAGAAACTCGAGACTCCAATACATCAAGATTGCAGCTCCTAACTGCATGGTAAGAGAGGAGGTGGCAGTGGGGCATATCCAAGCAATGATAGAGAAAGTGAAGAGGAGAAGGTGAGGAAACAGGAGGTGAAGATCACCAATAGGGAGAGCATGGGTTAGGTAATGGTCAGGGATTTAAATTTTAAGAATATGAAGATATCCATTGTGCGATACTATATTATGTCATATCATAGCATTTTACATCGTATCAAGTCATATCATATTAGTCACTCAAGCTTCATTGGGGGTTGGTTGAGGCCAAGGGAAGCCCTCGCATGGTCAAAATCCATCTCAAGTTTAAGAGGATGAGCCTAACACAATTCACTGGACAACTTTGTTCAGTTCCACTGGCGAGCTAATCTAAGCATCCGAGCTCCTAGCAGTCAAAAGTTAAGAACGAAGGATCATAATCTTGATTTCTGCATCCTAAAGCAGCAAGCCCAGTCCAAAATAATTAGTAAAAACAATATCGATCCTTTCTTTCCAAGGCCAGAAACTAAACCACCTTCTCAGCATATTTCTACATTAAAGCAGTACTTGGTACCCTTCACACAATCTTAACATAAATGAAGCCATTTTTCTATGGGGCAGAACAATCAGCAACATTTAGCCTTTATGAACTACAATAAACAAGGCATGATAGAGGTATTTCTTCTAACATCACTATGCTGTGATTTGATAAAAATGGGTTCTCATGATGAAAGCAAAACAGATTTCTATAGCTTGCCTTCCTACATAACCTGAATTATAAAGTTGAAAGGAGAAACCATAGAAAACCTTAGAAATCTATCTTTACACGCCAGAATAATCAATAGAAGACACTACATATACATGTATCATAAAGCATGCAAAGTCTGTTTACTTGAAGCATATATAAAGAATTGCCCATAACAACCAAAACTTTACATACCAACATAAGGAGCAGCACTGCAGCAATAATGCATTGAACTTGATAAAGCTCTGCAAGACTCCAGCCTTCATGAAACATCAAGTAAGAAATCATTTGCAAGCTGCACACTTATTAGTAAATTGCAAACAACATGGAGCTCTCAAAAAAGATCAGCATGTCAAGTTAATATAAGATATGACATAATGAGAAGGCAAAAAGGGCTTTGCGTCTTTTAACCAGTACTAGAGTATAGAAATTAATCACAATAAAATTGCTCTCCATGCTTTGATCATCTTCAAAAACTTTTCCAATTGCAGATAAACATTCTTGCCAGCATTCTGTCTGAATAACCTTTTATCTGCAGATAAGAGAAGCATGATCAAACCATCATGGTAGAGTGCTATCAACAAGGTTCTTACTGCAACTACAAATAAAATTAATTTTATGAATTACTGATTGTACCAAACAAAGATGATAAAATCAGGTTCTTCCTGGAGAGTCTGACCTGAGACATTTCCACCTGACAAAAAAAGGAAGGGTAGGGGGAGTGGATCTGGAACATAGGTAATACCTTTTGCTGCCAAATGCACACTTAGACCGTGCAGTCTACAAGATTAGCAGAACTACAGAAAGGGGAGATGAATTTCACCAAGCTCACAATTGAGGCAGTGACAATACAAAAATCATTTAGTACAGTCCTGGTGGAGCAAAGTAAGCGGGTCAACACCATGTGGTACCATTGGTAGTCACAAGCAAAAGCTGTCCAATGGCTTAAAAACAAAAAGAAATGACTCATAATAGGTTGTCCAAACAGTCAATTTTGTTGCATAAGCATAAGCAATGGGAAATGACCATTCAGTACAGTGACTGTATACAATACTATATGTCACGCCCCGAACCCAGTATCCGGGTCCGGTACGCGACCAGCTGCATGAGCCCTAGAGCAGTGCCCTAAAGATCATGCAAGGCCTAAGATGAAAAAAAATCTGATAATTCCACAGTTAATCACTTAATTCAAATAGATAAATCCAACATGTCCAAATAATCAAATTGGTTCAATTACCAGATCTTCAAATGCTCATCGGCATAAAAAAAAAAAAAACTAATTAACTAATTAATAACTCTGAGACTCGCACTCCGCGCCCAACCCATCAATATCTATGCATCCTGCAACTCTGAAAAGAGAAAGAAGAAGGGGGGTGAGCTTTACAGCCCAGTAAGAACTCCTACACATCCATACCAACACAATAGTAATATGAACTTGAAAACCATGACAAATCGATGCACATTTCATGAAATCATAAACCGGCTATCAAAAGGCTCAAATAATCAATATAAGTATGTACGTCAAACATCAATGAAAGTCCAGCCACATAAGAATGATATAGCATATGATAGCTCATAAATCTTTCTTACTGCTTTCAATGCCTTTTATTTTCATTCTATATTAACTCGATCTGAATCAATTATCTTTCCGACTTTGGGCTACATTCCGATCACGTTTTCGGCCCGTGATGGGGCAATCGATGGTATCACATTTCCAGCCTGTAACGGGGCAATCAATAATAACGAGATAAGCCCAAAGTCCATGTTAATCAATTCACAAACACACATCAATCCCTTTTTTCACTTTATTTCCGACCTAGACTAACCACGGTCACATTTTCGGCCCGTGACAGGGGCAATCAACATAACATGGTTAGTCTATACCACCATATCCATAAATCCAATTATGTAGGTATAGGTTATACGCATACATGCATCCATCATAATACCAATCACAAGCCAATACGATCAAAATACAATTTAATATAAAATTATTTTTGCTTTGTCTGGATCATAGCATATCATACATATATGGAAAGGGAAAAGGGAAGAGAAGACCCAAATAAACTCCCTTTCTCTCTCTCTCTTCTTCATTCTTTCCGACAGAAAGGGGGAAGATGCTTGGCAGCAAGCGGCCTACGGCCTGCGATGCCCCATGGTCGTCGGCCCGTGGCGGTGCCGGCGGTGCGTCATGCTCGACGACGGCCGGCTGAACGAAAGAAGGGACCAAGCCACCGAGAGCAGGATCGGTTCTCCTCAATCCGACAGCTTACTGGCCATATTCCCAAAGAAGTAATGGCCCAAAGATGAAGGAGAAGGAGGAGAGGGTGCTCACCTTGCCTCCGGCGAGTTCCCTCGGCTAGATCGGTGGCGAATACTCCGATCTCCTCTCACAGATTGCTTGCCGGTCAATCCTCCTATGGAAGGGCTCTTGGTTGATGCCCTAGGGAGGAGGGGAAAGGGAGTCTTTATAGGCAAGAATAAGGCTCAATTTAGGTAAGATTTGAGCCTCGTTTTCCTTTGGTTTTTTTTTTCGATGGATTCGGGAGGATGAAGATGGGTTTGAAACAGGGGAGGGAGAAGACCTGATTGGGAGTCTCCCTCCCCCTTCTCATGGTCGGATTGATACCCCAAGCCCAATAAAATGTGGGCCTTTATATTCTCCCCCCCTAAAAAAAATTTCGTCCTCGAAATTAGCATACCTGAGGTTTCAAATAGTTGTGGATGCTTGACCTTCATCTCTTCTTCGAGCTTCCAAGCAGCCTCTCTTTCGAATGATTGTTCCATTGTACTTTCACAAAAGGAATGGTTCGATGCCGTAGTACCTGATCTTTTCGGTCCATGATTCGTGTTGGAAACTCCTCATAGGTCAAATCCTCAGGAAGATGTAATGGCTCATTTGCTATCACGTGACTTGGGTCTGGGACATATTTTTTTTCAACATTGACACATGAAAAATATTGTGCACACTGGATAAAGCCGGTAGTAAAGCCAGTCGATATGCCACCTCTCCAACCTTGTCCAAAATCTCAAAAAAAAACCAACATACCTAGGGCTCAATTTACCACGAATCCCAAATCTCATCACTCCCTTAGTGGGTGACACTCTCAAGAAAACATGATCCCCAATTTAAAATTTCAGTTTTCTCCTTCTATTATCAGCATAACTCTTTTGACGACTCTGAGCTGTACGAAGTCGTTCTCTGATCACTTGCACCTTATCTATGGTTTATTGCACTATCTTTAGGTCTAATAATTTTCTCTCGCCCACATCATCCCAACAAATAGGAGATCCATGTTAAAACATTCCAAGTCTAAGACCAACCAAGGAATCATCAACCGTTAACGCTAAATTTAAGATACCCAAGATTCTTCCAAAAGTTGTCAACAATAGAAGAACCCACTGGTGAAAATTACATAGCTACCTCTAGATCATCCATAGAATCAACAACATTCTCCTCTACTGGAAATTAACTCAAGTGTTCCATCATAATACCTTTTAAATTAAATATTAATGTCTTTAACCAGTTTCAAAATAACTCAAACCACCACACTTTCACTACGCACTCTGATTTAATTCATTAAATGCTCTAAAGCCTCTAAATGATTTATGACTGAAATATCACTTTGTACTAGGAGTAAGAAAATCTAAATTTTAAAACTTTAATTGAGCAGAACCTCCAGATCTCTCTATCCTCAATTTATGTAGAGTATACTTACCATAACTAAGTCTAAAGCTATTATTCAAGTTTAAGGTCACTGCATGATCTCCACAACTTATAATCCAAAATATTTAGGTTTAATTAACTTTGGATTTTCTTAACAATTCGATTAGACAATCTAGATTGATCTTCCTTCCAACAGGATTTACTCCAAATTCAATGGGTTAAAAGTTACTGAGCCAATATCACTATGATTAGAAATTAACTCTATCAACCTTCAAATCTTTCTTTACCAAGATTCTTAATATGTATGATCAATGCTATATATGATAACTCACATAAGCATCTCAAAATCTAAATCTCTACTCAATGACAAAGATTCTTGGTTAGATCATAAATCTAGACTTTAGTTTAAATTACACATCCAATATTCTCTAACAATTATAAGAAAAATCCAATAAACTGATCCAAATATGAGAATTTAATTTACTACAATTTCCACCAATTTGCATACTCTATGGCCTTAAGAATTTAATCCACCGATAGGAATACATCTATTGCAATATCTAAGCATGCCAATACCAAATATAATCCATATGCAGATTTAACCTCGAAAAACAATCTACTCTAATATTATGAAAAATCTTTCTTAGCTCACTCCAATACTATGACAGATCCATGCACAAAGTATACTTCAAAAATTAGCAGCAAAACCAAAAATACTATTACATCTACACCCATATCAAGTTTAAACTTCCAAATCATTGACGCAATATCTAAATATGATATAACTGATATGCCATGGTTAACCTTCATACACTTACGTTAGGTCTAACCTCTCGTATCATGATCAGAGACAATTTATCCAATCTTTCCGTACTCATCGAATATCAAACCCAATACTTATATTTTATCACAATGCCGAGTGATCTTACATCTAAGCATTAAATTTAATTCTGCTACTTTATGTCAAGTTCAGAATGATCATAACCTCAAGATCTGACACAATTCTATCGCAATCCCTGGTGATCCTAAACTTATGCTTTGGTTCTAATTTTGTCACTATCCCCAATGATCTTAAACCTCAAATTGTAATGCCACTAAGGCCAGAGTCTCTAGTTGTCTTAAACCTTAGATTATAATATCATTCCTGTTACAATGTCAAGTGATTATAAACCATGGCTCTAATAGTTTTTCTATCATAATTGCCCACTCACCTTAACCTAAACCCTAGGATACCTTAACTTGAAGCTCTGATACCATTCTATCACGCCCCGAACCCAGCACCCGGGTCCGGTACGCGACCGGCCGCATGAGCCCTAGAGCAGTGCCCTAAAGATCATGCAAAGCCTAAGATGAAAAAAAATCTGATAATTCCACAGTTAATCACTTAATTCAAATAGATAAATCCAACATGTCCAGATAATCAAATTGGTTCAATTACCAGATCTTCAAATGCTCATCGGCATCAAAAAATATAAACTAACTAACTAATTAATAACTCTGATAATCGCACTCCGCGCCCAACCCATCAATATCTATGCATCCTGCAACTCTGAAAAGAGAAAGAAGGGGGTGAGCTTTATAGCCCAGTAAGAACTCCTACACATCCATACCAATACAATAGTAATATGAACTTGAAAACCACGACAAATCGATGCACATTTCATAAAATCATAAACCGGCTATCAAAAAGCTTAAATAATCAATATAAGTATGTACGTCAAACATCAATGAAAGTCCAGCCACACAAGAATGATATAGCATACGATAACTCATAAATCTTTCTTACTATTTTCAATACCTTTTTTTTCTATTCTATATTAACTTGGTCTGGATCAATTATCTTTCCGACTTTGGGCTACATCCCGGTCACGTTTCTGGCCCATGATGGGGCAACCGATAGTATCACATTTCCAGCCTGTGACGAAGTAATCGATAGTATCACATTTCCAGCCTGTGACGGAGCAATCGATAGTATCATATTTTCAGCTTGTGACGGGGCAATCGATAGTGTCACATTTCCAGCCTATGACGGGGCAATCGATAATATCACATTTCCAGCCTATGATGGGGCAATCAATAATAACGAGATAAGCCCAAAGTCCATGTTCATTTAATCAATTCACAAACACACACCAATCCCTTTTTCCACTTTATTTCCGACCTAGACTAACCACGGTCACGTTTCCGGCCCGTGACAGGGCAATCAACATAACATGGTTAGTCTATACCACCACATCCATAAATCCAATTATGTAGGTATAGGTTATACGCATATATGCATCCATCATAATACCAATCATAAGCCAATACAATCAAAATACAATTTAATATAAAACTATTTTTGCTTTGTCTGGATCATAGCATATCATACATATATGGTACAAAAGTATTTATATCATGCAGGTTGGCGTACAAGAATTCTTACACTTTGTTGAAAAACTCAGACAAACTAATCACCCGCCCTCATGGCGATCAATGAATTGGGATGCTCAGAACCCCGCTCAGCGTCCTCTCGTCCAACAAATTGTTTCCCTACAGAATCAACTCATCATTAAAACTTATCCAAGATATATGACAATCCAGAATCCTCAAAACAATAATCTCTCCGGATCCAAGGTTAGGGAGAGAACCCCCAACTAGAGAGAAAAGAAAAAAACATATAATAAGAGAAAAGGGAAAGGGAAGAGAAGACCCAAATAAACTCCCTTTCTCTCTCTCTCTTCTTCATTCTTTCCGACGGAAAGGGGGAAGATGCTCGGCAGCAAGCGGCCCACGGTCGGCGATGCCCCATGGTCGTCGGCCCGTGGCAGTGCCGGCGGTGCGCCATGCTCGGCAACGGCCGGCTGAACGAAAGAAGGGACCAAGCCACCGAGAGCAGGATTGGTTCTCCTCAATCCGGTAGCTTACCGGCCATATTCCCAAAGAAGTAATGGCTCAAAGATGAAGGAGAAGGAGGAGAGGGTGCTCACCTTGCCTCCGGCAAGTTCCTCCGGCTAGATCGGCGGCGAATACTCCGATCTCCTCTCATAGATTGCTTGGCGGTCAATCCTCCTATGGAAGGGTTCTTGGTTGATGCCCTAGGGAGGAGGGGAAAGGGAGTCTTTATAGGCAAGAATAAGGCTCAATTTAGGTAAGATTTGAGCCCCGTTTTCCTCTGTTTTTTTTTTCGGTGGATTCGGAAGGATGAAGATGGGTTTGGAACAGGGGAGGGAGAAGACCTGATCGGGAGTCTCCCTCCCCCTTCTCATGGGTTGGATTGATACCCCAAGCCCAATAAAATGTGGGCCTTTACACTATAATGAGTGTGAATTGAAGCCTTTAATTTCCACGTCTGTATGATGGACCCACAATTAATGATCCAACACTAATTTTACGTTAGTCTAGATGGAGAAGTCACCTGAAGCAGGCTGATAATGATCCAAGAAACTATAATAGGACTGGAATCACCCAACAGCTTAAGGTATCACTCTTATCATTTCTATAGAGGTACACTCTAGTATACCTTAGAAGAATCTACTTGCCGCAAAATAAAATGCAGAGTCCAAAGGACAAACCATAGTACAACAGGTAGAAAGTCCAAATTTGTATTCGACACAGAAAAATTCATAGCACAAAATAAAAATATAACAGTTTGAAAGGGATGTGTGCATTGTGAATCCAATAGATTGTAACTTTAAATATCTTCCGAAGCTGGCAGAGCATGAACTAATCAAGGTTGTGGAATAAAGTGTCGAACTATGCCAGAGTCCCTAATTTTCTTTCTTTCTTTTTTTGGTTAACAAAATCCCTAACCTTCTTAATGAACTAGCATTCTAACTATAAGAATAAATCCTAATTAAACCAAGATTTCGAAACACAAATCCTTTACAAGAATCCGAGGACTCTGTCCAAAAGCTTTTTAAAAATCAAAAAAAAAAAAATTCTTTGAACAGACTGGATTTCAAACAGTCGAGAGAGAATCTCATCTTTTCAGCGAAATAAAATTCGATCTTTAAAGACATGAACACCGCATGCAGACACATGATCCACCGCAACAGAGATTCCTCAGAAGAATCCAAGAACTGGAACCCTAAGAGAGAGAAAAGAAAGACCCTGATCTTTTCAACAAACCAGAATTCAAACAATAAAAGTAAAATCGTAAATGAGAAAGCGAAACAAAAAGCCGTCGGAAGAATCCGAGAACTATATCCAAAAGTCTAACATGAAAAGAAACATTAGACAGAAGAAGAAGCCCGAATCTTTTCAATGAAGATCGCACATGCGACACCGATTGAATCCCACGCCCCTCTAACAAAGATTGCAATTTCTAGGGTTCTTGATCGATTTCTAGTGTTCTTGGTTTCCTTTCCTTTTCTTTCTTGTCTGTCGATCCGGTGATGGATACCAATGGAGAAGAGATGAAAGGGAAAGAAGGAGTCAAAGATCTTTGAAAGAAAAGCGAGAGAGATGAAGAGAAGAAAGAGAGATTACCAGATGGGAAGGACGTCGCCTTAGTTGCCCTGGTGCTCTCCATCTCTCCGTCTCCTCTCTCGCTTTCTTGCACCTTTATAGCGAAGGTTCCGCTCCTGAGATCTTGGGACGACATATATCGGTTAAGCAGAGGCCTCGATTTCGTCGCCGCAAGTTATTATTATGCGGACGTTTTATAGACGGTATAGACCGCCACGTGTAACGAAAATATTTATGCGCAAAAGGCCTGGATTGGTTCGTCAAGATTCGTACCATGAACCATGATGTCCCTACCTCCTCTCTCCCTTCCTAGTGTAGTTATGAACTTGAAAGAATCCCCACTTGCTAATAGTTTCATGGTATAATTAACGCCCACCTTACATCTTATAGACATCCCAGTATTGCAATTTAGATGACACGCCAACGAAAATGACTCAATGGGAAACATCATTAAAGTTCTAAAAAACTTAAAATTCATATATGCATGAGATCTAGCAACACTCTGTAAGTAACAAGCATATAGTGACACAATAGATGAATGATAATTTTGTATTTCATGTTGGACATATTACTTCATGTTTGGATGATGTTCGTATGTATTAAAATATCCATTACTTCAAACATATTTTAGATTCAAACAGCATTTGCAACTATTATGTTTAATCCATGAGATTATCCAAATCTTGGCGATGATACGCAAGAAATTGTTTACAATAAGCAAGAAACTTGCTAGCATGTGAAACTTTTGCGCTGCTCATCATCACTTAACCAGCAATTGTTAGACAATGATGTGGCCTAAATCTAATCCGCCCATTACGGCTCGGCACGTGACGAGCATTTTGAAAAGATTTGAATCTGAAAAAATGTAACTTTTTCGTAGGGTCCAAACCAGAAAGGAGATTATAGCATCTTTGAATCAAAGTAAGGAAAGAAGTCACGACAGTCCCTTGATTTTCGCCTCCAAATCATAATAGATATATGCTCCCTCCTCTATATAAATAAGGCCAAGGGACTCCAAAAGAGGGAGAGAAAGCAACGGTTAGAGGTTCCCGAGAACAAACGGCGAGAAGCTCCAAAAAAGAAGCTCTCAAGACTCATGATAACAAGACGAGCTCTCATGGAGAGAAGCTCCCGTGGAGAGGCCTTCGAGCTCTCATGGCTACCTCTGTGCCTAACTCCTCTTCCATAACCATCCCCGCATGCTATCTCCTCTACATATGGGATATGCGTCCTTAGAGACTAGGGTAAGCATCCTTAGAGGCCGCCCTTCTATATCAACCGAGATCCAAGCACCGTGCGTATGACACCCGCATCCTTGGAGATTAGGATGCGAGTTTCTAGAGGCCATGCTCTTTTGTGCCACTGGAGACATGAGCGTCATGATGTAGGATGCGCGTTCGCCGACCGAAGCCATGTCGAACTCCTAGTCTGCGCATCTTTAGAGACTAGGATGCGAGTCCCTAGAGACCGGAATGCGTGACCACCGATCAGAGCCAAGCCGAGCTCCCAATCCATACTCCCAGACTGAGCTATTAGTCTGTGCTCCCAAGCTAAGCTCCCAGTTCATGTATCCTCAAAGACCAGGATGCGAGTCCATGAAGGCCAGGTTGCGCGTCTCCCGACCAGAGCTATATCAAGCTCCTAGTTCATGCTCCTAGTCTGCACATCCTCGAAAACCAGCATGAAGTCCCTAGAGACTAGAACGCCGGACTTCCGACTAGAGCCCTGTCGAGCTCCCAATCCATGCATCTTCGAAGACCAAGACATGAGTTTTTGGAGACTAGGACATGAGTTTCTAGAGACCGGGATGCGTGGCTGCCGACCAGAGCCAAACTAAGCTCCTAGTCTGCATATCCTTGGAGACCAAGATGCAAGTCCTTTGAGACTGAGACATGCATTTGCCGACCAGAGCCACGCCGAGCTCCCAATCCGCACTCCCAATCTATGCATCCTTGGAAAACTAGCACGCAAATCCCCGGAGATTGGGATAGCGACTACTGACTAGAACCATGCCGAGCTCGCAGTCCATGCTCCTAGTCTTTGTGTCCTTAAAGACTAGGATGCAAGTCCCTGGAACCGGAACACATGACCACCGACCAAAGCCATGTCGAGCTCCTAGTCTGCGCATCCTTGGAGACCAGGATGCGAGTTTATGGAGATCTGGATGCGACCGTCGACCAGAGCCAAGCCGAGCTCCCAGGCCAAGTTTCCAGTTCGTGCTCCCAGTCTGCGCATCCTCAAAGACCAGGACGCGAGTCCCTGAAGACTGAGACATGCGTCCGCCTGCCAGAGCCTTGCAGAGCTCCCAATATGTGCTCCCAAGTAGGGGTGGCAATCGGGTCAGGTCAGGCATAAACAGGTCGGGTCAAATACAGGTCGGGATAGAAAACTATAAATCTGAACCCGACCTGTTTATTAAACGGATCAGGAATTACAAACCTGAACCTGACCTGTTTATTAAACAGGTAACCTGACCCGACCCGTTTAACCTGTTTAATAAACAGGTAACCTGTTTACCCAACCCGACCCGACCTATTTAACCTGTTTGCCCAACCTGACCCGTTTAACCTATTTAGACCTGTTTAATCTGTCCAACCCAACCTGTTTAACCTGCCCAACTCGACATGTTTAGACCTGTTTAGACCCGTTTAACCCGTTTAACCCGTTTAATCCGTTTAACCTGTTTAGACCTGTTTAACCTGCCCAACAGTTAAACGGGTTAAACGGTTTAAACGGGTCAGATATCTAAAACCCGTATCCGACCCAATTAATAAACAGGTTAAACGGGTCGACCTGTTTACGACCCGAACCTATTTAGGCCAAACCCAAACCTATTTATGGCGGGTCAAACACGGGTCGGATTGGCGGGTCGGGTCATATTTTGCCACCCCTACTCCCAAGTCGCGCATCCTTAGAAACCACCATGCAAGTCCTTGGAGACCGGGATGCGCGACTGCTGACCATATCCATGCTAAGCTCCCAATACGTGCTCCTAGTCTGCACATCTTTGGAAATTAGGATGCGAGTTCCTGGAGACCAGAATATGTGATGCCGACTAGAGCCATGATGAGCTCCCGATCCACGTATCTTTGGAGATTAGGATGCGATTCCTTGAAGACTGGGACAAGCGACCATTGATCAGAACCATGCTAAACTCCTAGGTCAAGCTCCCAGTTCACCCGTCCTTAGAGACTAAGATGCAAGTCTCTAAATACTAGGACGTACAACTGGCGACTAGAGCCATGCCGAGCTCCTAGTTCGTGCATCTTTGGAGACCAGAACACGAGTCTCTAGAGATCCGGACGTGCAATCTCTGACCAAAGCCATGCTGAGCTCCTAGGCAAACCTCCTAGTCTGTGCTCGCAGTCTGTGCATCCACGTAGACTAGAACGTGAGTCCTTGGAGACCGAAATACGTGTCCGCCGACCAGAGCCATGCCGAGCACTCTAGGCCAAGCTCCTATACCGAGCACTCTAAGTCGAGTACTCCAAATCAGACACTCAAGGCCTAACGATCTAGGAAAATCATCCTACTCTGGTGTTTTTTATTTTCTTGCCATTTCATGCTGTTAATCCAAAGCCTGTTTGACTTAAGCATCAGAGGAGGCCCGGCCGGAGCCATCCTGATGGACCTTTCGCTTCTCTCTGTGTGCAAAACTGCGACTCTCTAAGGTAGTTGGCGCTCCGTTGTTTGCCATCGTGGATCGAGCAGGTTGTTCTGCACCCCGCACACCTCCAGATCATCAAAATATAATCGGGCATGATTTAGGCATCAACAGGCACATACACGAACCTGATCAAAGAGCATAAAAGATTGAATCCCGTTTTCTTTTATTTGTTTTTTAAAATAAAACTCCCGTTTTCCCTATTACTGGGCCCACCAATCCATCAAACAAACCAGTCCCACATCATAAGTTTTAAGATTTAGAAACATCAACCATAGTCGACTCGCAGATCTCCACCGTCGAATACACATCCCCCGATCAAACGGACGAGATGTTGTCTCTGAAGCTGGTGGACCGGGATTAACTTTCACGCGCCTCCTCTCCCAGGCTCTTTTGGATTCGGCAAAACTTGGGCCGACGGACATGAGAAGAATACGCCGCCCCCCTTCTTTGCCCATCCTTCGTCTTCTTCTCACGGCATCATTCGTCCTCCCCCCTCTTCTTCTCGATTCCCCGAAAAAAAACTGATCAAGAATCTAATCTCTAGGGTTTCGTTTTCGTCGATCAATCAATCTTGGAATCGAACGGCATCGATGGCGAAGAAGAGCAAGTCGGAGGCGACGCGGCTGGACGAGGTGGATCGGAGCGTGTACTCGACCTTCTGCGGCGCGGCGAACTCGCTGTCTCAGATCTACACGCAGGCGATGGCGCAGCAGAAGGTCGCCTTCCAGGCCGGAGAGCGCCACGCCTTGGTTTGTCTGTCCTCCCTTCTCCCTCTCACTCTTCTTGCTTTCTCTCAGCTTCTTTTGTTTGCCGATCGGCGATGAGATATGTCTGCCCCATATGCGCCTCTTTTCTTTGGCTTTCTTGTGTGGGTTTTTCGTTGATAATAATGGAATCCTTTTGTTTTTCCTTTTCCTTTAAAAGGAATTATGTTCTACTTGATGAATGGGTTTTAGTCGACGGAATAATCTATTTAGTGGGGCGTATCCTATGATTGTTGATATACTTTCAGATCCAAATCTTTTTTTCTTTTGTTTTGATTCAGTTGCTTGTTAGCTTTTATAAAAGAAAGGAAAATTTGTTGGTGTGTTGTTCGATTTTGCTTTAATCATGGGGAAATCTTCTGGTGCACGAGCTTCTCTTTGCTTAATAAATCTCAAGTGGCGATAAATTTGTCCTGCACTGTGAGGAATTTTTCCCCTCTTTAGTTACTGTGTTTATATTTGTTTCTGTCTTCTTCTTCTTTTAATGCTATCTTTCACAGATAATCCCCCCCCCCCCCCCCCCCCTTCTTTCTCCTTCATTGGTGACGGTCCCTTGGAGTATTTTTCAAATGCTGCATACCGCAATTAAAGGGGTGATAGATGAGCACTATTTCTCACTTTTTATTATGAATTATAAGCATGCTCTAACTAGAACTTGTCATTCTTCTTATCATAGACGTGGAAAATTGAAGTGAGGTTACTGGTCCTTTCTTGGATCAAAGGTTTTATCTACTCCAGTAGTGAATGTACTAGGATAATGATAACAGTAGACAACTCAGAACAATGCCTTTCTTTTTATGGATTTTTTGCCTTGAATCTATTGCAATTGAAATTTTTGTTTAGAGTGGATCCCAGGCTGTGCCAGTAAATTAATCAAGTGTGACTTTCATTTGCCTGTACTTTTCATATGTCAATTTTGATCTATATGGATTTTCTGTTTTATGAAAAATTCATAAGCAAGCTGCACTCACAAATTCAGATTAACTTCAGCCCTGATGAGCTCTTCACAAAGGTCTTGCCTTTTAGCTAGTAGTTATATAGTTTACTCCATTTTAATTTGGGGATGGTACTTTCAGTTTCAAAGCATTTTAATTTGGGGATGGTACTTTCAGTTTCAAGGTCTGTTTTGCTCTCCTGGGTTTTGTGCTCTCTTTGTGGTTGTTATATTGGTTATGCTGCATAAGCTTCTTACTGTTTCTGAATTTATGTTTTATGCAGGAAAAACTCTACCAGTGGATTCTGAGGCAGCATGAGGATGGGGCAAGGGTGACTGCAGCAGATGTCATGACTTATTTGCAGGTTTTATTAATTTCTTATTCTTTCAATTTGATATTTTTGTGGTTTTATGCTGTCTGATTTGACATATAGCTTTTAGTTTACCCTCTTCAATAATTACAGCTCAAGCTTCAAAAGTCTCTCTCTCTCTCTCTCTCTCTCTCTCTCTCTCTCTCTCTCTCTCTTCCTCTGTGTGTGTATGTTTCCCCTGCTTTAACTGGGACATATATTGTGTATTTTTTCATTGCACTTTTTTCCTTGGGTGAGCAATTAGTAGGAGCCTTTTTCAATCGGATTTAATTGTTGATTTATAAATTGTAATATAATTTCCTTGCCTATTTTGTGGGATTTTGCTTTTTGTGGGTTGGTTGTTTCTCTAACATAATTGGCCTAAGCACTCTAGGCTGACTGTCTTGTGATGTTTAATACTTCACGTTCTTTGTTTACGAAACTACAAGTTTTGTTGAAATTGGTCCTCGAATCAAGTCCCTATAAGGTATAAGGTTGTTTCTCTTGGGGGTGTTTAGGTGCCATTTAATTCTGTACAATGATTAGAAAGCTGGAGAGTTCAATCCTTGGATAGAATTGCCCTGGGTATGCTTTGGAATAGTTCAAGAAGAAGATGCATGAAAACAAGGTAACTGAAGATGCATAGCTTCTGTTCGAGAGTCCAGCTTTGATCCAACATGAGGTGGTTAATTCTGAGTATCTCGGGTGGATGGCATGTTATTTATAGCACGACAAGGCATACAAGTAGTCGTATGGGCTTGCACATATGATGCTTGATGAGTTATTCACTTTTCTTAGTTATGCTTAGCACTATAATGGAATCATGAATGTTAAACATAATACAAACCTGACACTTGTTAGTCCTTACAGTAATTGAATTTTATGATATTGGTTGCATCTTTCTAATCCATGTAAACCCATCATTTTCATTTAGATTGATTTTCATTGCAGCCATATGCTAGTTTGTGCCCACTTTGCATCTGTTTGTTGGAAGCACACAGTTGTGACACACTTAAAAGAGCAAAATGTTGGTTGCTCTTTTAGTTCCTTAAAGACTCTTGGGTTTTAGTGGTTCATGGGAGAAGTCCCTATTAATATGTTGCTCGAAACCTTGTAGATTTTTAGTTGTACATGGATGATTTTGACTGCCTTTTTGAGCTATTGTCATCAGTGTCCCTGAAACCTCAAGATATCTACCTCATGCACAATTTGTCTGATTTATTTCATGCGGTGGGAAAATGGAATAAGAAGTTGGAGCTTTTTGATGTTCAGATTCCCCATTACCTCTATCTCGTGGTGAATTAGATGGATGTAAAAGGGATGTCATTGGGTTGGGTCTAGGCAGAGCATATACAAAATTTAGAATAGGCTCAACGGAATGACATGGCTCAAAACTGTGTAAGATGAGGCCAGTGAATCTGTCTGTTGACATCCCTATGGACAACCATTTACTCTATGAGATCCAAAAATGTAATCTTGTACTACATCTATTTAAGCTGCTTGATTATTAATCTGTACCAGGAGATAGGTGTATCATCTTTAATTCCATAGCTTGTTTTATAGGACTCAGGCTTGCTTTATGGTGTGTTGATCTTTATAGCTAAAAGAACAAATGATTGTCTCTAAGTGGATGCGTAGAATCTATTGGATGTTCACTTGGTGACACTTCACTCATTTTATTAGTAGTTTTAAAATTTTAAGGGCTCCCTGGATCCATCGTTTTCCTTCAGTAAATCTGGGCTTTAGAAGTGGACATATGTCTATCATATTTTACATGTGGCACAAGCGAAAGCACAAATAAATACTATAATGAACCTAGGAAGATGCAGCATGATGGATATGGTAATTCCTTATTAGGTGTGATGAAAAAACCAGTGTGTCACCTTGAGTCCTTGTACTTGCAGTCACCTTTGGTTTGCACAAAATATCTGCAGCGATGCTAACAACCATTCAGCCAAATGCTTGTTTACTTGGTGCCAATTCTCCCATCATCCAAAAATTATCTGTTCGTTCTTCTGAATTTCTCAATCAAATGATTAGAAACAAAATCTTTGAAGGACTGTGCAAGTCAGATTCTTGTTTCTTATTGACCGTGACATGAATACTCAATGGTAGATGTGGCATCTGCCCCTCGTTGACATGTGTCGTATTGTTTTGTTAGCATCATTGTATTGTAGTTTGCTTTGTGGTGTTTTACAAGAACACTAGTTAGTGAACTAGTATAGTGAGATGGTTTGATTTCCTTTACATTTTGAATTTCCTTGGTTGCTTTAGTGTTTCTGATGACAAACAGGTTGTTTTTTCAATATTCTTAAATAGGAAAGCTTAGAACTATCGTGTTAACTGCATATTTTCTGGTATGTAGATCATATCAGACATGTCATGTAACTTGTTATGGTCTTGCAGCACGAGATTGATTGTGGAGGGGAGGATGTGTCAATGCCTCCAAGGCTGCAATTTCCTAGCCATCCTCAACCCACAATGCACTTTACGAACACAAACATCCAGGCCTCTTCTGGTGTTTCTGGACCAACAACTGTTGGACTTGCCCCACGGATTGGGCACTCTGATCAAACGAAGAACCCAGTTTTCTCAAATGCTCTCTCTGGCCCTGTTCCTCACAGCCTTCAGCCTTATCACCTAGCCCAGGGTGGAGGATTTTATCCAAATGGTGTCTTGCTAAATGGAAGTGGAACTCGGAACAATGAAGTTGTCTTTCCTAATCAAATCCGGGGCTCTAACTCCCTCAGCTCCAGCGACTTATCTATGGATATGCATTCAGATAGCCCACCTCATGAATCCTATTAATGTTTTTCAGTAAAGTTGCACCATTTCTTTGTTGTTAGTCTCAGTAACCCTATCTGCAGTTACTTCATTAAAACTCCATCCTCAAGAACTTGGTGAATCAAGAAGGTGCTATAATAGTGAGGTCTGCAGGCTGGAGTTTTTGTGGAGGCATCCAAAGTACATGTTTCTCATGAATCTCCCTCCACCCTCACAGCCAAAGCAATCTGTTAGTTCCAAGCTTACTTTTGGCCTCCTGCCGTTGGCCTAATTCCATGTTAAAAATGGCCCCATTTTGTTTTTTTCTTTTTTGTTTTTTTAGCTGCTTGTCTTTTTGAGTTGGATCATATGGATTTGGTGGACTTGGTAGATAGTATATTTGGTTTTCATGTGATGATCCTGTGAATCAAATAGGTATCTAACAAACACAGCTTGGTTGAAGCCTCATATTATGCACATGGATGCATGTTTGAAACAGGGAGACTTAAGCCTTTGGTTGATTGCTCAATCTGTTCAGCCTTGACAGCTTGCTGCAAGGAACAATCTGGCTGCATGTTATTCAACAAATGATGGTTTCAAGGGTTGATATGCATTTTTCTGGTTTAGTTTTTCCTATTGTGAACGCTGAAGATTTTAGTTGCTTCCTGTCGTTTAAGCGCTGCCCTCGTTCAATTTTACTCAACCGTGTGCTGTTTCCTATTGGGTCCTCTCTTGCTAGTCGCTTAGACTGGGGACTGTTTTTGGAAGCAGAATAACTAGTAAAGTCATTTAATGTCGTTATTCCTTCTTTTCATGACCACTTTTCAAGAAAGCCATAACGAGTGTTTTTACAAAGTTGTTACACAATTTTTTTTGCCTCTTTACTCAATCCAGGAATAAATTATTTTATCATGTAGAGGAGTAATTTTCCAGAATAAAGACCATCTGCTTATGTTTTAGTATTTATCTTTTTATTGCTAGGTTTATATGAGTCGGGTGCTACTTAGAGGCCTTTTTTTTTTGGGTGTAATTCCAAATGCTGTTATATAAAATAAATTACTAGGTGGCTCAGTTATAAAGGAGAAATTATTAGGTGGTTCAGATCCACTGTGGATTCAGGATGAAATCATTCTAGCATGTATTACTGTTACACCTAAAGAAGAGAGAGAGAGAGAGAGAGAGAGAGAGAGAGAGAGAGAGAGATTATCCGCGTAGATTTGGTCCATTTAATAATTTCTAGACAAATGGGTCTTTTTGGCCGGTGGGGGATAGAGATTCTGGCACTCTGTCGTAGTTATTGTAGAAAGGTATACCTTTCCAATTGCAATAAAGCAGACTTTTGCTTGATGAAGGAACTGAAGCAAGGCCCTGAGCCAGTACTGAAATTGGCATACTTTTTTTTGAGTTTTTAAAAATATTTAATCGATAATCATTTTTTTAATTTTTTTAATAATTTTAAATTTAATTTTTTTAAAAATTTTTTAGTATTTTTTTATATTTTTTGATGTTTCGATGATTCCGGCTTAATCTAAATGATGCATTTTATTGTTATAAAATGATACAAATCATAAAATGATTAGTAAAATGTTATATGCTACAAAAAATAATATAAAATATTTTCAAATCAAGTAGTGACATAAAAATTATAAAATGATACAATCAATTACATGCATTTAAAGTACAACATACATACAGATATCTAAAATTAGGTCGAGTGATGATGGCTCTCGTAGATATCTAGATCATCAGCATAGTCATTAGGCACATCAACCTACCCTTCTAATCAAGCAATATTATAGTCTTGTATATTCATTTCATAAGGAACGCCGAATTATAAGCACTCTCAAATCTCTCGTTGAAGCTTTAGCTCTGAGAAGTGTTTTTTGGCTAATAATACGACTATGGAGGGGCCTATCTGAATATGCCGGCAGCAAAATTCGATCTGTAAGATACTCTAGGATGCATAGGATAGTAGCTATAGGAAGATACCTCAAACGCACCATATCCATATCTGTATTCGTATGGGTTATAGACTGTCTGTGGTTGCAAATAATAGGATACGGTATATGACTTAGAACATGATATATCTATAGATTCTACTCCACGTGTGAGGTCATCTGCAGCTGCATCGTGTCCTCCTGAATGATCTTGAGAAGTTCGTCTTCTCGAACATTTCCAACAGCCACCTGATGCTTTAAAAACACCAGGTGGATCCATAGTAACAACCAGGTTTGGAACCAGGTTGACTCGGTGCGAATCAGTCGGTGCGTATTGAGTCTGCACCAAACCGGTCGGTTCCAGCTAGTTCCGATCGGTAAGGGACCAGTCCGGCCGGCTTGGTATAGGTTCCGACCGATACGGGGCCGGAACTGATATTATGAGGCGAACCGACCCAGTTTCGCACCAAGTCAGCTTGGTATTGGTCGAATAGGGCAGTTCGGCTCGATTGAGGTGATGTTGTTAATCTATTTGTTTAATATCAATATTATCATGTTTCCAAGAAAAAAGAAAAAGAAAGAAAGAAGAAAACAAAAAACGGAAGCACAATCTACTGCATTGCAAGGGAAAAAAAAAATACTCTTATCTACTTATTTGGAGGAGCACTCGTTTTCTGCTCAGCATTCTGCTCTTGCTCTGTTGGATATTTTTCTCGCGGGAAATTTCGTAAGTAATTGATACCCAGATATTTCCTAAGGGGCCGGTGCCGATGCTAGCCACCTGTACCTGTGTTTCTGGCAGCTGGGAAAGAAGAGAGGAGAGGAAAGCAAGCAGAAGCTGTGGTAGCTAGCAATATTACAACGTTCAGGTTTGCATTTTCTTTGCTTAAACTTTCTGAGAATGTTACTGAAACCTGGATTAAATGCTAAAAATCTTTGGATGGAGCCTCTTGAGGAGAGGGATCCTCATTCTCCAGCCATGAGGAGTAATTCAGCTGATCTCTGCTCAAGAAGGATACAATAACCGTCACCTTCAGATACAGTAACTGTCGGGTGCTGAAAAGATTCCAGAATCATCTTTGACTTTTCTATTCCTCTCAAATAATAATAATAATAATAA
This sequence comes from Phoenix dactylifera, assembly GCF_009389715.1. NCBI lineage: Eukaryota > Viridiplantae > Streptophyta > Magnoliopsida > Arecales > Arecaceae > Phoenix > Phoenix dactylifera. The sequence continues at coordinate 21,015,295 of NC_052399.1, forward strand.
TAAGATCGTCCGAGTCGCCTAATTTTTCTTTTTTACTTCAGCTCTTTCATCGGACCACCGGCTCTTTGGATGGCGGACCAGCCTCACTTTTGAGTGGAACACTCGAGTGAGGCTGTAGAGTATCAATTAATGCGGCAGGTGAATGTCGACCGATCCATCTGGCATTACTGTATCAGAAACAATTTCCTTCTCATACAGTGAGTGGGTTCTATGCTTTGCCTTAACCAAGCACTGAATGCGACACAAATAAAATTAGCGCACCATAAATTACAAAAAAGAATTGTGATCATCCAGTCCAGACTCGCATTAATCTCCACCTCGTATTAAAAGCCGTGTCCCATGACGGACAAGTAGCGTTACTATTATAAAATAAAAACTGATGTTCATCCTCCATTGTTCGGCAACTTTTCGTGTATTTGACAATGATGAAAATGTGTTGCTATCGCATCTGACATGAGAAAATTATGACCGTTTCTGCCTACAGGCATTCTTCAAAACAAATTAAGTTAAAAGAAGTTAATAACCGTTGACTTTTGCAAGTTTAATCATGCAATGCGAAACATCATGATAGAGCGTGCAAACTAGGTTGCCAAAAGCCTCCGCAGTTTGCAATCCATTGTCATCAGACCTGCAGGTGAGTGCCAGAGATCCACGGGGATCTCAACAGGTAAGAGGGCAGCCTAATTCCTTGGCAGCAGCATCGAGGAAAGCAAGCGTCAAGCCAGTTGCGCGCCTGCTGTGAGCTTCCCATTTTATGCATTTCTCGATGTCTGCATGCCAGTTGACGATACCGACACTCAAGCATCCGTAAGAGGGATCGCGGAGGCCCTGGCTATCCCCATGCATAAAGCTAGTGGACTTGATTGGGTTACTGTACATTATATCTCGAAGAACTGATGTGCTGAGAGCACGCACATGTGCGCTTGGATGAGAGAGGCAACGGATTGTGGCTGATAGACGACACTGCAGACGATGATTTGTGAATCATATTGCTTAAAAGTGCATACCTACACAAATGCCGGTTGATTGGAATGAGTGAGATAATTACCTTCAGCAGATTTGAGAGCCCATCTGCAACTGCCAAGCCTGATTCTCCCCAGTTGGCAACAAGAAGAACTGCTCTAGCTGTTGCTTCCAAAAGCTGCTCATGTTCATATAGATGGGAGCATGATCTCAGAAATAAGAATCATAAGACACAAAGCAATAACCCATGTCTATAATGTAATTCAAGAATGTTCACAAACAGAAATACATGCTCGAGGCATTAGACATCAGTTAACCTGATAATAGCAAAAGATTTTAATGGAAAAATAAATAATCTAAAGAGAGAGACCCAATGTATCAAAAAATTTTACTGAATCAAACTTTGATGAACAATATCATATATCAATAGAAAATTGACACCAGAAAGTCAGGGCTTGACATTTGCAACATAACCATCGGGTGTCGTCCCAATGTAGTTCATATAGACTATTTGTTTAATTTTGTTGAAAAAAATAGTTCATTCAGGCATTACCTCTAGCTGTGGCAAAGTGCATGCTTCACCATCAACAAGCATTCCATCTGTAGCACGTAGAAGAAGATCTGAAGCACTCGCGAGAATTATTAGTGCTTCTGGGCTATCATGATTCCTCAGAAGTTCAGCAATCAACTTTACAATTCTCTGGTTGATTCTCCACATTCTCTGACCTTGTTCATCATCCCTTGCAATCCAGGGCTGCAAATCCTTTTCTGCCTGTCAAGAACACGAGAGTCCACAAAAGTGACTGAAAAAAATGGGACAGCAGAAATAGGGCAAATACGATTTAACTAATCTACTGACTAAGAATCTGAAGATAAACGAGTTTTGGACCTGTAGAACGATAGCAGTTGATGCTTTTGTTGGTGATGCTGAAACAACATCGCAAAGGGCATCTACTACCTATACATAATGGAAAAGATGATCAGTCTGACTAATCTTTGAACTGCAAACACAGCAGTTTGTGAGTAGATGGAGGGAGATTTAGTTGGCAAACTTCCGTACTATATATGACAAGATGAAATTCATGTTTGCAATTTCTTTATTTACTTGGACATTGGAACACTATGCTTTATTTTTGTTTCTACGTGAATCTAATAAAGATAGTATGCTACTTTAACTCAAGAAATCTACTTGGATGGGTTGCAAGCAGCTATTTTTTAAAAAGAAAAATCCACATATACATAATCACATGGTATGGAGCAAGCATATTGTTGTATACAACAACTACAAAAAAAACTATGCAAAAATTGCTCTAAGAAATTCCTCGAACAAATGAGACTAGCAGCTTGCTACAATAGATGCTAGATCCACTTATTGTAATAGAGTTGAAGGGAAAAGAAAATAGACGAAGTGGTGCATGAAGTGACATCTAATTTCTATGTGCCTTTACTGCTCATGAATAACCAGGTGCCCTTTTTTTAATTACTATCACAAACATAAGGGATCATGAAAAATGAGAGTAATGCTCAAGTTAGAAGATGTCAAGACCAGGTGACCTCCACATGCAACGCATGATAAGGGATCATGAAAAATGAGAGTAATGCTCAAGTTAGAAGATGTCAAGACCAGATGACCTCCACATGCAATGCATGATTTAGCTCATGTACATAGTCGAACTCTTAGAATTTAAGATGCAATACAATCACTTGAGGCACTGATGGATTTGCCAAACTGACTAGGAACCATAATGCTGACGTCCCAAAATCCAGACATGAATTATATGACAATACATGCATTGAACAGTGAAGATGCAAAGCACAAAGCAATGAAACATAAAAAACACCAGAGAAGACAACTGATATTGGTTATAGGATAGAAGCCTTCTAGATACAAAGCATTAGGCAGTGAATCAACGCTATAGGTGGATCAAAGAGATTAGTGCAATATATTAAGACAAATAATGCATAACAAAGATAGTTGCCAGAACAAGCAGTACAAGTACAGGGATTCTGAACCATCTAAACTCTTGCTATATTTCCACTTTCAGTCTAATCTTTTGATCCTACTGTGTTAATCTTTATCATATCAAATGATCACAGTTTTGAGATAGGAAAGAATGTACCTGTCTCCAGCCTTGATGAGCAGATGTACTTTCTGCTGTCATTTGTGTTTCTGGTGCTGCAATTAATTTTTGCCATAACAATGAAACAACAGAGAAACATAATTCCTGTTTCTCTGCAAGAACAGATCTTAGCAGAGCTTGTGCACTGCGGTTGCATCCTCCATTTCGATCCATTGTGAGAAAGTTCGCTAAATCTGTTGCATCCATTCGCAGACTTGCTATATTTTTCCCTGATCTATCTACAATAACATCATTTAATATAATTTCACATGTTAAAAATGCTCGTGAAGAACTATCCTTAGACTCTGATGACGAAGGATCCTTTAATTCAGAGATGCTGCAACTTGCAGAACTGGATTGTCCTCTGACACTGAAATGCACCAGATCATCCTTCCGTACTGGCACATGCACCAAGTGTGCCTCAAGGGGTTCTGCCTTGTCAACTATGGAGGCAACCATTTTTCCATGTATGTCAATAAGGTGATAAAGAGAAGATGCCCTAGTAGAAATCTCAGTGTCCCACTTGCAATGCATTAGAACAGAGAGAGCATTCATGCAGACTTTGGAACGTCCAAATAACTCAGAAACATGAGCAGCAACCATAGCTGCAGCCACTATCTCATTGGAACTGTAACTCCATGATGTACCAACAGATGATGGCTTCAATGAGAAAAGGGCTTCCAGAATTCCGAGGATTCTACGAGTGTGACAAACAGCAGAAAAAACACTATTCTGTAGCTCATTAAACACACCATTAGTTTTTAATGTTTTGGTCATCTTTGCAGAATTTTTAGAATCTGAATGTGTACCATTTTTCGAAACCAAAGGGCACAGTTGAAGTTCACAAGCCAGAGCACATACAGCAGCCAGCACATAGGAATCAAATGTTGCAACGGGCCCTTGTTTTCTCTTGTTTCTGTTTTTTTTAGGTGCTTTCCCGTTAATTATCTGTGGCCCCTCAAAGTTCTCATCAAGCAAAAGTCTGTCACTACCTGCTGGTCTTTTACTCCCATTGGGCAAAGCCTCGTGACTGACGCAAACGGTTAGCACGACGAACAATAGGCGGGAGGCAAGGTCCGTGGATGCACAAGATTCCAGAAATAGTGAATGAATCATTGTATGAAGCTCAGCAACAGCAAGGTTCTTCATTGTAGACCATATACTGCCATGAGCTCTTGATTTTCTTTGTTGATCACCAGAGGTTTCTGGTGGAAAGGTTCTTCGCAGTATAGCTTCTACAGTAGCCACAAAGATCCTCATGAGGCATGCTTCAGATGGGCTTCCACGTGGGAGATACTCCAATACTTTTAGAAGTGGCAAGTACAAATTCCAAGACAAGGTAGGAGGTTGCAATGGGGTTGCAACTACAATTTCTGGCAAATCAACAGCCGAGGAACTCAGAGGAAGCAGGCCATATGCAGCTTCCCATATGGTGCATATTCTCCATTCAACATCAGGACCATGGGCACATAGCATAGAAGCAATTCCTTGTGCAGTTGCCTCAACAGTGGCTTCAGATGCAGGAACTTCTAGCTGATCCAATTTCAATAAGCATGGATGGATGTTAGGCATAAAACAAGCAACATAAGCTAGCTGAGTCAGCATATTCTTAAAGCAGATTTCGGGCACATGGACAAATAAATCATGGTAGTCAATAATTCAAAAAATATGAAACTGGTAATAGTACAAATCCTTGACTCTTAAGTGAAAAAAATGCCAATAATGCAAAACGACTTAAATTACCTGTTTTTTATAGGATGATATGTAGCCACCTAGAGGTTCATGCTGGACTTGAACTCCTTCAGCATGTCTTAGTGGAGGAAAAAGCAACGCAGGCTGTGAGAGTATGCGGAAAAGTAAAGCAGCTGCAGCATCTGCTGCAATACCAGCTCTCATGGACATTGCAGTGCCAATTGCTCGCAAGAAATGCAAATGCATCCAATTTCTTGGAAGCTACAATATGAAGAACAAGAAATTCAATGACTATATACTTTGCAATCAGAAATACTTCATTGACTTAATCAGCTATAGTGATGCCACCTTTTCTCGTGGAACAGGATGCCACATTTTGGATGCTAAATGGAAAACAATATAAAATATGAAGAAAAATTTGTACTCACACTTTATTTATACATAAATAAAATTTAGAAATGTTATACATCAAAATTCATGGAGATGCTGTACAGCATACTTACCAGTTACCCCAAAATTAGAATAATTGTAAAATAATAAAGGAAGAAATAATCTTTTATCTCTGTCTCCACAGGGCAAGGGTGGAGAGAGAGAGAGAGAGAGATTCACCAGTGGTAATATACAAAGAAGATATATACCAAAGTACCTACATTTCCATTTGTTAAATTTGGTGGTTAACCTATTACGCAAAATATATGTACAGTGGGTTGTAAGTGATTCTTTATATTAGGGCAACAATGTAAAGTATTCCATATATAGAATATATCTAAAACCCTTCTTTAAACTTACTGGGAATCTACTACCAAAGAGTTTGCTAAGAAGGTATTGAATACGGCCAGTATTATGGGCCTTCATCAAAAAACCCATAAGCTGCATCGTAGATGATACATACAGAAGGGAGATGCGGTATGAGGATGAAACCAGCTAATGTAGTGGAAATTATCTAGATGGGCTGTGTCATTCATGGAAATAGGAATAGCCTAATCTAGGTTATATTCTGATTGTCACAATATAAGTGATTAGACCTCTAAGTTCCAGCATTCACGAAGCGATTATAGTAGGCAAATGGTCAAGGTACTTCCTGCATGGTGCCTAAATGGTATGCAGCTACTTACTGCTGATCATTATTGAATAAATGTTAGACGATATATAAATTTATAGTAATATATAATGGAATAAAAAAATAGAAATATCTCAATAGAAATCAGGAAAAAATAAGAAAAATTATAGAGTTCGAGGGATGCATATCTAGAGATTGGGCTTATACCGGCCACAAGGGTACCCACTACGCAACTTGAAAGCTACATGCAAACATAGACTAGAAACTATGCAGGGTGGTGAGGAGGCTGCACATGCATATGCAATCACATAGACTGCTTTTTAAACAGTACTAAAAATGAATGTCCACAACTTAGGATGGTGCAACCAAACAACATCCACAGTTAAGTGACATCTAGAAGTAGCGACTAGAGTGGTCAGTGGTGCTTGATAGGATGCAGGAGTACAAATGAGTCTCATCAGCCAGTTCAAATATTGCCAACTCCAAATGCAATAGAGGAGGACTACGAATCAGTCCCTGAATAGGCTTGAACTTAGGGTGAACCCATTAGTGATCATGGCACCAATAATATATTTTGGCTGCATAAGGAAAGACTGGATCCCAGAGTCAGCAGCTCATGTTGGTGTTGGAACATTAGAGCACAAAACTCTTGCATCAATTGTTCAACCAGTTATATAAAACAGAATAACTGCTGCCCACAAACCCCAATCAACACTACAAACCCCTCTCAATTGCTATAGGCAGGACAGATAGTCTGAAATCTTCTAAGCTATCAAAAAGTTGGCAAGCTGGGGACATATGGACGATCAAATGATGTCATCAAATACAACTAGATAATTTTAACTTAGAAAAGGCTTTAGATCCCAAACAACAATATAGCCCCATAAGCACACTAAGGAAGATAGCTACAGAAGGGATAGTTATGTGAGAGAATACTGATGGGACCAAAATGCGCAACAAGATGAAAGAAAGGCAGTCAAACCTTAGCAAAAAATGATATAGGTGAAGACTGGTACTTTTCTTCCAACAAATTGGCACTTAGATCAGATATATTGACATAGACCAAGAAGGCCAAAGAGCAGCAACCATTAATAGAAATGCAACAGGTGAAGAGCACTTTTTCTCCAAATTTATACCTAGATCAAATACATCAACATAGCCTGATACGTCAGGTCCAAGAAGATGGGTCCACAAGGTAATAAACTGGCATCCAGTTGCTTGTACTAATGAGTTAAATGTCAAAGGTTAAATAGTAACTGGAATTCAGACAAGCAGTAGCCACAAGAATGAAGGAAGATAGAACCAAATGTGCTACAAGGTCGAAGAAAGGTAGCCAACCACTAGCAAAAATGCTAAAGGCGCACATTGGCATTTTTGCTTTTCCCCCAACAAATTTGATCCTGTCAGATGAGCTTTGTCACATGATTTCCTAAAGAAAAAAAACATTGATAACAGACATATCTCAAATAGAGATGGAATTCTCCTAATGATTAAAAAGATGAGAAAATTATCAAAGAACATGAGCAGTATGATGAAAACAGCACAAAGAAAGATAAAATAGGCAGTAATTTTTCCAACTCTAAACGAAGGGGAAGGGGTAAAATGCATTAGGGGACAGTGGATTATCAAATAGATATTTTCAGGTCAATAGGATGTGAGAGTTCCAGTCAGCTGCAAAAACAATGAAAACAAGGAAATTTGTCCGAAAAAAGAGTCTTTGAATCTGCACTAATAGCAGACAGGCAATGAGGTGAGAAGGAGATGGCAGAGTGCAAGACTAACTTCAGAAGGGGGAAAAACAAAAGGAGCCTCGACAGTCAAACATGCTGGAGAAGTGAAAATAATAGTTAATCCAACTCATATAAAGAAAGAAAAGGAAATCAGACCCTAAATTCAGGCTACTGAAGTGGAACCGATCCTCTGATTTGATTCAATTCCAGCAGTCAATGGCCATTGGGCCATTACTGTTTAACAGATTCTGGCAAAGTGGTTCATTGAAGTTGGCAAGGGTAGCATTACATATGTCTTAGTGCAATGATCAAATTTAATGGTAGAGATTATGTGAAGAGACTGAGTCCTGCACATGCTTCTGTCAATTCTCATGTAATAGTCCTGAGCACATATTTGAGCTATTGTACAACGAAACTTGAGTATGATCATAAATACAGAGAGAGGCATCAAATTACATTGAGACAAGGCTCTAAATGTACCATTGCAAATTACAATGTACTAAGTTGTCCAATGTGTAGTATACAGGGACAATACAAGAATGTATAATTTATACATTTGTAGAACAGTATCTCTAAAAGAAACTGATTACATACTATATGCTTTACATACCTAAGATACAACATATCTGATGAGACATTACAAGTTACTAGCATCCATCTTCCCATATGCATTCATGCCAAACTGATTTGAGAGTGTTTGTGAGGAATAATGTTTAAGCTTTACTCATCTAACTACTAAACAAATTGAAAGGAACCTTTTACCTGCTTAAATTATGTGGTGCATCTGGTCACAAATGGTGAATCTCCAGAAGCCATAAGTAAAAACAAGTCCAATCTTTTTCACGGTGTAGTACTAGCCTAAACAATAATATTTACAACTATAAAAAAAAGAAGCATGTACTATCACATATTCGTAATGGAGTAAAACCAGCAAACTTATCATTAAATTGGCATTTAAGTGGCAAAGGGAATAATTATATGAAGTACAGAAACACTGGATAGATATACCACTAGAACAGCATCATATCACATGGGCATGGTTCAATTTCATAGTTCTACACCTACCCTCATTCCACTTGCATAGTCCTCAGCTGCTCTAAGGAGTTCAACAAGTTGCACTGCAGCATCAAGTGCATCTGGAGCCCATGAGGGTGGTGCCTCAAGGAGTCCAAGAAGCAGCCTCTGTGTAGCACTTGGAGTAGCAATTGCATAGTACCTGACTCAGAAAATTTCAGTTGTATATAAAAAAAAATTCAAACATTATAACATGAAAATAAGTTAAAGGTTCAAATATCCACCTATGAAATAAACGAGCATATGGCTCAAGAGCAGGCAGCCCTGCAACTAGATGCTCATCTAAGGCAGTCGTAGGAGGAGGAAGCAAAAGTGCAGGAACAGCAGCTGCTGTTAAATTTGCAGTTTCATAGCGAGCTACTTCCTCATCACAGACACTCAATATGACTCCAGCTCCATTAGCCACAGCCCATCGAGGAGTGGATGGCATAAGTTGAGGATGCTTTCCAGACCCACGACTACAAGCTAGCATAGGCAAAAACTTAAAAATGATTACTAGTTTTACAGCATATGCTCAATTTCAGAACAAGACATGTCTTACAGACAGGATATAGTACAACTATGACAATGTAGTAAGAACTGCTAAGCCTGATATACATTGCTGGCCCTTTCCCAATTAGCTTGAGCTTTTGGGGTCAATTAGCTAGTTAACATGGCAATGGAGCTCAGATTTGCTAGAGTTCATGAGTTCAGATCCCTTGAATTCAGTTATTTATTTATCCCTAGTTATAATAGTTTATCTTTCTCAGTTATTTTTCTGTGTGTCATCCAGGCCGCATGCGAGTGGGGGAAGTTAAATTTGATATACATTGTTGACCCTTTCCCTATTAGCTTAAGCTTTTGGGGTCAATTGGTTAGTTAACAAGAACAACCAAAAGATTCAACTAATAGTCTGCAAAATCTATGAAATATTTTCTGATTATCCCATAAAAACAACTATAAATGCAATGAATATGGATCAGTAAATAGAACCAAAAAAGGTCCCAATTGCATGCAGAAATTGAAGCAGAAAACTAGAATACACAAGAATATGGAAATCTCATGTATCCATAAGATAAACAAGATGAATAAAACTTATACTGAAACATTCCAGTGATAAAAGCAACAATCAACTCCATTAACCAGCTGCAGGATAAAAACAACAAGTACGAAAAGGAAAAGCACATAAAGAGGACTTAAGTGTCAAGCTAGCAGAATAACAAAAATTAAAGGAAGATTGGACTTGCTAAAAAGGACATTGAAGAATCTATAGAAATAACATATTTTTGTTCCATTAATTCTGTCATTTACGAGTAACAAAATGAATCAAAAGCAACTAGCTAATAGGCATAATGAAGCAGTGGTTCAACTCTCAGAATGGTACTTATATACATATTTTCATAGAGAAGGATGTTGCTGTACCTGCATGCATGTATCCATATGACATTACCTTGCACGACGACAATCTAATGTAAGTTAGCATGTTGCGCAGATGAATATTATATATCAAGCAATGATCCGGACCCTTCCACAAATGATTACAGAGAGCCATTTCACTCTCTACCATAAGCTTCACTTGTTGAAGCAAACTGAATCATCTGTGGTCTCCAACCATTCATCATTGAGATTGATGCCAAAAATCTGAAGACTTATTTTTTCCTGTTAGATAATAATTATGCAAATGGACCCAATTCCATCTTGTAAGAATTGCCATGAGATATTGCTGGATATTGGAATTCAACTTACCATCCTAGACTCTGATAGGTTTCCTGTCTGTTGGCTAGCTAGTGCTTTCTCACTATGATATTAGCAACCTAATTAAAATTTTATCCAGATTTCTCAAACCTCTACCTGTTCAGATCTTGCCATGATATGCTCTCATGTTCTAAATTTCACATGCCCTGATGCTCTATCCTGTTTCTAGCTGCACCTGTTTCAGAATCTTGATCTACTCAAGCCAGTGAAGTAGGATTATTTCTCATGTCTCATGATTTATTTGAATATAATCACCAAATTCATCTATAAAGGAGAAGGATACAACCACAAATTTACTCCTCTCTTAAAATCGATGTTTTTCTGTATAGCTTTCTCTTTGTAGGAGTACCAGTTTCATGCTTTAACAATGGTTTCCCAATTGAATTTGCTCCCATATAACAATTGTCACATTTCTTGTATACATGAGCTAATTTTGAAGTTGGAGTAAGGAACCTGTACTCTAAAACACCTTAATAATTTTAATGCATTATATAGAGAGAATTAGGCTGGAATGCTTTTAGGAGCAGTAAATTCCAAATGCTTCCTAACAGAAATCAATGAAGGGTCTCTCAAAATAAAAATCAACACCATTGATCATGATCTAGGATGTATATTTAGAAAGTAGAAGTCATTTATTTTGGAGCTGCTCGCCTATACATCTAGGTAGCAAGGAAATGAACAATAGCAATATAGCTAGTAAGCAAGAACATAGTATAAATCATTTAATTTGCAATTCTAAACTATTGATCTTGATCTAAATATTTCAAAAAGTATGCAGAAAAACATCACAGCTCTTTTGGATGTTTTTAAGCTATATATGAAACTAAAACATGATATCATGCCATTAAAATAATTGATTTTGTTGTCATTTGACAAATGAGTAAAAGCCCTTAAAATCCATGACCTTTTGTTTCTAACTATTCTAGATATCATAGATCGCAATCAACGTTGCTGATTTTTATTTTTAAGGCCCGTCAATGATTTCCATTAAGAAGCATTTGCAGCCAATTTCTCTCAAAAGCACTCCAGCCTAAATATATACGCACACATGTATCCCCATAACTTTTTCTTTCTTTTCTCATGTTTGACACTTGGATACATATCATACAACAATGGAGGGGAAAAAGCTCCAATGGATATAAAAGTATAATAGGGGCCCTTATGAGCACAAACTAGTCCTTATTAGCTCATGCTCCTCCACCAAACCAGCACATTGCGGTACAAAGCCAATACAGATTGGCACCATCCAATATGCACAGGATAGTATTTTTGCACTTCGCACCATGCACATATTAGGTTGGCACAATATGTACAAACTAACATGGTTAGCTCCTGATACCTCTAATAAGATTTAGAACCATTGCGAAATTCCAAGATAGTCCATTCTAGGCATCTAAATAATCATCCCCAAGTTTCCTTTCAATTCTTGACATCCTGATGCCACTCATACAACCAAAGGAGTCCTATTTTTACTCAAGCACACACAAAAAAATTCCAATAAGCAAGGTATTTAAAGGATTATTGAATAGGTGCATAAAGGGTCTGGACTGAAACTGACTAAACTATCTGTAACTCTAAATCCTAATTAAGGTTCCCTAGGAATCAACCCCAATGCCTTATCCAATAAATCATCATAGTTCCTAGTTCCTCCTATTTTTTTATCTTAATTTATTGATTGCATAGGAATGGACTGATCATTGCTACAATCCAGAATTATTCATGAACATACTTCTCTAGATCTCATTACAGTTTAAAGACACTTCAACTATCTCTTTTCCTAAAGAATAGAATAATGAATCAGAGGGAAAATAATAATCATATAAAGGTATAGAAAAATCATTTCTAAAAGTTAACATGCATTTCAATCTCCTGTTGCTTGCAACATTAAACATCTATAAAGGCTTTCACTTGATCCAATCATCAATCAACTCTATATGCCATTCCATTTTAGTAAAATCTAACAAAAATTAGCAGCTTAAACTTGTAATAGAAATTTAAGAATTAAAATAATGTATTTGTTTATATAATAGATTTTCATAATTAAAGAAATGAGAGATCACTGTTAATCTGAAATCGAATTAGACTCCAAAAGTGAACAAATCAAAGATATTTACTCAAAATCTTCACTAACCAGTCATTGGAGGCTTTAGTTCTCCACCAGCTGCATACTTGCCCATGACCCCGCCACACCTGATTTCACAGGCATCATTCAATGATCATGATGAGCACAACATTCTGAACTTATAATTAATGCAATGCCAATATTCTAATGGGAAACAACTGCCAGTGTCTCATACTTGTTGAATAAAAGAAAATGAGTGCTGCTTTTTAGCACCACTCCAGTCCCTGCTCACAGCACCAGTCCTCCATAGCAGTTGGGGTTTGGTGTAGTACACGGGGTCAAATAATTGACAGGCAGGCCCCATGTACCAGCCTGACAATCACCGTGCATGGGTGCCGTGAGTGGGGAATAGAGTGGTGCGGTGAAGCTTTTTCCGAAGAATATTTATTGGTGCGACATTGCATACCACTTGTGGTATAACCAAACTCAAGATTTTAATGAAGGCATGGAACGTACCATTGCTCTCTTAATATCCAACAAAAACAAGAAAAAAAGAGATTTAAATTAGAACATAGTAATTTTGGCTAAACAAAATTTCCATCTTAATAAAACCATCAACATTTAAGATATCATGTTCTGTGCCTCATGCGGATGATATTCAGTTAATTGACGAGATGGCAACAGAACAGATTATTGTTTTAGAATAGAAAAAGGACTCAAACTGTTAAGGTCTAGATATTGTGACATCTAGAACAATAGTGGGAACAAAAAAGAGAACAACCCTGTGATCAAACTTGATCGACATGAGATATCCCAACATGGTTATTTTTTGATAAACGAAATGTATTACATGGTAGAAATAACGATAAGAAGAAAAATATCTATGTTACATTAAGGTGAAGTACCTAGAGAGGGCATGTGGGAGTTTAAGCAATCATTGCATTTCTTTTTTTCTGGCACACAATCATTACATATCTTTGATTTAAAGGAAAATAACATAGTAGTAACACTACCATGTTGTGTTCTTTAGGATAGGAACAACATAGATTAAGAATATTTACCAGGATATATCATAAAATTAGAAAGGATATAGTCAGTATTTAGTAAAAAATTGGAAGTTAGTTCCCTTGATAAAAGATGCCGATTGGAGAATAGTCCAAGACATTATGAAGTATATGCCAAAGTAGGATTAGAGAATAGAATTAGAATAACGATGACACCACGATAACTGTTAAAGTAAAAAACTTGAACTGACAAAAGGATGCATTTCAGCCCAAATAGTTAGAGTAAGGCTTGTTGACTTTAGTTGTGGCTCAAGCTCCTAAAAGATAGACTAAATCTGTAGGACGTCGACATTGTTTCAGCATAATCTTCAAAGTATCACTTATTAATAATTACCCCCAACTTAAAGGAACTCGAGAGAACAGAGATAGGAGTGAACATGAATAGAATGAATTTCATTGACATCTGTGGATATACAAGGAATATGTATTGTTCTAAGCTAGATATCTTTCATGGCTTTATAATGAAGAAGGATTATGCATTGAATTTTTAAACTATATTAGATTCAAAAAAATGTAATTTTGAGATCATATTATCTAATATACATGAATTCCCTAATCTTTTCAAGAGTTCCTCTTCCCTGCTCCCACAGCAGCTCCTGATTCAGGTATCTAAATTTCCATCATCGCAAATTTATGGTGAACTTTTATATTTTCCAACATAAGGGAAGCTTCTATTTTAAGTCAAAAAAAATGAAGAAAGATAATTTGGAAGAATTATGCCAGAAGATGAGTTCTGTGATTTGTCATAAAGCATGCAAAGAAGGAATTGACAGGCTTTGTCTTGATGTCTGAACCATAGACTATTAAGCAAATTATGCAAGCTCTGAAATCAAATTCTTAAATGAAATGCTACTATTGAAAGCTATTTCTGCATATACCATAATATGTCTGTGAGAAGCAATGTTCCCGACTTATCTAACTATACATGATTGAACAGCATCAAAGAAAAAAGAAAAAGGGAATTGCTCACCATCGAAAATAGTCACTTCTAATGCCCAAAGGTGCAGCAAGCAAGATATCTGTAATCCAAGGAGACAATGGCCGCAATGGTTTCCGATCATGCTCCTGCAGAAGTGAATTGGAGGCTTCTTTCTCCTTGGAGTCACTTGTGGGGGCATGATTGCTACAGCTGCTTCTATCCACTTCACTACTATGATGCTCAGACTTGTAAATTGGTCGATTATAGTGAGTAAGCACCCGAAGAATTTCCCCACATGCTAAAGCCCATTGTTCATTATAATCTTTCTGCAATTAGAAGTAACAAATATTGACGATGACATATATACAACAAAACAAATGCTCGAATGTGTTCGTTGGAACTTACAGATCATGATTTTAGAATCAAATGGTGCCACATGTAGTTAAAAAATTGAGTCTACATCAAAATACATCAGACTGTTGAAATAGAAAACCTACACAACAAATAATCAAGAATGACTTACCTCATTATTTTGGCTGAATAGAGATATAAAAGAACTAAATGGAGGATCATTCTTATCATAAACCAATGTCCCATCAATTATACGTGAAAGAATAGGATGGACAATAGCATGGCCATGCTCTGGATGATGAAGAACAAATATTGCTGGAATACAAAGTAAACAGTAAAGATCAGCAAGTTGTTTCAACACGACAGAAATAAAGGCAATATGATCAGTTTAAGCTGTTGCTACTATATCAGCTGATTAATAGGAGTGTGATTCCAGTACCTAATACATCATCCAAAAGGCGCTTTTCTTTAGATGGATAGTAATTCTGGATTAGCTGCACAGGTAAAATCAAGAAGCAGGTGAAGATAAGTTGTTTAAGCATCATTTTGTTCATTCAAATTTATGTTTTATCAGTACGAGGTCCATATAGATGAAAAGCTCATTATGGTTTCACAAGATTCCTGATTTAAGTTCATCTCATGCCAAATTCTCCTAACATGTTTTGCCAATTGACAACCACCTATACAAAAATAAAAAGGTCCATACCTGAGCTACATCTTCTGGGAATTGCTCCGAGGTGAACTGACCAAAATATTCAACATAGGCCACAATTTGTGCCTTACAAAATAGCACAAAGCATATCAGTTTTTGGAGAAAAGAAGAATGAGAAAAATTTAGAAGCTGGCTTGACACAAATAATAATATATACATGCAATAGCTATAAAGGAATAGCTATTTGTTCTAAAAGCAAGTATTGTATTATGCTGCCCCAATTAATGTCAAATCATAAATTCACAATACACCTTCAGATTTCAGCAGAATTGAAGAAACTCAAAGAAGCCCGAAATAGACATAAATGACAAAAAGCAGAAGCTTTGCATGTTTGCATTTCTATCAGTTAAGGGACAATGTGCATGTCAGCATGTCAATTTAGATGTTTATAATGCAAAAGTAACTTGAGAAAAGGAAATGGAACTAATATCGATATTTTAGCATGTAATAGAACTATAAAAGTTTTTTTTCCTAAAGTGTTGTTTTCCTATGGAAGGCAAGACGGAGTTGAAGAAAGCATGCCTGAATATCACACTTATCTTTTTTTAAGAAAAAAGTGCCTCCTATAATTAAGTAATGGTGAGAAAAGTTAACTATTCAACATTCTGTAGCATCAGAAATAGCCATGATAAGTGTGGAATAAGTAAGCAAATTAAGCACCTTACTTACAGAATAATAGAGAAAAGAGACAAATATACTTCCTTGCACCAATAACAAGTAATGGCATAAAGCACCAGATTTGTTTTTCTTTTATTTGCACAAGGATTGCCATGGGTGTAACAATCAAGATTCCATCTTCAATGTAGTGCTTCGTATTAATATTGTAGGAAAAATGTGTGAAAGCTAAAATCTTGACTCCCGACTTGCATATGTATTGGTCATTTGAAGGGATGATTTAAAATAATAATAATAGACACGACATAAGAGGGTGAGCCTTGGTGCGTTGGGAAGGTTGCTCCATTGTGACCAGGAGATCATGCATGCAAAACACAGAAATAATCTTTCTGCATATGGGGGTAAGGCTGCATACATATAACCCTCCCCAATATTGAGAGCCTTATGCATTGGGCCGGCCCTTTTAACAACAGACAAGACATGAAAAGAGAGGATGAGAGTAAGATAAGGTAAAAAGAAGATGAAAGGAGGAGAATAGAGCCACAAAAGAAAGTTTATAAAGGAACAAAGAGGGGAAAGATCAAATATAAGAGTATTGAACAATTTCTCATATTATTTATTGTTATCATAAACGAACACTAGGGAGGTGGCAAACTCCAAGCTCCCAACTTTCGGTACCCAGCCACTTAAGGTTACAAAATATCAGTACTTGGGCATGCCTGCACATGCCATAATCAAGTATAGTGAGCTGTGATAATGAGTTGCAACACAGAAGCACCTGGAATATTGAAATTTATATATAGTTAAAATATTAATTGAAAACACACAAACACATACATTACAGGAATGCCAAAGAGTCCGGCATGCTTGTTGGACTATGTGATTTTCCGTTATATTTAAGGAGATGCTAGCTAGGGGTTCCAAACAATCTATGATGTGACTAAGTAACCTATTATGTGAACACATTAAATTCAGCAATGAATCCTACAAATAACAATCGCAAACAACGCATTAGTGCTCCTCTCCGGCTGGCACAAAGTTGCTTCCACATGCTAGCGCCGTGGATAAAACTCAGAAGTGAATTCATTAAGAACATTTGTAAGGAAGGGAAAAATTGTTCCTTTATGAATTTCTATTTTTTCTTTTGTTTTATTTTTTTACATATGCACTACTAGGATTTCTGCAGATGTTTTTATTCACCTTTTTTTTACGTATGCAATACTAGGCCAGTTGACTGTTTTTATTCACATTTCACATGCCAAAACCCTCTAGATAAAGACATTTTGTAGCTCTGTGTTGGATTTATTTTTGGTCAACATCCCGTACTCTAGCAAGTAGGTTTTTTTCTCCAGAGCAAAAACTAAATACTGATGTAGACAGTGTAAAGCAAGGGCACTTAATCAAGTGGAAGCTTCAAGAATTATACAAAAAATTGGCTTGTATTGAAGATAGTGGTACTACAACATGGTTCAAGCCAACAAGTGATTAGATATAACTAAATTAATATACAAGTAAACATGAAATCAAGCCTTAATCCATTTTTTTGGCATATGTTAGCAGATTTTTATTTGTCTTTGGTTCCTATTCAACAGGAATGTATCTCTTCACCTCCATGGCATTCTCTGTGACCAACACTAGACATATCCAAACATTCTTTGACTTAATCTTTGTTTAACGGGAGGAAACTTAGTTAATCTAATCATTGAACCATGCTTCTGTGGAATGCCAACTTGTGATAATACCTTAGTACTTTTGCGGAACCCTTGGCCGATAATCCTAGAAGAGCTCTTCTGAGAGTTAAGATCTCCAAATCTTGGCACATTTTAAGTTTGTGTAGCAGTATTATTGACACAAATAGGAAAATCTTTTTTTTTTTTTCCGCTAACAAGATAAAAATGTCAAGATAGCTTTCTCTTTTCAAAAATGGAAGGTTTGCCAGAATAGTTGTTTATTAATGCCAAACTCATATTAAATATATACACATGAAACAGGGTTAAAGAAAAATCCAGCAGTGCCCCAAATATCAAGATGTGAGGGTGAAACAAAGAAGGAGAAAAAAGAAGAAATATTTATAAAATATCAAATAAAAATCAAGTGAAGTCATAAGAATATCCTCCATACCTGCCTCTGCCGCTCATCTTGTGGCGGACGCCAGAGCAGAGATGAGAACTGCAGCCCATCGATCCACTTTTCATTAGAAACAGACATTCTAATCCCTTATGAAAAAGACTCAACTCCCTCCTCGCAGCGTTCCCACAAACCCACAAATTGTTCCCCTACCAAGAACCAGAGCACGTGTAACCAAAACAGCCTCCAAAACACCACTCATCTTCGCAATACAAACCAAGGAAACCTAATCCCTGCATCAGAATCGATCTCAACCCCTCGAATCAAGAACCCTCGGCCAACACAACTTTCTTTAAATCCACACAAAACAGAAATCTTCTTCCGATCATCAATCAACCCCCCTCCAAGAGTTCTATCTCCAACGCAAGACTACGAAACATCGGAACTGATCTCGGAAACATCAACGACTCTCCAATTCTCTGCATAAGAAAAAGACAAACAAGTAGGGAAAAGGAGAAAAAGGAAAAAAGAAAAAAAATCTTCTTCACTTCCGTGAGAATAAAAGATTCGAATGGGAAAATTCAAGAATGCAAAGAAAAGGAACATATCCACCCGTTTATGGAAAGAAATCCGAAAAATGCTCCAAGAACTCGAAATTCTTGTAGAAATCAGGCGGAAAATCCAAGAGCTCCACAGGGGAAAAAAAAAAACAGCAGAAAAAATGGGGGAGAGGAGAGAAAAATAGCGGTACCTGGATGGATCGTTGCTTGGAGACGAAGCTAGGGTTTAAGAGCTGTTGTTAAGGTTGGGACTTGGGAGGAGGAGGAGGAGGAGGACGACGACGAGAAGGCTGGGGAAAGAAAAATAGATTTTTCTGGAGGCCGTGGCGTTTTATTTTTGGTAGAGAGAGAGTAAGATACTTCGCCGATCCTGCTCTGGAGGCTGGGCTTCGCCCTCCTGATCGCCCCGCTTACGTGGCACTTGATATTTTTCGCGCAGATCGGAAGGCCTTCTCATGCCATGACATGGATGCACATATCGATCTCCATTTATACATACATGAATATAGGTTACCACTAACCCCGCAAGCAAAACATCCCCCTTAGAAGAATATGAGTCCGAAATGACGAAACTGCCCTCAAACGTTCGAAAGGGACTTGCTGTCTACCTAGAAACGGGGGTTATATCTTTCGCCCGATGGAAGGATTCACCTTTCTTCGCGCGAATCCACCGTTCAAAAACTGTGCTGATGAGTTTCAGGTGCTTTGATAACTGTGCAATCTGTGATCCAATGGTTGACGCCGCAAAAAAAGATTAATCACTCTTTTGCGCAAAAGATGTAACCGAACCCAGAGAGCTAAAGCCGCGGCAGACAAAACTGGATAAGTGGGCGGTGGGAAATGCGTAAGTGGGTCCCATCAATTACATTATTGGACCTTGGCTGTTACACATAAGAAAGGCTAGATAACAAGGTTGCCGGGAATGGGATCCATGGTTTTCTTATAAGATTAGATTAGAATATTAGATTAGACGAGCAGATTGTGCCACGCAAGACAAGTGCTACATTTGAGGTAAGATGATAGGTAATTCTTTTTTTTCCGTCAATGACCTTCTATGATTGAATTCTCTCTCACTTGTTCGTTTGCGAGGCTCGCGGAGTTTTTTTTCCTAAAGATGGTAATCTATGTCTAACCCATCAATCCGACTCGCAAACGATTCACTTTAAGCATGTTTGGATTTGCCATAAATGAGCTTGGATCGTAAATAGATCAATCCGTCTAAGCATGTTTATTAAATAGGTCGAGTTCAGATTTAAACCTTGGACTTGTTTAATCTATTTTGACTCATTTAGTAATTGGGTCGGGTTATGATCCAACCCATTTAATCTAACATGTTTTTGACTGGTTTAACCTAACTTACTTAATATAATTTAATCTATTTAACCCGTAAAAAACTCCTCTAGCCCGTTTAACCTGTATGATAAATAGATTACACGGGTCGGGTCAGGTTACTTATTTAATAAATAGATTAGATTCAGAATTGAAATTTTGACCTGTTTAATAAATAGGTCGGATTTGGATTGATGAATTTTAGACTCGACCTGCTTTCGATGCTACACATATTTGATTCGACCTGATCCGATTGTCACCTAATTTTTTGGAGGCCATAGTTTGCTTGTATATGTAGCATCAGGTGGTTCCATGAAATATCTACATGCGTTGTCCTACTAGAAGATGCTTTAATAGTTGCTTTCCTGGTGCTCGATTCAATCATTTGTAATACTGGTGGGGTTCCTAGGTGGACAACCTGATAGGCTGCTTTTGTGCTGCATGATCTTTTATTACATTGAAACTCTTAAAGTATTAGAGCAAGTTATGCAAGCAACTGCAAGTTTGCTCCTTGCTGTGACATGCTTGCAGTGTGTAGGTCTTTCTTTTTCAATTAACTTGCAATAGGGATACAAATTAGTGCAAACAATTGCAATGGAGCTCCTTATCATAATGCTCTTATACTGTATATGTCCTCTCTCTACTGAGCACATTACTGATTCTCATGGTATTCTACATGCATCAATTGCAATTGATAGATGCTGATCGCCATCCCATCACTTCAATAGGTAGATTCTTGATTGCCAACCTTTTTCCAAGTAGGCCTGTTTACTACATCAATTTAGATCATAATCCCCCATGATCGAGAATTTTATAGATGCTGGCCAGATCTAATTAACCCAAATCCCTGCTTTGTTTTCACCTTTGACAACATGCTTTATGATACTCAAGTAGTGATCCTCCTTACTTTCGCACATTCAATATATGGCTAAAGATCACAGAAAATCAAAAAAAAAGAGCAATCGTTGGCCGTAATTGTCAAAGATTAATGCAGCATTTTAAGATGCCATGGTTAGTTCTCTTCTTTGATGGTTGCTGGGGAGAAAAGAGGGGCCAAACTTAGTCCCACATCGGTTGAGTAGTAGAAAGGATTGTGCCTTATAAGAAGGGGCACATTTTCTTTCTTTGAGAGGCAACTTTTAAAAGGCAAAGCTGTGAGGAGAATATTATCTTCAAAGACGGCGCATGTATGTCCTTTTGCAAAACAGACAATGCCTCGCACCGGGACGCAACCCTTTTTTCTCCTCTAACAGATGGTGCGGTGAGCGTGGACCCCTCCATAACCTCGTAAAACCTTCGGATCAACATGAATCCTTTCCACTAGAAGAGGCTAGTATTGGAGAGAAGAGAGGGCTCCGGACTTAGTCCCACATCGGTTGAGTAGTGGAAAGAATTGTGGCTTATAAGGAGGGGCACACTTTCTTTCCTTGAGAGACGTCTTTTAAAGAGCAAAGCTATGAGAAAAATATTGCGTTCAAAGGTTGTGCACATATGTCCTTTTCCAAAGCAGACAATATCTCGTATCGGGATGCAACTCTTTTTCTGCTCTAACAATAGTGATCCCTAGTAATTGTAATTTTGTAACCAAAGATAAAGGGAAATCATAAGAAGATGAAATCTTGTTCTCTTCATGTGCAGAAATAAGGTTACGGTATGTCTGACCCTCTTTAGACTCTATTCACATTATTTCCAAACTATATACCTGTTTGGCTCGAGAAAAACCCCAAGGCAGTAAAATATTTAATTTTTGCCAACATTTGAAACTTAACTTCACATAGGTATCCATGTTTCTTAACATTTGGAATTTGCCCAACAAGGTGGATAGCTTACTAATCTGTCGCACTCGCTGCAAAAACAGATAAAGTCCTTGATAGAATTATGAGAGAAGAACACCTCCACCAAGATACAAAAGGGGTGGGGCTTCCAACTTTCCTGACAAGACATTGACCTTCAATAATTGCTCTTCAATAATACTCTGCGAAATAATTAGATTTCCATCTCTAAAACAAGCCTCGGCCCACTCAGTTAATAAAGTTTAATGCTTCTTGGACTGTCCATTACTGCTAAATTCTGCACTGACGTCGGATTTTAAGTAGAATAGCTAATGTCGGTCGGAATCCAAGTGCATTAAGATCAAATAGTACCGAAGAACCCTAAGATCAGTTGAATTCGAAGTAAAAATATCCGTAGATTTTCAATAGAAAAACTTCCAATGCTTAAGTCAAAAATCTACAGCAACGATGGAAAAAAAAAAAAAAAAAAAAAGAAGAGAGGAGCAGTGAATTGCTTAACCGAGGGCCTCCAAGTCCTTTCTATATATAGTGTGTGTGGGGTCTGCTATCTAATTTATCGGGCAGTGTTATATCATAACTACATAATAACGGCTGATTGTATATTAACTGCATGGTAACGGCTCTTTACGATTACTATTTAGTGACAACCGTACAGATTGTGCATTATTGGTGCAACCGTCGCTAATGCAATTATTGCTATTCATACAATGATCTTTGGCATTATTTTCGTGCTGGACTGACCGGAATGGCACCTCGATCCATACCGAGCTCATTTTTCTTGACTAATATTTAGGTCAGGAAGGTCGAATCAATATGAGGCCAAGATAACCAATATTCTCTCTATCATCATCCATCTTTTGTTGCATATCTCACTTCACGTGATACATACCTAGTTTTTGTCGAGGAAGGTACACATCTATAGTACACATGTAACCAAATTTTTCACGGACAGACAGGGAGAGATGGTTTCACTTTCGAACGATTGGCTGCCTAATGCCACCGTCCTAGTCCTCTATGAATGCAATCAAACTTCCAATCATGCAGTTGGAGTTTTAGTCTAAAAAAAAAAAATTAAAAAATAAATAAATCAGCTTTATTTTCTAAAATTTAGATGTCTTAAAAATTTTAAAATTTTTATTTTTTTCTTCTAAAAAAAATGTTGATTCTAATTTCTATAACAGTACAATATAATGCTACTGAAACATCGCATTTTTAAAAATGTTGTACTGTATCTGTCAAATAGAGTCTATAAATAGACTTTAATCCGGTATTTTGGGTTGCTCAATTCACATTACTATTTGTTTATTTCTTGAGATGAGACAGAAAATCCTTCTTTCTCTTTTTTTTTTTTCTTTTCTCTTCTTTCAAGCCTCTTTTGAGTTTTCGTTTTTATATGGATATCAATCGTGCTCGTAAAGAAATGAGATCGCCACAGACTCGCATGTAGGAGGCGAATCGCATTCTTAAAGTAATGTTGTTCACACGCCTCGAACCAGACAAATTTTTTTTTTAATTTTATAAATTTATTTTAATAAATTATATTTTATAATACTATTATAAAATAACGATATAGTAATTTTTAGATAATATTTTTTTCCAACAGATGCTACGTGTTTGCGTGGCCACGGCATGATTTTGCTACGGTAGACCCCCCTCCCATCCCTTCTGAACCCCACAATCGGACGTACGATGGACCTAACCATTTGCCCATCATCCAATCATGGTCGGACAGGATCGAACGGTCCAAGGAGTGGCCCCGAGGCGCGGATAATACCCTCCCTTTTCTTTCTTTTGTTATTTCCCCCTTACTGTCCTCTTCCTTCTCTCCCGCGGCGGGTGGTCCTAAGGTGGGACACGTGGCAGAAAGGAGTGATGGCGTATCTGGTGGACACCGCACCGCCTCGGCATCAGATATTTCTCTTTCGGCCCGACACCGACACGAGTATGTTTTTTGGATCGCAAGGAAGAAATAAAAAAAAAAAGGAGATGTGATGCGCTGGCCAATGGGCAGCGAGCAACGGATATGTGCGGTCGTCCTGCTGACTGCGTACGTGGCGCGACGCGGTGCGAGGAATATATCTCGATCTCCCTCCCTGCGCTTGCCCCGTGGACCCCACGCACGCCATCACCTTGGATGCATGTATGTGCATGTTGAATGGGAATGGCATCGAGAGAGCGATGATGCTTTGCGGGGCCCGCCATTTGGTGGTTTCCGCGCCACCTTGGTGGGTTTGGGTCAGCGTCAGCGCTGACCGGGGTAGTGGGTTGAGCGCCGCGACGACATTGTCCTCATCTTCTCATCTTAATTACATAATTACCCTCTCAATGACCCGTGATGTGAGACGTCGTCTGGAGCACTGGATGCCATGAACTCTCAGCCGTCTGATCAATCAAACGATGAGTCAGCTGGATCTGAACGTGCCCTCAAGAAAGGGGTTTGAGCAGTTTGACTTTTGCACGGGTCAATTAGTGGAAGATATTTTCTCTCGCAACTCCAAAGGATGTTTGACGGATTTACCAAAAGCATGTTTGTTGGGCTCTCGTTGGACGGCCGTCCATGGAACCAGGACCATCGGATCAAGACTTGACGGTTGCGGTAGGCTCGGAAACCCAACTGAGAACCCACGTAAGAAGCACTTATCATGGTTTAAAAAAAAGGAGGAGTGATGATGAAAGTCAACTGGTCGGCCGAGCATGACTCAGAAACTTGGAATAAATAAAAGAGAGACGGTGGTCAGCGGCTCCCGGCCACCTACGATAAATATATTTTATATTTAGAAAGTTTAGAATGATAAGGGACGAGCAGTGTCTCCACTTAGAATTGAAAAGCAGATGAAGGAGAACAGCATTTGTGTGGATTGGGTCGTTGCTTCTCATCCCTCTCACATCCCCTCACTACACTAATTTATTAACAAATTATACCCTACACTGTATGCACCTTTTTGGCTGTGCAAGTAGATAATCATAGCTGCTCATTTCTATAATGCTGCACTAAAATGAATGCTTGATAAATTGGACTCATAGAAACAAGTTGTCGCTTTGATGCATACATGACAGCTGATGCATGCAGTGTGGAGTATAATTTCTTTCAATTGGTACGCAAGTTAGAAAACCAAGCCCGACACATGGTGTTCTGCTACCTAAAAAAAATGCTTATCAAAATCTACAGCTTGATTGAATATGGAAGGACTTTAAAAAGATCTCGAGTGGCAGATTATATATAAGAATCAAGAGAAAGCTGCCTAAACTAAAGCCGTAAATGGGTCGAGTTGAACCGTGATCTGATTCGGCCTCAACCATTTAGACCCGATTTAAAGGATTCGTAGAACCAGATCGGGTTCTAAAATTAGATTCGTTCCATTTTCTGGGTCAGTCCTAGGTTTACAAAATTTTGACCCGACCCGATTCATTTGATTTTTGGGATAATTTTGGATTTTCTACCCCATGATCCGGCTCGACCCGAACTTAGTATACCGTAGGGCCTGCAGAGATACTTAAAGTTCTCTAACTCTCTATCCTCTAATCTCTTCTTGTGTTTGAGGCTGAGAGAACTGGATGAGACTATTTTTGTGTACTATCGAATGATATGAATTTTACATTAAAACTTAGGTCGGTTACATTAAATGAGAACAGCATTTGTGTGGATTGGGTTGTTGCTTCTCATCCCTCTCACATCCCCTCACTACACTAATTTATTAACAAATTATACCCTACACTGTATGCACCTTTTTGGCTGTGCAAGTAGATAATCACAGCCGCTCATTTCTATAATGCTGCACTAAAATGAATGCTTGATAAATTGGACTCATAGAAACAAGTTGTCGCTTTGATGCATACATGACAAGTGATGCATGCAGTGTGGAGTATAATTTCTTTCAATTGGTACGCAAGTTAGAAAACCAAGCCGGACACACGGTGTTCTGCTACCTAAAAAAAATGCTTATCAAAATCTACAGCTTGATTGAATATGGAAGGACTTCAAAAAGATCTCGAGTGGCAGATTGTATATAAAAATCAAGAGAAAGCTGCCTAAACTAAAGTCGTAAATGGGTCGAGTTGAACCGTGATCTGATTCGGCTTGAACTATTTAGACCCGATTTAAAGGATTCGTGGAACCAGGTCGGGTTCTAAAATTAGACTCGTTCCATTTTCTAGGTCAGTCCTAGGTTTACTAAATTTTGACCCGACCCGATCCATTTGATTTTTAAGACAATTTTGGATTTTCCACCCTATGACCCGGTTCGACCCGAACTCAGTATACCGTTAGGGCCCGCAGAGATACTTAAAGTTCTCTAACTCTCTATCCTCTAATCTCTTCTTGTGTTTGAGGCTGAGAGAACTGGATGAGACTATTTTTGTGTACTATCGAATGATATGAATTTTACATTAAAACTTAGGTCGGTTACATTAAATGAGAACACTATTTTCCTAAGAAGGAAGTTCAAACTAATGAAGGCAAAATAGAGTATAACCTTGCCATGTAGAAGAAGATAGGTTCATAATGAGTCCTTTGCATATGTTGAACTTTATCATATATCATTATCAAAACTATATTCCTCACGTTGGCCCATTTATATTTTTCTAGTAGTATGTTCAGAAAAAATAGAAGCAGATTCATTCTAACAAATTCAAAAAATATCACTGTTGAGTAAAAAGGATTAGCATAGATGCAATTTTTTTCTACTCAGAAAAAAAATGGTGCATATATAAACAAAAAAATTTTCTTGCAGCTAAGAAGGTTGAACCTATCATTATTCACTTAGTTTGTAATGGCATCAATCCTTGATACTTGTGCACTTTCACCTGAATAGTCCTGCATAACCTGCTTTCTATAGTTTTCACTCATTGTAAGAGAAACCAAGTATAGAGAATGACAAGTACAGGAATCCGACTTGGACCCGATCTAGAGCTGACCCAGACTCGGTTTGGACCCAAATTTTTGGGTTATGACCGGATTATAAATGGACCCAGCCCGATCCGAATGACCTATTGAATTAGAAATTTTAGTCATGGACCTGACCGACTCGATCTTCTATTGGGTTGGGTATAGATCCAACATTAGGACCTGAACATAGAATCAGGTTGGGTTGAGGTCACTCATGACCTGGTCCAACCCGACCCATTTGCACCCTTAGCCTAAACTATGCTTTACTTGAAAACTGCTTACTAGTTCATTCCAAATTGATTTGTCACGTACGAAAGATACGTTGACCAAACTCATAAAATACCGCAAAATTTACAATGATCGGAGATGATACACCCCGAAATTTCCAAACAGGTGCACATAGATAACAAACACTAGAAAGCACAGGACCCATCACTTCTCAATACACCATTCATGTGCTACACAGAGCATTTTTTTCCGCTATTTCCACAAATGATGATGATGAGATCAGTGCTCACTAAGTTTGTATCTCCTAGCTTCCAATACAGTGGCTGATGATAGAAGGAGAAAAATACAATTGCCCAACCAAATAACGGGGAATTCATGCAAACATCTGTAAGAAGTTTTGATACGTACGTCAAATTTCTCCAGCTGACACACGACATTTTAGGTTAGGTGTCACAGATTGTGGCACATTCGTGGCACAACAAGGCCCTCAAGTCCAGAGTCTTTACAGTATGTGCGGTTGGGTTGGCAGTCTTATATGCGCACCTTCACCACGTTTCCTATTTCAACATGGCCTTCCCGTTGAAGCAGAATTA
The DNA here is from genome assembly GCF_009389715.1 of Phoenix dactylifera. NCBI lineage: Eukaryota > Viridiplantae > Streptophyta > Magnoliopsida > Arecales > Arecaceae > Phoenix > Phoenix dactylifera. The sequence goes on from NC_052399.1 coordinate 21,042,846, forward strand.
GGTATGTCTCGTCCAAAATGGACCAAAGTACCAAGCAGATGGAGCACGTCCTGACCGCACATCCGAGTCCAGCGAAGTCGAACATGACCGGCACCGAACTAGATATTACCGTGGAGCTGAAGACAGCTCAAGATAGAAAGAATTGGGTTCGTCTTGATGGGATTTGGTACATTAGTGCTGGCATCAGGTGGTTGAGAATGGGTGCCCATGGTGTGCTCTAACCGCAAGATAGTTGGTCATAGGGTCGAAGCTTGCCCTGTTTAGGAGTTGAAAGTTACTACAATATGGGTCGAGAGATGGAAGGTGCTTGTGGTAATCTAACCAGCTAAGCTACCTAAATAACCTTTCTAATTAAGAAAGGGCAGTTATATCGTTTCCCAATTTTGAAACTGAGAGTGCAAAGTCACAAGCTGATGAGCTATATTTGAAGTTTAAAAACTCAGTTAAGAAAGAAAATATATAGGCCCAGATCCCGACTCTGTCTTTGCTGACCAAAGGAGTAAGTGCCACCAAAGACAAGCAAAAGAAAAGAGAGAGGGTCCGATTGGTCTTGATCTCACTTTCTTCACTAGCTTGGAATAAGCAACTGAGTTCAAGAGGGAAAAGTAGTTATGGCACCCTCTGGATTTGGGTTTGTTGTGACCGAGGGTGCAGCTCGTAGGTGGATTGGGCTGGGCCTCAAGTTGATGGCCTTATATCTTATTAGATTTTTGATTGCCTACTCTTTGATTGGAGCTAGGTTTGGATTTAGCCCAGCCCAAGTTGAGCCCTACAATGGCAGGCCAGATCATTTTATACTCCAAACCTAATCCAGCTTTCGTAGAACGAAAACCCAAAGCCCCAAAAGAGCCTAGTTGCTTTGGTCTAGTAAAATTGGACCTAAGTAGAACCAACCTTGTTGAGCCACATTAATGGAGTCTGTAAAAATAACTAGGCAGAATTAGAGTGAATCTTCTAATACTAAACTTGATTCGAATGAAATCTATTTGGGATGGACGAAATCGGACATAAGGTGATTGGAGGAGAGCATACTGAATTTGAGAGGCCTGATGGGTGCAGAATCTGGCACATAAACCTGAAAAAGCTCTGCCTCAGGAACAAAGCAACAAAGAAGTCTACGAGCCCAAGCATGTATTAATCTCCCATTGCTGTCCTTGAGGATAGACCAACCCTGCACCAGTGACATGGTCCTTAAGAGACCTGCAAATCTGACCTTAATGACGTGGAGGGGTGGGGCCGCCACGGCACTAACAAGTCAGAAGAGGAAAGAGTCCTAAGCAACCAAGCGTAGCTCCAGTGCCCAAATTTCGAAGTTCCATTCTCAGTGTTCATCACTTGCTGCTGCTCAGCTTTAGAAAAGGAGCTGTGTCCACAATTATTGAGGAAATATGAGATTGGGATTGACAGAGATCTAAAAACATCTGGTTCTGATCCAGTACGCCCTTGTCACGAAAGAAATAATCTTGTGTGAAGTTTCCACGGCCTAACTTCCAACAGCATCTGCATGTAGGATGGAGGAATTAAAAATAGAAATGGATTGGAATAAAAATCAGAAAGGCCCTATTCTCTAGCACGTTTGGTTTGCGACTGAAATCGAAATTGGAATCGAAATGAAATTTGAATACTAGAGAAGAGTCGAAATTGGATTCTGGAGGATCGGGGTATTGCCGTTCTCTATTAAACTTGGAACAAGAATGAAACTTTCCCAACCAAACGGATGGAATGGGAGTCACTCATTCCCATTTTCATTCCAAAACTTAACTTTCTTTGACCAAACATGCCCTAAATGTAATGACCATTGAGCTACTAGGGATTTATAGGTAGAGTTGTTTGTATTGCTGCTGCAGTTCTCTCTATTTATTATGGTATAAAATTTGGTTAGGCAGAGCAACTATGCATTGCCATGTCCAATATTTGAAAGCAATAAATAAATAAATAAATTTTAATTTAATAAATAATAAATAAAGTTTCATTTGTGAAGTTTATGTAAGAATATTATTAAATTAATATTTTATTAAAGTGTCCTACATATCCTATAATAAATGATTAAGAGTTATTACTAGTCCAATTATATTTATGGGTAGAAGACCTATTAAAGGAGTCTTTTAGTTTTCTTGCTGATAGAAAATTTATTAAAAGAGTCTTTTGGTTTTCTCAGAATCTTTTGATTTTCTTGATGGTGGAAGACCTATAAAAGAAATGAGAGACTCTAGGGTTCATACATACAACATAATTTGTGCCTCTAACCATCGTGAGACACTCTTGAGGAATGTTGTTAGGATGATCTTTTTCTTTAAAAGCAAAGGCAGATTTTAGCAATAGATATAGGTATGTCTTTATAGTTTTATATTCCGTGTTATGATTGTGTTTAATATGATAATCCAGGATCTTCTTAATGTATAATTTCATATTTGAAATTATAACAGTCTATCCTTACTATGTCGGGGAGGGGATAGGAATTTCTTCCTCCAATCCTTGACCTGGATTAAAGTCATGTCTCTAAGACATCACATTATTGCAATAGACTTTGGAGGGACCTTTCCCGAATTCTTATCGAAGTTTTTAAGGGTCCTTTCTAAAAGAACGAAAGGTAAATGGTCAAAAGAAAAGTCTCCCGGTTGCTCCTTTAGGCCTTACTGCGGTATTAGGCCTTTATAGAGTTGGACCCAGATTCAGTGGCCAGGACCAAAGCTGAAACTTTTCATTGGAGTCAGAGTCACATTACGTCGGTTAACGAATTAAACAAAAATCAAAACTAATTTCGCTGTTGGAAATGATCAAGAATTAAACAAAAAAAAAAAAATCCTTGTAAAAGATATGAAACAAAAGCGTAAAAAAAAAACAAAAACAAAAAAAAACCATCGGAATCTGCACACCGCTCTATCTGAGGGGGAAAAAGAAAAGCAAAGCTCATGCTGCCCTACAAAAACACAACCTTGTCACACCTATATATAAAAGCGAACATGACCTAAAGGACCCTTACAATTTGGCAGCCTTTCATGCACCATCAACTATTACTTAGATCTCTCATTAAGTTCACATATTGGAAAGCGATGCAGATATAGTTCTTTCACTTGCACCACTCCCAGAAAGACTTAAGGGGACCCAGCCAAAGGCCCTCTTTATTCTCACTTACATGGGACTACCACAAATGATGCATGAAGCACAGAATGTGAGGGAAAACTACGAGCTACCAGAAGAAGCTGATCTGAGATGCAGCAGCAGCTCCGGTGTCATCTTCATCGTGGGACGGAGAATGTGCATGCCGGCCCTCATACGTCGTGATCACCATCCTCGGATCCTCGGCCAAACGCTCGACCCGCTTCTTGACCCGGCAGTTGTCCTGCGTGCATCGGTAGTAGCTCCTACACATGAAGCAACTCATCATGACTTGGCCACCTTTTACAGGAGCCTTCCATCATGAAAAATATAGTAATTATTGCATGGAATATGGCTTCGGGCCCTGGGCATTTGCTTTTCAACAGTAAGATTCGTGAGAGCATTGAGCCAACCCATCAAATTCATGGCCAACCTATGGGATCCCATCGACTTCAAAAACAACAGTGGCTGGGCCATAAAAGTTATTAGAAGGAATGATTGCAATGCCATGGGTTCTTTTCATGTCTAGTGGTGAGCCAGACCCAGGGAGGACCGACTCAGTGGAATCATGAACAAGCAGTGGTTATCAGAGAAGACTAGTTGCTGGAACTATATATGTCGCTCTCTTTGTGGGGTACTAACGGGTTGCACTCTTGCTCGTCATCATTACTTGATCACATGATCCAAGAGGAGGACTTGCTACCTCCTTGCGTCGAAGGCAGCGAACAGTGATGGATGTGGCTTGGTTTGCCATTTGTTGGCCGGCATGTAAAACCCTGGCCATATAATCCACTGAATTCTGCTTTTGAAAAAGCTCGCCGGCCAGAAAGCTAATATCATATTCTGATCATTTTCCTCGAAAAGGATATTAATTCTAATCATTATATAATCCAAGAAAACCATCATATACCTACCATTTTTAACTAGTAAAATATTTCTCTAATAGAATCTTCTCCTTCTTCTTCTTCTTTTTTGGTATATGGTGATGGTTGCAATTGTGATAGAGCTTCTCCAGACCAGCATCTCACTCTAAATACTAGAAACCAGGCATGCGCAGTGCATGCAGGAAGGAAGAGAAAACAAAGAGAAAGTAATAAGGTCCAATCTATATAGGAGTCAAATCAAGAAGTCAAAGTTTATACATAGGAGTCAAATTAAAGAAAGAGATGGAGCCTAATATGATTCGGAGTTTGAAAGGGGTCCGATTTTTCATTTGGAAAAGAAGGAGAGAGAGAGAGAGAGCACACCTGGTCGTTAACATATACAACAAATTAAGTGTGATAATAAACATACTTTTAAGATAATAAGAACAGTATTCTCAGCATAAAAAATGATAGACAGAATTAAGAAAGAATATTTTCCAACTCTGTCATTTTTATATATTATATGGATCATGTTTTTGGGGTAACATATGGCACCATCCATTGTCATCACTTCTTGATCACATGATAGAGCAGGACCTAGCTACGTTTGAGTATCCAAGACAGGAATCAACAAGGAATTAATGTAGCCAAGTAGCAGCTAGCCATGACAACCATTGGATGTACAACACAAACATTGGTAATTATATAATATAATGTTAATAGTAACAATTGTATGGGGTCTTCGATCATTCAGTTATTTACGTAGAAGTTTGATGGGTAACAAATGATGGCTCATATGATTAATTTATTGGAATTAAATATCATTATGATAGAACTTTTGCAATCTAATGATTGAAATAACTTCAGTATCTTTTTTTTTCATTTTCAAGCATGAGAACTTAATTACCAATTGATTTCGCTTTCTTAAAATAACACCTTGCCATCTTGTTCTTCATCAAAAGTATTTACCTGGAACCTTTTCATCCTTATCTTTGCACACTTCAAAATACCAAAATAGATTTATGAACAATGCTGTGTACCATAATAATTCCAAAACAAGAAAATATATATCAGCAACATGACTCTTTTCGTTCTAAGTTTATTGCTTATCATTAAAAGCTAAAATTCCTCCAAAATTAATTTATCGAGCACATATGGCATGGAAATCTTGAATAGAGAATTTCTAAGTTTTTTTTTGGTACAAAATTTCTAAGTATTTTACAGAATGGAAATAAAGTTACAGTTAAAACAAAAGGAAGTGGTTTCTCATTTAAAAAAAATAAATGGAGCTGATGCTGAAAGGAAAACCTATACATCAAACCACAATTGCACTAAAAAAAATACAACCCCATTTTCTGATTTTGGTGAAAACAGCACAAATGGAGAAAATCACCAAAGGAATTATTTGTATAAGTTGGAAAATATTCATTCTTATCCAGCCCTTGGTGATGCACAAAAATCGCTAATAATATTCTAAGTTTCAATAAACACAATAAATAAGCTGGGAAGGTTGCTAAATTCTTGTCCTTGCTTTTTTCTATGTAGATTTTTCTGTTTTCTTTGTATTGCAATGAAACAGATTCCACCTTTTCACTCAGACTAGATGGAATCACAGAAAATATACACTTCATGAGATAAAATACATGAAAATGATATGGCAAGGATGTGGAACACCTAACTAGAAGTATCATTCTATACTATGGTCATGCCTCCTTCAATTCTCAAGGTTCTTTAAATAATACAAAAAAACTTACGTATTCATGTTATTTTGCTGCGGCAAAAAATAGAGCGCACTGTTTCGGCCATTAAAACTTGTCTACTTCCAACGTTTGAAGTCTCATCCGACCTAGATTTGATCCAAGTTAGTGATAGGAAACTATTATATCAGCGTTTACTGAATCCTAGCTAGTTGAACCCAACTTAATCCTATCCTAAAGTTGACCCGTACGTAGTTAACCCATATAACTCGAACAAGCACTCCATAACTAGCGATTTTTAACAGAGCACTGCATATCGTGTTTCCGTCTGCACCAAATGTAGTGAGACCGATCCCTGGAGCCACTTTCTTTTATGCACTGTAAAAAAGGATCCTCATAGCATCTGCAATATATAAAAATCTCTTGGATTTTTTTCTCCTTCATAAGAAACAAAAATGCAAGTCTTAGTATCAATGACAAAGAAATGAAATCTGGACGGGAATTTGGGTCTTATGATATATGATTATACTCATACTTATCATCAAAAAAAAAAAAAAAAGATCTTCTGTCTATCATTTCCATCAAGTGTTTGTAAAGGCAAGCAGTAGTCTAGCTTCATCCAAGAATCATTATAGGTCCATGAGTCTATACAGCTCCTCTATATAACTTTTCCATGAATCTTTTCAAGCACCAATCTTTATCTTCTGTAACCACTAGTGTACCTCCAAGCCTCTGTGATACACTCATTTAGGGATCAATCTTTTTTACTTACCTATCCATTTTAACATTTTCATATCAGTTATGTCCCTTCGTTTGGATATGGATTGGGCATTGCTAGCATTCTCTAAAAGCTGTATATTATTGATGAAACTCACTTACTTTCTCGTTTAATAGTGCAAGACTTCATAGGTAACAAAAAAGAAGTTGAGAACAAAACTTATTTCCACTCTTTTACTCCATACATCTAACTAAATTGTTTTGATAGGTATTCGTAAGTTCGTCTCATTAAAAGGTTGATTGCATTACGAAAAAAACTATAACTTAAAGTTTTCTAACTATTTGGATTAATCCCACGTTCTGAGTTTTTAATTACAGAAATGACTTTTTTTTTCTTTTTTGTAGGTCTTGACATGGTTTCAAATTTGGAGTTCCGGGTACACCAATTTGATAGTCTTTTAACCTGTGTTTGTTTTTCTCTTTTCTTTTATGAGTCATCCGAAGTAGCTTGACTTAGGTTCGGCTGCGGGCCACGGTGGGATATGTCCCTTCGTTTTGGTTGCTTTTATAGAAGTAGACGGTAACAAATGTTTAACTGCTAAAGAATTTTGAAATTGATATGGCATTAAAGCTTCTCATCTTTCTCAAAAAAAAAAAAAAAAAAAAAAAAAAAAAGCTTCTCATTAGACTTTCACCTCCGTATTCTCTACTTGATTATCTGTGCTTAATTTGCAGCTTAGATCTGCCATGTAACTTTTTGATTTTTTTTTTTCAATTGATGTCTTTAGATTTTTCGGGGGTGAATGATATATTTAATTAGATTTTCAGAATTTTAAGTTTCCAATCTCGCATACTCAAAAACGCTATGCCTGCACTAAGAAAAATAGAATAAAGCGAAATCCAACTCCCACCAAACCACAAAGAAGACTTCCATATCACATGTAATGACTAAGAATAAGAGGCTGAAACTGATGGGGAAGTCTCCTTTTTCTTTTCAACCCTAACCCTAAATCCCTTCATGCAGAAAACCATAGAAAAGTAGGTTCTTGTTTGAAGATTTGTTTACCTTGGGTGCTGTGTGTTCTTCACAACCTTCTGGCCATACTTCCTCCACTTGTAGCCATCATCCAACACATCCACTTCACTCATGGTCTTAAAACAAAACCTTGGCTCCCTCACCTTCCTTCTTGCCTTCATCTTCTTCATCCTTAAGGCGCTGACTGAGAGACAGTTGATACTGCTACTAGGACCATTACTGGTGCCGCTGTTGTTCCTGTTGTTACTATGATGCTCCTCTCCAACTGATGATCTCTTGTTGTTCAATGACCACTCTTCATTCCATGGCCTAAGTTCCACGAAAGAAACCCAGGTATGGAAAGTCTTATAATTTTCTCATGAATGGTAAATAAAGATCAGATAAAAAGCGATAGAAGAGAAGCTAAATATGTTGCATTCCAGATTTCAGAGTAGATTAATTGGATCGTTTGAGGGAAAAAAATAATAATGGGTTTTGTGCTTCACTTGAATTAAATAAAGGGCGTTTTATGCGATCTTACCAAGGACTATTGCTGCTTGATCTTTGCACTGCAGAAGCTCCAATTTGGGGTGAGCCACCAACTCTGAGCTTTAGAGGCAAGGATGGGAGGGTTTCCCTCGGATGAGAGGCAGCATCCCCTCCCAGAGAGTGCTGGAGGCCATATGGGGAGAAGGCCAGATGAGGAAGAGGTGAGGTTTGAGGGGTGAAGCTCATGTGGGGAGTCCCCATGGTCTCTTGACTCGCCACCAACCCTTGGCTCAGCACTACTGCACTGGAGGTGGAAGGAAACATCTCTCCCAATCCTTCACTCTACCTCTCTCTTCTGTCTCATATAGGACAAAGGAATATGGTGAAGGATAATGAAAGTGAGGAAGAATGTTGTCTTTAAGTCTTGGAAGGTGGCATGTACCAGTATCAGTTTCCATCACAAAGCTAATGACCAATTAGTCCTTTGTGAGCTACACCCTTCACTGTTATTCTTTTTGGTAGTAAAAATTAATGGCAATATTCTTCTACTAAAAATCTTTGTTATATGGTGATGCTTTTATTACTCGTAAGCACTACTGTAGACCAGGGAAAGAAACAAATAATCTATACTTTGCAGTTCCACTTTAGCCCATGGATACGGATCTTAGATCCATGCAAACTCCTTTCCAATATTATTGGCATATATAAATTACACACATATCAAGGAGTGGTTTGTTGCTACAGTGTCAAGATCCATGCCTCACGTGAGCGAGGACATAATCCGATGCTCTTCTCAGGAATTACACCTCTTTCGATTACCTCGCACAGGATGAAGACATGATTCAGGAAAGGCATTGGCTTGCGTTCCATCTCTCATGACTCCCATTTGCATCATTAATGATGTGAACTTTACTTAAAATATATCCCAGTAACATCATTAATGACGCCAACCGGTGGTTGGCACGCCTCCCCTCAGCCCTCGCATATAGGGGAAATAAGTTCTTGGAGCGCTTACAATGGGGGGACGTTTCAACTATGACTTTGTCATTCTCTCACCATTGTTTTCAGTTTAATTGATTATCTGAATTAAAAGTCTGCTATGGTCTAGAAATGCTTGAGTTGTTCAGCAGCATGATTGGCTTGTATCATATCACATAGATAGCAATATGTATGTGACGATTTATACGGACGTATATTTTATTTTACATCAATTATTTGCCGAAAAAATATTAGATATATATATAGAACTAAGAAACTCAAAAATTACTTTCTAACTAATTTTTTGAATGAAATTTTGAATTGTTATATTGTGTATTTTATGTATGGATAATACTAATTTGCTCTTTAAAAAACAAAATTGAACTGTATGCAAATGCTAATGGGAAGCATATTGAGTCATTGAGTGGCCTCCTCTCGTAAAGAACAAAACTAAGTTTTGTAAATTATATTAATGCATCTTGAGATCATCATGCTAAATGCGTCTGCAAATGGCAAATGTAATTATATTATAACATGAAGTTAAAACCGTTAGTTGATGCCCGGACAGAGGCAGTAAAAAGACGGGGAGAAGCATGATAGATCTCTTCTACTGACAAGGACGTGTAGCCATTGGATATTAGAAAGATTCTCGTCTTTTCAGCTTGTTTTACTCTCGATTACATATAATGAATAAATAATCTGATGTATATCCATGATTTTTTTGCAGTCTTTTGATGAGTAAGCAATAATAATAGGGCACTGATGTTTATCCATTCAGCTAGGGCTCTCTTTTCCACGGCCTACATATGAAGCAATGATGGTAAATCTTGGGCGCAGATCTCCTCTCCGGACTTGGGCGGTGAAGATCTCATGATTGTTGAAGAGCGCATTTGGTGACCACCAGTCACCCCTCCCAAAAAGCCGTAAAAAGCTCTCCATCTTTTAACTTTTCACTTGCAACTTTTACTGATTTGAAATCTCAATTCTCTCTCAGAAAAATAGAGAATGAAATATTTTTAAAAAATTTATTTTTTTAAAAAAATAAAATATATTTAGATAATATTTTTATAGAATTAAGCTGAAAATTTTATAAAAATCAAAATTATAAGACCACGGAAAGAGAAAAAATATCTATAATTTATTTTACTTCTTATAAAATTAAGGTTGGAAAATATTTGGTTGATAAAGCCGTCGGAAAAAAAAAAAAAAAACGATGAAAGCCAACTACAGTACAGTTAGCCTAGTCTTGCCCAACTGTTGATAATGGTATTTTGAAAAAGCTCATTCTATGGTTGGATATGCTAGTTATGATTGATTTTATGAGCGTAAGACGATCGTGTTAAGTTAAATACAATAACTTAAATATATTAAGTTCTTCTTCTTTCTATTTCTTTAAAAAAATCTATTTTACACTTAAAGAGAGAGGTTAGATGGAGAGATCAAATACGATGCCTTTTTTCGTATTTTGTGCTTTCCGCCTCGTGAAACAAGATTCGTACAAGAAGCATATGTCCCTGCTTGCATTTTGATTACCCAAACAGATTCTTAATTCATCCAAATCCAAATCTTACCCAATACAGCAAATTGGTAACCAGAGACTATTTTCAGACATAGATTCTAAATTAATAAGCTAAAAACATTTTAAAAAATAATTAAAGAGAAATTAAAATATCAGATAATATGTTTATATTTTTTTAATCATGAAACTGCAGATATAACCAATTTATGTCGGCCGAGATGATAATTACTAAGACTCTAGATTTATATTATATTATGCAGAATGCTCGATGAGGATCGGTATGAAAACCTGGACTCTAAAAATAAGGAAGCATAGCTATATACCGTGATCCAGATAATCATGGATGGAATTATTGGAGCCTGTTGGGACCAACCCGGTCCCCAAAGAACTGAAAAAAGATCAGCAATTAAAGCTGCATTCATGCATCAGATTATGCTCTTATAGATCTAGGAAGTACCTGCATTGGTCCAAACAAAGAAATACGAAATGATTAGGGCATACTAGATTGCAGATCTCTGGTAATGATAGATAAATGAAATTGCAATGAATCCAAATTTAGCTTCTCCAATGCATTCAAGCTTTGCGACTCAAGCCAATGTATCATGGGTGCAGATTATTCATTAAAATTTGAATTGGTTTGTATATGCATATACATGCATGGCCTCGTGCAAGCATGCATGCATGCATACTGACACACACATATGCATGTATGCATATATGTACATGCATACATATAAATATATACATGAATGATTGCTTGTATGTATGCTTTCTATGTATGTACAGTTACATGTGTACGTTGCCCTTAAAAAATGAGTAGAAGGGAGGCAAGAGCCACCCAGAGTTTATTGTTGAAACAAATCATATCTACAGCTAGATGAACAGCTTTTGTTTAGGATTGTTCACCATCTAAAGGGTCTCAAATTAGAATATTCTACTGAAACTGCAGGAACTGATTAGAAGATAATTCAGTCTGAGACTGCTAAAACTCCGCATCTCTAAATTGTTTTCCTCGAAGCATCATGTTACCTAATATGCATAAATAAAAATCAATACTATCTGTTGTAACGGCAAGGAAAGAACAAAGACACGGAGCATATTGAGAACTTGGACAATGATAAACAAGTAAACTTAATAACAGAACTTGAATGAGAGCTATTTGTTTCTGAGTTTCCTTTCCAGAACTAATTAACAGCAGATGAAATGAGCTCCTTGTGACTTCATCCCAACAGATGATTCAGCTATGAGTGTAATAAAGAAGAAGGCAGAGATTTTACTTCGTTCCATATTTTGCTAAAATCAGGCAGAAGGTTATGGCTGCATAAAGATGAATAATGCTCGAAAAGATTAAGACCGATGGCAGCAGTAGAAGCACAACAAAAAGAGAGTTGCAGCAACTAGATTTTATGGATAGATTAGTTGAAGTTGCCTAACCATGTTCGATAATCTAATAGTTTAAGAGCAGTTTGAGATACTGTAATGATACGGTAAAGTTGAATTAAGTTTGATATTTTTATCGTTTATATTATATTGCAAGAACATTAGATGGTTAAGTATTTAAGGATGTCTTGTGAGGAAGAACTGGACAATACTCATCATTACAAAACAGCTTCGAGATATTTTCTGTTTGATTAGACTAAGCTTCCATGATCTTTATGGCTTCGTGATAAAAATTCTAGCTTTGCTTTGTGCAAATGCCAAGTGCACTACTTCTAATAAAATAAAAGGTAAATTTAAAATCTCAGTATAGCTGTGGAGGTAAATTGATTCATCTACGAGATCTAATCCAACACCCAATATAGTTTCACAAATCTATTATCGGCAGGCGTGCATATGCAGCCCTTTTCACATGCATATGCGTGCACCGATCATTGAATGTAGAACTCATCATCATGCCATCCACATGTACCGATCATGGAGCTTAAAAAAATGATTAATTGGATGTGTTAAAAAGAATGCTTTAGAAACATGAAAATATAGCTCAAAAAGGGTTCGTGTTGTATCGTTTGCACAAAAGAATGACTGATCTTTTTTCTCGATATCAACTGCAATCTCAAAGAAACCCAAACATCTCCATCCATCCACCTGTTCAGATCTCAAAGTGGCCATCACATGATTCAATGGTGGATTCATGCAAAAGAAAGTGAATCCTTTCTCTTTTTCTTTTCTAAGTTATTGGATGCCTCGTCGGGACGAAAAAGACTCTTGAAAGCAAATATATTAGCTAAGTCTTGGGCACTAAGAGGTGGAAGTAGACTTTGATGGCCATGCCTAGTTTTAGCTAGGCTCTAAATTATGATCAAGTCAAGCACGTGTGAGCTCATTAATTCCAAAGTCATGTTTGAATTGTTCACGAACAAACATTTAAAAATCTAGTAAGAGTTATTATTTTAAAAAATTATTAATATTTATTAGATTTTAACTTCATAGCCAGAATGCATTAGATTGTAAATAATCTATATTAATTTATATTTAATGCTTATAATATAATTATTCATATTGATTCCAACAATAATCAAAATAATATATTATATATGAATTATTTATATATTTATATTTCAAGTTAATTCAAGAGAGCTTCAACAAGCTAAATCTAGCTCTAGCCCGGCTCATTTCTTAACCAAGCAAGCTATTTTTTTAGCACAACTTGAGATAACTGACTAATAGCTTGCCTATTTTCCAGCCTTGTCTACGGTTCAAATCCTCTGTATTGCTCAAAAAATCGAAAGAGTGCAGACCATGTTTATGGAAGATGTTTTGAGAGCTGCCATCTGTGAATTATCTACAAAGTTGTCCATCCGCAAATCTCCAAGCCATTCTGCAAGTTAGATTGTGTGGCATCTGGATCATTATCTTCTTGCTCCATCCCAGAGAATGAAGTTGGGGCAACTTGGGAGGGAATTTACAAGGCTAATGAAGTGTGGTTGGAAGATTGGGTGACTCATTCCCAGTTATAAAATGCAATAATGGCTCTTTCTCTTCCTCTCCAAATCATATTCCCATCCTTCAAACAATCAACCATTTCGTAAGCAAATGAAATGTCAAGATTGATAGACATTATATGGAAATGTGTTTGCTTCTTTTAGGCGGATGCTTTTGCGATAATTAAAGAATTATGCTATGCAAACTTTTAATGTAAATTTCTTAGCATATGGTGGAAATTTTTTGGTCCCAAGGGGGGTTATTCAACAGCAAATGGCCCTCCATCACCATAATGGATGACTCGAGAGTCCATATTGAATTCATGACATTAAGTTTTGCTGGTACTTGACCACACTCAAACATATATACACATTTAAGCATTTAAGCATAACTCACGCCAGCCCAAGCTACCCTCGGCTCAACCACCGGGACCAAGGTGTCGAAGATCTAGTAGCCACCAGCCGCAATCGCCATGGACTTGTCCGAACCTCTGATGATAAATTCAACACCTCCCCTTCCCTCGTCAACCAGTATACAATCGTCGAAATTTACCTTGAGAAAACTCGGAAGGTGGGGGCTCTCAGGTAAAAACACCATACAAGACGTTCCAAGAGCAAAAGCAGAGCTCTAGGTATTTCAAGCTATCAAGGATCCATCCAACAGCTGCAAGTGCGCAGTTTCTGCCGCTTGAATCCGGGCCAGCTCAACAACGAATCTCGGTGAGGTATAGTTTTCACCGAACGTCTTAGTATTTTTGGATGGTCAGATCTAATAAGTCATATAGGTCGCCATATTAGCCGCCAGCCAACTGAATAATTTTTTGGCTCGGTAAACGAGGCTTAGCCATTAACCCACCCCCCCCCCCCCCACACACGCACACACAGAGAGGATATCCCTCCTTAGTGAGCCTATTAACCTATCCGGGGCTCAACTAGGCCTATTCCCTCCAAGAGGATATCTAAACTACCATATTATCCCTCTAATTTACTCTTTTATGTCTATCCACTCTCTGAATGGACTAAGAAAAGGTGATATGACATTTTTTGTCCTGAATAAAATTCAAAGTTAACGCTTACCATGAAACTCAAAGTACTTTGTTCCCATTCCTATCCCTTTTCAACTATTCCTCTTGCAGAATGCCAATAAATTCTTATTTCACAGAATAAGCCTATCACTACCGCATGCCAATCACTTCCACATTGTCTAGATAACTTTTTTCTAATTCTCTTAAAATTTATTCTGCAGTCAAACATGACTTTAAGGTTCATTTACTGAAAGAAAATTTTTTGGTTATTGTAGCTGGAAAAAAAAAGTAATGGACAGCATGAAGAAAAATTAAATTAAGATATTTTCTCATATCACCAAACAGATGATAAAATATATTTTAACTATCTTCAAAATATAGCATATTATTTTCAACTACCATAAAATTACATTTGATAAATACTATTTTATTGTGCACATATCTGTATACAGTACAATAGTAAAGGGTTAAAAAATTGTTATAATTTTGAGACTTTTTTTTTTCTTTTGTATGAAGGAACAATAGGTGTCTAATACCGAAATATGTGACAATTTAATGAAATTTTGTTGCAGTGCCGCTATAACCATTGGAAGGTGCAAAAAGATTCGGACACCAAGTTGTGGAGCGGAATTATGATGCCATCCGTCAAACCATCTTACGTCAGATTTGCGTATGTGTGGCGTCACGGCAATGTGAAACCGAACCACCGAGTTCCTTTTTTGAACAAAACGGAATTCGGCAATCAAGTGATGCTTAGCCCATTGCTCGCCATGGTTATAGACGGTCTGACCCTGCGGGACCCGACCTAGCCCATTTATTTATTGCCCGAGTTTAAGCCGGGTCGGACTTTTGCTAAGGGACTGGATCCCTCGAACGAACCCAAATCGGAAGGAATCCCAACCACGGCTATTAATCACCTCTAGGTTCATGTGTCATGTATTTTATAGTTTTTTTTTTTACATGAATACTCTTCTAAATATTAAATTTTGCATAAATATTCTTCCAAAATTGATATTTGCAAATAGCCCTCGTAAGATACTTGTTTTGCTTTTCCACTCTTTTTTTATCCTTATTTTTAATATATGTATCCACATCATCCAACGCCGTTAAAAAATTAACAGTTTCAAATTAAAATGACTAAAATATCTTTAATGGCAGATGTATAAGAAAATATTTATAAAGTGATCGCAATGAGAGACCAAAAAAAGTAATTTTAAAATTTTATTTATTTTAAATTAAAATAAATATGATTTTTATTAACGGTGTTAGAAAAATCGTTATAATATGGGCATTTGTATAAAATAGTGTTTTATGAAAGTACAAAAATAAATATAAATTTTAAGAGGATACTTACGTAAATTTAAATTTTTAGAAGAATATTCATAAAAAAAATCCTTTACTTTATTCTTAGTAACTAGGGTGGATTGAATGCTTAGTTTAAACAATAAAATCAGCAGCATTAAAGGTTTGTTTGTTGCATTACCTCGAATTGGCCTCAAGTGTCTGTATTACCTGTGTATTGGTGTTTCCAAATTTTTGGAAATTCTAACTTCAAGCTTTTGGCACCCACATTTCTTTTTAAATTTCGCATATGGGTCTGAAGAAGTTTTGAAGCCCCGGTTTGTTGCTGTTTATCGGAAAAGTGGGAGTCGTAGACAAATTTATGTTCATTTGTTCTCCATAATTTATATAATTTTAATTCAAGTGTTAATAATATCATGCCAAGACATTATTTTATTTTTCATTTCAAGAACTCCATGGCCAGAGAGGACTTGTTAAAGCTTCCTTTTATCTGGAAGAAAAAAAAGGGATAAGTTTTTTTTTTCTCCTGGATACGCAGCACCAGTAGTTGCTTAAAGTTGGACCAATCTATTTTTTGCTTCTAAGGTTGCAGTATGAGATTATATTCAAAGTTCTGCTACTTGATACTGAAACTTGGGGGCTATAATCCCTCATGATGTCTCATATTATAGATCTATTCATGCTTTTTATGTTGTTGGTGTGAATCTCATGGTAACGCCGATAACGAGCGTTATTGCATTTGCTATCTTGCATGGGCAAGAATGTATAATAATCCCTTATGCTTCTTTTCCATGGTACATTGAACTTATTGCATACAGCAAAATCCTCCATTAGATTATTTCATGCACCAATGATGGGAATCTACCAGCATCACTAGCATTGTATGTGCACCTATTATTCGGGAGAACATCGATTGTAAATTTATTGAGAGCTTCTGTTTATGGTCGAAATTCTTTGGATGTAATATGAACAATAAAAAGGTTTGCTTTAGTCTTGAGAGTCATCAAACCAAAACTAAGCAATAGGGTTAAAATAAAGTGGTTAAAATTCATAGATACAGAGTGAGAGAAAAGAGGAAAAGTATGTTAAAATGGTGATATATTTAGAAGGAATGTTTGACTTCATGTAGAATATTTTAGCTACTATGGGTAGGTCTAGAGAGGTCTCAAAACGAGATTTATCAAATTAGAAGCCAAACTGCATACTTAAACTTTCGCTGGCCATAACTTTTTCTTGCAATATTTGATGAAAATATTTCTTTTTTTTTCTCTCTCTTAAAATCGAATAACCTTTTGAGATCTACGACACCGCATTTATCCTTACAAGGTTCAACTCATATAGGAATCGAGGATGATTTTTCTCTTTAGGCTTTGATGGCCCAACTAAAGTAAAAGAAAAGAAAAGGTTTTGACTAGAAATACCTTACAATTCGAAAAAATTAGATGAAGCTGAAAAAAAAACTAATGCAGAAGTAGAGATCTGGCTCCTATAAGTTATATATTAAGTCAAGATCTAGCTCAAAGAGATTTTATCAATTTTATCATGAAATTAATGAAAGAAAAGGGAATCTAGCACTCTACTTCTGAAAATCATTTTTTTTTTCTTTTGAGAGATCCAAGTTTAGCAAATTAAAAAAAAATCTTTTCTTCTCTTTGATTGGATTACATGTTTTACTTATATTTGGTTTTACGAGCATTAAAAGCTTAGCTATTCTTGCTGCAACAAGCATCTATGACTAAAATATGATTTACTACGTGACATCAAGGGTGGTTTAGTAAAATAGAATAGGGAGCAAGAATAATTAGCCATTTCATTTACTTGTGCAAACAGCATTGTGTCTTTTATTAAATTAGTAATCCAGATATCTCAAAGCTATAAAATAAAAACCATGAAGTATTTACCTAAGGATCTATGAATTGTTTTTCGCTCCACATAATCCAGGTGAACACCTTTCTAGGATAAGCCTTAGTTAATATAATTTTTCATTCACATATTTAATAACTTGTAGCACATGACAAGTTATTCTTCCTCCACATGTTGGTCAATGCTAAGCTGGAAATATGTATTAGATTAGTAACTAATTGTTATGTAATAATTTATAGCAAACTTTAAAAGAGCTCCTTGTATGGTGATTACAATTGTTATGTTGGTTTAGGTACATCATTTATTTTAATTGTGCTACATACATGCAACGCGTATGAAGTTAAAGAGGAAGTTTGTGATCATGTGGCAACAACATAGATAATTTGGGATCATGTGAAGAGAAATACTAAACTATGATCATGTTTTATAATTGTATAAGAGTGCAAGCTCTCTACAATATTATTTGCAAGTAATTTCTATAATGTGATAAAATTGGATGTTAGTAATAAGGATTTTGAGATTCTGAAAAATTATATCATATCAAGAACTTATTTGGTTTACGGAAAAAGAAGGAAAAAAAAGGTAAGGTCAACTTTGGTTGGAGTTTGTAAAGAGGAAAAATGAAAAAGTAGCATTTCCATAAAAATAAGATTTCTATTTTATAAAAAAAATTATGAAGGACATGGAAAAACTACTAAAAATTTGAATTTTTTTAGCCATCAAAATTTATGGATATAGTCTTTCACTCTTTCTCTTTATTAAGGGTATAATGGATATTTCATATCACTTAAAAAAAAAAAAAGAAGATGTTCAACCAAATATAAGCCATTATAAAGTATATCTTTTTTTATAAATTAACTAAATATGCTAAAATAATTTTTGTAAGCATCATATTTTCATGAATTAGTTTTTTTTTAAAAAATATTTCAGGGATGAAAAATTTAATGTGTCTCAACTGATATTTAAGATATTGTAAGTAACGGTATCGGAGGAGATGCAAGGGGGATATCGGCGTCGTCCAAACGATATATCCTTATGTGTCGGTTATATCGTAAGTCGTAACTCGTAAGGCAACTAGATATCGGCATCACGTTATTTCCATCGAGCGGATACCGTTATTGCAGCGATAATTATATGTCGGTCACGGGCCGGCTATAAAAGGCGAAGTTAAACTCCAATGATGCGATTCGCCATGGAGCTCCTCTCGCTCCCCTTCTTACTCCTTCTGGCTCTTTCTTTTTTCTCCCGTCCGACGGTTACCATTGCGAGAGGAGGCGGTGAGTGCTCTCTATCTAACTAGGATTCTCGAATTCCTTTTTTGCCAGATTTCTTTTTTTCCCGGATTTCTTTCCTAAGTTTTCTTGTTTTCGATCCATTGATCGCTTTCTTTTTTTTCTTCTTTAAATTCTATGAATTGGATTCAGTTGTTTTGGTGGTGGGATCTGACGCGAATCTTTAGCGGGTCGAACGGATCCAAGAAAACCCATTGTTTAGGGTTTATGCGCGTTCTTGATTGTGGGCTTTTATTCCCTAAGATTTATACGTTAATTTTGTCAGTTTTGATTCCAACTAGAAACTTGGGATGTTGCTCAAATTTCGATTTCTTTCCTAACAGTTTTTGTCTTTGTTAAAACTCACTCAAAACGTCATTCAAATGTCAACAAGAATTGGATTTAGTATCTGGCTTTTAGGATCTTTAACGAATCTCAAGCGGACGAACGGATTCAAGAAAATCCGCTGATCAGGGTTTTTGTGCTCTATTCTTGGAATCGTGATCGTGGTTAACAATCTGAGATCACGCATCTTTCACTCATGAAAGAGTGTTGGTTTAGGTAATCTTGGTAAGAAATAAAGAAAGAGCATTGGTTTATTGATCAGTGCTAGATTTGGCACGCTACATCTTGATTCCTTTCCTGATTGATCGCCTCTATCCTGTGTTCTTTAATCCTATAAGCCGTTGTAATTCAAAATTAGTTACCATAATAGTCACAGCAGAAGTACATACGTTCAGCTGAGCGGTAAAAAAAAATTCAAGAAGTTCCTATAAGAGATAGAAGCCAGTGGGATTGAGCTGTTCCGGCACTTTGCTGGGTAGTTTGGTCGGAATGTAAAGCTCGGTTCTTTTTTCAAGAAGTTCCTATTAGAGATGGAAGCTAGTGGGATTGTGCTGTTACGGCACTTTGCTGGGTAGATTGGTCAGAATGTAATGCTCGGTTCTTTTGTCAAGGGAGGCAGCCTATTATGGAGTTATGTATGAAGACTCGTGCCTTATGGATGAATGGGTCGAGAATTTGGCAAAAACGAGTTAAGTTCACCCCATACAAGGCAGGGATTGGTCTTCCCGCTTTGATGTGGTGACTGACGGGAGCCAGACTCTCTTGGCTCCACAGGGTGATCGAGTGACTGAGGTTGGTTTTCTAGGGTGCTGTCTTGGGTGTTGTCATCCATCTTTTTCTTTCCTCTTGTGGATTTCCTTATTCCTATACTCCATTTCACGTTCTAATGAAAACTGTTCTTCTCAAAATAAAAAAAGGACGACGATATGATTTCGTATGTTCAACGTATTATTGCCCATGACTCCATTTTCTGATGTTTGTTAACATCGACCAACAAGCGCTGGTTTTGTGATTGAAGCAACCTTAAACTGATTGTTAATTCTTTGCAGAAGAGTTATGTTGTGTGATCAATATGTGCTCTGAAAGAGGCGCATCTTTCTTCGTAAACTTGGAAAACATTATCTAACTTTCATTTTTGGGCACCCATTGTATATTTGTCAGGTCATATGGACTGTACTCATGGAGTATTTGCCCGGCATCTGTTTGAAGAGAGCCAGCCTCGGATATCGTATGTTTTGGATAAGAATTTCTTTGATTATTCTCCTGTTATCCTTTTTCTTTTTTACTGATTTCCTTTATCAGACCACATCTAAAGGTTGATGCCTGTTTGTATTACAGGGAAGCCATGACTCATGAGTATATGAGTAACTCTGAACTTGAGAAGGCCATGAAGGAATTTACTCAAAGATGTGCTAATATTTCCAGGATATACAGGTATGTTTCATTTGAACTTTGATGCTGATGTTGCCAGTTTTTTCTTAATGGGAGTCACAGGTAACTGATAAATCTTGAATGGGAACCAAATGTGAACGCTACAATGTTTTACAATGCCCCATAAACATTGGGGACATTAATGGAACTCTGCTATTCAGAAATACATCCATAATTATCAACTGTTTGTGCTAGAGTGCCAAAATAGGAGATGCCTACTGCATATTAACTTTTTTTTAATCCTCCACTGGTATGCCAGCTTTTACCTAACTATGCTGATCTCTTTTTCTTCTCTCTTTGAGGGATTGTTGGAATCTGCTACCAGCATTGGAAAGAGTGTGAAAGGGATACCATTGGTAATCTTGTTGAAAACAAAAGAGTTACTTTGTCTTTCTTTATCTGAATGTGTAAAGCGTGTAATTTTGGTGAAAATAGTAATTTCTCTTGCTTATTGCATGTAGTGGGTAGTGGAAATTTCTGACAAGCCTGGGCAGGAAGAAGCTGAACCTGCATTTAAGGTTAGTGATCTTTAATCAACCTTTCTCTTATCTATTTAATTGTTAGTTTTTTCTCTTTTTTTTTTAAATTTCAGATATTCATGCAAGAATATCTTTTATATGTATATGTGTGTGCATATATGTGTGTATTTCAATTTTGATGTATATTCTGTTAAAGACCAGTTGCCATCTTTACAGAGTGAAGGAGATCTTGGTAAACATGTGAATTACCAGTACTTGCCGGTGGAATTGTTTTTTCCCTTCTTCCTCTTTCAATTGTTTGGGTTAAATCTGTCAAAAATTATGTATGTGCATTCACATATTCTAATTGATAGCTTGGAAAAGAATATGGCATGGATTGGTGGTTCAATTTCAGATGCCACCTTTTGGTTTTTATACCTGACCTCAATCACTTATATGTTAATGCAGTTTCTTCACATATCCTCTTTCATGTGATTTTTACTTTGGAAACTTCATTTTTTATATCTTTAAAATCTATTGGGATAACTGTATTTTGGGAATATTTCCACTTGCTATTAGACTCTTATCTATCCTAGATGCTGGTCATGTCACCAAAATTTTGATCATCTTGATCTTTGTATTGCTTTTCCCTGAATATTATATTAAGGGAAAGGTGAACAAGTTTGGCCCAAATCGCTGTGTATTACATTCCATCACTCATATGAAAAAATATCCACAGGACACCTTATTTCTGCTTGAAAAGTTGAGGTGTCAGTTGAAAAATTATGCCAATTAGAAGTTAGTAAACTTTAAGTATAATTGATCGAGATTTGGTTAGGATTTATCAATATCCTGGATTTTTGTAGTATGGGTCAGTTTTTCAATCCTAAGCCTGACCAAAGAGTTTGAATTGTGTAGCCCGAGTTTTGGTCCCGAGGACCAAGCAAATGGTTTTCGGGATGAACCTATTGATAATCTTAACCTTCTCATCTTTTCCTATTAGTGGTCTACTGGAGGTATGTGAAGTTGCACTGGAGTCATCTGCTGTAGTTTGTGCATAAGGGTAATTTGCGCTGTTTCTCATATTTGGTTCAGGCAACTTCATGGAAGTTAAGCATCAAGACTTCGACACCAGTTGTTCTTCTTTTGTTACTATAGATTGCAATGTTGTTTGGTTCATGTAAGGATTCTTTGTCATGCCTTTTTGCACCAATAATATGTCTAAGATCTTGTTTTTGCTAACTTTGATGAATGTTGATTTATTTGTCATATTTAGGGGCTCCCCCACCCCCCATGCCCTGCCTAATTTATTAACTAAGAGAAAGACATTGCATGTAACACAAAACACCACCATCACAATTTTGCTGAAGAGATTGCTCAACAGTAAACTCTGAATATGATGGTTCATTCTTCAGGTGATTCTGGAGATTGCATTGCTGTATATGTATCTATCTACATCGTCATTATGTTGTAGGTTTCTATCTGTTGACTCTGAGGGGAGTTAGTCCATCAAAATTATTGAATCAGATATGTGCTTAATCGCCACCCCTTTGCAGAATAGCTATTTTCAATGTGTTGTTAATATCCCAATTATGGAATAAATAATCCTTTTTTTTACTTGTGTGCTGGCTCTATTTAGTAATTTTGTTGATCTTAGTTTGAGAGACAGTTCTGCACATAAGTCTGCTGTCAACAAATTATGTTATCCCACAACCTTTTAAATCATATTGAGACTAATTTTTTCTATGCTTTCTATATTCTGATATATATCATCTTTTGTCATGTTTAGTTTGACCATATATGAATAATGGATATGACATAATTCTATAGTGTGGAGAGATGAGCAAATGAAGTAACATATTTGTTTGAATTTGAACCTGGGACTGCTTTGAGACTGCCAATATCATATTCTGACTGCATTTCTGTGGATTCTGTGCATTTCTTATGAGTCATCCCCATGGATTATGCTCTTTTGTACTCTGATGTCTAAAATGCACTGAAGATTACCAAATGGATATCGTAGTTCATTGGAAACGTGCACGGTGATGAACCTGTTGGGAGAGAGCTACTTATATCTCTTGCAAATTGGCTGTGTGACAACTATAGGAAGGATCCATTGGTAACTCTTTTCTCTCCCTTCTTTCTCTAGAAATCCCCCTTGCTCTCACAAGGTTTCTTCTTTTTTTTTTTCTTTTTTTTTTTCAGCACATAAGTATAAATTTTAATATTTTTGACTAGTCTTGATTATTTAATTGCTTTTTAAGGGATATTGCCATGGATATATGAAAAAAATTGGCTCTCTAGAGCCTACCCTGATAGAAGGGAGAAGGGTTGTGCATTATCACTGTTGAAGTTTTTGGTATATCGATATGCCTAATAAGCTTCATGCCAATGTGGTTCGTGGAATCTAGCATCTTGTTCTTCAGTAAGATTGTTTAGTTTTCCTGGTTCTTGTTGTGTTCTTAGTCAGGGACAGCTATCGACGTGCTGGCATTGTGTTTATATGAAAACTAATGGATAGATGGAACATATGTATGCAGCAGCCATGCAGCCATGCCTGCCAACGTGCACACCTAGACACCGAAATCGTGGTCAATGATTGATTAACAATCACCATACTCACATGCGGCACATAGTTATGCTGCAATGGATGGTTGATTTGATGGTAATTGCCCATCAATAAAAAGAAAAGTTATCGAAGTTAAAATTGAGCTTTGAATTTAATTTGTAGTAAGAATATATCTTCAAAACTAGCAAGTAACTGTGAGAGAAAAGGTGGAAAAAGAAGCTAATGTGCACTCCCTCATTTTATATAATGAATCACTGTCAGTGATCAGTTTAACAATCATAGTGCTTACACCTGGAAACCTGATAACCATCACCATCAAGCCCTGTCCAAACTATTTGAGTTGGGTTCAAAGTAGCATAGATAGCAACCGTCAATGTTAAGCCACAATATTCAAACAGTATCATAGGTAGGGAGTCCTTACATACCTTCTAAGATAATTGATGTTTATCTTTTTTCGTAACTCACCATTAAGCCTTGTCCAAACTATCTGAGCTGGCTTAAAAAAGCATACATAGCAGCCACCAATTTCAAGCCACAACATTTAAAGTGTTATAGGGAGTCCTTACACTCTTTTGAGATAATTTATTTTATCTTATTAACTAGCAGACTGTAGACGGAAGTGCATGGAAAAGAAACTAATTCATATATCTCCAGCTTATATTGAGCTTTTTGGATCTGCAAATGGCAAAGTATTCTTAAAAAAAAATTATATGCAGAAAGAAAGCTAAGAGTTATGTACAATATAAAAAAGATGAAACATTGTTAGAACATTTTGACCGGCTCTCCTAGTTCTATCACACAAAGATACATACATACGTACATATGTATGTAGGTATGTGGGTACGTGCGTACGTACGTACCTAGGTACATAGGTACGTATGTACATACCTACACACACACACACACACACATATATATATATATATATTAATTTAGTCATATTATGTTCCATAGAAGTTATGGTCATTGGACTATTTGTCTATACCCAATTTCAAGACTTGTATATAATGTAGAATGAACTGATAATTTAATGGAGAAAGAGGAGTCAAATGGATACCTCATTTAATTAGTGTTACCACTAATTTCTTTTCTGCATTATCTTTGGTGAAAAGAGGAACTAGAACTGTTTTTGGATGAAAAACAAACAGGATCAGAGGTATCACAGATCTCATCATGGATCTTATATGTTCCTGGTTTCTATTATGTGATAACTTGTGCGATCTCCAACTATTTTGCACAATACGAATGGAAGACACTTCAGAACCTTTGAATATTTGAATCCAATACTTTCGTGGTGACAGAGAGTTGAGCGGATCCTGTCTTGGCTATCTGCTACCCCAATTTCAGGGACTTTACAAGTGCAGATATTCAATGGCATTTGCGAACTCCAATATGTGAATATTCGCTTAATGTATTTTTCACTACCTTGTTTATCCACTTGATGCAGCTCCTCTCTTTTTCTTCTTTCTGTTGAAATTTTTCCTTTTCCAATGGTAGATAGCTGGTCATTCTAATTGTATAAATGAATGCTCAGAAATTTTTTGTCCACATGTGCTAGAATTTATTACATACAATCTGCAGGATTATGCTGATTAGTTAGAAAATTTTAGTTTATACAACAGAAATTCATGGAGTCTCTGCTGTACTTTTCATCTTATTCTTATAAGAAGGCTAGTATCTTATCATGCAACATTTTTTAAAAACTTCGTTTAGTGACCTCTATATTCTGAATTAATGTTCTGTGTTTATAGGCAACATTGATTGTAAACAATGTTCACCTACATGTTCTTCCTACTATGAATCCTGATGGATTTGCTCTTAGGAGACGTGGGAATGCAAATAATGTGGACCTAAATCGGGATTTTCCTGATCAAGTGAGCACTTTCATATTCACAATATGTCAATATTAATGATTTTATAACATCTTCTATGGTTATTTCTTGCTCCAGTCTGCTGCTAGATTACTTTATTTACTTCCTGCAGTTTACGATTGCTAACCTTTATTTATAATATTACTGAATGAATTTGAATAGTTTTATCCTATGAATGACATTGTAAGCCTGCGACAACCTGAAACGAGAGCAATTATGAACTGGATAAAAGAGCGACACTTCACGGCCTCTGCAAGTTTACATGGGGTAAGATTTTCTTTTTTGTTCTTTGTTTTTTTTTTTTTTTTTTGGTGAACATTGCTTATTGTTCTTGGCTCTTGCCCTAATAGAAGAAATCTGATGATTATGGGGAACCTTTTTCCCTCCATTAAATCCATATTATTGCTGATACCTTATGGAATTGTAAATGCTAATCTGTATCCATTATTTTACAAAGTCTGGTATTCGTCACAAGCTTGGAAGGAAAATGGCATGGATGATAATTATATGATTCTGTAACCTGTCTTACCACCGAACGAAGAACAGGAGCACCATGGGCAGTGGTAATAGTGATGGCTAGAGGACCAGCGACAGTCAACTGTTGGCCCTAATTTGATTGTTTTCTAGTTCTGGAGAATGTTTTGATGTAAACATCCAATAAACAAAAAGTCTTTCTAAATTTAAAATTTGTAAAGCTGGTACCCAATTTTCTGTTAAAGTAATTCAAGCCTACTTGTTTGCAGCCAAAACATACTGTTCGTGAAACATAAGATCATATTTCTGGTCTACTGTATCATACAATCGTGGTTGCTTAAGGATGCAATAGTTGTATTTCACTGTCAAACGTTATGTATATCAATTGCATGCTATCAATTTGCATCCCCAAATATTTTGAAGTTTGGTTTCTAACCTTGATTTAAATTGATCAATGAAACCATGGAAGCGGTGAGAGGCAATCAAGTTTATTAAACTGCCTTTGCAGTCGCAGTCAGTAAACCTTCTGAAGGCTTAGATGGAACTTTTAGGAAACCAAGCTGGCACATAAAGTTAAAAGTTGCCTATTAATTCATCAGACTTAATTAAATATTGTAATGTGACATACGATATATAAATCTTAAAGGCATAGCTTTGAGATGAGGGTGAGGTGGAAAAGAGATGGAGTATTTGATGTAATTCTTTGGTCTCATTAATTAATTCATTCAGTGTTGATAAGTAGATAATATTTTAAATTTGTTAGTTTTGCTTCTCTCCCTAAAACATTGTTTGGAAAAGTCAAGAGGGTGATTACCCGTCTGCCCATAAGTAGTGGCAGAGCACCGGGCAACCTTTAGGGTCAAATTGAACATGGCAAATCCATGAAAGGTGTGTATGTGGTGGTTGAGCTGGAAAGCAAGCAATGGTTTCATTGTAGATCATAATTCAAAGTAGCATCTGGAAGAGAACTAGAGAGGGACCAGGAGCATGGATGTGGGAATAGGCACACTTAACAACCCCCGCTTCTCTTGGGAATTGTTTCTTCTGTTGGATGCACAGGAAAGAATCCCATGTGGGCTTTGAGTGACGAAGGTCATAGTATTTGTCTGAATTTTATCATGTTTATGTACCACTGTGCCTTCATGACGTAACTCATCTTCTGTGGAAAAAGGCTGAATGGTAAAAGGGCCATGAGTCTTGGATTTCCTTTCTTGGAGATTTAAGCAGTAATGATATTTGATGAATAAACATCACCTAACCTTGCCTGTTAATACTTTTTTTTTGATGTAATTATCATATTTCATTTATCTTTTTTGGATGACATGGTGATGATGAGCACTTCTTTGAGTGAAGCAAAAGATTTCTCCCCTGGTGTACATTAAAACCTCATATATTTTCTTTGATTTATGGAAACTTCCTTTGTGCTTACATGGCATATCGTTCCCCCTAAAATAATGAGAGTCCATTTGGAAACTTTTGTGATGAGTTCTCTATAACATATATTATTGGTTTTCCCAATAAGTTTCTTTCAAACCGACCAGTTAATATCCCTTTTTCTCTCTCACTACCTGCTTGTGATGTAAATCTAGCAGTTCTGGTTATTTTTCGATCAATATATAGCCACAGAACTAATGTAAGGACTTATGAATGAAAATCATTTCCAAATTACTTTTTTTTTATATGAATATTGAACTTATTTGATTTCATTTGAGTCTTGAAAATCAAGTTTTCGCTTGGTTAAAATGACAAAGGTGTTTCCTGATAGGGGGTAGGAATTATTTTGGTGGTTGTGTAATCATAAGAAAGGTGTAACAAATAAAGTCATATGATTTGTTGTGTTTTTCTTACTTGAATGACATATCACCCTGGAAAGTATTGAACTCTTGCTGTGTAATATGTAAAACATTCATAAAATTCTTTCACTTACTTTATAAAGTAAATTGGTTTTGGTTATGGTTAATCATGGTGAGTGTTTGAAGCCAGCTGATCTAGTTATACCTCATCTTTGCTTATGGAATAGCACAGCCAATATCTGCTTCATTAAGCAGGTATTGGCAGGTGCTTTCTATCGTGTGAAATTGTTATATTAAACTAGTTTTTACAGGGTGCACTTGTTGCAAATTATCCTTGGGATGGCTCTCAAGATACAAGGTAATATATTTTATGAGCATTCTGTATCTATTACTTGATTTATACTGCCACTGTAATATAGGTTGCTTTCTAAGTTTGATGTTGGACTTTGTTAGCAACAAGAGCATATGAATTTTTTTTCTAGACTTATAAAATATAAATGAACATACATCTGATACTGCTCTATGGTTATTATCTCCTTGCCGCACCCTTATGGGCTTCTTCAACTAATCCAGTTGTTTGACATGATTTATATTTATGTTAGTTTGGTGAGATCCTGTGGTATAGTAAATTTCATAGTTCATTTTTTTTAGCAGAATGTAATCATCCTGCAATTCTCAGATGGATGTTTTTGTCATTTTTTTCTACCAGTTTTATTTTGCAATTGGTATTTGTATGATATTCAGTTTTTCCTTTCTTCTTCTTCCCTAACGTTTTCCTTTTGAATCTCTCTTCCACTACGCACTGAGCGACTTAGGCTAGGAATAAGAATAGTTTGATGGAGGGATGCCACAAGGTTGATGGTGGCCACAAAATGTCGTTTACTCTCTTTTGAAAGTTTTCTGCCACCACTTGAAGTCTACAAGCAACTCTTGTTTTGTTATAAATTTCTGTTATGTTGTTGGCATTATATTTTATGCTATAACTCTGTAGATTATCACAGCTGCGCATCCTAGTCTGCTCACTTTCATTTGCACCTTTTTGTTTCTATTTGGCCACAAATTGACTTGAAGAAAGCAGTCATGTCACACAATTTCTTCCTTGTGTGCCTATATGGCATGCTAGTGCTGTCAATTTGTTATTCACTTTGTGAATCAATTTTAGCTTGGACATGCAACTTATTCTTAGGCTTTCAGTTTCAGTTCTACTAGCATATGACCCATGTATGTGTGGGGTACATTTTTCTCTTTTATTCTTAGTATGTTTGTCTCATACAGATGTGACCATAACAATTTATTTTCTAACTTAGTTGGATATAAATCATTTCGATTCAAATACTCTTTTTCAAACAAAGTGCATACCGTGGAAGTCGGTTGTTTAAGCTAACAAGTGTCCGATGTCATCAGACTTATAGATCAAAAGGCAACATGACATAGAAAACTATTCAATTCATATGATATAAAACTATTAGAAACTTTATTTGAATAACAAAATAAGCCATAATTAGAACCAAGGTCCGCCGTACCGGTACCGGTCGGCGTACCGGTGGCCGGCCGGACCGGTACGGTACCGGTACGTACCGGCTGGTACCGGTCCCGTACCGGCCGGTACGCGGTGGTTTCAAAAACCACAGCGCGCGGCGCTGTGGTTTTAAAAAAAAAAAAAAATCGTACCGGTGCGAACCGGCCGGTTCGCACCGGTACGAGGCCGGTACCGGCCAGTACGGGCTCCGAACCGGCCGGTACAGGCCCGAACCGGCCGGTACAGGCCCGAACCGGCCGGTACAGGCCCGAACCGGCCGGTACAGGCCCGAACCGGCCGGTACGCACCCGTACCGGCCGGTTCGGATAAAAAACCGGAAAATACCGGTTTTTTATCCGTTCCGGTACCGGTCCACGGCCGGACCGGTACGTACCGGCCCGTACCGGCCGGTACGGGCCGGTACGGCATTCCATGATTAGAACCAAGTAATCCTAATTGGAACACAGTCGAACTGGACAGGGGCTGTCCTAGCCATCCAGTGAGATCACGACACGTGGGATGGGTGCAGGACAACCCCGAAACAGACTTCCGTCTCCCTTCTTGGCCATCCCGCCTTCATCTTTGCCGGATCACGTGCTGAAATGGCCGATGTGCCCTTGTTTTTTTTGCAACGTTGCTTCGGCCTTCAGCTCGTTGTCGGGAAGTCAGCGTTGTTGCTGGGAGGAAGGAGGGAGGAAGCTCGGTTCATGGGCTCATCTTTCTTTTGTGTTTTTTCCATGATGAGCGGAGCATGAGATCAGAGCCTTGAATCGCTCAGAAACCCCGCCTTTCGCGTTTTACATGCTCGAACCACTTGGAAACCGCTTCTCCCATGTTTTTCCCATGATGAGCAGAGCACGGACCTCTCGGGAGGGAGGAGGGAGGAGGGAGGAGTCATGGGGTGCTTAGAAGTTATGGGGCGCTTAGGAGCTACAAGGCATGCCTTTATTAGTATTTTTTGCTTTTTTCCTTCTCGATGCGCACACTGAGTAGATGCGGTCCACGTGAATTTGTGCGAAAGTCTCCTTCGCATGAATTTATCCTTTGATCACCAGCCACATCGTTCTCAAATTGTGCAAAACTCCATCATTTACTTATCTGCATAGATCTCAAAGCGAATAGCTGATGATTGAGTGGTGCAGAACTGCAGATGTTGACCGAGAGCTAAGAAATCGTCCTTTAGTTCACGTGTACTCACCTCTTTTTATTTTTTTTAAAATTTTATTAGTGATTGAGAAATCGTCCTAGACACGTACCAGGATGCTTGATCGGGACAACCACCGGGATGGGGTGAGGCATGGGCGCCTTGTTCCATGGGAAAACCGAGACACCCCTTTCCATGGGATTTAAAACCTTGGTTGAATTGTCATAAGACAAATCCAAAAAAAAAATCATTATATTTGAACAAAGCATTCAGAAGGTAAAATTTCCTGATGCAATTACATAAAAAATATGTGAAGTCTTTTGTTTTCATGATCTGTTGTAATGCAAGCAATATCCTTGTTCATAAATTGTTTATTTTTTCCTTTTCCCCCTATGTAGATGCTAGTGTCTGAAGACATCTTGATGTATCTTATTTTAAATCTTTTTTTTTTGCAAAATAAATTATATAGTTTTCTATGCAAATTCACTCCGCTAAAAGAAAATAACCCCCCCTAAAATATAGTTTTTATTAATTGCATAACTTTTCAGGAAATAACACCTTTATGTTCCGGTTCATCTAACTATAATGATTTTAGCCCCTCGCAATGAAATAAAACCATTATTGAAACTTTCATATCAAGGAGGATTTTCGCTATTATCCACTTCTCGCTTGTATTTCAATCAATAACTTCAAATTTTACATTGTGATGATGGTTACTTTCTTGAGATCTTTTTGGTGGGGTTGGCCGCAATATTTTTGTGGGGCAGGTTGAAGGTAGATTAACAGAGCTTTCTGATATAATTTTCTAACTTGCTTTTGGTTTGGAGGATTACAATCTAAGAAGGCCTTGTGGAATAGTACACAAACAGGCATAGTTATTGGCCGGTTGACGGGGCCCAATGAAGCAAAAGAAGAAAGCATGGTAGGAGTTGGCAACAATATATCATTACTATGCCCCATGATCGGCAGTGCTAGATGTTGACCATCATATGGTTACTATGAAAACGGGCTACTTTTTACAGGCCAGGCTACTCTATTTGTGCTGATTCATCTTGTTGTTATTGTCATGCCTAAAGTCTTCTGTATCTTAGGAAAACCAGGACATTTAATTTGCAAATGTTTGAGAGTTTTGCAAATTTAAATGGAGTATGTGTTTAGCAGTGTTAGAAAAGTAATTTCCATATTGATAATTCGATAAAATATTATGATCTAGCAGTTGCTGATTTTAAGAGAACATTTGATAAGTATGTCAAATAAGTAATAACGATATTGTAGCTAGAGCTATAAATGTATGGTATAAATTTGCCTAGATCTTTGTTGGGCTTGTTTGAATTGTATCAAGATATTGAAATTGAAACATAAATTAAAATATAACTCCCAACTTTCATAATCGCTGCTGGGCAGTGGGGCCCCAAAACCCACTAAACCAGGTCTGGGTAACGGTGGCTACCGCCTTATTTTGTGATTGACTGGTTTTCCTTCCCATTTCCATGACAGTTTTATCTATCTTCACCTTGAAAAACGTCCACTACAACACCCTCTACTTAACACAGTGGCAACAAACTCTCAGTCTTTTTGTTGGTTACAGGGTTTCAATCTTGGATTTGAGAAAGCTCGGGCCTCTTTTACTTTGAAATGTTTTGTGATTTTAACTTTTGGTGGATCAGTATTCCGTGAGTACCATAACAACATAATATTTTATGTCCCAAACGATGCATGTATGCATGGTCTGTGTGGCTCATGGCATTAATATTTGCAACTGTAACTGAAAATAGTATAGTACAAGGTAAAATCTGAAGTCTATCTCTTCCTGGAATGCCCTTTCTATTGCTGAAGCATTCATACCGAAGCATTTGTTGCCCTTCGTGGTGGATCCCAGGCGCAATTGCAAGCTGTGGAATTAAATGCCACTTGTACATGTGGCAAATGGAGAGCTCTACTCAAGCAGAGCCTTCATGTTAGTGTATATATTTATTAGATGAGCAACTATCCAATGTTGTCTTTTGGAAGCAATATGGTACGCATGCATATGATGTGTTTAAGACTGTAATTTTGCTTATTGTAAATTATTCTTATCTCTATTCTCTTCTTTGATGATAAATGATGAGAGGATATGGATTCTTTATCATGCGATTAGCTTTTTCATGATTCCATCTTCTATGTTTATTGAGCTTTCTTGTTTGATGTGTATACATTTCAGAAAACAGTATGTTGCATGCCCTGATGACAAGACATTTCGCTCCATGGCACGTTTGTATAGTCGTTCACATTACAACATGTCTTTGAGCAAAGAATTTGAGGGGGGGATTACTAATGGGGCTCTTTGGTATGGTGGAGTTGCATTGATTTTGAATTTCTTTTTTTCTTTATTTTTAACACTTCATGTTACATGCCTCTCCTATAATTATTTTTGAAAAACTTGCTCTTGTTCTTGTGTTACTTCTCTGAACTTGTTCTCAGAAAATGTTTTTTTTAGGTATCCTATCTATGGCGGTATGCAAGATTGGAACTACATACATGGGGGCTGTTTCGAATTAACCTTGGAAATTAGTGATGACAAATGGCCTAAAGCAAATGAGGTTTGATTGTTAATGACATCTTCTGCTATTGCAGCGCTTGCTACATTTTCATCATCGATGACATACTTTTCTGGACCATTTTCATGATATCTGTTAAACCTGTGTGACATTCTTTCTCATGCTTTATATCTTCTTGTGAATATTCAAAGTCTTGGCAATATTTATTTTCCTTCATTAGCTAACTTCAACTTTTTTCACTATCATTTACAACAAAAGAACTTGTATTTGCATGCATATAAAATAGTCCTACCTTGTTTATAGAAAAGAACTAGGATAAAGAATTGATAACATCAAGTTACAGATAAAATTGGATAGTATTGGCAGTTATTGATTCAATTACATGATATATTGATCATTTTCTCGTCAATAAAATAATATTATCAATGAGACTGGATTTTACTTCAGTGTCTTTGTAAATACATGTTATCTATCATGGAGTTAAAATCTCAACCTTCAATGTAGGAAAGGGTAAATTTGGCATGTTCACTTTTATCAATTCAACTGGTTAAAAATTTTAAAAAACTTAAGGGATTCTCATTAGTGCTGTACACTTTCAAGAAATTAGATTTGCTTTGATTCATGATAATATTATTCACTATTCCTTACTATATGGTAATACTCTGGACATACCATGAAAGAGGAGCAAATGAAGCTTCAAATTCCTCCCTTTCAGGTAGAGATCCACCTACCTTTTGTTCTCTCTCTCTCTCTCTCCTCCCCCCTCCTTTCTCCCTTCCCCTTTCCAATCTCTAGTTCTGAAGCCCAGTTTTTTTCTCTTTCTCCATCCTTCGAAATGGAGGACATTAAATCCCTTGGTCTATAAAATGATATGACACCAATGTTCTGAAACTTGCCCGGCTATCGGCTCGTTTTGGTGTTCAAGACCTGTTAACCCGTGACTAAGGATTCAAGTCCCAGCGGGATGTCTCGCGGGACACTAGGGCGGGGTACCATCCCATGTGTCTGGGCAAGACCGTCCGCCCATTGTCCTCGTAACTTGATCGGCACATCTTGGGACATTCCTTATCCCAATTGTCGGAATGGGGCGGGATGGCAGTACATCCTATCCCATGGAAAAAGTGAGATAGCCCTGTCCCATGGAATTTAAAACCTGCATGTGACATCATAAATAAATAATTAAGTAAATACTAAAAATAGTAGAAATATTTAAAAATCTAAATATATAAAAATAATATATATACACATATATATGTAATGATAATTATGGTACATGCTTAACATTAATACCATAAATGAAGAGATGCTTAATTCTTACAGGTTACTCCTCAAAGAATAGTACAAAAGATGTATATATTAGCACCTAATAATGATACCCTATAAGTTTTTCATTCTTCGAAGAAGAGTAAAAATATAATTTACAAAATAATGTCTAGAATCTTCAATATAAATCATCACATCAATCAAACAAGAAGTCTTTGAATAGCGGATGGAATTGGCAGGTGAATACCGGGTCAACTAGGAGAGACAATACTGGGTCGTTTGAGAGAGTCAATAGTGGGTCGCATGGGTTTTTAGGAAATGCAGATCTAAGGTTGATACTCGACTTGTGTAGGCTTACGGTTCATGGATCAAGCAGGTTGACCCAGTCAACCCAGTCGGGTATTAGAACACTGCATGATACAGACATGGCTAACAAAGGCTATCACCTTCTTGTGTGTAGAAAGAGAGAAGAGGGGGAGGTAGGGAGGTCTGTGGGCTTGCAAGCTTATAGACAGGATGAAAAAAGGAAAGCTAGCAAAAGCTCCTAGATGGGGGAGGAAGAGAAACATCACGAACTATACTGGAGGGGCTCCAAATTGTTTGATATTCTATTAGTCAATGGGGGACCTTGCACCAGTGCTCACCACCCCCCCCCTGATCCTCAGCAAGTTCCAGCTGTTGAAAATTTAAATCTGGACCATCTAACTATAGAACATTGACAGCTTAGGAAAAAATGGAAGGTACCAAAGGATCACCTTGAGAAATTTTATCCCGATCAATGTTGATGCTTTGCTAGTTAAAATTCCTAATATGTACTATATTAGATAGCAGCAATATTAATTGTATATCTTTCTCATTTTTGTTCCAAAGCCTCATGAACTAGATATGGCTGTCTTTGACAATGTCTGTGGAAGGTTCAAATGGAAATTGTTGGGTAATGTCCTCTTGCATGTTTTATGGATTTTATATGTCTTACTTAAGCATTTACGAATGCAACATGTTACTGTGAATTCATGCTTGATTTATCTAGGTTATTATTAAAGAAAATTAAGGAGCAAGTTTTGTAGTGCTACGTATTAGGACATTATACAACCAAAACTCATGCTCTTAAAGGAAACCACCTTCAGGGTGCATTAAACTCCAACTCGTATCTATGTATAAGAGATAGTTTATCCAAAAGACAGCATGCTAAAATTGTCGCGCTATGATGTATATGCAAAATTATAGGCTACCAAGTTACTTTCTTTATCATCTTCTCATGTTCTCACTAAACCATTTGTCATTAGTTTGCCATGAGAATGATGGACTGTTAGTTTGGAGTCATGATGACAATTTCCATCCACTAGGATGATTTTTTGAGACATTTTCTACTTCATTGAGGAAAAGGGACCTGACTACATAAGTTTGCCCATAGTCTGACTGGTTCTGAAAGGATTCAATTTATTGTTGTTTGACATGAGCAAAATTTAACCCAGGTTGTACCTATCAATATTTTCATTAATTAACTGATAGGTGCTGTTACCACTTATTATCATGTAAATAGTCAAAGGCGAAAATCTATTTCAGCATATAGTGATTTGAGTAGGGAAACAATGGTTCATATCCTAGCATGTCCCTAGATATATAGCATATGAACTCGAATCCTTATTTGTGTGTTTTAGATGATCCAAATCTGGTTGTTTCTTCATTATATACAATTTGTTTGGTTGCCAAGGCCCAAGGCAGTGAGGAATGGAGGAAAAGTGTGAGGTGATGTTTATGGTAGGTGGGAGTAGAGGAAGAAGAAGCTTCAAGAGAAGAGGGTGCAAGAAAATGGAGGTTTGAACTTAGGAGGACAGGAGTGGAGCCAACAGATGTGAAGAAACAAAGATTTTATTTCTTCAGATTGAAAACTTCTGCCTCAACAAGGGTGAGGGCATCCCTTTATATACACAAAAACTATTAGTGGTTTCCAATTGATTTTGGAGTCCGATGGTTAGTGGCCGGCTGAGAAAAAAAATAAAGTTAGATGTGACTAAAGCAATTTGCTTTTATAAAGTAAGCAATTTGCTTTTACAAAGTAGCTTTTGAAAAGAGGATTCTTTTTTCCTTCGTCTTCTTCTGGGCTGGAGAAATAAGATGCTTTCTTCCTCCTGAAGTAAAGTTGATGTAGACATTGATGTTGATTAAAGTAGCTTTATTAAAGCTGAGGTGTCCCAAAGTAGGCTCCGAAAGTAGCCGAAAGTGGATTCCTTCTGGATGAGGTTGCCGAAAGTAGATTCCTTCTGTCGAAAGTAGCTGGTGACTCAGGAATTGATTTGACGAGTCACATGTCTTGGTCGGTCGACTCTAAGAGGATTAGTTTGAGTGTGCTGGCTCTTTGCCTTTATCTAGTCTTGATTTGACTGTTCCTTTGCGGAGTCCAGTGGTAAGGATTCTTTCTCAGATTTTTTCTGTCTTGTCTTTTGCATGGAGAGACTGTGTTTCTTCTTCATAAGGGTCTTGGAATTCTCCTGCTAAGCATCTATACATATTGTGGTCTTCTGAAGTGGACAATGATGATGTCCTTGATTCAGTAGATTTTATGGAGGCAGTTGAAGGTGCCTCGAATATGCAGTAGCATTGCTGCTTCATATGGTCAAGACATTTGACCATGATCTCTTTGTCGATGCAGTTAGGGTGGTTCTGAGAGCTTTTGCTTTAATTTAATAAAATAATTATCATTAAAGTTATCTGATTATTGAGTTATGGCATGTTTATTCATGCTCTTATAAGAAATTAAATTAGTTTTAATAAAGATGATGATATCTTGATATTTTTCTCTAGACATGCCCAGCCACCACTTATATAAATTTTTTTTTCAGCATAGGAAGATTTTTTCTGGTTTCAAATTTTGCGGATAGGATCCATTTCCATATCCAAGGAATTTTGTTCTCGATGATGAAAATCATTGGACATAATTTTGAGGAGATTTGATCATCCGTCATTTTGTTGATGGTGGGATACTTGTCCACCCATTCTTCAAAATATTCGAATATTTCTTTGGGCAATATGTTGAGGTCTGGCCCAAAGTAAATCCACCATTCTTCAAGAGTGCTTTTTCTTGGGGTTCTCATCAAAGAACATGTTAGTAAAAGCTTGGACATAGTTCCAGTAATTTGCTAGGACTATTTACCCATTTACTTAGAATGGTTTGCCTTGATTCGGGTCAAGTCTCCATTCATTTGGTCTAATCACCTTGTGAATAGTGCATTTGCTAAAGTTGATGATGTTGCTCCTCATAGTATTATTATAAAAATTATGATTAATTTCAACAGAACTAGTTAGGAGTAAAATTACCTCCATAACTATGTTTTTTCCTTCGCATGAAGGATAACCCAATTCGTCAAAATATTTTTGACGCATAAACCATGGATCTTTCAGATTATTAACATCATTATGATCAAGGTACATAATCACCTGTTCGGATTGCTTCTCCGATTAAGTACTGTCCAGGATATTTTTCTATAGTACTTCCTTCATCGTAGGGTTGGATGATGAAGTTGGCTGGAAAAGCATTCCTTCCTTTATAGCATCAATTTGCTGTTGTTAGTCAACCTTCTTGTCCCCTTTTAGATAGTTTGCCAGATCCACCATTTGCAGATATCTCATGGAAAGTGCATTGGCACTGCGTCCCCTGCTCAAATGAGACAGAGCATTCTTTGAACTCATGGAAAGTGCATTGGCATTGCATCTCCTGTCATATCGAGCAGAATTTCTGCCTCGATTATAATATGTTCATCTGTGAGGAATCATCCCTGCAAAAATTCTCTAGTCAGAAAATCAGAAAGAGATTTTTTTTTAAAATTTAGTATGTTCTATTTCAAAATAAAAAACAAACAATTGTGCTTGCCATCCAGCAAATATTTGCTTGGATACTAAATTCTTAACATCTTTTTGTATAATTTGTTTGATTGCACTGCAGTCTATTCTCAACAGAAATTGCTGATTTAGCAGATCACTCATAGAGAAACATATTATAATCGAGACAGAAATTTTGCTCGATATGGCAGGGAATGCAGTGCCAATGCACTTTCCATAAGATATCCGCAAATGGTGGATCTTGGCAACCTATCTAAAAGGGGACAAGAAGGTTGACTAACAACAGCAAATTGATGCAGTAAAGAAAGAAATGCTTTTCCAGCCAACTTCATCATCTAACCCTACGATGAAGGAAGTACTACAGAAAAATATCTTGGACAGTACTTATTCGGATAAGCAATCCGAATAGGTGATTATGTACCTTGATCATAATGATGTTAATAACCTGAATGATCTATGGTTCATACGTCAAAAATATTTTGACGAATTGGGTTATCCTTCATGCGAAGGAAAGAATAAAGTAGTTATGGAGGCAATTTTACTCCTAATTAGTTTTGTTGGAATTAATCATAATTTTCATAATAATACTATGAGGAGCAACATCATCAACTGAAGCAAATGCACTATTCATAAGGTGATTAGACCAAATGAATGGGGACTTGACCCGAATTAGGGCAAACCATTTCAGGTAAATGGGCAGACAGTCCTAGCAAATTACTGGGACTATGTCCAAGCTTTTACCAACATGTTCTTTTATGAGAACTCCAAGAGAAAGCACTCTTAGTTTTTGCAGGTCAATCTAGACGTGTTACAGAAGCCTCTTCTAAGCTGGTTCTATAAATGGTGGTCTTACTTTGGGCTAGACCTCAACATATTGCTCAAAGAAATATTCAAATATTTCGAAGAATGGGTGGAAAATCATCCCACTATCAACAAAATGACGGATGATCAAACCTCCTCAGAATTATGTCTAATGATTTTCATCATCAAAAACAAAATTCCTTGGATATGGAAATGGATCCTATCCGCAGAATTTGAAGCCAGGAAAAATCTTCCTGTGCTGAAAAGAAAGTTTTTATATAAGTGGTGGTTGTGCATGCCTAGAAAAAAATATCAAGATATCATCACCACCATTAAAACTAATTTAATTTCTTATAAGAGCATGAATAAACATGCCATAACTCAGCAATCAGCTAACTTTAATGATAATTATTTTCTTAAATTAAAACAAAAGTTCTCTCGGAAGCACTCCAACTGTACCGACGAAGAGATCATGGTCAAATGCCTTAACCATATGAAATTGCAATTCTACTGCATATTCGAGGCACCTTCAACTGCCTTCATGAAATCTACTGAATCAAGGACATCATCATTGTCTACTCCAGAAGATCACAATAAATACAGATGTTTAGCAGGAGAATTTCAAGACCCCTACGAAGAAGAAGCACAGTGCACCAATACAGAAGACAAGATAGGAGAAATCTGGCAAAGAATCCTTGCCACAAGACCCCGTAAAGGAGTAGTCAAATCAAGACCAGATAAAGCAAAGAGCCAGCACACTCAGACTAATCCTCTCAGAGTCGACCGACCAAGACATGTGACTTGTCAAATCAATTTCTGAGTCACTAGCTACTTTCGGCAACCTCATTCAGAAGGAATCCACTTTCGGCTACTTTTGGCGCCTACTTTGGGACACCTTAGCTTTAATAAAGCTACTTTAGTCAACGTCAATGTCTACATCAACTTTACTTCGGGAGGAAGAAGCATCTTATTTCTCCAGCCCGGAAGAAGACAAAGGAAAAGAGAATCCTCTTTTCAAAAGCTACTTTGTAAAAGCAAATTGCTTACTTTATAAAAACAAATTGTTTTAGTCATATCTAACTTTATTTCTTTTCTTAGCCGGCCGCTAACCATCGGACTCCAAAATCAATTGGAATCCACTTATAGTTTTTGTGTATATAAAAGGATCTCTCTCTCTCTCTCTCTTGTTGAGGCAGAAGTTTTCATTTTGAAGAAATAGAATCTTTGTTTCTTCACATCTGTTGACTCCACTCCTCCAGAGGGTGGCAAGCGTCATGAACAAAAGGGAAGGAGTTAAAGGATGGTCTAAAGGCAGTGCAAGGTGTCATTGGTGGAAGACGACGGAGGATAACAGGGCTTGGATGGTGGTGTGCTTGGAGGGACAAGTCAATTAGTGAAGCAAGTGCATATATTGGCATTTGGTGAAAGGTGTTTTGGAGTAAAAGGTACTATCTTGGGTTGGGATTGGGATTTCGTAGCCCACTAACCCTGACTTGAAGCCTAGGCTTTTGGTATGAAAATTAGGCCTACTAACCTATTGGGTGTTGGGTTTGGGTTTCAAAATCAAGACTGATTTTTTTCCTGGTCCCTTTGGGGTGCAGGTTGAGCCGCACCCTTAATGTGAAAGCGGCGACAATCATTTGTGCATAGTTTTATGTATAAATATTCTACTGTTTTTCTTTTTATTCAGTCATCTTAACAACTAGATGGTTCCCCTCTCTGTCTGTCTCTTGCAAGCTTCCTGAGGTTCTTTCCTTCTATAATGAAGGTGGCAATTGAAGTGCTGACAAGCATCGATGCAATGGATAACGAGACAAAAAATTAGTTCACTCTCTTGTTCCCCTTGCCTCTCTACTTGTCCACCCTTGACCTTGCCCTCCTGTCTTGTCTTATGACCACGATAAGGCTCAGAATAACCTAACAATTATCCAACACAAATGTTGAAGATTGGTCAATAATCAAGTAGTCTTGGTTTAGATTTGTGTTTTTATATAATTTGGTTTGGGTATGGATATGAGAAATCGGAGCAGAACTCATTGCATTATTATCCCTTACTGCATTTTGGTGTTGGGGGTGGGTGAGAGTTTGGATGGGGGTGTGTTTAGAGGTAGAGGGTGGTTGGCATGGCGAATAGGGCATTTAGGGGTTTGGAGGGAGGTATGTTGGACGAAGAGGATGAAGGTGTCAAGGGGTGGGGTAGGGTGGGGTGGAGTGTACTACTACCACCCATTGCTGTTCACCACTTGATAAAATACCTTCTACTGGTGCATAATTTGTTGTTGCAGCCCCAAAATATTGACAAAAGGAAGCATGCAAGAGCGACTTAAGCTTTACATAGGGGTGGAAATTGGATGAGTCGGGCAAGGTTAGAGAACAAACTATAATCAACATGAGATCCCAAAACCTGTCCAGAATTTGATTGATTGGGCCAAGATGGATCAAATCAAATTGATTGCGTTAAGCTGGATTTTTGAGTTTAAGAAATCACATTTTTCACTTCAGCATTTCAATGAATAGCTTCCGGGTCTCAACCACGGACCCTATTTCACAAATCTACTGATGATCATCATGCATAAAGAGCATGCAAGGTACTTGGGGATTATTTTTTCTTCTTTTTTGTTAAATTATTTTGAGGAAATATGACCAACATTGGGGAATGGTGTTTTCATTAATTGCTCCTTGGTCGATAAATTTGGAGAGTGAAAGTAGAGATGTTTAATTGCTCGATCAAAAGAAAAGAAAAGAAAAGAAACAGAACCTAGGTGCTTCACACTCTCATGTATGGTATACTGTCTCGGTACCAGGCTTCGTATTGGTGCCATCCTATCATTATAGCGGTACTCCTGATATGGGGCCGGTTTGGCATACCGAGTATCGGTACCGAATCGGTGCGGTACGGTACGATATGTTCTATATCGTCCGATTTGGTATGGTATGGCATACCATGCTCTCATGCATAATAGGCTGGCCTAGTTCAATGTAGCTAATCGAGCCCAAGCCTGTAACAACCCACCAAAACATCCTTTACAAGGTTTTCTAGACTAGTCACAACTCTAGAGAAAAGTATATAATTGATTGTGATGGTTCTTTGTTATCCTATGACCAATAGGAGATTGGCTAGCCTTTGGGCAATATTATTAATGTGGAATTGCCTTTCTTCCTCTTCGGTGTTTTTCTTCCCTTTTGATTGCTAGAGTAGAGAGGAATCTTCTTGTTGACATGATCTACTCTACAAAGTTGTTTTCTTGGAAGAGAGTAGAAGAGAAAATATAGACAACCCATGTAACTATTTAAAGAGAGATTAGATGAAGCTAGAGGTACAACCATGGTCAGCCGAACCGGCCGATTTGGCCCAGCATAGACTGGTCCGGCCTGGAACCGGTACCCGGACAGCGTGGATACCGGTTCCAGCTATTTTCGGACTGGTACCGATCGGTACGCATACGTACCGGCTGCGTACTGTCTCGTACCGGTGCAAACCGGTACCCTTTTTTTTTTACTCCAACGCACGCGTTGTGGATTTTAAACCCCAGTGCACGTGCGCTATGGTGCAGAGCACGTGGCTCGTCCCTCGGGGCAGAGCGCCCTGCGTGCGGTTCCTCCCGCGCGTTTCCGCGTGCAGTGCGGCATGATTCCCCGCACTGAAAATCGCCTCATGTGCGGTTCCCTCACCTGCGCGGGGCATAAATGCCACAAAGTCATAAATGCCCCACGCGGGCAGCAGACGTGTGCGGACGAGAACTGAAAAAAAACAAGGAAACCGGTTCGTACCGGACCGGTTCCGGTACGAACCGGTCTCGAACCGGTCCGGTAGGCGACTGGTATGCCTACCGGTACCGGTTCAGCGTACCTTGGGTACAACTATGTGAAACCAAAGGACAAACCAATGACGAGCCTTCAATGAAGCAGGTTGCAAGTTTGTTGCATGGATCTGGTCAATCGCACCAAATTTCTAATTGGCCCTATGTGAATTGTGGCAAAAAATTAGTGGAGTTGAAGATTTAACCTCCATGTTGATAGGGCTTTATGACATATAGGTAGCCTATATATATTTTGAAGATTTGTGCTAGTCAGTAATATTTTGAATGTTCTCATAGATGCATTGTAGCAAGCCAAGGTTATGTGAAATTTCACTAGATTGAACATAGCTATTTTTCACTTACTACCACTCCTTGAATGTTAAGAGTCTATCATAGCCAAGATGTAGTTGTAGGCTTGGTAAGTATTAGTGATCTTAAAGTTTTTTTTTTTTTTTTTAAATTTGTTGTTCATAGAGTGGTTTATGCTTAATTTTTATTCACATTATGGCGCTTATAAAAAGAATTTCTATTAATGGCAAAAAATCATGCATGCTGCACTTGATTTGGTACATATGCACGGGAATGGTGTTTAACCTTTGAAGTAATCTGCAATGTAGAAGATCTTCCTCTTATTTTTGCCCCAAGAAGGTTTTGGAGATGTATCATATTACTCAATTAGCACTAGCACCCCCTCCATCCTAATTAGTGAAGAGGGAAAAATTAAAAAAATGATTTTGAAGGAGAGAGAGGGAGAGGGAGAGCGGTGAGGTATTACCTAGTAATGGGAATGATCCAAAATGGAGAAGAAAGTACAGGTTGCTAGCTCACTCTCCGTCATCTCTCATCAACCATGAGAATGAGCGATAGAGAGAGATAAAGATCAAGGGGGTCAGGTGGTCTAGGGCCCCCGCGGCCTTCGCCGCGCCCCCGTGGTTGCTTCTCCCTCCTGCCCCTGCTCGCTCGCTGTTTCTCCCTTTCTTCCCTGGCTCCGGTGCGTACCGGTTTCCACGGCGGAACCGTACTGGTAGGCCACCGGACCGGTCCAGTAAGGGCTAAACCGGCTGGTACATACCATACTGAGAAGATGGAGTATGGATTTGGAGAGGAAGATTGGGGGATATGAAGGCCCTTCCTTGGAAAAGAGGATTTCATCCACCTATACCATAAGTCAGTCATTCTCTTACATGCAAATACTTAGAACTTAGTGGATTTATATAAGGAAGAAGGTCAAATAAAAGCAAAACTTTTATCTCCTTGAGAACTCACTACTAACTAATGTCTCCTTCGCTTCTAGCTTTGGTAAATGACAATAGCTAATTTATAGCACCCATCTTAAGAATTACGAAAACTTGCAATACCGTAGCTAGTATGGGGGAATCTGTGGCACCAACATAAAGATGACTCCACCTCCACTTTTATAAAACATTTAGATAATGTTATATATTTGTTCACACTTGAGTATATGGGTTCATGTTGTGTTGGTTGCCAAATGCTTTAGCCCAAGCTTGGCTGGAATTCAAGTCTGCTTGGCCCTAAGCCTGACACAAGCTAGGGATCAAACTGCCAAAATGTGAGCCAAGTTCAGGGTTGGGTTCAGAGCTTCCTGCCTAATTTCCTCCCCTAGCTTTACCTTTCACCCATATGTTCATTTAGATTTGCCTTCATTGAAATTGGACCAAATATTTTTTGGCGCCAATTTTTTGGTATCCCTGCCTGAAATTTTAAAATTCAAGGTTTTGCATTACCAGTCCTTATTGGTCCCTATTGGCGTTCTGTACCGTACTGGTACCGAATTGGTATAGTACAAAGGCTTGAACTAGTACCATAGGAAAACATGGTATAGGTGCTGTTCCAACTTAGCGCAACTTTATTGTGTCAGTATAGGTGCATGCCATGCCGTGTCGTACTGTATCGGTATGGTACGATACAGGACTTGGTAGCGAGATGGTAGATCTTTGTTCCATATTGAAATAAAATTTGATTAGTAGGTCATCAAACTCTATTCCTGTTCTTTGATTAGAACA
Organism: Phoenix dactylifera; assembly: GCF_009389715.1. Classification (NCBI taxonomy): domain Eukaryota; kingdom Viridiplantae; phylum Streptophyta; class Magnoliopsida; order Arecales; family Arecaceae; genus Phoenix; species Phoenix dactylifera. The sequence continues at coordinate 21,087,474 of NC_052399.1, forward strand.
AGAGGTATAATTCCATTTTCCAATCTTTCATGAAGATGATTGAAAACACCAACCAGGTTAGTTTAAGCTTTTAGTAGCAGAGAACTTCCACTTAAGGTGTTGTACAAGCTTCAGAAACTTGCCCCTGCATTCACTGCCTGAGTGTTTATTCTTTTTTTGGTTTAGAGAGCGATTGAGAGAGAGAGAGAGAGATCTACTTCCTTGTTTTTTGAGAAGATTATTATTCATTCAATAACTTTATTCTTTGATGACATTGCATAGACCTTGATATGGAGGTTTTACACTGGACTTAGCTATTGAAACACTCTAAACCATTCTCTCAAATAAAGCACATTTCATCATGTACAATGCGCTAAATCAAATCAGAAAAGAAAGATATGAGCTACATGATAACTTTAGTTCGATAAGTTTAAAGTTTGAAGATTTCCCTCATTAAGCTACAAACAAAAACATATGCCATAATATGGAAATGAGGCAGGGAAGTTTTTAAAGTAGAGTATAATTAAATCCGAAAATATTCTCCTAAGATTAAATCTGCTAATGCTCACACCATGAATTTTTTTTTTTTAAAGGAAAAAGTCTAATTGAGCCCTAATATAACTCTAGATCGAAATATATCAAACTAAAATCAAACTACTGATGCAATAAAGACAACCTCAATCTTAATTGATCTCTTAAAATCTAGCTACCAAAATGAGACATGGTGACAAATCAAAAGTTTGATACTTTTCTTTTTCCAAAAAAAAAGAGAGCTGTAAGGATGTAATCTAAGGCCTTGCTCCTCTCTTCTTGATCTCAAATTCTACGTTTTATCTTGTTCTTGAGTTGAGCAAGACCTTGTTGAAAGCCTATCGAACTGTTTCGAGATTCTGCATGTATGTTTGTATTTGCATGAACATGTGTCTTTTATTGTGTGATAGTATCACCTAAATCATTCTTTTTTATTTTCTGTTAATATTATACTTGCAGCTTCCTGTCATCTGGGAGTACAACAGAATGAGCATGTTAAATCTTGTTGCTAGTCTTGTGAAGGTAAAATATTTGTTCTAACTTTACTGGATTCTCTTTTATAGATGACATTTCCACCATGATGTCATCATAAGGCTGTTATACGTGGTACCAAAAACTGAAACTCTGCTTTTCTGTATTGTAGCCTCAAAGTGCTGTTGGAATTGGAATGTTTATTAGTGGTAAAGATATTTGAAAAACTGACCCATGCATCAATGCACCAGTGGGCCATATAATCCTTTACAGTTTTGAAATGTCAAAAATTTTTCACATTATATATTGAACATATTAATAGCTGTTCACCTGTTTAGGCAACATTTTGTCACTAGTGTATAAGACAAGTGTTGGGAGAGGATGATTATGGCCTGTTGCAGTGCTGTTATCCTTAACTCAGCTTAAATTTCCAGTATACTGCTGATTAGATGAAGCAAAGCACATCTGTCTTTGAAATTTCAAACTCTTTGATTTGAAGTAGTTTTCACAGAAGTTGTCCGACAGGACTTATGCCATAAATAGTGATAGCTATTATAACAGTTTCGGCCAATGTCCTTTGTGATATTAACAAATACAACAGCATAAGAAATAATAACTGCTATCTCTGCACGACATTCATTTTGCTAGGTTTGTGATGACCATTATTTGTACATCAATACTGTGATATTAAAATTGATCTTATAAAATAAATAACAATGTTATTTTGTATATACAACAGTATTTTATTTGACTACAAAATATTCATATTAAACATTGTAGTATGTTAAAATGTTATGGTTCATAGTGATCGATTACAAGGTTTAAATTCTTCATACTTCAAGTACAGCATGGTACGGCTAGTACATGCCAGTATGGTATGGTAATTCAATCCATAATCTGCTATAACTGGTATGATAGTCCTTAGTGGCTTTGAGGCATATCCAATACATGCAGATAGCAGTGTTATTGAAACAGTCATTGTCAATAAGACACTCTTAATTCCAAATCTTTCTATAACATGTAATGGTGAGATGGAAGGGTTTATCCTTATTATGTTACTGGGTGGTAAATTGGCAGCTTAGCAGGGCAACTGGATTCTTCATTGACTGGAAAATATAAAATATGTGTGTGGGTAGGCTTCTGAAGGAGAAGCCAGAAACCTGCAAAATTCTAAATAATAAACTATGCTGGGATATACTTAAAACAGCATGATTCATGATAAAGTTTAAATGTTCTTTTTTCAATTTCATGTATATTTACTTGGTGCCATTTTTTATGTTTCAGTTAGTATTGTTTGGTGTTGGGCTGTCAGATTTTTCTTTTTGAATTATGTTAATCTTTCAGACAGGAGTTCATGGAAGGATATTCTCATCAGACAAAGGGCGTCCTTTACCAGCCTCTGTAGTGATCCAGGGAATTGATATTAGAGTATGTCTCCTCTAATACTAAAGAAGAATTTGTGTTAATATGTTTTTCATTAATTTTAGTCAACTGGATCATTTTGGTCCAAATTGTTCATGATAATGGTTTTTAATTCTTCTAATCATTGTGTATTACATCTAAGCACTTGGGCTATCTTATCATGTGGATCGTCGGTTCTGTAGCTTAAAAGCTTTGTCTACAGTCAACCATGACTGGAGCTAAACAGTTTCAAGATACTGCATATTTTTGATAGGGTTCTCTTGTCCTCAGGGGTTGCGATTTTTGTAGAATACATAGAAGATGGAAGAAGTGTTCTAGATTAATCTAGTAGAATATTAATGAATGTCAGAACATTTTGTGGTTTCCAACCACTTGACCCATTTCTTTTCTGAAGGTGAATGCTAGCAGGACATACGGTGATTACCATCGCATGCTTGCCCCTGGGGAGAGGTATGAAGGTAAAATCTCCATGTAAAAGGTTCTTGTTTTATGCTAGTCTGTTTTTCCTTGATATTGCAACATGTATCATCTTGGCAATCACCACAAAGATCACTTGTCAATAATTTGATAATTGAAAGAGATATTTTTTAAGTTTTAGGGACTTACTAAGTAGTTTTCCTCAACTGCTTTAAGCCTTTAACCAGCATTGCTCGTCTCTTTTAGTGATGAGAAATTTGAGCAACTTACCTTGTTGCTTAAGTTCTAATGGGGTTGAAAGTCCTGTTTTCACTTTCACATGCTGAATACTCAAATACTGGATAACACATACTGATCTATCCAAATGCCTAGATGGTTTTATGTCTTTTGCCTATGATCAACAAAATATCACCAGATGGATCAACCGTCATGTACTCTGTGGAGCAGTGGACTGTCTTGTTCCCATGTTCGGGCTCCTTCCAGAGCTCTAGATGAAAGAGTTATGCCTTTTTTGGTTAATTCTAATTTCGTAAACATTCGCCTGCCTCTTGGCAGTGTTGATGCTTATCATTCTCTTACTGCATGGTAGATTACCTTGTCAATGTGACCTGAATGGTTATGCAGAGAACATGTGGTGTACCATACGAAAGAATGCCTTGGCATGTTCCTGAAATACCTGCATATATGGACGCCCTAGAAACTGCTGGGAGCTCTTGAATTTTCAATTGAGATATTTGTATATTTGACATGGTGATGCTTAAGACCATATTTGATGTGTTCTCCAAATTAGATAAAGCCAATGATTTTCAAATTAGAACTCCAGCTATGAAACTCTTGATTTGCTCTATCTATATAACTTAGCAGCAGGAAGTGTTTGGTTATCGTGGAAACCTAATGAAATTGTGTAAACTTTTCTTGCAGTTACGGCATCTATGCCTGGCTTCCAATCTAAAACTACACATATATTGCTGGAAGATGAGGCTATGAACTTGGATTTCATTCTGAGTCCAGAAGATTCAAGCAAACATGAGGAAGTCAGGAACGAATGTGATTGCACCTGTGATGGCAAGGACAAGCTTGAGGTGGTTGAGTTTCTAAGGGGGATTAATTTGGGGATATACCTTCTGCTTTCTGTGATGTTCCTCATTTTCTGCTGTCTGTTGAGGAGGAAAACAATGTTTAAGTTTCTAAACCGTAGACAGTTTAATGGGTATAAAAGGTCAATTGTTGTGTAAGGCTTTGACAGAAACACGCGCATGTTGTAAATTATTTTTTTGGCTAGTTCAAGGCTATTTTGTTGCCCTATGGCATGCAATTTCCGTTGGGAATAGGCTTGATGGGATTGTTGTGTAAGACTTTGATAATAACATTCAAATGCTGTAAATTATCTTTTTGCTAGTACGACGCATTAACTGTTAACCTGACAACTGGTGATACTCTTCTACCAAAAAAATAAAAGGCCAGTGCGATGCCATCACATTAAACCCAGCGGTAAATTTGATGAGATTTAAACCTCTGTGGGGACGCACAAGGAAAACAAACTGCCTTAACTATTTGGAAAATGCTTCAGATGCCCGCATGAAGCTCCCAGAGCTTACGGCAGCTGAGCTGGCAACTCCATAATTAATTGGCATGTTATTTATATAACTCAGCAAGAAAATAATTTGTGCGCACATAAATGGAGCCGCATGCATTACTCTATTTATTTTGTGAAAAATTACTTGTCATTTAACTTGTTTTACCCCATCTGATGAGATCAAGTTAGGTTGCCACCCTGTTTGTTTATTAAAATTTTGTTGTCATTTCACTTTTTTTGCCATCAGATTAGATCAAGTTGGTTGCTTCTCTCCAATTAACAGCCAGCACATTGCTTGCGGGGAAAAACAAAGGGCAAACAGCCAATGCAACTGAGTCACGGTTCATGCTGCATTTTTTTTTTATTTAATTGGTCCGCTAACATTATAAAATTTGCTGCTGCTTTCCCTAACAAATTTCAACAGCTTTATTTTCTTGAATGATCCCAAATTAAGCGTTCTTCTCACATATTTCTGGCTTTCTCCTTGGTGACCAAAGCACCCATCCGTTGCATCAACAAATCGAAGTCATCCTGGGACCTGATGAGGCTCAGACGAGCGTAGCGGTTATCCGCTCCAAATTTGTACCCTGCGCGGGAGATTATTCCTCCAGCTCTCAATACAGCATGGCAGTTCCTGTCTTCCTCCTTCTCGCACTTCAACCAAGCGTAAGCTGCCGAAAGGCCGTCAACCAGAATGACCAGAGAAATCATTAATACATGCTTTGGCAATGCTCGGGTCTAATTTCCATGAAAGCTATTAGCTATGATCGATGAAACATAAACATGCCGTGCAGGATGTTAGCTTAAGAATTTCAAAGGCGGATCGGAGAAAAGAGGGGGAGAGCAAAGATAGGATCGATCGGATAGACGCCTTCGAGTGAAGGGAGGTAATTAAGAGTCACCTGGAGAAGGGTCCCTGATCTTTCCAAAGTAGCTGCAGTACTCAGGACGCATTTGTTGGAGGGAGAACCGGTCAGACGACGACACAAGCTTGTTCAATTTGTGCCACCTTTCCCTCATGGTACTAAATGCAAACCCAAAGATGCTCCCTGCCGCCCCTCTCTCTTCAGCCAGCATCGCTTTCAAGAGCTTCAGACTTCTTAGATGAGTATCCCTGGAAACACCCATCGTGTTGATTCCCAGGTAGCTCAGCATTCTCCTGTACACTCCTTCATCCTTCACGATCGCCCACCTGCATGCCGAACAAATAAAGCATGAGACCACCTCCTGAAACTCATACACATTCCTAGAGCAGAGTCTCCGATGCTTTTACCCGAATCTGCTGCCGGCGTGACCTGTGAGCTTGGAGATGGTGAAGAGCATGAGATCGCCATCAGCCGGAGCTTTGACTGCCGAGAAGTGAGGCCAGTAGTAGGCGTGGTCGTAGATGACGGATGAACCTTGAAGAACTGGTTGCTGCAGGCGCCCATCTGGGTTGTTGGGAGATGTCACAAATTCGATAAAATTTGCCGCAACTTCTCCACCCATCTTTGACGTGACTCCTTTCCATTCATACGCTCGGGAGTTGAAGAACTCGGTCTGCGTCCTATAAACCTGAACGTCGAAGACAAGACCCAAGCAGCCATGCCATTAGGAAGGAACTTGGCGACATCGTTAACAGTCATACTGGAAGGTGATTAAGATGGAGAGGCAACCGTATAGTAGGGAACGGATGCAACAACGCTGGCAGGTGATGATGCCGAGCTGTTGGGAGAAAGAGCATGGACTGCTGCATTGATCAGCTGCGTGGATCCGGCCCCAAAGACGATGAATCTCCCATCGGTGATTGCATTTCCTACATGCGAATGCAGTCTTCGAATGTGTCTCTCGAGTTCGATGGAGATGAAGTAGTCACCATCTGTTTGGTAGCTCATGCGGTGCCAACCGGCCACAACAACTGCACTGCTCGCTGCATGCTGCCTCCAGTATGGCTCCAGGAACAGGGGATCGCCACTGCAGCAGTCAAATAAATAGCGTTTATGAGAAATGAACAATGCGAAGAATGGCAAGGCCAACAATGATAGAAAGATGATGATGAATCTTCTATTGTAGACTAGGATCATCTCTCTCTTCCTCTCTGCACACACACACACACACACACACACACACACCATATATATTGCTTTCATCAAAGCAAGTTGCAAAAAGCCTAGGTGCTCTTTTGATCGCTAACTAGGAAGAGAATTACATTACATCTAAATCAGGAGAGGCTCTATATCATTATTTCTTCTGAATCTGTGCAAACTGATATAATTGCACGCCAAGAAAAAAAAATGCATGTTGTTATTGTTAACTTTGAATGTCAAACTTTTTGCGTGCATGACTGATATGAAACATGTTTGCTTCTTATTTAACACCGTTTCCTGTAAGCCTAAACAATAAGATATCAATCCTACTTGGTTTCCTCTTTAACATTGAAAAACTAGTGCAAGATTTTTCTTGAGATAAATCGGTCGATAGATAGGTAGAGAGAGAGAGAGAGACTTAGTTTATAGGCAAGACTATAAATTAAAGATATTCTATTGATATGTGTAGTGATGTAAACTCGAAAAACTAATGCGAGAAATTTATATAGACATGACTATAAATTAAAAGATATCTTACTGATATGCTTATTGATACAAATTCACCAGTTTGCGACCGAATTCAAGAGCATAATTTGAGATTCTGAAATGTTTTAGGGTGCACACGGCACTGAAATGAATTTTCCCTAGTTGATATTGAAAACCAGGAAAATTCTATCCATCTAATTCAACACCAAGAGCCCCACCTTTCAGCATCAGCAGCACAACCCTGCACAAACTCCGAGCAATCTTGGCCTCTATAGCATGCATTACACTCGCAGACATGTTTGCCATCGACGAGAATCCCGTCCACAAAGGCTGATCCATGCCCGGAACACGAGAGAGCTGCAACAGCTTCAGCCTCTGTGGCTGCTCTGCTGCTCCAGCTTAGCTCAGGCGATTGGAAGAGGGCTCTAGAGATGAAGAAGAAATTCAAACATGGAGAACATAAAAGCAAGAATAGACAGAAGAGGTATTTGGAGCTGTAGGCCTTGGTATTATTGGACTCTTTGGGCCCTTCTATCAGTTTAGAGAGGTGGGATGAATCCATATTTATTTGTTTTATTTCCATTAGTTTTCGAGTTCTATGAGGTCCTTTTATGTTCGAAGCTTTAGCTTGCGTGGAACAAACACCAATCTGCAAAGAAACCATTCAACACCCGGAAACTTTGAGCAGGTGCCCATTTTGAATACTAGATTAGGAATGACCACTTTGATGAAGCACCAGATCAGGATCGTTGACTGGACCCAATAATCTTCAGATCAAGGCGGAGGAAATGACGGCCAATAAACTAAAGCAAAAGTCAGCATCGGCACCATTGAGGCCGTCATCTGCTTCGTTTCAGGAGGCACAGATGATAATAATATGATTCGCTTCTTGGTGCGGTTTCTTTGACCAATCTTTCTGGTTTACGTTCTCAAATTGTGTTCGCAGGTCATGAATGACGATAACCATTAGTATTTCAAAATAGACTGCAGTTCAACCCATTGCTTCCAACTTGTTGCATCTTACGGGAAATTGTAAGCTTTGAAAAGTAGTCTATGAAGACGCTAAAAATAATCAATTGCAATGTAAGAACAACCTGGAATTGAGTGGAGATGGCAATTTGTTTTCTTCTGCTGCTGCTGCTTTTTTTTTTGTGGGTGTAGAAAATTGTAAGTTTTGAAAAGCATTGATGCAGGACAACCTACCAATGCAACCTATTATGATTTCAGAAATCAGTAAGCGTTCACAAGAGTAACTTAAAATTTACTGGTTGCTCATTTTTATTTGGAGTTAAGGTACGAGATTAATCAATATAAGAGATTAGATTACAAACAAGTATTATAGTTGTTCTGATCCTAAAGTAATCTGATCATGGAATGTTGAGAAACTTTCTGTTGCTAGAATGTACTAATTGAATAACAAAGATTTTTAAAAGGGTTGGTAGGATGGGTGTGGAAATGAATGAATCTAAATTTTGAAATTTCAGCAGCAAGGTAAGTTTTCAACGGTATAGATTTCATGCAAGAGAACTTAGAACATAAATCGGTGAGCAAATCCAGGAGGAGGAACCTATTACCTGTAGGGAAGAAGAGGATCAGAACCTTTCATTGGTGGATCCTCAAGCAATGACGAAGATGAAGGTTGCTGCGCAGAAAAATTAGCAAGTTGATTTGCTGAATCTGGATCGTTGCGCATTGGGGATGAATGCCAATGAGATGATGGACGGCTGGATGACGACCCGCGGAGGAGGGGCTGCTGCTGATGCACGAGCTGATGTTAGAATTGAAGATGGAAGGCTCAGATCAGAAGGAAGAAAGGATCATGTGCAGGCAAATGAAGGAGGAATCCTTTGGAGACTAGGGCTCCTAGTTTGACGTGGATTGGGTTGGCGTGAGGACTTCCTTGCTAAACAAAGGGTCCTTCTTAGATGGTTCATGAGATGAAACCATGGGAGAGGCGTCGTGGAGAATGAAGTCCTTATTGTTCAAGGAAAGAGGCGCTTGGAGAAAGATCCTATTCCTATTTGGATTAGGATTGCTTGTTAATGGAACGCCTTTGATGCAGAAAAATTTGATTCTTTGTTAGAGCAGGAAGACACCAAAATAAGAAAGAAGGTTGAGAGGTGTGGGAGAAGAGAAGAAAGAGGGGATCACCACACAGCATGAAGAGAAGGAGAAGAGAAGCCACGCACGGCTGAAGAAGGGAGAAGAGAAGAGAGAAGGAGGCGGCCAAAGAGAAAGGAGTTTTCATTCAATCATCAATTGCCCAAAGAGAAAAGCCTTACATCAAGTCAAATAATTGATAATAATCACATAATAAAGTAACAACAGGTTGTTCATGCAAAAAACTTGCTTTTACCTTAAAAAAAATAAAAGCAATATACAGGAAAGGATGCAACTATGCAGATAAGCCTATTAGACCAAAAGAGCCCATGGAGCAGGAATCATTGGCTTGAATTTCAGAAGCAAAACTAAGCCCCAACAGAACAGGGAGTGGTGTAAACAGATGATAACACCAAGTTCCGACCCTCAGCAATGATAAATTTAAACAAAGCACCAGCAAATATTGGTAGCTTCCAAAGTACAAGGAAAAACCACATTATTTAATTGCCAGTCGCAAGAAAGCATTGATCAGCTAAATGATCTTTGTTGTTCAGTATCCCCAGTTGTCATTACGGATTTCATCATCAAACTTCTTCTTGAGCTCAGGGTGCTTCTCGAAATACTCATCAGCCGTCATGGTGCTAATCTTCTTCTGCACAGGATATGAGGTTTATGAGAATCAATCACATCACAAAGAGCACTGCAAAAAACTGATTATAATCCAAAAAAGAAAGTGGTTGGTGTAACATGGATTCAAGCTATTCTTACCTTCATCTCTTGAACCTCAACAATTTCCTTCTCCAACCTTTCTGACTCCTTCAGAGATTTCTGTTCTGCTTCTTTCAACTCCACCAACTGAAGATTAAAAATATATATATATTTTTGTTGTCTCTTTTTTCAGAGATATAGATTGGGAGAAAAAAAAAATAAAGGACAGTAAGGTAGACTATCTCACCAAAGCATCAAACTTGGGCTTGTATTCTGGAGTCACAGTGTCAACATACTTGGGGATCTCTATGCCTACAAAAGGATGGCATTTGCATGAACTCATTAGTGCAATAAAAGATGAATCACCAATAAAACTGCAGATATGCATGAGACAAGAATAAATTAGTAAATTGTGATATGAGTCTAAATAGAAATGCTTGGCGATTCATAAAGCCAAGCCAAATAGTCGGGACAATGCTTCAAGTTTAATCAATTATGGTTGTGGTAAATTTCCACTAACATATAGAGTGAAATCTTATGGCACATCCATCATATTACTGAAATGAACCTCCAAAAATGAAGGGTACATTAAAGAACTTCTTAGTTGGTGGGTTCAGACCATCAAACCCATGAGTTCACATCCAAGAATCAAGCCATTGATCAGACAGATAAAATCTGAACAGATACTTCTTGGTTATTTTATCTTGACCCAAAATATGTTAGGCTTTTAGTACAGTAAATTCTAGAAAGATGGCATAACTCTTGGCATTAACTTCCAGACAAACGAAATGTTTAGGAATCTAATTTCCTCAAATTGCTGAAGAAAACTAGAATATGAATCTTTGAGACCAGATCAGCAGTAGGATCAATCAATCAAATCCCATTCAGCATCCAGTATGGAGTGAAAAAACTGCTCTTAAATATTCTGATGGGATAAGCAGCAGACCAACTTGATGGTTGCCCATCTAGACATAGAAGATTGTATGCAGTTTATGGATAATAATGAAATTTTCCAGCTCATAAAATGTGAAATAAAAATTAACTATAATCTGTATATTATAGATGATCCAAGCACTACTAATACTTACTAACATGATAGTTAAACGTTAGAGGCAAATAATATTCATACTCCAAGCACTACTAATACCTACTAGGGCTTCCATCTCTGAGACGGAAAGAGAGAGGGGAAATACAACAAAGAAGCAGATGAAAGTGGAGCCATACTGTAAAACAGGTGGGTGGCCAGATTTCTTCTCTGACAGAATTATTGTTTTCCCCTTCCAGACCAATCAAAAATTTGTTGCACACCATAAGTTTCCAAATGTGACCTTCCAGCTGAATTGACTAACTAATAACACTTTCTTCTACAATTAGGCCTCTATGCATTTCTAAAATTAGAATTTCCCCATTCACTTCCACATAAAGGCCTGTAACTACTTCTAAAACATGTCAAGTTCTGACTGTACGGCGACTATCACTTTCAACCCAAACACATTACATGCTCAGAAGATGCTCCACTTGCCAAACCTGCCAAAAAGAAATCAAGAAGAGTATTAGGCATATCTCACCCCTTTCTTCGTCAAGATATTATGTCGTCCTCTCCTGAGCCTCCCTGAAGACTAGAGGACAATGATGTGCCTTCCTCCGCAAGATTCATAACAACCTCCGACAAATCATCTTCTCAGACAACCTACCAGTTCTGGAATGAATAATCACCACCATCTACTATGCACTGAGGTTCCTAAGACAGCATATACCAATCTTAACAAGTCAATTCCAGACAAGTTAAAGCTAAAGCCCTTTTCAAATGAAGTATTTTGATGTCCACATTGGTCAATTCTTTAAAGAACTTATAACACATTCACAACATTTGTTTTCCAAGATATGCCAGATATGCCTATATCCCAAATAAAACCAGTGAGCAGGTTGCCAACTAGTCCCTAAACTGGGTTGAGGCAGGCCCTCTATCCTAATGAAAGTGATTTTAGACAGTAAGACTAGTGGGTTGACGTTATCCTCAATGTGGCATTCTCATAAGCATTGTCAGAACATTTGGCATCATACCAAACATAAAACCATTATAAGTATCCATCAAGACAAACTACTTAAACCTTAAAGGACATTTTTACATATGCATGGAGGGACAAAAGACAAATGATTACAGAAACTGAATTTGAAATAACTTTGACATATTTAGTCATGGATAAGTGATTGATAATTGCAAAGTTTCAAGCTTCATATTCAACATCTTATCAAGATTTTCACATGTAAGGCAGATGAAATACATGTAGAATAAGACATTTCTTCAATTTCATAGTTCTTTATAATCTAAATATTTTCTCTTTACCAGGGTTATTATGAGAAAAATATAATTGTATGCGTGTGCATGTGTTTCTCATTCATGCAGAGGTGCCATTTATTTCATTTCCATAACTTGCTTTTCTCATATATGACCTATCATTGTGGGCTTATATATTGTCAAGTTATACATACATGCATACATAGAGAGCCAAGGTTTCTGATGCTATGTCATAAACCATTATAGTGTCTAGAAAAATCGACACTTCTAGACATGACTTTTAATATTCAAGTTCTTCATAACCCACCATTTAATATACTCATCTTGAACTTCAAATTTTTAGCATAAGTTTCCATTTGCAAACTCAATTTATATTATTTACTGGCTGCTATAAGCATTACTGTCCTCTTATTTGTGATTTGGAATCTTGAAGTTCCCATTGCCAGTTCTGCAGACACCATCTTTTGGTGCCAAAGCCCATGCACAGAAATGTCCTTTAATTGAATTCATGCCATTGTTATTTCACCTCAAGATACTCTTATATATCCACTGAAGCTGAATTATCTCCCACATCATTTATGCAATGACTGTACCTACTTTTGTCTTCATAAATTTTACTGTATAAAGAGAAACTGAATAACAATTTAGTGACCTTAATTCTGTACTTTAAGCACAAAAATATAAGCTGAATGAATTGCATCTATATCCAGATATTATCAGATATTATCAGATATCCATCCAAATTTGTTTCTGTAATTGAATATATCCATATACAAATACAAATTACAACATCTGAACTGATATCTATGTCCATATTTTGTACCCAGCAAAGAAAAGCAAATATGGATATGGATATACCAACATCCAATCCATATCCAAATATCTAATTCCATCTACAATTCTATTTAGTTTCATTGAGCTGTTATAAACTTCCAATGAAAATAAGTGATAGTATCAACAGATCTTTGGTTTAATCTTCTTTTCGTGCAGTAACATTTTTGATTTAGTGGACAGCATCCTCAATAATAATCCGTTTTTCACTTCAAAACATGCTAAGTAACTTTGGAGAATTATTAGGATCCATAGAAAAAGTCAGATGACTAGATGAAGGCAATTATATCTTCAAATATTTATTTTAGGAATAATAAAAAAGGGAGGCTTACATACTTAAAAATAGTTAAAATAAAGTAGAACAATAGTTTTATCCATAAAATTTAAAATCCAATTTATATCAATATTTTTCAGTACCTGATTCATATCTGAACCTATCTATGGTTACAAATTTTAGCATCCATCTAATATTCATACCCGGATTCATATTCGATAAACAAAGCAGATAGAGATATGGGTCTACCAATATTCTATCCGTTTTCAATATGTTTGCAGCCCTACTTGCATCCATATTGTATGTAAGCTTAAATATACATATAGATCTTCATAAAATGCCAAGTTTATAATGTAACAACCAGATTTCTTGGTTACAACATGAAAACCATAAGTCTATCTCATGAAATGAGAATATATCCTCTAATCAGATACCAGTAACGAGAAACTAATTTTCCGATGTTCCATGAAGATTATAAGTATGAAGAAAACATACTCTCATAAGCCTCTTTATACATATCCACCAAGCGAGATCCAATTCCTTTTCTATAATATTCCCAGTCGATGGGTTCAGGTTCCTACATGAGTAACAAGAGAATAACAAGTAATAGTTGTCAGCATATTATAACATGCGAGCTAGAAAATAAAATACATGAAGCAAAGAGGACAATGCCCTGTTTCTAGAGTTGGGGGGGGGGGGGGGGGCGGGGGGGGGGGGGGGGGGGGGGGGGGGGGAGAGAGAGAGAGAGAAAATCACATCTACATTTCAAAAAGTAACCTTACTACTTGTCAAACTAGTTATATAATCAATGAACTAATTAAAATAAAGGGAATATATGTGCCTGAGTAACACTGATGCGTATGGATACACCATCATTGAACTATAGATGGCAAAAGAAGCATAGTATCATCTTCAGCATCCAGCTGATATTCTTGAGAAATATTGGACCCTTGAAAAAAACTAAGATGAGTATGTTTGTGTGAGATCTCATGAGCCTGTATACTTCACATAAAATAATGTTAATATTTACATGCTGGCATACATAAGCCTGAAGCTCATGGTCAAAAGTCTCTCTCTCTCTCTCTCTCTCTCTCTCTCTCTCTCTCTCTCTGTGACTGTAAAGAATATATGGATGCAAATTTAGTAGGAAAATTACAGGAAAAAAAAAACAAAATATTGCACTGGTAGAAAAAATAAATGACTGACTAAAAAAACTGTTTTTGTTTGCTCTCTCAAAAGCAGAAAGAAAAACAAATGAAGACACTCCAGTGAAACAAGAATCAAAAATATGGCTTATTTCCCCTGGAGTATTCTTCAGAAAAGCACAAGCACGGAGACCAACCATGGATAGAAAATCAGGACTTGTGGGAAGACCCGGTTTGAAAAAGGCCGGATTTGCTTTTCTTTTTTCTGTCAGTATACGAGTGAATCAATATATATATATATATATATATATATATATATATATATATATATATATATATATATATTGGTTTCGATCGTGATGGTTAATACAAGTAAGCCAACAATGGACCAGGTTGGCAAGGACCTTTTTCCTCTACTTTTAAGAGATTTGAATACGGCATGAATCGGTGTCGAAAAAAATCACTTTTTTATCCTTGAACACAAAACATCACAGCATCTCGAAAGCATACTTTCGGAAGTTTGTATTAAAATTAAGTTCTCGGACCAGATCATCCGAGCACAAGCCTCTCAACTGGGCACGATCGGAACACCATTTCAAGAAATACATCGGAAACAAGAAACGGAAGCCCTATGGAAGAATACAGCGAATCTAGGAAAGAAACCCTAGATCCCAAAGCATTCATGGAATTGAAAAGAAGCAAAGAAGGACGCGACCGGATGAGATTACCTGGCTGAACTTGGTCTGTAGGGAGTGGTTGACCTCGTCGAAGGCGCGGCGGAGGTTGGCGAACTCCTTGCGGGCCTCCTCGGAGACGAGAAGCTTCGCCATGCCCTCCCAATCGATCGACTTGGTGGCCTTCGCGGCCGTCTCCACCACCTTCTTCGTCCCGCTCCCGCTCATCCTCGCTTCCTCTTGTTTTAGTGGGGAAGGCGGCGTTCCTTCTCCGCTTCCGCGATCGCTTCTTCCAATCTTGAGGGCAGGGGGAGCCCGAGGACATGGCAAGGGAATGAATGCGGCTAAAAGAAGGCTCAAATGGGCCGGACTGGGGCTCGGCCTGGTCAATATACTTTGTTGACCCCGAGAGCCAGCCCGACACTGGCCGGCCCACAAAACGAAGGGCAGCATGGGCTTGCAAGACAGTGCGAAAGGGCTTATCGGTCGATTCGACCTGTAATTAATATTGGAATCCATATAACTCGGTGCAAGTTTGATACTTTGAGAAGAATTGATCAAATTCCCTCCCGTCCTCCTCCTGATAAAAAAATGCAGTGAATCTGTGAGTCCTCCATCGACATTAGAGAATTTGGTTGACTCGAGTAGATCCAGCTAAAATTCTGACTCAATGTAAGAAATTTGCAAAGTCCAGCAAACAAATCTGATAGCTAAGGAATCATTTCTGCAATCCTATTGTCCTTGAATGGCTCTCCATGCAAGTTTAATGAATCTTTCAAGTGCAATCCTATCTTGCTCGCTAACATAATCAAATCTGCTGTAGCACAATTTTGTGCAAGTCTATAGTGGATCAATTTTGTCTCGATCTATCCTTTGTACATGCCTCATTGAACCTTTTGATCATAATGGCTACCCATTTCCTCCCATTCCCTCTGGCCTCTTGTACCTATGCCCAATATTAGCGCATCCCTCTGCTCGACGCTTTCTCATCTTAGTAGAATTTATCAACCTGACATAGATAAAATGAGATCTAATGACATATATGATACATACCATGGGCATGTAGACTCTTATCATGTAGCCAACTGTTTTCTCTGACTTTCTTCGTGCATCAGAGGGCATTTTTGTTTCGTTTGTATGCATAGTTGTGCATGTTTTTAATATAAGAGCTGGGTAAATTGAGTTTTCAAATTTGGCTTGAGTTCCCCCTGTAATGGAACTCTTTTGCTGTGCTTTGCTGTACCATCATATACTATTCAATTTTGACACTATATTGGAAAAATTGCATCCTACAAAACTGTACATGGTAAAAACCACTACCATTATTGCTCCGTAACAATTTCAAGAATCCAAATCTACTTTACTCATCATTAGGGTTCTTCTTTGTTAGAGGATATTTATTAACCTTTGTTTTTTTGTGCTGCGTGCTTGATCTGCTATTTGATCTACGAGTGTAAACGTCAGTAGAACCAGTACTGGGCACTGTACCGGTTGCTCGGCGGAACGAGTCGGTACGGATCCATACCATGCTGTGCCGAGCCAGTACCGACACAGTAGAAGAGATGGGAGAGATAGAGAACGACACAAGAGATGGGAGAGATAGGGAACGACACAGTAGAAGGTTGGCCTCGGCCCGCCTCTCTCTTCATCCCTCTCCCTCTTCCTCTCTTCCCCTCTCTCTCTCTCTCTCTCTCTCTCTCTCTCTCTCTCTTTCTCTCTCTCTCTCTCTTTTCTTCTCTCCTCTCCGGCAACACCGTCTTTATTTTAGTGCCGGAGACGTTCCGGTCCACCACCGGTACGGCCTGAGATGCCTCAAACCGGGCGGTTCGAGACAGTTCCGCAGGCCTTGATTGTAACATTCACTCTATGAGAGTTTTGTGCATGATACTGTGCAAATGTTATTTGGCTTGAGTCGGCTTTTTAAGGTAATCTTGATGCTAGAAATGAGGCTCTTGTTAAATATGGTATAAACAAAAAAAAAATTTTTTGGTACAACGGCGGTTCATATACGACGGGTGTGGATGCGGCCAACAAAATCAGAAAACAAAAGACTACATAAGAGCTCCGGCATAGAGCCATGATCCATCCAGACGAAACCTCTCAAGTGGTGAGCCGCAAAGGAAGCAACCAAATCGGCGGCACCATTTGCCTCCCTGTAGATGTGCGTGGCCTGATGGAAGCTGCACTCTTCCATTAATCTGCGAATGTCGTAGAGTAGCAGCCCATTCTCACCTGCGCGTCCTCGACCTCGGATCTATTTGATTACCGTGGCTGAATCCTCCTCGAAAAGGAGGCGGTTCGTGTCCAATATCTGTCTGGCATAGAAAATATCCTCCCAAGCGGCTCTAAGCTCGATACACATGACAGACGAGTCGAAGATCTGTTAACCTCCCACTACCGCTAGCATGGCGTTGTGATCACTGATGATGAAGCCTACACCTCCGTATCTCCCGTTCTCAGCCACACTACCATCGAAATTCACCTTAAGAAAACTAGGAGGTGGAGGCACCCAGGATACGAGCACAATCCTGGACCACAAAGTTGTTTTCAATGATATTAGTACATGCTGCATGCGTATCAACCGCTTGCTGGTAGGAGATGGCAGCATTAGCGGCTGCAAGTGCAAGTGCAACTGGACTGTCTGGTCTGAGTCTGATCTAAATAATCCAATCATATCTGCATCCAAAATTCAGATGCATCATGTGGGTCTCGCACCAGTGTGCGACCTACATGACTTCAATCTGTACCCACACAGAAATCCAGCTCGCGAATGCTCGTAAGTCGTGGACAGTTCAAGCACGCAAGTTCCAACAATCATCAGACCAAACAGCCAGCACGCAGCATTTTGCTGAGCAGATAGGAAGGTACAGTGGCATTAATATCAGGTTATAGCTGAAACCAAAATGGCATTAATCGACTACCTTGGCCTTTTATCTCCAGAATTTTGACTATGAAATTTGGTGGATATCTTTACCTTGCTATTCATCAACACGTCCCTAATGTTCTGTGACTGAACTTTGCTCCCAAGGGTGTTCGTCGCAGAACACTGCTCCTGATCAAATGCGAGAATTTCACTCCCAATAAAGTGAAATACCAACTACCATTACCAGATAACGAAATACCAATTACAACAGTCAGCTTGTCTAAAACAGTAGGAATTTATGCAGTGGTCTCAGATATAAACAAGACAATTACATTCACAGGGAAACCTAGAGAGCAACAGAGAAACACATCCTCACAGTCAGCAAATAACAAATACAGTTCAAACATGTGCGTTTGTCAGCACGTGCCAAAATGAGAGCAAATGTGTAATCCATAACCCTACTTGAGCAGAACACCCTTTGCTCCATTTACCAACAAAACTGGACTAATAATATAATGGTCACCATCTTCAGTTGCAAATAAGTTTTGCTCAGGGAAGTCTTGGACTTATAGAGTTTCAATTGCAAATATAGGCTTCAGATCTGATTGTGACTACAGTTATAGAAGAAAACAATATGACTGATGGCCTATTTTTATTCCTAATTGAATTGTTTAAATAACAATTTTGTCACATAACATCCCCTGCCGCTGAAACAGTAAATCATCTCCAAAGGGAAGAAAACCCGCATCATCCAATACCGTGGTTGTGGCTAAGGACATCCTTTTTTGGCATCACTGCTGTTTTGATGGATCAGATTTTGTATCCTCAGTGGAACCCCACTGGGAGGCTAGCCGCTTTGTCCTCTCTAGAACACTGAAGAAAATTGAACCGCCAATACCAATCCATAAAACTCTTGGTCCAATACCCTGTCAAAGAAATCAAATCATATGAACGTAAAAAGAAGTTCAATCCTTTTTTACCTTCTGAAGTATTCATCTTTTTTTGATAGTAGCATCCTTATTTGGTACATATACAACATGTCTACTTCATATAGCATAAATCTTCCAATTGGCACAAAACTGAATGATGGATTATGGAATAATGGGTCAGAAACCATATTAATCTATCAACAAAAAGGATGCTTTAACCTAGACTGATGTTAGTTATGCCTAGATCATTGTTATAGCATTCAGTCTGTTAATACCACATGTACAAATAGTTTGATTTAATTACTTCAATTGCAGAAATTACGTTAGTATAATTAACATAAGCAGTCTTTGGTACAACAAAAAAATGCACAAGACAATGGCTCCAGATCATTCCCAATTTTACATCCTAGAGACAAGATTATCATGATGAAGCCTCCTAACAACCTTGCTATACTGGCAATTTGTGTTAACCAAGATTAAAAAGTACGTGCCAATTCAATAGGTAATGGATACCCAAGATAGCTGCTTTTGTGGTGATAAGAAGCATGGTATATTGCCACATAATATACTACTGGGGGTATATATGGGTTTCTAGATTGACTAAAGGCAGAAAAGCACAAGATAATGCGATCAGACCTTCAAGAAAGCAGCTGGACCTTCTTCTCTGATAATAGTCTGAGCACAATTAAGCAGCCCATTGTATTGGTTTGCCGAGCCCTGCGACACAAGCCCGATGAACAACTAAATTTCAACAAGGTTATTACACATAGCAAAATTTAAAAGAACAAACAATTCTACCTGAACCATCAATCTTGTCTTCATTACATCAAGCGGCGTAGTTACAGCTCCAGTTATTGCACCTGTAAACATGAGAAATTCTATCAACAGAGGCAAAAAAGATAGAATTTTGACACACTACCTAGAAATTTACTGGTGCAATTTTTAAGTGGATGCACATGACTAATATTGTAATTGTGCATGTACATGCAAGCATTAGTTGTTTCCGGAATGATGTGACTTGATAAGTGATATAATAGTTAGCTGCGTAAACCAACGGTCTACTTGCAGTTTGCTGAAGATGGCCAACTACCCGATGGGTCATCTTCCACAGTACATCCAAGTAAAACCATGATGACTCATGCAGAAGTCATTTTCATGACAGTGAAAGTCATAGTTAGAAAAAAAAAATGCCACAAGTAACCTTCAGGTTTAAGACTTTTTGGTACTAATTTTTGGATAGGCACCCTGAATCTGAGAATAGAATCCATGTGTACAAAACATGTCTGGCATTAAGAACACGAAGTTGATAACGGAATTTATGAGGTGCAGTGTAGACGAGTTATATACATCTAGGTAACAGCGCACAAGGCACTAGAAACAAGACCATCGAAAGGATTTGGGTGTACCAGCAAAGGCACCAATTACAGCATTCTCTGGATCATTTAACTCTCTCCTTGCCTGCATGAACAAGAAAAATAAAAGAGGAAAGAAGAGGGCATTAGTTTTTAGTTTACATCTCCCCTGGCGTCATTCCCCATCTTCTCAACACAAAGTTCCTGTACAGGAATACAAGTCAAACAAGAAACATTGGAAACAAACTAGTCTATCTAGCTTCTTTCAAACCATATGATACAGCATCATATATTATACTTTCTTTTTTTTTTCTGGGATAGAGATGAAGGCAACATACTTTATTGACTTATGGTACGAAGAAATCTCATGGATTAACTACAGATTAGCACATTTCAATCTCAACAAGAACCTTTTTCCTTTGAAAACTCATATGCCTAAAAACATGAACACTTTTAAACCCCAAGATACATATCCTTGTCTGCAGACAGGACACATGGTAAAACTCCAAAAGATTAAATGTAAAAGATCATCACACTTTCCATGTAAATGCATTACATGGACTATCCTAATGAACAAATTCATCTAAGACAATTTCTTGTGCACTTGTACATCTATTCCATAAAGAAAAGAAGCAATCAGGCTTAATTTGCAAGATGAACTTCAAAAGTTCATAATAGTGAGGTCTGAAATTGCCTTAAGCTTTCATCAGCATCATAATCATTGGAGGAAGATTGGATCAAGCAGCTAAATGACTATTTCATGGTACTGTTCCTTAACTTTCAGATTAAACTTAGGAGAGGTAAGGCCTTTCACCTTATGCTCTTCACAATTGCACCAAAAGCTTTGAGAGAGACAAATGCTTAGTCCGCTTGCACGATAGATCCTTCTAGATAATTTGTCGCAACTCCCAAATTTCTTCACTAACAAATCCCTTGTAAGAAGAAGACTTGAGAGGAATTCTCAAATATCTGATGGGAAGGGAAACAATCATTGAACTCAAAGCTTCCACCAGAATCTTAACTCTCCCCCGATGCCCATTCAACCTCCCTACAAATTTCGAAGTCACATCAAACAATGAAGCACAAACTTGAGACTTCAAAAAATTGTTCAAATTTTTTCTTTTAGGTAGCTCAGCCTCCACTGAGATCCAAATTCTCAAATCTTGTTCACGCCCTAAAAAAGTACTATTTCCAACATTGGACAGGTGGCGTGCAAAGCCAACCAGTTGCTTCATGAGCACCTTTAAACCATTCGATGATGTTGTCAGTTGGAAATTAGATGTTTTCAAATCCAGTGTGTGTCAAGAATTTTAAGAACAGGAAATAAATAATTGACTAGGATCAACTGAATATAATTATATGAATGGCATGAATACTCTTTCTACACCATGTAAGAAGCACTAGCTTCATTACAAAGATATCTTGAGGCAGATAATAAATCATCTCCATCAAATGAGTACAAATGCAGCATGTCATCTTACAAAAATTAGTTAGTATGAAGCATACCGCAATCTTATATCCAATTCGAAGCTGCTCATATATACAAAATTGGATGGCATCAAATGGTAGATCTCGCAACAGAAAGGAACTGTATCCCTACAAACACAATAAGGAACAATGCCAAGCATCAGATACATAAAATCATCGCGTGGCCTCAAATGCTGTTATAGTTGTTAAGTATCTATAATGACATGAAATTAGCAACAATATAAGAGGTCACAAACTCAATTAAATAAAAGCATAAGGACATCATAAAATTTAAGTTAGGCTGAACACAATACATACAGCATAAAGACCTCTAAAACCTTCTTTAGCAATGATAAGACGAACAGCATCAGGTGCAGAGGCAAACTGCCCAGTCTGCATCCTTTGTTTGACTACCTGAAACATGGCAACAGCAAGAGTGAACTTAGAGAAATCTTAGAAACTCTACCAAAAAAATATGTACTTACCTCTGTAGGAACACGAATAAGTGAAGAAGCAGCTCCTCCAATGGCACCTGCAGTCTGAGTGGAATTTTTCATCTTAGCGAAACTAACAGAAAAGTAACATAATTCCAATAACATCTTAATGCTGGTCAACTAAATCTAAAATAACAATGTCATCTATATCTAGTTTAAGGGATATGTTGCATTTAATTGTCAGCAAGCCATGAAAAAGCACTGATAAGCCTATTTATTGTGAAAAATGCCTGTCAGCCAGACTCAGGAGTTTAAAGCCCTACCAAGCTTTGAACAACAACCCAGAAATATAAGCCACTTTACAAAATTTAATTATTAACAGAGTTGCACCCATGGTTTGCTGTACCGGCCTGAACCAGACGGTACGGAGCGTACCGTACTGTACCGTACTGGTTCAGTACGGTACCTAGTATGTGTGGCATACCGACACTCGGTACACCAAAAAAATTTCATTTTGTACCGACACAGTACTAGTGTGACACCGATGCGAGGTCTGGTACCAAGACAGTAAACCTTGGTTGCACCGATGTATAATATGTACTATACATATAACAGATTTTATACTATAAATGGATCAGAATTCAATTTCTGAATTCAACAGTGCTAACACTGTAAGGACATCTATACTAAATGAACATCTCGCTCACATATGGAAGGAAATTTGGTGGGCTATAGAAGTCTGCAGTATCATGGATGACTAAAGTAGACAAGTATTTCCATAGGTATCAAAACTTCCAAACTAACAGATAGTGCTCGTTCTAGGGATGGAAGATCCAGTCCTGAATATGGGTACAAACGCAGTCGACAGAGCAGTAATCATCATGTGACATCAAAATAATCTCCCCAAGTAACAAGTCAGAGAGATCATTCGAGAAAGAGATTGCTTCTATTGAGTTATGCAATTAAGATTCTTTAAAGAAGAAAATGCTAATCAATTGCTCGAGCATCCTTCTTCCCAAATTACAAGAATAGAAGAACAGGCACAAATATGAAACAATAATGGAGTTGGCAAACAAACAACTATATAATTATAATAGATACTGATTGAATAAAGATAATGATAAATGAATATGATACTTATGGAGGAGTTACATGGACTTATTCCGGAGTAGCGAATTACCAGGATTATTAGTTGTGCAAATACTTGCAACTTCTCAAAAGTAACTAGTTCGCAAAATGCTTGGAACCTTTGATCAACTTGGGGAACGCATGTAATGAAGGTTGAGAAATAATAACCGGAAAGGTGCTGTGTCAGACATAACGATGGTTTATAGCAAGATCATAATTACAGTACTAGGGGTAAGAAACAAGAATGAGTGGTGAAGGTGGGAGTTTTACAGAAGTGGTGGACCAAGGGCTGGTCTTTTTGCCATGTCCTCCTTACACTTGTCATAGTAGTCCAGGCGGTTCATATTGCAGAATCCCCGTGTCTCATGCTATACATTGCTGCTATTCATGTGGGTGGTGCTGCTAATTCTTGAAGCATTAACATAATCCAATGCATATAAGAATGTATAAATACAAGTTGAGTAGGCGTGTAATAAGCTACAGAATAATTCAAATCTTGAATGACGGGGAAACTCCTGGTTTCCCCACAGAGCTGGACATGCCACGTCCAACATGGTCATAGTAGCCATCTTGATCAAGTGTTCTAATACTTTCTTGGGCCGCCCTTTTATCTATCTTTTATTTTTTATTTATCTTAGAAGTTTTATTGTTTTATTTGTTAAAAAATTATTGGACTCTTCAAGTAGCATATTTAGTTTTATCAAAAAAAGTAGCATATTTAGTTTTATCAAAAAAAGTAGCATATTTAGTTTTATCAAAAAAAGTAGCATATTTAGGGTGAATTGGCCTTATTTATTGTACTCTAAGGCTAATATTTGCTATGGTCAAAACCTATGTAACTCTGCTTGTATCTATTTTATTTTCATTGTTATTAGTAAGTACCTAAAACTAGCTTCAAGTCGCTACGCTTGTTCCCATTATTTTAAATTTAAAATATCTTTTTATAATTTTCACATAATTTTTATTCACACCCCCCAATGGGTACTTCATATGTTTTTCCAACCTGAGAGTAGTATCTTGGTCAGAATAGTTTTAAATTAATTTTGATATTTGGGTGTAGATTTGGGTATTGCCAAACACATCCAAAATTTATCCATAAGAACAAAAATTAAGTAGCATGCTGCAACAATAACCAAAACATGTTACATTTTTCCTGCATTTTTTATATTTTTAATAATTAATTTATCTTGAAAATATTATAATCTTATAAAAATAGAAAATAATTTAGAAAAATAAAAAATAACTATTTTGTAGCTTTGATCCTTACTCTACATCATATAATAATTTCATGCCAAACAAAAAAGATGGCACGATTTACCCTATTTTTCTTTTTTGGCTAATTTATGGCAAATAAAAGCTCACCATGATAGAGTTTCTTGAGCAACTGGCCACGGTGATCAAAATCCTAGATCGTGCAACGTCCCTTCCTCTCCCCCTCCCTCTCCCTCTCTTTTTCTCCTGTTTCCTTTCTCTTCCTCTCTTTCTCTCTTAGTTTCTACCTGCAGGGGTGATGGCAGTGATGGGCATCAAAGCCCACAACACCTCAAACAAGGTAGCGAGACACAGGTGTGGAACCTGGTCCCATTATTCTTTTAAAAAATAAAAACCCATCACGCATGAGGTTTCTCCCAGCCATTAGGAGACTTAGGGCCCGTTAGAGGAGTTGTTGGCAGTAGAGCTTTTAGAAGTAGAGCTTTTATAAAAAGTTGTTTGCTATTTGGTAACTACATTTCTAAAATGTTGTGCCACTTTAACATGTGTTTGATAAACAAAGTAACAAAGTACTTTTGGTATGACAAGATGACCATAAAGGACATTGCAGAGTATTATACAACAGAGCATAATAAAATATAATATGTATTAATACATAATATATGATATAGTATAATATTATTGTAATGTAATATAATATTATAATATAGTAATATAATATTGTATACTATAGCATAATAATTTAATATATTATTAAATTATTTAACATAACACATTAATGTATTATGATATAATGTAATATAATATTATATTTATAGTATAATACAAAAATAAAGATATATAATATTATTATTATTAGCGTAAATTAATTTTTCATAATATAACAAATTTTCTAGCTAGGTGATAAAATTGATTAAACAATTATTAAAGGGACATTTTGTGTAATTGTTATATTTTATCACGGATATTTTGGTTAAAAAAATAGCTTTCCGACCGGGTCTAAAAGTGATTTTCCGGAAAGCTCCAAAATGAAGCTTCTCCCAAAAGGTTGTTTTTAGCTTTCTAGAAAAGCTAAAACAGTTTTCCAAAATTTTTACCAAACACCCTATTTCATCTAAAAGTACCTTTGGAGGGCCAGAAAGTACGTTTTGACCCTCCAAAAGCTTCCCCAAATGGGGTCTTAAGCTAGTCCCATATTATTTTCTTTAAAAAAAAGGAATAGAAGAGATCAGAATATTGAGGGCCTCGCATGGACATGCTTCCTCTATGGATTGAGGGACCCAACCAGTCTTCCCACAAGACAAGTGGATTGTGTGGTCAGGCCCCCATCCTAGGTAGGACCACCATGGGATGGGTGGGGCGTTGCGTGTGAGGGTTTTGAGGTCCCGTCCTTGTCCCAAATCCCAGTTTCTTGCAGGAATAGGATGCCCCACCCCCCACCCCCCCCCCACCCCCCACCCCCCAACCCCCCTTCTCCCTCTCTCTCTCCCCCCTACTGATTCTTAAAATATTGAAGCTGCAAAATAATGTTGAACACTAACATTTCCAACCCTTTCTTTTGCCGTTATAAATGAATGTAACACTAGAAAGAACTTACATTTATCATTATACAATCTACTTCCTTCAATAAATGAGATAAAACCACATTTTCTAGGCCAAACAGACTCTATATACCTTAAAATAATCGTTACACAAGCACTAAGCACCTAGCTAGCTGCCCAGCCATGACCAACACACCCAAACTATGTTACAATATCCAGAATAATTAGGTTGTGCAGAAACACTGGCCTTGCATATGTGGTGAGCAGATAGTTTTTGTAAATCTTTAATTCTTTTAGATAAACAGAGATTAATGCATATGATGCTTTCTCTTTACAATTTAATCTTATAAACTAATTCTACCTAACAAGAAAATATATTATGCTATAATGACGTCATATACTATCCATTCTGTTGGAACAAGAATTTACATTCATGGACATAATTAGCAATAACTAATAAATGAGAAAACATTATACAAATGCAAGTTACCTTCCATCAAGCACATAACAGAATATTTCTAAGACAATTGCTGGAAAATTTCATGAAAAACATAAAAAGCCTGAAATAAATGAAATTAGTATGCACTTACCAGATGAGCAAAAGCGCTAAGATTTGCAGGAAAAACCTCTAGTAATTTTCGCTTAGTAGGTTCATATATACCCACAAATACAGCAGATGCTCTGTTCGATAAAAAGGAATATTAATTTGCAAATTGCAGAATTTCAAAGCAATAATAGAATATGAATAATGCCATATCTGAACATAAGAAAGAATTCTCCTAGCTCTCAATAAAAAATAACAGCAAATGAAGCTATAAGATGGGCAGCAAACATTTGGAAGAACTCAACCAAAAAAGACTAAAGAGAAGCCACACAAACTAGGGTTTCTTTAATATTATCCAAGAACAATATTTCCACAGAAAAATCAATGACAATGCCTTTATATAAGACAAATAACTCTGTAAGTATTTCCACATATGCAAAGAGTGATGAGAAGAAGAAATCAAGACAGCTAATAGTGATCCAGCTGCAACATAGAATTTGAAACAAAATGACTGTATACGCAAAAGCGCAAGAAAGAAAGAGGTTATTAGAAAAAAGGCCCAATGGATAACACTTCTATTTAGATAAATTCATGAAGAAGTAAATCTATAATATCCAGCTTAGCATGAGAAACCTATAACTTGCGTTTAAGATACTCACGGTAACACCCCAGCAAGATTGCCTGCCAATCCTGAATAAAGACCTTTCCAATGAATTTTGCTTCCACCATGAGCAGCCTGGGAGGGAAAGAGATTCCCCGTTTAAAAGGACTTTACCATATTGTTTCAACAAAATGTTATCTCAAGTGGAACAACCATAAAAGCCCAGACTTGATATTATACCAAAAACAAAATTAAATACAACCTTAAGGCAAGCTAATGACCAGCACAGGCATGGAGTTATAACATATGGAAAACAAATGGAAAGTGAAGCAGAACATAAGGTAGATCAATAGAAATGAACATTATAGTTTACAAGATTTAAAGATCATATGCTGCCGCATAGCTTCTGTCATATTTTCTATGTGAGGATATCAAATGGGCAAGCAGAAGCTATCGTGATACAAAGACAAAAGCATGTCAAAGTTTTGCTTGTAGACAGGGCAGTGGTGGTTGATGTGTCAGCTGCACATGCAAAAAGAAAATTATTTTTATCTCACATCTAGAACATGACTAGCATCAGGAAATATGGAGTTCACACTTGTATACAGCAAATTCTAAGTAAATCCAGCAAATCATGGAAGGAGTTGTTCGAAAATGAAACCACCAAATACAACACATCCAGCTTGTCCAGTTATAGTGCATCCTGCATATCAAGATGGATCTGGCAATAAACCCAGAAATGCAAAAATTTATTCACTCAAGCAAGAACCAAAATTACAACCAAAAAAATCCTCCTTGCCACAGATAAGGAAAAGCTTGATATTAATTAAACAGTATCTTTTCATTTCTCCATGGGGTTCATCACAATGTTAGCACAATCCTCCTAAATGGGGCTTGGACAATAACATTAGATATTTACAGGAACTATAGCACTCTTGAAGGATCTAAGCAAGGTTTAATTTTACAACCAGATGAATATTTTGGAAAAACCATTTCAATTCTTGAGGATTTAAAGGAAGAAGTGATGCCAAAACAGGTATTAGCCAATGTTGAAAATCTGTCCTTCTTAGACAAAAAATCTATGGTTTTGTCTGGAATGCTGTATTTTTGGATGGAACTGTTTGTCTGAAACAATGGAACGTCAGCATTCACAACCTACCTTTCAGATTACAGAAACTCGTTCAGAAAATAATAACTGAATGGTCGCTACTATAAAGTGTAAGGTCAAGAATCCATCAAAATTAGTCTTGCATCTATCAGCAGCACAACTTGGCACATGGAGGGCTAATGTATATAAATGCAGTATGCAATCCAATAAGACATTTACCTCTGGCATAGAAATATCTACTGACATTCATGATTTTATCAAACATTACACATTGTAACATCACGTCCAAAACCGTTAAGAGCCATAACATTTCTGCAGGCAGGCTAAGAACAGTGATATAATAGTAAAAGAAAAAATAATAACAAATGCTTTCTGGATGATTAGCCTGCCTGAAGCCGAGTCTTTATCGTATCAATTGGATATAAAACTGTTTCGACAACAACACCAGCAGTACCTCCAGCTATAATACCCTCTGAAAAAAACACAAATATCTACTTTAAACAAAAATAAGTGATATGTAATGTAAAAGATATTTATGGTGAGATATGGTTCCACCGCAAAAGCATACTATAAGACTAATATACTCATGAGAGGATTGCTCAGATGGTCCTCTCACCTTTGAAATTAATGATAGGCCATCTAAATTCAAGATTCAGACTGTGTTTCCCACGTCGGACCCTGCCGGGTGCACGATACCATACCACAAAACAACCCGTACTAATATTGTACTAGAATGGTACTGGTATGGGTACTACAACCCGTAGTGTGAACCTTGATTTAAACCGTTGAACATGATATAGTGTTACAAAAAAAAAATATCTAGAAACTAAACTTCATATATTTTGATGGTCTATGACCTAATCATCAAGAAAGTATCAAAATGAACATCTTTAATGGCATGATACCATATTTTACTATGATCTAATCATCAAAACATAGTGAACCTAAATCTGTCTATGGTTTAAATGGGTAAATTATGAAGGGAGGGAGGATCTGCATTCTACTTTCACCCATGCCAAAAAAGGCAGACTGATAACCCGATGCACTGCCAAGGTCAGGGAAGCTCATCAGCAACATTTTTACCATGCTTCCACTAAAGAGAAAAAGTACTCTTCACGGGATCTCTTGTGGAAAATTCAACTCTTCCAAGGATGAGGACAATTTATGTGCCCTATCTTGTATTTTACCATACTAGTGCAGTTGATATAGTTCATTTTCGTACCTGATTTGATGCATAGGTTAGAGACCACCAAAACATATGAAGTTTGGTTTCTACACATTTTTTGTGGTATAGGTCATGCTCAACAATTTGGATGGCATATCATTGATTTTGAAGGTGGGAGGAGCATCTCAACCATCCTCTTGTGAGTAAGCATCGATACATTCACACATACATATGTTCTTCTCCCTTATCTCATGAATCGACATGCACTTCTAATTGAATAACAAAAGGTTATAGAACCAGAGTGCTTTGTTGCATGTTCTACTTTTCCATGTGTGGATGTGTGAGAATAAATATCATTACATCCGTGTGTGAAATTTTTGAAACTTCAATAATGGGTATGCTTTTACAATAAATACACAATATTGTCAACTTTATGTTTTCTTTTCTTACTATCTCCATCCCTTGAAGCTCAAGAATACCCACCTATAGATCTATGACTTAATAAAAGTATAATGCATCATTAAATACCAATCATATATTCACTGTAATGTACATTTTCTTTTCTTAAGGTAATCTGATTGCAACACCACGATCTCATGATTCCAAACAAAGAAAGACCAACATGTTAACCTAGAAGTTGAACCTTTGCATCATATTTGCTATTGGATTATTATACAATTTATTTAGAATTTTGAAAAGCAATTTTTAAGCCTGATAATGTTATTTTACTTCAGATCGTGACATGTCTATGCAAATCTTTTATTGATGTATATGGTTTGACCTCCTTAAAGCAAGACAGACAGTTCAACAAGCCAATTTCATTGTTTCATTTTAAAACATTGTAGTACAAGTCTTGAGCAGTCAGACAGGAATTATTATAAACAAATTTATAAGATGCAGAATTTACCACAGAATACGCGAAGAAAATTCAATGGCTTTTCTCCTCCCACGGTAACTGATGAAAAGGGCTTTGGTGTCTCCATTATAGGGTGATGGAACTTACTTGAGGATGCATCTACAAAACCAAAAAATGAAAAATAAATAGCCTGCTTAGGGGGGAAAATGGTGAGAATAAGCATGATCTTTTTGATAACACATGAATATAATGGCACCAACTTCAGCTACTAAAATTTATTATTTGATCAGGTTCTGTAACACATACAATGTCTACATGGGTACAAAGACTACATGCATCAAAGACTAGGCATGCATCAATGAATCCCGAGGACTCCTATCTGCAAATTGGAGGATATTCGTTATAAAAAATGAAGAGAATATTTGTTAAGGTTCATAGCAGATGATTAATCTGTTGTGTCAAGGGCCAGGAAGAGTTTTAGCATTCCTCAGAGGAGTACAGAGAAATGTTATGCCTTATTGATGACAAGTAGGTTTCTTTATGAAGAAAATATAAAATAATGGCACAACAGATAACAACGGAAGGACACAAAAGTATCAAAGAAATCAAGCTTTTATGCTAATATATTACGAGGTATATTAAAGTGTTTAGTTGTGTTGTTTTACGCTTCCACTCTATATACCATCATATCAGTAAAAAAATTTATCACCAAGAAAGAAAGGGGAAAAACCAGATAAGACAAGAGGTTAATCCAAAATACAAAGCCTCTACCAGTCATGCATCACAATTAAAATCATCCCAGAAATGCTACTTATAACACTCCAACCAAAGTATCATTTGTAGATTATATCTTCCTTTATGTGATTACTATGCAAAACAGCAGAAGCTACCTGATGAAACTGCAGAACTTCTAGTATCGACAGCCAATATTGGAGGGCCCATCAAGTTCCAACTATCTACACCTGGGGTCAACAAAAGATAATTTTCAACTTGAACCATCATGCATCATCAAACTCTTCATAAAATGTGAGACTTCAGTTTCATTATCAAAGGCGGAAAATCCTATGTACATAAATCAAAAGGAAGATTATAGTGATTGGTTACAAAGCTAGGAATTGAATAATTTCAGGGAGAAATCCTGCTCTAATAATTGTTAGATAAGGCATATTTTTGTCAAATTTATGACTCTGAATTAATGCGCATGAATGTACTGTCATAGATGTCAGCAAGAAAAGAAAGTAAGAGAGAGAGAGAGAAGAAAAGAATAGCATTCCCATCGGTGCTATGTCAAAAAAAAAAAAAATGTCATACATTATATAGCATGACCATGCAATCCTTAAAGACTGAATACATCCGTCAGAAGCATTATTTATTAAAAACTAACCAGATTAGCATTTTAAATTAATGCCTACAGATAGAGAATTGGAGATGAAGAAAAACAGCATGATCCACATCTGTCTGAAAACTAAATTTCGATAGAATCCATTGAGAATTAATGCCAAAAATTAATTCATAAATTGAAAGACGCTGTTTGAGAGCAATTTGTACTACCAAATATACCCATTATAGGAAAAAGGAAACGAAAGAAAAAAAATGATGACCCGGAATCTTTCCCCTTTGCAGTCCACCAAAAATGACGTTCTTGGTTCGATCATCACAGAAACTTCACGAAAATCAAATACTAAAGAAAACGAAAATAAATGAATTTGTCGCGAAACGCAAGCTCTGTAGATGCAGTCCTAAAACTATGGCCACGAAACTAAATTTCAAAGAAATCCCTTTACTCAGTAACGCCTGGAAATTAATCAATAAACTGAAAAAGATACAGCTTATAATCAAATCGTGTCACCAAACATAGACATCAAAGATCAAGAAAGGAAGAAAGAAGAAAGACATAAAGAAAATGCGCCCTCGATTCTTCCCCGATTACATGGTGATGGTGTTCTTCGTTATATCGCTCCATAAAGCTCGAAAAAAAAAAAGCAACGATTACAGAATTCGAAGAGAAGATAACAAGAATTTTGCCACGACACGTAAAATCTTGCAGATATCGCCGCATAAAAATAACGTAAGTTTACCTTTTTGGAAGACCGACTTTCTTGGAAGAACGGCCTTCTTGGGAGGACGGAAGGAGGGGGGAGGGACAGAGAGAGCGAGCGAGCGAGCTGTGGATGTGAATCGGTGAGATGGGGTGTTAAGAGGGGATTTCTTGAGGGTTTTGGTTGGCGGCGGCTCAGGTCAGGTCTGACTTCTGACCCAGCGACCGGGCCGAACCCGGCCCGTTCCGTCCCGGCCAGATTCACCTCTCAGGCCCATGCATAAAATCGGACCGGAACCGTCGCTGGTCGGGCAGCCCATTTATAGGACAAGGCGCTGGGCGCCACCCCCCGTGTGTCAAACGCCAACTGTTTTAAAGGACTTGTTGCAGGAAAAATATAAACATAATAAAAATAAAAATAAAAAAACAAAATCTTTTTCATGTAAAAGAAAAAGTATTTCTGGAGACGTAGGAAAAGACATGCTAAAATTATCAACTTTCTGTTGAAACAAACGATTTAAGACTAGATTTTTCAAGGAAAACAACTTTCCAATTCAGATTTTCCTTGCAGCCAAGCATGTCCCCAACAGAAAACCGTTTCCTCCTACCTTCCTCTCCCGCCATTGTTAAGAGACTCCATCGAACATCATCAACAAGGGACCTCTTCTCAAATCTTCCTCCTCCCAGTAGCTCCCAATGGAGCCTCCTCGCCGAAGAACCATGATATGGGTCCTGTGCGCTGCCCTGGTGGCCTCGGCCGCATCCACGGAAGCCATCGGCGTGAACTGGGGGACCCAGACGTCGCACCCGATGCCCCCAAAGATCGTCGTCCAGATGCTCAAGGACAACGGGATCCAGAAGGTCAAGCTGTTCGACGCGGAGTCGTCGGTGATGAGCGCCCTGGCCAACACAGGGATCGAGGTCATGGTTGCCATCCCGAACGATCAGCTCGAGCAGATGGGCACCTACTCGAACGCAAAAGCCTGGGTTCACGAGAACGTCACAGGTTACCGAGATGTCAATATCAAGTATGATGAATTAAATTATAGTTGGCCATCTTTGCATCATCTCTTAGCTTCTTTTATATAATAATATTACATAAACATGCATTTCTGGTCAGGTATGTTGCCGTGGGGAACGAACCCTTCCTCAAGAGCTACAATGGCACGTTCTTGAAAGCCACGTTCCCTGCACTCAAGAACATTCAGAAGGCCCTGGATGAGATGGGAAGCAAGCAGATCAAGGCCACCGTCCCCATGAATGCCGACATCTACAGCTCCCCGGAGGACAACTCCGTGCCTTCTGCAGGGGACTTCCGCTCCGATATTCGTGATCTCATGGTCGAAATCGCGCGGTTCCTCAGCTCCAACGGCTCGCCCTTCGTTATCAACATCTACCCCTTCCTCAGCCTCTACGAAAATCCCAACTTTCCGGCGGACTTCGCCTTCTTCGATGGCGGCGGCCGGTCGATCAACGATAAGGGCACCAAGTACACCAACGTGTTCGACGCCAACTTCGACACACTCGTGTGGGCCTTGAAGAAGGCTGGCATCTCCAGCATGAAGATCATAGTCGGCGAAGTCGGCTGGCCGACGGATGGCAGCAAGAATGCGGACGTAGCAGGTGCGAAGAGATTCTACGATGGGTTGATGAAGAAGATGGCGAGCAATACTGGCACGCCGGTGAGGCCCGGGCCGATGGACGTCTACCTCTTCGCCTTCATCGACGAGGACATGAAGAGCATCCAGCCGGGCTACTTTGAGCGGCACTGGGGGATCTTCACGTACGACGGGAAGCCCAAGTTCCCGATGGACCTCTCGGGCAAGGGAAATGGTAAGTACTTGGCAGGCGCATCCGGGGTGGAATATCTATCGGATGAGTGGTGCGTCTACGATCCGAGTGCGAGGAATCAGGAGGCAGTGCCACGGAGCATGGATTTTGCGTGCTCCAACGGGGACTGCACGGCATTGATGGGCTCATCGCCGTGCAGCAAGTTGGATCGCAGCGGCAGGGTATCGTATGCCTTCAACATGTATTTCCAGATGAAGGACCAGGACGTCAGGGCATGCGACTTCCAAGGCTTGGCGAAGATCACCAGCAGGAATGCGTCCCGAGATGGCTGCTTGTTCCCCATACAAATTGTGAATGCCGCTGGAAGAAGCCCGGCGGAGTTGGGCTTACTGATGCTGCCATGGATTGCTGTATTATTATTTCTATGAGAGAGAGGACTCACTCGGAAGGGTACTGGTGGGGGCTGCTTGTACAGTAGATTTGGTGA
This sequence comes from Phoenix dactylifera, assembly GCF_009389715.1. Classification (NCBI taxonomy): domain Eukaryota; kingdom Viridiplantae; phylum Streptophyta; class Magnoliopsida; order Arecales; family Arecaceae; genus Phoenix; species Phoenix dactylifera. The sequence continues at coordinate 21,121,969 of NC_052399.1, forward strand.
ATGTCTGGGGGCCAACTAATACATATTAGTTTATCATGAATTCAAATTCATATAAATCTAATCACAAATATTACGATCGATCATGATTGGTCAATTCTAATAGGTTCGTACTGCAGTGTCTCCTAGTTCATATAGATTATAAGCCAGATCCGCTCTGATATCATTAGATTGTGGTCTGCACAGCTCTTGAAGCAGCCGTTGCATAATTCGATCGGTGGATACGTGCGAGGGATCCAACCCCTATTCTATAATCACAGCCTATTTTTAGCAAGCACAATCGTACATTCTCAGTCTCAAGTTTCAAATGCCTGGGCGAAGAAAAAGGCAAAAAAGATGATTGAAAATACAAAGTATTTTCAACCATCCATAGAATATTCTTTTGTCTTAAATAAGTTACATACATTACACTTGCTAGTTACTCCTTAAAAATATGCTAACACATTAAACTAACAATACCAAAAAATGACGGAAAACACTTGAATTACATTAAGGAGTGAGGGTCACTTGCTAAATGAAAGGCTATCTCATAAGTAGATATTTCAGGACATGGCATAGTTTGTACGTTCATGTGAACATGCGAATGCTTCACAATTTTGGGATGTTTCATGTGGACTACTCCTATAAATCTCATTAACCTTGAACTGCATGGCCCAATACAAATCCGAAACAGAGAGAGAAACCTACACCATGACCTATAGAGTTTTTGAGATTCACGAGAAGTTGCAAAATTGCATCCAAAATCTGATACCAAGTTAACTTCATTCTTATTTTCTTTTCTAGGTTGGCGTTGCCATGTTTTTTGCGAGGTTCGTTTATTTAAAAACTTCTAAATCTTTTCAACCCTTGAAAGGAGAAGGGTCGACATCAAGTCATCTATATATCTATATATAATCATGGGGAGATCTAGAAGGAATGAAACTATTTACTATGAAGAATGGCAAATGTTAGTGAGCATCTCATGCCTAGACTCGAGACTAGAGCATTTGAAAACCCCTTAATGTGTGTTATTTGAAAAATAATCTTGCAAATCAATAGTTAAGTGGCTTCTTTGTGCAAGGTTTATATCTAGCTATAATATATATATTGTGTGCACGTATGTATAAATTGCAAGGCTAATAAACTTTCTTCCCTGAGCATAGCACAGCACACGAATATTGCAAATGTAAAATATTTGATGGCCATGTGCATGCATTTCTTGGAATCAATGATTCTTTGAGTGCAATTTATTTTTAACTTAAAAAGCATCAGTTGGAGAGAGTATTCTTATGACATGAAAACCATAAGCACTCAAAATTCAATATAATTGAAAATGACGATGATGGATGTCTCTAAATTTCATTCTAGATAATCAATGTTTTTAAAACCAATTGGGAACCAGTCGTCGCCTATCCATTCAGGTTGAAAGGACCATTTAAAGAAGGTCAAAATTCGATCGAACTCAGGAGAACCGGATAAACTAGTCAGACCAGTTGGTTCGATCTAATTTGGATTTTTTTTTGAAAAAATCAACTCAAAAATAGCTGCGGATGAAATAGATTTTTTTTTCTTCTTTTTTAGACCGAAACTTAAGCATCTAAGGCTCTCCCTTTATTCTCTGGTCTCCGACGGCCCTCTTTCTCCTATTGTCTTCTCTTTGATTCTGTTGATGAAGATGATGACCATATGTGGATGGTCATTGGTGCTGTGGTGCAACATGCACGTCTTCAGCGCATTGATGAAAAACTTCAGATTTCAAATTTGTGTGGATCCCCCACGATCCCATATGTCGACGATTTTAACGAGGGATAGGGCTAATGTGGTCCATGATCAGGAGCACATCAAGGATGTCATCACAGCCATCAAGGTGTTGATCCCCAACTCCAAGGACCCCATGATTGCCCCTTTCGTCCACGATCTCCAGTCCCGGGTCAATAGTTCTCCCGACATTCTTCGTCAGATAGTGATTGCGAATTTCTTTCTTCTTTTGGATTTATTATTTGTAATATACTCTGAAAATCTGATCTTTTTTGTGGTTTTTGGCTTATTTGGTCGGGACAAAAGATATTATGCCTAGATTGCTAGTTTTTTCGTATGGATTTATAATCACTAAATTCTAGTAATAATTTAGAAAAGTGCAACAGATTTGAATGCTTTTGGTTTCGTAGTTATGGTCTTTGTGTTATCATTGTTTCTATGTTAGCTTTTATGTTTTGTTGCTGTTGAGAATTGACTGGCCTCAAGCACCATGGCGAAAGGCGTGACGACACTGGAGAGCTCAGCGGTCGGCTGTTTTTGTCAGATTTGAGGAAAGTGAATAGTGCTCGGTCGCTGCGAATAAGTCCTCGTCCGATAAAAGCACCTCCAACCTGAAACAACATAGAGCAAAGAAGTCCATTGACCGGAATGTATCCAGCAGAGAATAGAAGTCCACTAGCCGGAATGTATACAGCGGAGACCATCTGATGCCTAAGTCAATAAAATTATCAAGGAATAGAAGGAGGCACTCTCTCAAGTTGTAAGAGTGATCTCTTTTTTTTTACCTCTTTTTTTTTGTATATATTGGGTGGAAAAGTTTACCTGCCACTAGAAAATGTGGGTACGTGGGTCGACCAAAAGTGACTGGTTTGAGTATGGCCTGGATATCGGACTTGAATGCTTTGCAAACGAATGATATCCTATCTATTATATCGGTGGGATTGCGATAATCACTAGGTCCCTCAATAAAAATACAAGCACTTGTAGAAAGTTCTCGATAAGTAAGCTCGGTGGTATGGCGTTGGGCCCGCCCAGTAATCACTCTTGATCCACCACATATTGGAGCTGTAGTATGGTTTGATTGGCTAGTCCTCTTGGTGAGAAGTAGCCAATTTGGAGGCGTATTATGTTTTATGTCTAACTTGGAAGCTGGTTGGGGAAGAAAAAATTTTTGAATTCTTTATATCTTAAACAAAGAAGAGGCATCTCGTATGTCGACCCAGCCTTTTCTTTTTTTTTTTGGGCGGGGGGTGGGTGAGCATCATACATTAAGTTTTGATTAATCACTGAGATACAAATTCTCATTTATAACTAGAGAAATAATATTGTACTAATTTATCTTGCTAGGAATTGGATCAGAGAGGATTACTAATTGAATTAGGGATACAGTTTTCCTTTTTTATTATTTTTTAAAATAAAAATATAATTGTGATGCCATGATGACATCTTGCCGATATTACCGACTGGATCAGCTGCTGGATCGGCTAACTCGGGAACCAGTTTGCTAGTTTGATGTCCTATCCAATTTTAAAAATATTGTGGATAAGAAGACACATTCCTTCCGAATTCTTAGGATAAAATGAATTCATCTAATAATTTTACTTTAAAATGAAATGAAACCATGTAGGATAGTTTCACCTTTGGTTGCATGGGGACACGATCCACCCAAGAATTAGTACTTGGTTGCGGCGGAGCCCGCACAGGAAACGCGTAGCACCGAGAGCCCGCACCCAGTGGGAAAAACACTGTTCCCGCCGCCGTTGCGATACCAAATAGGAAGCGCAGCTGCGACGCGCTTCGCTCGTTGCAACGCCTCCGACTGCCCACAGCGGCATCGACCCAAGACGCGTCTCCATCCCACTCGTCCGTCCTTTCTATTTTTGTCTTTCTTAGCCGTTATCGACGCCGTTTCCACCGGCATCTATTTATAGGTCTCTATGCTTCCTCCTTTCCCTCATTCGTCTTTCTCCCGTTCTTTTTTCTCTTCTTCCCAGGGCTAGGGTTTCCAGCGAGAGGAAAGAAGGAGCCGTTCCTGGGTTTTATCTGTTTCTTCTTCTTCTTCTTCTTTTCTCTTGAGCCATTTTGATACGAGAAAAAATGGTGGCGTTCGAGGTGGGCAGCGCAAATGACGCCGTGGAGAGGATCCCCAAGGAGGCGATGAGGATTCTTGACAGATTGGCGTCGGAATGGAGCGACGTGGCCGACTCCAAGGCCTTGGAGGTGGTGCACCTCAAGGGGGCGATGACCAACCAGGTCTACCAGATCAACTGGCCGACCATGGGGAAGGACGGCGTCTCTCGGAAGGTGCTCGTCCGGATCTACGGCGACGGGGTGGATGTCTTCTTCGACCGGGAGGACGAGATCCGGACGTTCGAGTGCATGTCGAGGCACGGGCAGGGGCCGCGCCTTCTTGGGCGGTTTCCCAATGGCCGGGTCGAGGAGTTCATCAACGCCAGGGTATGCCCAATTTCGCAAGAAATTTTCTTTCTTTCTTTTTTGTTTAGTTAATCTTTTAATTTCTAGGTGCGTGCCGATTCTTTGATTGCTCTGTTTGCTATTAGTTGTTTTAACATATTACTAGATGAGGTATGTAGAATTTGTTATTTGTTTTATCATTGTAATTGTTTTTTTTTTTCCATTTTCTTCCATGGTTGATGAGAACGATTTGAATTCATGAATGTTTTCAAGCTGAAATTTTCTTTCTTCCTTCTTTCTTTCTTCCCCCCCAAGCCGGATCTTTTGATATTTATTATTTTCCTTATTAAGATCGGTGTGCTGTCACTAACATATACTTGAGATTTGATATGGAGAAGGATGGATGCATATGGTGTGTATTTTGGGCTCTTTTTGTGGGAAGACTAGGTCTTTTATTCGCTTACTATTTAGTCCAAAAGTGCTTGTGGGGTCAAGAAGCTTTATGCTTTGCTACTTTATGATTTATGCTGTCACTGTTGCTGTTGTTGCCGGTAGTTTATCCGCATAAGATTCTAACATGTGAAAAGGCATTCTTTAGGACCTCAGCACATGCTAAACTGTAAGTGAATAATGGTAGCCTAGCACCAAATAGTCAGAAACCTTGTTTACAACTGTGAGTAGAGAGAAGTCCTGGTAAATTTACATCTAAAGGTGGAATATACCTTCATATATGAAGAGAGCTGGAATCAGGTGCATTCATCTTTTATTGAATAGACAACCTTAGGGTCTGTAGGATCGACCTCAGCTTAAGTGCTTTAATTTTTTAAAGATTAAATGGTGCTTACTTTAAAACAGAAGAGGATTATGACAGCCCACGGTATCTAGGTTGCTTAGGTAGCAACATACCTGGACTTACAAGTTACTCCTTACATTTCCCCTGGCTTGTGAATTTGGATTCATGTAGCATCATGCCTCGTGGCTTTTGTTCAGATCGTGCTTGTTAGGACAATGGTGCCTCTGGTCCCACTTAGAATGTGTTCTGAAAAAGTGTCTCCTCTCAAAACCAGATAAATGGTGTTCTTGGAATCATCTTCATAATGAAGGTGCCAGTGAGACAGTGATGATGGGAGCAAGATATTTCTTACTCTGATGTCAAGTCCTCCATTTCTTTGAAAAATCTTTTGGCAATAGATTTTAGAAAGATGCAATGAAAATAATCTCATGGCTTCTTTTTAGCCATACCACTATCATCCACACAGGTTTCATACAGGATTTTTTTAATTGAAGTTTAACATCAGTTGGGTGACAAGCATCAAGGATGGAGAGAGATAATTGTGGGAGTGTTATTTGCTACAGGTCAGCTTCTTCGTTGCTGTTATGCAAAGATGGAAAATGATGTAGTTATGGTTCTTAGGTTTTGATTGGGGTCGCTTGACGCCATACCTGGATTATCTATCTGAAGTATACACTTTATGTCCTCATCTAAATGGCTGAGGCTGTCTGGTAAGATGATTATTTTCCCCTTTTGCCAGATGATCTGACTTCCTCATGATCATTCTCGGTTGCATGAAGAATGAACCAAACATTTGCTAAGATACGTGCTGTGATGTTGGTACGTGAATGCTGTTTGATTTCATCAAGTTGTAATTGCTGCTTAAGAGCTCCTAAATCACCTGGTCATCCCATGATTTTATTAGTTACTTATGCATGGAAAGCTCTGTGGTTTTTCTTGTGTAATCTACTCATGGTAATCTTTAAACAGCAATGGTGGCATTACTTGTTAAATTTTCACAGTTTGTGTATCAATGTTCTGAATTGGTCATGCTGCTTTTGCTATTTTAGACACTTTCTGCAGCTGATCTGCGGGACCCAGAAATATCTGCTCTTGTAGCATCAAAATTAAAGGAGTTTCATGACCTTGACATGCCCAGTCCAAGGAATGTATTCTTATGGGAAAGATTGAGGTATATTTTAATTATCTATCAAACTTTGGGCTTAACTTTGAGCAGTGATGTGCCTGATAGCTTATATTATCTCTCTTTATCTCAGAAAATGGCTGAAAACAGCTCGAAATTTGTGCTTACCTGAAGAATCTAAAGAATTTCGCTTGGATACCCTAGCGGAGGAGATAGCTGCTTTCGAAAGTTTTTTCTCTGGGAAAGATCAGAGAATAGGATTCTGTCATAATGATCTCCAGTATGGGAATATCATGGTTGACGAGGAGACCAGACAAGTAACTATAATAGTAAGTTGCTTTCTCTAATACACTTAATCTACGGGCTCTTTTAGTCAATTTCTTAAAAGTTAACTTTTCAAACTTCCGTTTCTGCTAAGTGAAATGGAAAACGTTATAGTTTTGGTTGAATGGTTAGAGTGCTAGTTCCTTTAGGAGTCCTATCTTGTATTGTTTTAAATTTGGTTTCCCAACCAAATTGTTTTTCTCCAGGGACGATTCCATCTCATATGGAATTGTTGCTGCAGCTTGGTCATGAAGTTCTGATAGTAGCTGTGAGATCTTAAGCCATGAAAAGCATAAACTAAGCACTGCATTGCCAATGATGAGTCTTTTTCTTGTCCTTTTCAATTTGTTCTTTTTCCCTATCAACTTTAGGGAGAGTGATGCGGGCCAAGGAACATTAGATCTTAGGATTTCAGTATATTTCATTTCATACCATAACTTCAAAAGTTCAAAGATATCATAAGGAGTAAAATGGTTTGCTTTGTAGAGAATGGCACAATTAATGACTCCATAAGATATGCAGGAAGTTCTGATATTAGCTGTGAATGTTTTAAGAAATGTTCATAGTACTACTTCTGGTGCCTATACTAGTACCATTTTGGTATAGTGTCTGTGCAGTCGGTTCGTGGTACGAACACTTTGTACGCTTCCCATACTTAGTATTGGTTCACTACCAGTACGGTTTGGTATTGTCCGATACAAGGTATTACGGTTTGGTATGGCAAGTCATGGTTTTAAGCCATGAAAAATATGGTGGGTACTGGCCCTACTCTTGTGGTGTATGCTCCCAAACTAAGTACTACACTACCAATGACGAGTCAAATCTTTTTTTTTTTCCATTTTAATTTGTTTGCTTTTTAGAGAATAGTACAGTTAACAACTTGAGATTCCTAATTACATAGATTAATCACGTTAATCTTTAGTTGGTGAGAAGTTTATCTCTTAATAGGGCCAAATATAGTGTCTTGAGAAGTCATATTTGAATCACATTGTCCCAACAGTCAATTTTTTGGAATAAATTTTAGTGCATGGCCATAGGTAAGCATATATAATGGGGCTGTCTTGTATTATATGTTGTCTGAGAATGTAAACGGTTACTTTGTTAACTGTCATTCTTTATGTGAAAACTTATCTGCATAGGTAATGTATTGGTAGTTTCCTGTATGCGTGTTGTGTGAGAATATGAATGAATGAAAATTTCAGCACTCTTTGATCTGCGTTAGAAGCAAAGTGATTTAACTTTGCAAATGGTGTTCCATTCGTGCCAATGATAATCATCCTTTTTTTTTGTGGGTTGGGGTTGGGGGGCTGTGTTCTAGCAATTGCTAGTTATTTATGCTGAGGAATGCCTCGAGTGTTCTGTCTCTTTAGTTGCTGGAAGCAGGAGCAGGTGTGGAGGTGGGTGTGGGTGTGGGTAAGGGGAAATTGGTCTGTCACATCATAAAAGAAAAATAGGGAAATGCTTAAGAAACAGGTGCAAGGATGTCCTGACTGCCTCTTTAGTTTCTAGAGCGGGTATGCTCCACTAAATAGAAGTGGTCAGCTAAGGTCTGCTCTTGGAATGGTATGACTTGGCATGTCAAATGATTATATGTTGTATTCTAGCGATTGTAACATCATGCCTGTTGTTGTAGAGTTGTATATCCAGACACTCTGCATATCCGTACTCTGGTGTTTACTTATCTTTTTAGTTATGCACTAAGACATTTCTGTGACTTCTGGATGGAGATATAAATCATATTTCTCTTATTCTTTAATTTATTGATCAATTTTAAGCCTGCTTCTTGATGCATCAATGATATAATCGGAGCCAATCTCTGGCATAGCCAGCATTCTGTTTTAATTTTTTTTCTCGACCTCTCAACACCAGACTGAATGCAGAAATATATGAAATTATGTAGGATGTCCATGGTGTCCACTTCTCATTATTCTTTATTTTTACAATTTCTAGGACTATGAGTATGCAAGTTTCAACCCCATTGCATATGATCTTGCCAATCACTTTTGTGAGATGGCTGCTGATTACCATACAGAGACTCCTCACATTTTGGATTTCAATAAATACCCAGGTTTGTTATTCTTGGTTTTCAGTTTGCTGACATTGAAATGGACACCCCTATGCTGGTGTTAATGCTCTGTTTCTGATCTTTTTGGAAGCAGATTATGAGGAGCGCAAGAGATTTGTGCAGGCATATCTGAGTTCGTCAGGTAATCTGTTCAAAGGCTGCATAAAAAACACATAAAGAGAACTGATCTTTTTGGTTCAACTTGTACCTCAACAACAGATTGAAATAACTTATCACGATCTTAAGCAGTCTTAGACATTCCATACGTGCATCTATAAGTGCAGTGGTGTAAATGCATACATGATATTAGAACTGATAGGTGTAAGTTTCATGCAGATCCTACTTCTTTTCCACACTATGAAGGTTGAATTACAGAACTAAGTGGTTATTTTGACATCGAGATAATGAGTTAGGAAACTATAAATTTCTTGCCTTTTTTAATGTGTTCATGTGTCGCTATAGCTCACTAAACCTGGTAGATTGATGAGTTACAGTTTTTCAATTGTATATCAAGTAGGAAGCATTAAGCATGATGACCGTCAGGAGTTTATCAGATTATGTGGTCGCCATAGGATTGCACATACAATGAGATATATTGGACCACATTAATAGTTTGATAGCATCAATGTGAATTTAGATCATCTTTCAATAAGAAAGACAAATAAAAACTCCTCGTGTCCTGGAAGCTATTTAATCATCTTAATATGTGTAATGCTGGGTCATTTTTCAAGATACGGATGCTAGAGGTTGTTAGTCAAAATTTTCGGCACTATCAGATTTTTTAAAAAAAATTATTTCTGTTCCCCAAGGTGGTTATTCAAAATTTTTGGAACTACCCAATCTCAATTTTATTTCTGCTCCCCACACCCCGTCTCCTTTTTAAAATTTTCGTGGACTCTATATTCTTTTATCTATAGGTGAAACAGGCAATCTCGTGGAAATTGACAATTTACTGGAGCTTATTGAGAAGTATACTCTTGCAAGTCATCTTGTTTGGGGCCTATGGGGAATAATATCAGTAAGGCACTTCGGTTTGTTTTCTTGTTCGGTCGGGCTCTTGTTGCTTGGAAGTTGGTTTCAACCTTTTCAATTCATTTATCCATTTGTCTGCAGGAACATGTCAATGATATTGACTTCAATTACATGGAGTATGCAAAGCAGAGGTTTCAGCAGTACTGGTTAAGGAAGTCTGCCACATAGGGAGCTGGGTGGGTGAATTGAATGGTTTACGTGCCTTTGTACTTACTTGTCAGCGTTAGAAGCCACTATGAATACATGGCATGGGTTCTTCAATACTGAAATTAGATTTTTTGAGTGTTGCAAAATAATACAGCTATGTTCAATAAACCGAAGGCAGCCCCTGGTGTTTTTGTTTTGGTTTTAGGATTACAGTTAATACGAGAAAAATTTCACGTTGGTCGTTAGCATTCATAAAAAAAAAAAAGAAATATGCTTTAATGAAAGCATTTTGTAATGTTTTGTTGTTCAATATTTAGTAGTAGTATTAGCTTCCCATTTAACAAGGGCATCGTGTGTGCTTGAGCATCTTTTGTTTTTGTCCGTTCATTTCTTTTCTTCTTTGCTTTTGGCTCCAAGTCAATCAAGGAATTGAAAGTAAAGAGAGACAAAAATGCGTATTAAGATTCTCTCTTTTTTTTTTGGGTTAAAAATAGGAGGGGAGGGGGGAGGGACCAGCTCACCCGTATAACAGCCGTACTACTGGGCCTCTCTTCCATACAGGTCGTAGGTTTCGTGTGCCTTTTCCGATCCGTGGGCTTACCAGGCCCGCCGTCTCATGTGTGGGTACGTCATTTTAGCGCCATCTCGGTTTAGATGAAAGGAAAGCATATCCACTAACGAGTGGGAAAAAGTTTATGTGCCGATATGGGATGGGATGGGTGGGGTTTAGAAGGTTGGATAATTATAGTTTGTCTCATTTGACAGCGAGGCAATATCAAGTTAATGTGCCATAGGGATGGCTTAGAACTTTGGTGGACCATGGCTACGGGTTCGATCACCTTGCTATTTGCAATTAGCTGCCTTTGCCTGAGAAATATTGGTCAAATGGTTTTGTGGTGCGTGCAATGGGCCTTCAAAAAGGCTGTGAAGGCATTGATGGTTGGGATTAATCTCATCTGATATAAATGCAATTCTTGGCTCCATATATCCAGGAACGAATTAGGATTCCATGCCCATGAAGGAAGATAGTGTCAGCTGTCACTTTTATGGTTGTTATTTAACATCAATCATTCTGATGAGTCCTGTGTGCAGCATCTCCCTCTTCCCGGAAACCCTAACTGATTTCAGATGGCATTTTGGTTTTATGCGAGATGGTGCATTTGGCCTAGTCAGAGTTAGGATTTTTCAGGAATCTAGGCAAGCTCAGCGCCCATAATACTCGACGGGTTCCAAAGAAGGATTCACTTTCCTTAGCATGAATCAACAGTTGGATCGCACAGGATTGAATGAAGTCAGAGCTGGTCTTCTACTAGACCAATGAACCCCCATCCTTTCCTTTCCCTCGTGAGAGATTCTGAGTTGGCCTGTCCTGATTAGACTCGGCTGCGGTTGCCCCCCGACATCCCTGTATCTCATGCATGCCGCTCTCTGCGGCCGCCACCTAATAGTATCCCTAAGCCATTGATGGTGATAACAGGAAGGTTCTCCCATCTTTGGCTTATTCTCGGCAGACCATATCAGGTATATAAAAGGCAATTCAGTAATGCAACGCTGTATGGGAAAATGAAAGTTAGTCTGAAAATGAAAGTTAGTCTGAAAGTAGAACATTAAAGGTTTTTAGAAACAGTATTAAATTGTTATTTTTTTAGGAATGTGTGATACAACTGAGTACATGGGTGCTGCATATTGAAGCTGCATTTGCTGCAAAACCATACAGAAGTAAGCCATTAGAACACGCCATTGTTAATTCTTTTAATCAATATTAAAATGAGGGAGAAAATACCCATTATCCCAACTGTTAGAAGTAAGCTGCCTCCCATTTTTTATGAGCCTACGAAGAGAGATGATTCAGCTGATGTTGGCTGAGATTGGTTTGGACTATGCAAGGACTATTTATAATGGTCACAGCTCAGAGTGAGCAACTTCTTTTTCAGTATAGTGGACAGGTAAAATGGGAGTACTTGGCTGTATTTTCTTGACATGGGTAGCCAGCAAGAGAATATTGCTTCATGCTGTGGATGTGAGCCGCCCTTCTAAATTGCCAGGCAATTTTTGCTATTTTCCTTTCTCATGTTTAGGCCGACGAGCCGAGCCTGAGCCTGAAGGCTTGGGCTCGGCTCGTTTTACAGAAGCTCGGGCTCGGGCTCGGTATCGAGCTTGGTATTGGGCTCGAGCTCAGACTTGCTTGGCAAAGTAAAGGCTCGGGCTTGAGCTCATAAAGCTCGTTTCAATTACGAGCTCAAGCCCGAGCCTGAGCTCAGGCTCCGGCTCAGGCTCGATAACAAGCTATCGGGTGTTCATGTCGGGGATGTTCACCCTGCTCTTTCTGGCGGCCCTCTCGGTGCTGCTCTTCACCAACCCCTCCTTCCCCGTTGCCACCTCCATCGCGGGCGACCCTTCTGTCGCCGGCGACGCCCTCCGGCCCTACCTCGGCCGCACCTTCCTGGCCCTCAAGTCCGACCCCCTCCGCACCCGCCTCCACCTCCTCCTCCGCTAGGCGGCCGACCACTCCGCCCTTGTCCATGCCTACGCCGCCTCAAGCTCGATAACTCCTGCCAGCTCTGCACATTCAAAGACCTCACCGCCTCCCTCTCCTCCCTCACCGCCCGCCTCGACTCTGACCTCCCCTCCGACAAGGACTCCCTCCGCCCTCTCGAGAAGGAGGCTAAAGACCGCATCAAGTTCGTCCGTGCCCTCATCTCCGAATCCAAGGAGTCCTTCGACACCCAGCTCAAGATCCAGAAGCTGCGTGACACCATCTTCACGGTCTAGGAGCAGCTCCACTCTCGCCAAGAAGCTCGACGCTCTCACCAACCGCATCGCCGCCGGATATACCCCCAAAAGCCTCCACCACCTTGCCATGCGCCTCATGGAGGACCGCATCGCCCACCCGAACTCTTACCGCCGCCCCGGCCCCGACCCGCCGGAGCTCGCTTACCCGAATCTCTACCACTCCATTCTCATCTCCGACAACATCATCGCCGTCTCCACCGTCATCAACTCCGCTATCCGCAATGCGGCCGACCTGAATCTCTACCACCGTCACGAGCTCGTTTGGGCTCGTGAGCTGCTCGGCCTCGGATTTAAACGGGCCTCATTTTGGGCTCGGGCTCGGATTTAAACGGGCCTCATTTTGACTAACGGGCCGAGCCCGAGCCGAGCTTTTATCGAGCCGATCCCGAGTAGCTCGGCCCGTTAACAGCCCTACTCATGTTCTGCAACTGCCATCACCTTCCTTAATTTCTTATGTTTTGTAATTGCCACCACTTTAATTCTGTCTAAAATAAATAACCCAGTCTTTCTATAAATAACCTAGTTTTTCTATAATCAAGGAATGCTCCATATGCATGCATCTTATAAACGTCTTCGTGGTAGCTGCTCCTGTCAAAGGCAATATTTGATATGTTTTCAAGTGCTGAAACCAAGATAATTATAGGGTGAATGTGTGGTTTTCTCTCTCTCTCAAAAGAAAAATTGATTAAATCTTGAAAAGCTATAAGAAGCGGATTCCCTAGCAAAACCAATTATCGATAGTTCTCTACTACTACTTCGTGGCTTCTAAATTATCAGAAATTTCTTGCTATTTTCCTCTCTCAAGTTTTGCAGCTGCCAGCACCTTTCTTTCTTATGTTTTGTAACTGTTTTAAACGTTAAAGTGGCAGCAGTTACAAAACATAAGAAAGGAAGGTGGTGGTTACATGAATTTTATAGTATAATATTGTATACTATAGCATGATAATTTAATATAATATTAACTTATTTAACATAACATATCAATATATTATATTATTATGATATAATGTAATACAATATTATATTTATAGTATAATACAATAATAAAGATATAAAATATTATAATTATTAGCGTAAATTAATTTTTTATAATATAACAAATTTTTTATCTAGATGATAAAATTAGCTAAACAATTATTAAAGGGACATTTTGTGTAATTGTTATATTTTATCACAGGTATTTTGGTCAAAAAATAGCTTTTCGATTAGGTCTAAAAGTGCTTTTCTGAAAAGCTTCAAAATGTAGCTTCTCCTAAAAAGTTGTTTTTAATTTTTTGAGAAAGCTAAAACAGCTTCTCGAAATTTTTACCAAATACCATTATTTCATCTAAAAATGCTTTTAGAAGGCCAGAAGCTCTTCCAAATGGAGCCTAAGTGATTTTCTCCGAGCCAAAAGGATCCAGAAGGGCCGATGGTGGCGGAATGTAGAAGTCAGTAAATGCTAGATGGCAGGACATTGAAGTCAGTCAACACTAGATGGCAGTCAGAAAATTCTAGGAAGAATGGACAAAATTGTGAGTGGGTAGGATAAGAAAGAAAGCATGACCATTGGAAAATGTGAGGCTCCAGTTCTGCCCCAACTCTCGTTCGTTATAAAAGCCTGAGCTTGGTAGAAGGATCATCGCATTTCAGGAGAACGAGGTAGAGCGGATAAAAGGAAAATGCTTCTTCCAAAGACATTCCTCCTACTCTATCTGCTTCTCCTTTCCACTTCATTCATTCCAAATGGGACCACTGCTAGGGAGCTTGTTAAACCAAGTGAGCCTGATTTATATTTTCTCCCAAGAAGTAAATTTAATCTATCATGTTCTTTCTTACTCTTTTGTACTTGACCTCCCTACTGCACCAAGACATGGGCCATATGTATAAAAAAATAAGCATTTAGCTAGGGTAAGTTGATCAATGTTTTTTTTCTTCTAAAAAGCCGCTAAAATATCATTTATATTTGCTTTATATGCCATGCTATCGAATCTAACTCATGATCAGAATCCATCTCATTTCTTAGCTCAACTGGTTGGCATCCATCTCGATCTCGAAGAGATCCAAGGCTCAAACCTAGGTGGTGGTGCTGCCATCATATTTTTCTTAAAAAAACAGAAGAAAAGGAAACCAGTGGGCTTAAGTATATTCTGTGTCAGCTACATATATATCCTACCCCCTAGATGTCCTCACCCTTGCCAGAATCAGCTAAGCTTAGGTTTTAGTGTGCTTCCCCCCGTAAGAAATCATAAAAGTCTTTTCCGCTGCAAGAAAACATTCCAAACATAATTATATCTTGCTTGTTGGTTAAATCTGAATACGGATATATATAACTTGCTATTGGTGCATGGGTGCAGGAACTAGTGGCCAGACGCCAGCGGATGCCACGGGCATCATCGGATATCGTGCCCCCTTGGTGCCTCCGCCTCCCCTTCGCAACGTTCCACACATCCCATATCGTCGCAAGTGCAACAGCTATTACCGTTGTGCACCCCCGGTCCCATAGCTGCAGAGTAAAATCGCAGGTGTACTACTAGTAATGGCGGCAGCAGGTGCTCCATCCTCGCGTATACTGCCTTGAAATTGGCATATGAACTAAATAAGCAGTCGTATCATGATGCCATTTTCGATCGCTTTGTTGTACGCGTATGTGTACCTAATGGTAGTTGGGAATTTCAAAGCTGCCGCGTTGTTTCTGTTGCTGTTATATTCAGTTACGGGCTCTCTCTTATCTACTTCTTTTTCACTATTTTTTGCAATCCTCGTTGCTCGGATGGGAATTTTGACATCCTCTACTCCTTGCATTAATTATTAAATGGCCGATTGCCCGAGTTGTTTCCAACACCGGTGGACTCGTCAAACTACGGACCAACACAAACAAAGATGCATGCATCGCATTCTTTTGGACCAACACATACAAAAGATGCACGCCCACCACAACCAATAATCACTTCTGGCAGAGAACTTTGGCGGCTGCGTAGGAACTTTGGTACGTAGCTGCGCTTTCTGCGTACGATGATGCACCCTGAAATAGTTGACCACGTCCTCCTATCTTGTTCTTCTGTCTCTCGGTTTTGGTCATTCCACAGTGATGTCACGGATTCTCCAGTTCCTCCTCATAACTTGCCGCATCTCGCGCACCGAGAATTTTCCTCCGTTCTTGCAATCAGCTATTCTCATGCTTTTAGTGCCATTTGATTGGATCTGTTCTTGGACTGAGATGAAATCTCTCGCATCGTCCTTCACTAGAGGTCTCCCTTTGGGCCCCCATAAAGAACTCTACAGCTTCTCTAGGCTGGCAGGAGAGCTTAAGGAGAATCACTCGCAGGTTCTGTCGCGCCCCAAACCCGTCATCCGGGTAGCCACGAGATACTGCTGCACACTTTCTAGAGTAAGACCTTAGAGAATATGCTAGGCGTGAAATTTTATTACAACTTCAAAAATCCATAAACAAAAATCATGTCATTTTATAATAAGAAGAAACCTGGATAGGATGCATGGCCCAGGCTCTAATACAAAGCTTGGTGTGGTGGATTATAGGATGCATGCCCAGGATCTGACGCTGGTGGTGCTCTCGGGTGCAGCGTTGCTACACTACTACGACGCCAAGCATGCCATCGATGACGACGAAAAACTTCAGTCCTTAAATTGTAGCGAGTGCATATCCAGCCTCCACCTTAGCTTTCATTGCAGATCTGCATTCGAAATGAACGACCTCTTCGTCTCTACGGCCTCCTTCAAAAAGCACACCGACCTGAAGCAGCTGGTCCACCTGGACGAGATGGAAGTCCGGCATGACGGGCGGAATGGGGGAGGCCGGCAAGGAGAGCGTCAACCTGCACAAGTTCTTCGAGGACGTCGAGACCGTGAAGGACGACCTCCGTGGCCTCGAGAAGCTGTACCGCCGCCTCCAGGGGGCCAACGAGGCTCTAGAGCAAGAAGAAGACGACGAAAGAACTCCGGGCGCGCATGGATGCCGACATCAATCGAGCAGGTCCTCCGCCGCGCCGAGGCCATGAAGGGAACCTCCGCCGCCGCCCTCAAATATTGAGGCCACTAAATTTTGTCAGCCTTTTAGTCTATATAAAGGTTGCTCATGTATATTGTAAAGACAAGGTAGAAATACATTTTTCTTGGCTTTTTTCTTCTTTCAACATATAGTATCAGAGCTACCGATCATGTAACCTGTTGCCGTCCTCTCTTTCGCTTTCTTGTGGTCGTCGTCGTCGCTCATAGATCCTCTGTATCTTCTGCGGGGGTAGCCGGAGCTCTGGCCTCGGCAGCTTTCATTTTTTTTTTTCCGTTGAAATCCTCATGACATCATAGACTTTTTTCCTTTCTTTTTTTTTAAAAAAAATTATTTTTTGTTTGTCTTTCGTTCAAAAAAGAAAAAATGCCGCTGACGGTGTGCTTCACGTGAAGGGGGGAGGCTTGCTTCACGTGGGGAGGCATCAGAGGGTTGTGCGTGTTCTCTCATCATGAGTTATACCAGCAGATTGAGTTGTTGGGTCAGAATTTGTTTGGAAGTATTTGGGGCTGCGAGCCCATGACTTCTATCATGCAGTGCGTCACCTAATGGAACCTTGATTTCACAGAGATGAGGGAGTTAATCTCCCTTAGCAACCGCTTCCAGTGCTCATATTCCTCCATGTCGGTAAAATCTAAACTCCAGCAGCAGCGCGTTAAATCGTACTGTCAGAGCTTGGCGAGTAAATTTAGCAGGCGCGATCTCGTTCCAAATTCTAGCAGCGGCGTGTCAAACCGTACCGTCAAAAGCTTGGCGGATAATTTTGGCAGGCATGATCTCGTTCCAAATTCCAGCAGCGGCGCGTCAAACCGTATTGTCAGAAATTGGACGGATAAATTTGGCAGGTGTAATCTCGCTCTCGATCATGGAGGCATACATTTACATGGCATCACCTCAGTTCTCAATCTTCGGCTTTATTTGCTGCCTCCGGCTCCTTCATCATCCAATTCGAGGTCTCATGCTCTTCTTCTATGGTGCTTTCGTCTACGAGCATCGTTAAGCTTCAGTTACCTTCTCTCTGAGTTTTATCCTTGCTGCGGACGTCTTCGCCAAAGCTTATCCTTATGGCATCTTTCAATTTTTTGCTTCCAAACTCAAGTTGGTGTCCATATTACCACCTTGAGTTTAAGGGGGGCTGTTAAAATCATATGATTAATTAGGTCCATTGATTGATTGATTATGCCAAACTTAGTTGGTCTTACTAAACTTCACCTTGATTGATTTGTGATTGATTGTGTCAAACTTAGTCGGCCTTATCAAATTTCGTTATTTTTCTAGTCTATATAAAGGTTGCTCATGTACATTGTAAAGACAAGGCAGAAATACAATTCTCTTCTCCCTTTCTCTTCTTTCAACAATTTTAATCAATATCAAAATGAGAGATAAAATACCCATTATTCCAACAGTTAGAAGTAAGCTGCCTCCCATTTTTCTATGAGCCTAGGAAGGGAGATGATTCAGCTGATGTTGCCTGGTCACAGCTCGAGTGAGCAACTTCTTTTTCAGTACAGTGGACAGGTAAAATGGGAGTACTTGGCTGTATTTTCTTGACACGGGCAGCCAGCAAGAGAATATTGCTTCATGCTGTGGATGTGAGCCGCCCTTCTACATTGTCAGGCAATTCTTGCTATTTTCCTTTCTCATGTTCTGCAACTGCCACCACCTTCCTTTCTTATGTTTTGTAATTGCCACCACTTTAATTCTATCTAAAATAAATAACCTAGTATTTCTATAAATAACCTAGTTTTTCTATAAGCAAGGAATGCTCCTATGCATGTATCTTATAAACGCCTTCACGGTATCTGCTCCTGTCAGAGGCAATATTTGATATGTTTCCGAGTACTGAAACCTAGATAATTATAGGGCTCGTTTGGTTTGCAGGAAAAGAAGGGAAAAAAGTATACTCAATGGAAAAGTAATGAGATGCCTCTTATTTGGTTGGAGTTTTAAAATGAGAGAGACGAGAAAGTTGTATTCCAGGGGAATATGATTCCCACGTCTCATGAAAAAGTTTTTTCCATGAGAAACATGAAAAAGTTACTTTTCCGTGATCCAGAAATCGAAATATTTTTTCCTCAAAAAGTCCCTTCAGCATCAAATCAAGGATCCTTATTTGATCCAAAGCATGAAAAACCTAATTTTTATTAAAGGTATAATTGGAATTACATATAACTTTTCCAGAAAAGTGGATAATTAACTAAACATAAGCATTTTGAAAATCTATCACTTTTCCATGGTCAACCAAACATGCCAAAAGTACTTTTCTAGGCATCTTCTTTTTAGAAATTTAGTTTCCAGGAATCATATTTCTATGAAAAAAATACTCTCTACGAACCAAACGAGCCCATAGGGTGAATGTGTGGTCTTCCCTCTCTCTCTCTCTCTCAAAAAAAAGATTAAATCTTGAAAAGCTATAAGAAGTGGATTCTCTAGCAAAACCAATTATCGATAGTTCTCTCTACTACTACTTCGTAGCTCCAAAATGAAGCTTTTTCCAAAAAGCTGTTTTTAGCTTTCTGAAGAAAGCTAAAACCGCTTTCCGAAATTTTTACCAGATACCCTTATTTCATCTAAAAGTGCTTTTGAAAGGCTAGAAGCTCTCCCAAATGGAGCCTAAGTGATTTTTCTCCGAGCCAAAAGGATCCACAATAGGTACATGATGAAAAAGGGCCGATGGTGGCGGAATGTAGAAGTCAGTCAATGCTAGATGGCAGGACATGGAAGTCAGTACAACACTGGAAGGCAGTCCGAAAATTCTAGGAATAATGGACAAAATTGTGAGTGGGTAGGATAAGAAAGAAAGCATGACCACTGGAAAATGTGAGGCTCCAGTTCTGCCCCAACTCTCGTTCGTTATAAAAGCCAGAGCTTGGTAGAAGGATCATCGCATTTCAGGAGAACGAGGTAATAGAGCGGATAAAAGGAAAATGCTTCTTCCAAAGACATTCCTCCTTCTCTATCTGCTTCTCCTTTCCACTTCATTCATTCCAAATGGGACAACAGCTAGGGAGCTTGTTAAACCAAGTGAGCCTGATTTATATTTTCTCCCAAGATTTAAATTTAATCATGTTCTTTCTTACTCTTTTGTACCTGACCTCCCTACTGCACCAAGACATGGGCCATATGTATAAAAAATAAGCATTTAGCTAGGGTAGGTTGAATGTTCTTTTTTTCTAAAAGACCGCTAAAACATCATTTATATTTGCTTTATATGCCATGCTATCGATTCTATCTCATGATCAGAATCCATCTCATTTCTTAGCTCAACTGGTTGGCATCCATCTCGATCTCGAAGAGATCCAAGGCTCAAACCTAGGCGGTGGTGCTGCCATCATATTTTTCTTAAAAAAACAAAAGAAAGGAAAACAGTGGGCTTAAGTATATTCTGTGCATGTCAGCTACATATATATCCTACCCCTAGATGTTCTCACCCTTGCCAGAATCAGCTAAGCTTAGGTTTTAGTGTGTTCCCCCCCGTAAGAAATCATAAAAATCTTTTCCACTGCAAGAAACATCCCAAACATAATTATATCTTGCTTGTTGGTTAAATCTGAATACGGATATATAACTTGCTATTGGTGCAGCAACTGGTGGCCAGACGCCTGTGGATGCCGCGCGCCCCTTTGCATATCGTGCCCTGTCACCAAGGTCTGCCGTGCCATCAACTGGGCCTGGCCTTCCATATACTCGCAGGTGCAAGTATTACCGTTGTCGACCCCCGGTCCCATAGCTTTAGAGTAAAATAGTAGGTGTACTACTGGTAATGGCTGCAGCGGGTGCTACATCCTCGCATATACTTCCTTCAAATTGGCATATGAACTAAATAAGCAGTCGTATCATGATGCCATGTTCGCTTTGTTGTACGTGTAATGTGTACCTAATGGTAGTTGGGAATTTTAAAGCTGCCGCGTTGTTTCTGTTGCTGTTATATTGAGTTACGGGCTCTCTCTTATCTACTTCTTTTTCACTATTTTTTGCAATGCTCGTTGCTCTGATCGATGCCGACATCGAGCAGGTCCTCCGCCGCCCTCAAGTCTGCAGGTCACTAATAATATCACATTGTTGCAGGTCACTGACCTCAAATCTGCGAAGCGGTGGATATGCCTGTGAATCAGACAATATTCTTAGAAATTCGACCTCCTTGATTCTAACATAATGGCACCAGTGGTCTGGTGGTAGAATAGTATTATATTTAGATCAAAATGCATGACAATGCATCACCTCCATAAGCCATTGAATGTTGCCTGCACTCAACTTGATAATAACATTCATCGAAACCACCAGAAAGTAGCCACACAACAATAACTATGAATGCTTTGGAACTCAAGCTCAAACATAACACAAGCTTAAATTTGGGAAGGGAGATTAGACAAGGCACGGAGTTTGCCGATGATGGTATCAAAGATAGCATGCGATTTTTTTTTTTAATCGCTCCAAGTATAATATCACACTATTACTTTCATTTTCCGTAATTCTTTATCATTTACCATTAGGATTAGGTCAAAATGCACGACAATGCATCATCTCCATAAGCTATTGACTGTTGCCTGCACTCAACTTGATAATAATATTCATCGAAACCACCAGAAAGTACCCACACAACAATAACTATGAATGCTTTGGAACTCAAGCTCAAACGTAACACAAGCTTAAATTTCGGAAGGGAGATTAGACAAGGCACAGAGTTTGTCGATGATGGCATCAATGACAGCATGCGAGCTAGCTGTTCCTGCAAATGGCAAATGTTTAGGTGCTTCTGCACGGTCAAAATAGAATGCACCGGATGCCAACTTCTCCTTTGGCTGCAAGGCCAACCAAATCACCGTGTCTGCGCCCTCCTCGCTTGTCCTAAGCTTCCCTGATAACCTGGATTATATATGCAAATCAATATATATCAAGCTATAGTAATAAACAAGTGCAGTGCAGTCACAAGGGTGACTGTTCTTACTTCTCTGAAAAGCCAGGCAAACTTTTTGCTGTTCCAGGTGTATCGGCCCAGCCTGGATGCATCGAGTAGAAGCTCACCCCTTTGTTCTTGTAAGTTTCAGCCCACTTTTCAGTTAATGCCACCTGAAACATGTTGAGAGGGCAGGAAAGAAACCCAAATGTATAAATTATATTCATGTAAAGAAGGGAAAGAAGCATCTTGATGTGTTCCGTAGCTTAGTATGAAACATCACGAGTAAGTTAATGCCAAACATGTCCTATTTGACAGAATATGGTTTGGAAAAGAACCACCGTCTATCAAATCAAAAAGGACAGCTTGAAACTTTGCTTCAACCCATTATGACAGATAATCTGCAAGCGATCCTTGTAGATGAGAGTAACTCCATAATGCCCTCTGAAGTTTCGTATAGCTCCAGATCTTCGATCTAGGTTGTTTTAAGAATCATTCTTTATTCAAAATAACCCTTCACGGAGAACCATGGAAGACATGATGTCAAAGCTGTAAATGTGCAACGGGGTTAATATCTTTTTGTTTAAGTTTCTCTAATGAGTTCACAGAGGTTGCCGTAGTACTCTGGGATTAGGCTTACATGATACCCGATTCAATTTTCAGGTAATGTGAGTTAGCTGCCCTTCTGGTGCATAACTCAATATACATATCCAGTTTTATAACTATTGGTTTCAAAAGATGCCTCAATGTTCCGTATCTTTCATACTACAGCTTTTTGGCAGTTCTTGTTGCAAGAGTCCTGAACTTTGAGTTACAATAAGATGACAACGTTGCACCTAGATCAATGCCAACACTGGCATAGGTTTGATAGGTTCTTCCTAATTCTAAATTGATGGATCCCACATTGCTTAAAAGGTTCTTTCTCCCTCTCAAGATAGCAGATTAAAGCACTTGTTTGAGTCAAACAAAGATACTGTTTGGCAGGTTGTGTCGAAGTCATGTTAATATAGGGTGTTGAGACCATAGCGACATTATGACATACCAGTTAATCACTGCTTGTGGCCAAATAGTTTTCTCATAAGGAATCTCTAATGAATACTTTATGAGCCCAAGGAACTGATACTTTTCAATAAAGTATTTTAAGATAGAACAAATGCATCCGTATCACTTGTTTGCTTCAGCAACTTCTTGTATGCTGTTCTTGTGATCAAGGGATAAGGCTGGAAGTGGGCCGGGCTATGCCCCTATCCAAACCTGGCCTAAATTTTGTTCGGGCTAAGGCCTGAAAATTTTTGGACAATCCAAGCCTGAGCCCAACCCGAGCCTAGGCCTAGGCCTGACCTGAACCTGATTGGGCCCAGCCACATCATTGAAGTTTAATATTTCATAATATTGCTTCACAAGTAAATGAGCTAGCTAAAAATTGGACTCTCTCCTATAACACAAATAAATGATACATGATACATTATTCTCTGCTCAACCCATTTTAATTTTTTGTTTACTTTCTCATTATTCTCTCTAAATAACAACATACAAAAACAAATTGATCCGGGCTTGATTTCGGGCTCAATTTCGAGCCTTGTTCGGGCTTCATTTTCGGGCCTTGTTCGGGCTTGGGCTAGGCCCTGGTCGGGCCAATGACATACCCAAGCCCGGCTCGAAAAATAAATGGGCTCTACATTTAAGCGCAAACCCGCTCGAAACATTTTCGGGCCTAGTCTGAAACCCGGCCCGAAAGGCCTCGGGCTGGCCCGAGCCCATTTCTAGCCCTATCAAGGGAAGGTTCTGATTATATTCAAGCCTAGATCAAATCTGAAATGGCAAGCACCGAGTACTGCTTTTAGTTTTTGGCTTTGGAATATTGAAACATTCACAGTCATGCTGAAGTATTCAGAGTAAAAGGCATTCTTGGATGAATGATATTACAAAGGAATTCTAGACCTTGTTTACTGACCTGAACTCTCTTGTTTCGAGCATATTGTAGCACCCCATCAAACTTGCTTTCACTGAACTGCAGTGAGAAAATATCATCAGTAAGTTCAAGATTGTAAGTTTGAAACCCAGGCAGAAACCCAGGTAGATTGTTATTATATATTCAGACTACAAATCAAATTATCTGTCTAAAGAACTCAAAACAATAAATGAGAATTAAGTGATAGGAAACTGTATAATGAAGGAATGCAGCAATAGAATAAGTAGTTTTAAAATGACATTAAACAAAACCTAAGTTAAACAGTAATACCAAATCCATCTATATCGTTTGCTCATTTGAGAAGTATGAATAAAAAGAAAGCAACCTGCAAATCCTCGGTCAAAGGTGTTGTGTACATGCCACCAGAAGAAACTGTAATAACCCGAGCATCGGGTGCTGCTTTCTCCAATGATGGCATCATTAATTCTGTAATAGCATATGTTGCTACTACATTAACAGCGAAGCTTAACTCCAATCTGGTAGAAGATGACAAAAAGTTATAGGCAAGTTGTCAGTTTCAGGATGGTTAGAAAAGAAATTTTCATCCCCTAAGCCAGAGAAGTTCTAGCTACATAAATGACTATATTAAATTGAATGGGAACGATAGGGTGAACTTCATATGCAAAGACTAAATAAAGATCAAATTTATATGGCAAATAATGAAAGGGGCACACCCTTCTGCTGTGGTAACTCGGTTGTGCTCCAGTAAACCAGCATTGTTAACCTAAATGCACAAGTCTGTCAGAACCTTCTCATTTCGCACTTGTATAAAGCATTTACTTTGCTATAATCACAAGGTGAAAAAGATCTAGGCAGAATAAACTTCCCCAGGATTTTGGAAAGAGCCGGGCATGGTGAAATTACTCGAAGAAAACACAACTATTTTATAGCATCATTTGTTTCGGAATTATTTTCCTGTCCATAAATCTATGGACCACTTCGCTAAAGAATGCTGACGTATTTTGCCTATAATATTTGGATGCTCTGAAGAGACAATAGGGTAACACATTGCCAGAAATACAAATAAACAGGCTTTCAAGGCAGACATGAGTGCCTTCATGAATCCCTTGAGGGAGGTTCCAGTTCAGACCATGGACGTGGCATCCCCACTGTACTTCTTTTTTTTTTCTTTTGAAAAAAAAAAGAGTCAATAAATCCCTATGGTTCAATAAGGAAAGGCGTAATAATTTAAAAATAAAGAAAAGATAAAGCACATATTATTTACAGAAAATTGTGGCCATCATAGGCCATATGCCATCATGAACGGCCGAGCGAGCAAAAATGCATAATAAATAACAGATTACAAGGTTATATGTATAAAGGACTTCATCATTCATTGTAACTTAAAAGCTATCCTATGCACAAACAGAAGCATACATAGCCACATATATATAAAAATATGGCAGGCACTTTATCTTCTTCACTCATTCAAAATGTGTAACAACCAGAATTTGGACAAAGGAAACATTTGAATCAAAATTACGAAGCATGGTTAAAAAGAGTAATAAAAGACGATATATATTGTACTATTAGCTATGTATCTTTTCAAAATTCATAAACTATATACAAGGAAAAAGCTTACTAAAACATGAAGTCCCTTCTCCTCTGAAGAAAATCTAGACACAAACGACTTAACTTCGCTGATGGAAGACAGATCACAAACCTACCACAAAAAGTGAATAAATAATTAAACATGTTGAAGAAATAGATATGATACAACACAAGCAATGATTTGCTCACAGGTCAAACAGCAAAAATGTATGAGAAGAAAGTCCAGTATTTGATCTTTATGATTGTGTCAAAAAGTTATTGTGCCTCTAAACTTTTAAATGCAAAGGATGTCTATAGGAATTGTCAGATGAATCACATGAAGAAACAAGAACTTCAGGCAGTATACCTCCAGATGGACATTTGGGTTACCCGTGGTTGACTGAATTTTAGAAAGGGCAGCCTCTCCCCTCTCCTTACTGCGACAGACCATATAAACCGTTGCACCACTAAAAAGAATATGATACAATATTATGTGAAAACACTCTTCCTGAGAGTAAACAGCCAAGAGCTTCAGTAGAAGAATTACATCATTCGAAACAGAAGAAATCATTACCGTGAAGCCAAGCCCTCTGCAGTAGCATAACCAATGCCAGAATTAGCCCCCGTGACCAAGCAATTTTTCCCTTCCATAGAAATTTGCATATCTTCTTCTTTGAATTTCTTGGCATGTTCCCTGGGAAATTACATTCTGATATCAGCAAGGAATCCATAAAACTCACAACAAGTTAACTAATAAATAAAAAAATAAAAAAAGCTGGAAATAGAAGTGTAAAACTTTTCTGTAATACAGTATATAAATACATAATTGGCATGCTTTATCCCATAAGTTTGTGGCAAGCTTTCTCATATTTCACCATTCATTTTCGAACAGTCCAAGTCATCTAATACTGCACCTGTCTTCAAATCACATATAAGATTTTTTTTTTCTCACTGGTCAATAGGCCTCAGGTCATTTTTTCTTTGCTTTGATTCGACAGTGAACTTCTCCTAGCTATAGTCACTGCCAAATGACACTTTGCTATAGGTTTCTCTTAGAACTTGTTTTGTTCACGGGAAAATTTTTTCCTTACTAGAATGCTTTTCCTAAAAAGCCGATGCCTAGGTAGATGATGTCTGGAAAAATGATTTTTGCAAGTTTGGTTGACCATAATAAAGTGGCACATGCTAGAGTGGCTTATGTTTGATTGAGTATCTATTTTTGTGGAAAAGTTGTGTAAAATCCTGTTATTCCCTTAATAAAGGAAAAGACCTTATTGCATTCTTTCTAAAAAC
This sequence comes from Phoenix dactylifera, assembly GCF_009389715.1. NCBI lineage: Eukaryota > Viridiplantae > Streptophyta > Magnoliopsida > Arecales > Arecaceae > Phoenix > Phoenix dactylifera. Next base: position 21,148,093 of record NC_052399.1, read on the forward strand.
TTAAGGACACTTTTGAAAAAAAAATAATTATCCTAATTTCCAACCGGTAGGAATTGGAGTTTTCCATGTCCCACAATTTTTTTTTTTTTAAATCTTATTCCCATAGAAATAGGTATCCAGGGCCTCTTGTCACGATTGCTCTCTCCCCACGCCATCGTCATTGAAACAAACATATATCCCAGTTATGAGGTTCGGAGACAAATTTGCCAAAGATTAGCAAATCCTACGAAGGATTTATAGAAGAACAGACAGTACCATATAGAAGCGAAACAATTCTGTCGGTATATTTCGGTAGATAGTGAAGTAAAAGTTGAAGGGATAATAAGAAGGAAAGATTACTGAAAGCCGGCTTTTGTGAACTGCTTGAAGCCATATAACCCGAAAGCCGCAGTCCTCCATGCCTGCGAGGTCGAGCTTTCTTTAGCTTTTTTTAACAAGTATAATATAATCGGAGGAGAGGAGAGGAGAGGAGTCGGGATCTGTCGCTTCTCAAAACCCTAGAAACCGGGACGAGATCAATTGGGAAGAGCGGGGTTTTACCTTCAGAAGAAACATAATTCGGTCCCCAACGGCGAACGTACAATCCGGCCTTCTGCGGGTTCCGATTTTGTCTGTGCGTGCGTACTAAGTTCGTGCGCTCGGATTATACTAATAACGAGTACCTTACAAATGATGCACTATCTAAAATTTTTTCGAACGAATAATTGATATAAAATTAATATTTTTTAATTTTTTTAATTTTATTAAGTACCTATAAATTTTTATCAATGTAAAACTAAATGCACATCCTTACCGTAAGAGTTTTCATAATCCGCACCCATACCATAATATTAATTCTTTTCTTTTCTTTATAAAAAAAAAAGAGACATCCCTTAATCTTAATCATATGGTGATCATGGGTGGTCCAACCGCGAGCTAGATTGTGGTGGACGTCTGTTGGATTCCTTGTTCCTTTTGTCTTTTGCTTCCTTTTTCTCATTATTAGACTTCTGAATTATAATTTCTAATCTTTTTGACTGTAGGACTCTTGTATCGATCAAACAGCGATATTATATAGGGTCACAAAATATTCATAAATATAATTTTAACTTAATATGCAACAAGATATTTCTTCTATGGGGTCATTATTGGGTTTGATTAAGCTAAATTTGAGTTCGGTTGGATTGGTGAGCTGAAATAATGCACATCAGGTTTGAATAGAACTGAGTTGTAATTACTGACGTCAAAAATTTAATTGCATAACTTTTTTTGCTTATCATGCTTTTTTTTTTGGAGTCCATTCAAGCCTTGCTGATTGGTTAATTAATAATGACTTCAATCATATAAAGAGAGAACTTTCTTGCTTGTTGAACAGATCATGGTGCCCAAGCATTTTTTGCAGATCTCAATTGAAGTCTTTGTCGAGCTGCTAAGAGTGTTGAGTTAGAGGTTAAGCAGGAGATGCACTTCCTCTCTGTTTTGTTTTCTCAGCTTCATCAGGTTCTAGTGTGGTAAGTCGCAATGACTTGATAGGAAAATTGACTCTCGGGTTTTAGCTTCTTTAATATGGCCTACATCCCGGAGGGGAAGGTTTTAACTAAGCATATCTATTTCTTTCCAAAATATCATACCATTCTTTGTAACTCGATGCCATGTTCCAGTCAAGCCTTAACATCCTAATAGTTGCAGAGTTTGAAAAGGGCTGAAGAGGAGTAATACATCAATATGACACTGGGTTTGTAGTTTGTTTTAATTCTTTACAATATACTACACATTTTTCATAATTCAAGTTACATGGCTTCTTTTAAGATGTATACCCACATTATGATTTTACGATGGTATATGACATACTATTAGCTCTCACTTGCTTTGAGAAAAAGAACTCTCACTGGGTAACTTTTAGAAACGGACAAATAGTGAAATACTAGTTAAATAGATTTAAAATTGATTAAGTTTTGTGTAAAAATTGTAAAATTATGTTGGATGAGAATTTAACCATCCAACATGGATTGGTGGTTTCAGATGCACGTATCAAAGAAGAGAAGGATGGAAGAAAATAAGAATCCAAGAACTAGAAGATGTTATTTACGAGAAGAAAAACAAATAACTTTTAAGGATAGAATCTCGAATAAATAAAAACGGAATACAGATGAAAAAATCACTACCATACAGAGCACTTCATACACTCTCATTAAGTAGTAAAACATACAGAGCACTTCATACACTCTTATAAACGATGTGTTATAGCTTACATTCCATTCATTAATCTGCCACTTCTCAATCTCTTTGCATACAAACCTAATACAGTAAAACTACAAGGATGTACCAAACCATATAGATTAGTAGAGTATGATCCTGCATTTCTTTGAACAGAGAGCTACAAAAAAAAAAAACTTTTTGCTGCGTCTACTTGCAGTATATCTATAAACCAACAGCACCAATAAGGAATATCTATCATTGTAGATAAGCACTTAAAGCATCCTTTCTGCAACAATAGAAGAAATGTTCAACAGCAGTTTGAGCATACGTTCTCCCAGTCACTGTCAGCTATTGTCTCCGGCGGCCTATACCATAAGCATCATCCTGTAAAATAGACAGTAAATCCCAGTGAATATGATCTCCTGCTTCCCAACAGCAGTCCCCTTGCAGAGCCATTTTTGCAATGAAGTCAGCTGCCCTATTAGCTTCACGAAGAGTGTAGGATAACTTGAATCTGCCCAATTCAAAATATCTTTTAGTAGTGGCATCTCCAAGGACCTGCCCAAGGAAAAGTTAGCAATCCATGATATCACAGTTATATTCTCTTGCATTAAGGAAAGATATAGGCTATCCAAGCTGCTTTTTTGCATCCTGGGATCAGTGCCGGCTCGAGCCTTAGGCGACCGAGGCGGTCGCCTAAGGCCCCCGGCCCAGGGAAGGCCCCCACGGGCCACCACCCACTTGTTTTTTTTTTTTTATTCCAGCTCAGGGCTATTGCGGAGGGGACTGGCTATGCCTATGGCTATGGGCTATCAGCTATAGAGGGAGTGGCCGAGTGGCGGAGTGGGCAGCGGGTTTGGGCGGCGGCGACGCGACGTAAAACGGTGAAAGGCTGAGGCCGACTGCGGCGACTGGCGACGGGCGACGGGCGATGGCGTGGTCGGTGGTCGAGCGGTCGAGTCGTCGACACTCGACAAGCAACGGGCAAGTGGGCAACGGCTTTTTCCTCCCCGGTTCCCCCCTTCTCTCCGACAATCCGACTCTCCCCTTCTCTGCCTTTTTAATGCCGGAACCTTCTCCGGTTCTCGGCACTCGGTCTCGGCACTCGGCAGGGCAGATCGGCTATTCGGCTTGCAAAACCCTCTCTAGCTCTCTGCTCTCCTCGCCGACGTCCGGTCCACTGTGCGTCCGTGCAGAGTCCCGTGACTTCCGTCCTCTCCTCGGCATCCAGCGTCCTCGCCGACTCCGAGTCGCCGTCCTCGGCAGTCAGCTCCTCCGACATCCGACTCCGCGGCGACCGAGGGCCGAGGCGGTGAGGCCTCAGTCCCATCCTCTTCTCGCCGACGTCGCCGACTCGCCGTCCTCGGCCTCCCGTGAGGCTGTGACCGGCGCCGGCGGTGGCCCCGTCCTCTCCTCAGACCTCAGCTCCTCCGCCGCTCCGGCCGGCGGCCTCCTCGTCCTCGAGGTTCCCGGTTCCCAAATCCCAAGTCCCGACGGCCGACGGACCCGACACCCGACCTCCTCCCACTCCCAGGCTCCCAGTCCCACGGTCCCACCGGCACCGGGCCACCTCCCGAGGTTCGGCTGTTCCCAAATCCCAGTTCCCACTGTGGCACTGTGCCACTGTCTACAGTCCACTGATCCCGATTCTCCAATCCCACTGAGGTGAGTAAGTAACTGTAGTATGTAGTTACTTAGTTTATTAATTATTTTTTGGTTTAATTAAATTATATTTAGTTAAGTAATTAATTTAAAATTTGTTATTTTTTGGTTCAATTGTAGATTGGTTGTGACTTCACTACTTCAGCGGTTCGGCACTATTCGGCCTCTTCTCGCTGTCGAGTTCGGAACTATTCCACCTCTTCTCGACACAATTAAGTTCGGCACTGCTTGTCGGGACCCGAGTTTATTTTTCTTGACACAATTAAGTTTTATCATTTTTAACTTTTTATATTTTGATTTGTTTGTGGTGGTTTTTTAATTGCTTAGTTTGATAATATTATTTATAGATTAAAATGTCTAATAGAAAATATGACTGTGGGTATGAAAAACTCAAAAAAAAAAGAAAAATCGATAAACTCATTCAATCTCAAAAAGGAGCTCTAGATAGATTTGTTGTTACAAACAAACATAACACTACATCAAATTCAACTCAAGAATTAGCAATAGAACAGGCACCCGAAATAGAGTTAAAAAATGAGATTGCCAGTGAAACAATATCTAGTGAAGAACACAATGGAGAATCAGATGGAGATAGGATAAACAAGCAAAAAGATTGTGAAACTAGTTCTATTCCTACAAATTTATATGATCCTGGTCAATGGAAAATAATTGATACAAAATTTAGAGATCTAATAGTGGAAAGAGGTCCAATTAGGGATTATGATTTTCATTTTCCTAAGGATGAAAACAATAGACACTTTTCTACGATATATTATATTCGTAAGTTATCTAATGGTAAAAAATATGATAGAAAATGGTTAGTGTATTCGAAAGATTTGGATAGAGTATATTGTTTTTGCTGTAAATTATTTGATTCAAAGTCTAGCACGAGTCAATTAGTCAATGAAGGAAGTAGGGATTGGAAAAATCTAGGTATCAAGCTTAAAAGTCATGAAACAACTAATGAACATATCATTAGCATGAATAGGTGGATTGAGTTAGAAGTGAGATTGCTAAAAAATAATACAATTGATAAAAATCTCCAAGAACAAATAAACCAAGAGAAGGATCATTGGAAAAAAGTTCTATTTAGAATTATTGCTGTCGTAAAAAATCTTGCAAAAAATAATTTAGCATTTCGAGGAAAGAATGAAAAGATCTATCAAAGCAATAACGGAAATTTTCTAAGTTTTATTGAAACGATTGCAGAATTTGATCCAATAATGCAAGAACATATTCGACGCATTCAACATGGTGAAATTTACAATCATTATTTAGGTCATAATATTCAAAATGAATTGATTCAAATGTTAGCATCTGAAATTAAAGCTATAATACTTAAAAAGATTAAAGAAGCAAAATATTTTTCTGTAATACTTGATTGCACTCCTGATGCAAGCCATCAGGAACAAATGACCCTAGTTTTAAGATGTGTAGATACTTCAACAAGTTCAGTAAAAGTAGAAGAATATTTTTTAGAATTTTTAGAAATAGATGATACCTCTGAAAAGGGCCTTTTTAATGAACTTATAAATATAATAGAAAAACATAAACTTGAGGTTAATGATATAAGAGGACAAGGGTATGATAATGGATCTAATATGAAAGGAAAACATCAAGGTGTACAAAGAAGATTATTAGATATAAATCCTAGAGCATTTTACACACCATGTGGATGTCATAACTTGAATTTAGTATTATGTGATACTGCTAACTCGTGTCCTAAAGCTATATCTTTTTTTGGAGTGATACAACGAATTTATACCTTATTTTCTTCTTCTACAAAACGATGGAAAATTTTACAAGATAATATATCCACATTAACTCTTAAACCCTTGTCACAAACACGTTGGGAAGGTCGTATTGAAAGTGTCAAAGCAATTAAAAACCAAGCTCCTAAAATAAGAGATGCTTTAGTTCAATTAGCGGAAACTAGTGAAGATCCTAAAATAAAGAGTGAAGCCACATGTTTAGCTACATATGAGATTGAAAATTTTGAATTTTTATTAGGCATGAATATTTGGTATGATATATTGTTTGCTGTTAACTCAGTTAGTAAGATTTTACAATCTGAAGACATGCATATTGATGTTGCTATAAATCAATTAAAAGGTCTTCTTTCTTATTTGAAAAGTTATAGGGAAAATGGATTCATGAATGCTTTGAATTCATCTAAAGAAATTGCAAATGAAATGGAAATAGAACCTATATTTCGTGAAAAACGTGTGATCCGTAGAAAAAAATATTTTGATGAAAATAATGATGATGAGATAACAAGATCAGCTGAAGAATCTTTTAGAATTGATTACTTTTTATATATAGTAGATCAAGCTATTTTTTCAATTCAAAATAGGTTTGAACAATTTACCGTATATGAAAATGTTTTTGGTTTTTTGTTTAATTTTAGAAAGTTAAAATCTTTGAATGAAGATGATTTGAAAAAGTGTTGTCTTAATCTTGAAAACTTTTTAAAGCATGGTGAATATTCTGATATTGATGGTATTGATCTGTTTTCAGAGTTAAAAATTTTAAAAGAATTTTTACAAACAGAAACTAGTACCCCTATTGATATTTTAAGTTTTATAAAAAAAACAGATTCTTTTCCAAATGCATGCATTGCATATAGGATATTATTAACAATACCTGTAACAGTTGCTTCTGCTGAAAGAAGTTTTTCGAAATTAAAGTTGATAAAATCTTATTTGCGATCAACTATGTCTCAAGAAAGATTAAATGGATTAGCTATATTATCGATTGAAAATAGTATTTTAATGGATCTTGAGTATAAAAGTTTAATTAGTAATTTTGCTTCTCAAAAAGCTAGGCGAATTATTTTTAAATAAAAATTTTAAAATATTTTTATACTTATTAAAAAAATTATTATTTAAATAATAATAAAAAAGGCCCCTTCTAATGAGTTCGCCTAAGGCCCCCAAATGTATTGGGCCGCCCCTGCCTGGGATGATGATAACAAAATTTGTGGACCAAATTTTGCCGATCACAGATGTGCTGTGTGATGTAACTACCTATGAAGTGTTTGAAAAATCCAACTTATTGATGGAAGATAAATGCTTCTATTTGTATGAATTTTGATGCAACTGAGCAACTCTACTAGGAAAGATACTTACCTCCTCAAGCCTAGCTTACACGGCCCATTCCAACTTCAAAATCTATATCTGATAGAATTTCCCCATCCCCAATCTCTGCATCTGTCAGTATAAGAGCCTTTTGAAGTTTTCTATGACAGAATACCTCAACCTCGGCCATGAAAATGGCAGTCACTGGGCGGTGATCTGAAAGTTTCAGCTCGGATCTTTGGTAACTCAACAACTTCACACCCTTTCCAAATGAAAGAATACGGTCACACCTGAGGAGAAATCAGTTACTATAGTCTTGAAGAACATGATCATTGGAATTCACAAACAGAAGCTGAAATTAACAATATTCCTAGTGCCCCATAAATGTTGAGATAGCATTTGAAGAAGCATGGGAGGAAATGGACTACAGTCAAAGAAAAATTATAGTGGTATCCATGAGATTCACTACTCAAAGCACAGTGTAAACTGAAAGGAAAGATAACATAACCTGGTATAGAAGTCAGAATTTTTTCTACAAGCAACTAACTCGAGTCAAAGCAGGAAAATCAATCATTGCCATATCATTTACGTGTCCTCTCTCCTTTATTTTAAAAAAATACATATTGTTAAATTAATTTAAAAACTAATCAACATATTTCTCCTGATATGAATCAGGCCTTCATGAGACCTACAACACGAGTTTCAAACTCTATAATTGTCGAATCATTAATTGGTGAAGTACAGGCATGGGCCCAAATCTACTGAACACCACTTTGTAAAAAATGTTATTATCAACCATCTGGATGGATGCATGAGTTTTAACTCAAGGTTTCTATCAACTTAAAAAAAAAGTCATCTCTTGACAATGATATTCTGACAGATCAAGATATACTTGCACAATTCATGTTTCACTACAAACAAATAATACAATAGTGCAAGATAAAACATAAATTAGTAATTGCTCAAGAATATGTGTACAATAGCCAGTATATATAATTTCAGTCGACATATCCAAAATGTTGTTTGGTATCCCAGTCTCGATCATATTTCAGCTGAGAATTTAACCAAAAACAAGCTGTTTCCAACAAATATACGCACTTTAATCAATTGGGAGGTTAAGAAACCACATGGAGTAAGGTTCAAACAATAAAGGGGAAAAAGAATTATATATAATATAGGATTGTTAAGAGCAGTGCCCAAAGAGGATAACTGTAATACCCAAAAAAAAAAAAAAAAAAAAAAAAAAAAGGTTAACGGGCCGGCCCGAAAAGACCGGACCCGTATCCCTCTTAAGATCGTGCCCTAGGCACGATCGTGGAGGAAACCCTTTTGAGAGGGTGCACGGGAGGGAGACGGCGGCGGCGTTAGAGGGGATCGCCGGAGGGAGCTGATCGCCGGAGGAGACGAGCGCCGGAGAGGATCCGGCCGGCCGCGGGGGAAGCTCCACAGCTTCCTTTCCTTCGGTGAAGACCATCCACAAACCGGGAGAAGAAAGAAGCCGAGCTCGATTCCTCCGATTCCTCGCCGGAAAGGCCGCCGGAACACCCATCGGACTGAGGTAAGCGTGGATCTTTCCCTTGCGTTTCATTTGCTAGGTTTTTCGGGGGGTGTTGTGGGGGTTTTTGGTCGGAGAATCGTCGGAGAAGAGCCCGAAACAGGGGTACCCTGTTTCGCCCTCTCTCCTCCGGATTTTGCCACCGCCGGCCGTCGGGATTGGCCGGGATCCATGGTACTTGGGCGTTGATCAAGTTTGTATGGAGTTTGGTGAGGGACTGAAGGCTTGGATGGAGATGGGGGATGGCGGATCCGAGGCTTTCTTCCTCGTGATCCCGCCCCTTCCTCCTCTTCCTCGCGTCGGATGACCATCGCCGGCGGCAATGGCGGTCGGGGGACTGTTGGGTTGCCGCCGGGTGGGGTGGGAAAGGCCGAGCCACCATCACGGTGGCCTTTCCGTGGAAGAAATGGAGGAAGGGGGAGGGGTCAGTGTCGGTTGGAAAGAAGAAGAAGAAGAAGAAGAAGAAGAAGAAAAAGAAGAAGAAGAGGAAGAGGAGACCCCTTCTCCTCTCTTTCTCTTGGCCGGCCACCATCGCCGACGACTGCAGCAGGGGTGGCCGGCGATGGTTCGGCCAATGGTGGCCGAGGGTGGGGAAGGTGAGGGCACAGCCCCCCTGGCTGTTGCCCTTGGAACAAAGAGGCGGAGGAAGAACCCTTCTCTCTCGTCCATCCTTTCTTTTGGTCTCTTCACCGGGACCGATTATCGTCGCGGCGTGGTTGCGGCTATGGCGGACGACGACATAGGCTGGTGGTACCAGGGTGGGAGTCGGGCCACCCCGACTGCCCTAGAATTGGAGAAATTGAGATGTTTGGGGATCTGGAGATGGACCCCATAGTAAATGTCAATTATGGTTTAGAATATTTAAATATTAAATGATTTAGTTTGTGATTTGCAATTGATGTTGTAGAGGAAGAGTCGGCGGAGCCAGAAGGTTTTGATCAGGGGACTCAGCACCCCAACGCGTAGGTTGTGATTCGGACCGTGTTGAGTCAGTCTACAATTTCGTAAGAATCCTTGTACGCCAATCCTACATGATATACATATTTTTGCACTATATATGTTTGATATGCTATGATCCAGACAAAGCAAAATAGTTTTATATTTAATTATATTTTGATCGTGTTGGCTTGTGGTTGGTAGTGTGATGGATGCTTGTATGTGTATAACTTATACCTGCATAATTGAATTTATGGATGTGGTGGTATGGACTAACACCGGTCGGTTTTGGTGTAATGGTAGCGCTTGATCCTGACAATTGGTATCAAAGCCAGGGGTCTCGAGTTCGAAACCCAGGCATCGCGTTGGGGGGGGGGAATGTTGGACATACTCGGCCGCTGTGCGGGCCATACCCGCGGGGTCCCTGAGCAGCACAGGGAGGGTCACTGTCAGCATGTCCTGCCGCCTGTCAACGGCGATGGCCTGGTTAGTAGGTGGGTCATACCGAGGGTCCCTGAACCCATGGCGAGGCCAGGTCGGAGTCCGGGGTTGGGTGAGGCCTTGGTCGGAGTCGACTCGTGGCGCTGTCTTTGGTGGGGTTTAAGGAAATAGAGTTGCGCCTTCACTAATACCGGTCGGTTTGGAATGGATGTGTGGATGTGAAATTGATTAAATGAACATTGACTTTGGGCCGTCTCGTTATTATGGGTTTGCCCGTCACAGGCTCTAAGTGTGACATTATTGTTTTGCCCTGTCACGGGCTGGAAACGTGACCGGGATTTGGCCCAAAGTCGGAAAGATAATTGATCCGGATCAAGTTAATATAGAATGGAAAGAAAAAGCATTGAAAACATTAATGAAGATTTATGAGCTATCGTATGCTATATCATTCTTGCGTGGTTGGACTTTCATTGATATTTGACGTGCATACTTATATTGATTATTTGAGCCTTTTGATAGTCAGTTTATGATTTCATGAAATGTGCATCGATTTATCGTGGTTTTCGAATTCATATTATTATTGTGTTGGTATGGATGTGTAGGAATTCTTACTGGGCTGTAAAGCTCACCCCCCTTTTTCTTCTTTTTCTTTATCAGAGTTGCAGAATGCTTAGATTTGGATGGGATGAGCGCAGCGTGCGAGTACCAGAGTCATTAGTTAGTTTATTTGTTTATCTTTCTTTGATGTCGATGAACATTTGAAGATATTGTAATTGAACTAATGTGTTTATTTGGGCATGTCGGATTGTCTATTTGAATTACTAATTAATTATGGATTTATTGGAATTTTTGTTAATCATAGGCCTTGCATGATCTTTAGGGCACTGCTCTAGGGCTCATGCGGCCGGTCGCGTTTCGGACCCGGGTGCTGGGTTCGGGGCGTGACAGAGTGGTATCAGAGCTTAAGGTTAAGATATCCTGAGGTTTAGGTTCAGGTGAGTGTGAGTGGGAAATTATGATAGAAAAACTATCAGAGCCTTGGTTTATAGTCACTTGAGATTGTAACATGAATGATATTATAACCTACGGCTTAAGACCACTAGGGACTGTAGGCTTAATGGCATTAGAGTTTGACGTTTAAGATCATTAGGGATTGTGACATAAATATATCATAGCTTAAGGTTATGATCAATTGGGACATGACAATTATATTTGGTGCTTAAGGTGTAAGATCACTGGGCATTGTGATAAAATGTATGCATCGGGTTTGGTTTTCGATGAGTGTGGAAGGAAAGTATAAATTATCTTTGATCATGATAAGAGAGGTTTGACCTAAGATAAGTGTAGGAAAATTAACAATGGCATCCCGGTTATACCATGTTCAGATATTATTTAAACGACTTGGAAGTTCAAACTTGATATGGGTTGTGATATGATCGTACTTTTGGTTTTGCTACTAATTATCAGAGTGTGATTTATACATACATCTTCCGTATCATTGGAGTGGGCTAAGAAAGATTTTTCGTAGTATTAGTGCAGAATATTTTCGAGGTTAAATCTGTATGGGGATTATATTTGGATTTGACATGTTTGAATATTGTAAATCGGCATATTTCTATTAGTGGATTAAATTCTTAAGGCCATATAGTATGCAAATTGGTGGAGTATTCTAATTAGTTGAATTTGTATATTTGGATTGGGCTACTAAATTTTTCTTATAATTGTTGGAGACCATTGGATGTGTTAACTTGAACTCAAGTCAAGGTTTATGACCTAACTAGAAATCTTTGTCATTGCAAAATACAAAATTGAGTAGAAATTTCGATTTTGAAATGCTTATGTGAGTTATCATGGGTAGCATTAATCATAGACATTAAGGATTTTGGTAAAGAAGGATTTGGTGGTTGATAGAGTTAATTCCTACTCATAGTGATATTGGCTCAACAGTTCTAACCCATTGAGTTTGAGGTAAATTCTGTTGGAAGGAAAATCAATGTAGATTTTCTAATTAAATTGCAAAGAGAATACAAGAATTACCCCCTTTAAATTAAACCTAGATATTTTGGATTCTAAAAAGGTTGTGGAGATCACATAGTGACCTTAAACTTGACTAAAGGATCGGGGGTTAGTTATGGTAAGTACACTCTATATAAATCGAGAACAAAAAGATCTAGAGGTTTTGCTCTAGTTCTACTTGGAAAATTTGAAATTTGGAGTTTCTTAGTCTCAATGCAAAGTGATACTTTAGTCAGAAATCATTTTGTGACTTTAGAGAATTAAATGAATTAAATCAGAGTGTGCAGCGGAAGTGTGATAGTTTGACTTATTTTGAAACTGGTTAAGATCATTAATATTTGATCTAAAAGGCATTATGATAAAATACTTGAGTTAGTTTCAAGAGAATGTTGTTGATTCTATGGATCTCTTATTTGTTGGAATGATGTGGGAGAAAGAAAAGAAAAATGATTGTAGAATATTAAGAGCATTTGATATTAAAGATTTCTTCTATTTCTGTCAAGCCAATTATGATCTGTATGTAGAATCAAGAGAAATTAATTTCTTTGGGATATAATTACGGCATTTTAATCCAAGGTTGGAAATTTGGAATTCTTTTGAAGGAGATCAAAAGAACTTAATACGTGTGGTAAACGTAAAGGATTAAGTTTTGAGATGCTGTGATTTTTGTATGTCAAAATCTTGTGAGTAGTTACTCCGAGAGGGAGACTATTTGAGATCTCAGGGACGATATGATGGATGTATATTTTTTTTTAGGTTTGAAACTTCAAGTAAGTTAATTTCGAGGACGAAATTTTTTTAAGGGGGAGAGTATGTAATACCCAAAAAAAAAAAAAAAAAAAGAGGTTAACGGGCCGGCCCGAAAAGACCGGACCCGTATCCCTCTTAAGATCGTGCCCTAGGCACGATCGTGGAGGAAACCCTTTTGAGAGGGTGCACGGGAGGGAGACGGCGGCGGCGTTAGAGGGGATCGCCGGAGGGAGCTGATCGCCGGAGGAGACGAGCGCCGGAGAGGATCCGGCCGGCCGCGGGGGAAGCTCCACAGCTTCCTTTCCTTCGGTGAAGACCATCCACAAACCGGGAGAAGAAAGAAGCCGAGCTCGATTCCTCCGATTCCTCGCCGGAAAGGCCGCCGGAACACCCATCGGACTGAGGTAAGCGTGGATCTTTCCCTTGCGTTTCATTTGCTAGGTTTTTCGGGTGGTGTTGTGGGGGTTTTTGGTCGGAGAATCGTCGGAGAAGAGCCCGAAACAGGGGTACCCTGTTTCGCCCTCTCTCCTCCGGATTTTGCCACCGCCGGCCGTCGGGATTGGCCGGGATCCATGGTACTTGGGCGTTGATCAAGTTTGTATGGAGTTTGGTGAGGGACTGAAGGCTTGGATGGAGATGGGGGATGGCGGATCCGAGGCTTTCTTCCTCGTGATCCCGCCCCTTCCTCCTCTTCCTCGCGTCGGATGACCATCGCCGGCGGCAATGGCGGTCGGGGGACTGTTGGGTTGCCGCCGGGTGGGGTGGGAAAGGCCGAGCCACCATCACGGTGGCCTTTCCGTGGAAGAAATGGAGGAAGGGGGAGGGGTCAGTGTCGGTTGGAAAGAAGAAGAAGAAGAAGAAGAAGAAGAAGAAAAACAAGAAGAAGAGGAAGAGGAGACCCCTTCTCCTCTCTTTCTCTTGGCCGGCCACCATCGCCGACGACTGCAGCAGGGGTGGCCGGCGATGGTTCGGCCAATGGTGGCCGAGGGTGGGGAAGGTGAGGGCACAGCCACCCTGGCTGTTGCCCTTGGAACAAAGAGGCGGAGGAAGAACCCTTCTCTCTCGTCCATCCTTTCTTTTGGTCTCTTCACCGGGACCGATTATCGTCGCGGCGTGGTTGCGGCTATGGCGGACGACGACATAGGCTGGTGGTACCAGGGTGGGAGTCGGGCCACCCCGACTGCCCTAGAATTGGAGGAATTGAGATGTTTGGGGATCTGGAGATGGACCCCATAGTAAATGTCAATTATGGTTTAGAATATTTAAATATTAAATGATTTAGTTTGTGATTTGCAATTGATGTTGTAGAGGAAGAGTCGGCGGAGCCAGAAGGTTTTGATCAGGGGACTCAGCACCCCAACGCGTAGGTTGTGATTCGGACCGTGTTGAGTCAGTCTACAATTTCGTAAGAATCCTTGTACGCCAATCCTACATGATATACATATTTTTGCACTATATATGTTTGATATGCTATGATCCAGACAAAGCAAAATAGTTTTATATTTAATTATATTTTGATCGTGTTGGCTTGTGGTTGGTAGTGTGATGGATGCTTGTATGTGTATAACTTATACCTGCATAATTGAATTTATGGATGTGGTGGTATGGACTAACACCGGTCGGTTTTGGTGTAATGGTAGCGCTTGATCCTGACAATTGGTATCAGAGCCAGGGGTCTCGAGTTCGAAACCCAGGCATCGCGTTGGGGGGGGGAATGTTGGACATACTCGGCCGCTGTGCGGGCCATACCCGCGGGGTCCCTGAGCAGCACAGGGAGGGTCACTGTCAGCATGTCCTGCCGCCTGTCAACGGCGATGGCCTGGTTAGTAGGTGGGTCATACCGAGGGTCCCTGAACCCATGGCGAGGCCAGGTCGGAGTCCGGGGTTGGGTGAGGCCTTGGTCGGAGTCGACTCGTGGCGCTGTCTTTGGTGGGGTTTAAGGAAATAGAGTTGCGCCTTCACTAATACCGGTCGGTTTGGAATGGATGTGTGGATGTGAAATTGATTAAATGAACATTGACTTTGGGCCGTCTCGTTATTATGGGTTTGCCCGTCACAGGCTCTAAGTGTGACACTATTGGTTTGCCCTGTCACGGGCTGGAAACGTGACCGGGATTTGGCCCAAAGTCGGAAAGATAATTGATCCGGATCAAGTTAATATAGAATGGAAAGAAAAAGCATTGAAAACATTAATGAAGATTTATGAGCTATCGTATGCTATATCATTCTTGCGTGGTTGGACTTTCATTGATATTTGACGTGCATACTTATATTGATTATTTGAGCCTTTTGATAGTCGGTTTATGATTTCATGAAATGTGCATCGATTTATCGTGGTTTTCGAATTCATATTATTATTGTGTTGGTATGGATGTGTAGGAATTCTTACTGGGCTGTAAAGCTCACCCCCCTTTTTCTTCTTTTTCTTTATCAGAGTTGCAGAATGCTTAGATTTGGATGGGATGAGCGCAGCGTGCGAGTACCAGAGTCATTAGTTAGTTTATTTGTTTATCTTTCTTTGATGTCGATGAACATTTGAAGATATTGTAATTGAACTAATGTGTTTATTTGGGCATGTCGGATTGTCTATTTGAATTACTAATTAATTATGGATTTATTGGAATTTTTGTTAATCATAGGCCTTGCATGATCTTTAGGGCACTGCTCTAGGGCTCATGCGGCCGGTCGCGTTTCGGACCCGGGTGCTGGGTTCGGGGCGTGACAATAACATAGGGAAGGCCACTTTAAATGAGCTGAGTACATGCACTACACAGACCTGGACTGAGAAAACCCAAATTAGGAGGAATTTCAGATTCAGGTTGAACAGTCAGAACAAACCAGAAGAAACAAAACAGGGACTTGAATGGAAGTAGCAACAACAAATCAAAAGATTCCATGTTGGTATACTTGGCCATGGATAAGAACCAATAGATAAGTTGCACGCAAAAAGCTGTCCTAGCATTCGTATGGTTTTATAATACAAGCACAACCTCACACGCGACCTCCTTAGAATCTGCAGTAAATGAATAAAATATCAATTAGGAGGAAACATTGTAAAACTCTATCTTAAAGGATTTCTACCTTTTAATTTAGTACTTTTCCTTAATGATCTCTTTTAATTACTAGGTATGTAATTTGTTTTAATAGTTTCAACTAAGTATGTAATTTCAAATGATGTGGTGCACTGAAAAAACAGAATACGTAAATTTCAAACAGGTTTATCAATTTTGTTACATGCAACAGTAGATAACCACCGTATATTTTTCCTTTATACATATAATACACATGAAGTAGTAGATATTTAATTTGACGAATCGTTTAATGATGAAGGCACGGACTAAGATTGGTTAATAAACCAGAGATGTAAGCAGAAAGCATCCCATTTTCTCTAATATATAGACCAAGAAAGGGTTAATCAATAATCATAAAATACTGCATATCCAAGTTTTCCAAATATACTAACTCCCACAATGATTAAAAAGCAAAGAAAAAGAGTAATGAAATTAAATATTGCATTTATTTAACAATTACTTCAGCTTCATACCATGCAGGAGTTCTCCTCCGACCCTTTTGATCTTCTCCAATATATTTCTCCGAATTAAACTCGTATTTGTAGGTAGGGGGAAAATTTATAACACCTTCTGACCACCCATCAAAAGCACGTCCTTTCTTTAGCTCTCGCTTTAGCTGCGACAGAATAATAAAGAGTTTTGGTAAAATCATTCTTCAAACTACTTTCAGTTACCCATCTATTTGTAATAGCACATTGCAGTTATGAATGATAATGCTAACCTGCACCATGAACTAACTTTATTAGAATCATATAACTAAATGGAAAAGTCTGTACTTTGTTAAAGACTTGGGATAAAAAGTAAACAGACCACATTCTAATTCATGAAGTAGCCGTACTTTCTCATAAACAAGTCAATGCAAAATATTCGAATATACACCTGTTATGGGTATGGCAAATTAATTTTTTTGGTTCTACTAAACCATAGAGCTCTTCTTTGGTGGTTTGTGAGATTGAGGGACTACACACTAACATCTTGGTCATCAAAAAAAAAAAAAGAGAAAAGGATAGGCTTCCTTAATTACTACATCTTTTCCAATTTTTCTATGGCAAGCCTGTTCTTGCTAAAAATTGGCTTGATGAAAATTAGAACACCAAGAAAAGGTTGGCATCAGTATTAGAAAAAGTTTCTGAATATGATGGATCACATTTTGATCCATAAACTCAAACCCCATGTGGCTGCATGGAATATGGTTTGCAGGTCAATATTAAGATAGCTTGTGGAGAAGGTTGAGAAAGAGCATATAATTCTAAAGAAAAAAGTTGAAAGTCTTCTAATCCTCCTAAAAGAAAGTCAAATTTGGTGGGAGCGTGAAGAGGTTATATGGACCTTCTGAAGTACACTTCATCATATCAAAGGCTTCTGTTTCAGTTATGGTAGTATTTAGTTCCTTTCCAACTCAAAAATATACAGCTAGGACTTAAAAATCATATAGGCACTTCAAAATATATTAAGCTACATATTATGCAATATTTTATCCATGAAATAATTTCTTTTAGTACTTTTTTTCTTATGTCATTATTTTTCACCTCCTATTTTCTCCTCTTCTTATTTCTTCTATTATCAACCCAAGATCCTGGAACCCTATCTCCATGGTTATATCAGTTTATCCAAAGGTAGTTCTTAGGCCCATTGTTTATACCGTTTCCATGGCTGAAGATGGTAGTGGTCCATGTAGGATGTGACTGCGGCTACAAGTGGCTTTAATCGTAAAAAAAAAGAGGTTCATAATATTTTGTTTTGGTCCACAATTTGGACTTGACTGGGCTTGAAAACTTTTGGGTAAATAAATAATTTGGATGTTCATAATAATCACATATATTTTGTAACAGAGAAAACAAAGAAAAGGTTACCTGATCCTTTTCAGCCAACCCAGACCAACCCTTTTTGGATATAAGTTCATGTGTTCTTTCATATGATAAGTCAATGCGATAATTTAGATCTCCAAGCCAGAAAATTCTTCTGCAAAATGTTAAGTAGTTAGAACAGACGCATACTTCAAGGAAGTTGGAGAAGCAGATAAGAAAAAATTAAATATATAGAAGGAAGATTTGAACAGATTCTCAGAAGATTTTAGACTGCATTAAAGACATATAAATCCTCATGCCCATGTGAATCTTTTCAAGGAGTGTCGCCTTCCACTAATGAAGCCCATACTTATGTATTTGTGGGACCTGTAGCACTTCTTTATTTTTTTTCTTCTTTTTCTAAATAAAGTGTATAGGACTATCGTACCAAATATGCAATTCATTAAATGAATGTTCTTCAGAAAATGCACAATGTTCTAAAATTTCAATATCTAGGACAGCAATTGTCATAAATACCACTTTCATTCAATGTCACAAACATAGTTGAAGTTTGGTGGACATAAATAAAGGACTAAATCAAGGTGGATAAAACAAGAGTGATAGCAGAGTATTGTTAGAAACATTAACTTCATATCCAAGATAACATGGCAAATCTCCATGTAACCATCATGGTTTGCAGCAAGGTCCGCAATCTCAGTCCCGGACCTTGCTACAAACCATGTACCAAAATAGCTCTATAACCATTTTTCTCAATCTTTATCTTGGTATGCCTCGGTATGGGCCGGTACGCACCACGGTAGGCATCGGTACACCTCAGCATGGAGTGGTACATCTCGGTACTGAGCCGTACGGGGTTTGTACAGACTTAAAGTTAAATTTTGTACTGATTTTCTCCCTATACAATACGGTATGAAGCGGTACAGCAAATCATGGTTTGCAGTATTGATTCGATTCTTGTAAAAGAACCATGCTGATACAATGCTAATTCAAGTAAGTTCCTAGTACCGACAAGTATTGGTTGTCGACCATTACATTACGATATGCTCTGGAAGGGATGGTATGATTTGGTGTGACAAACTATAATAACAATGAAGACATGCATGCTTTTAACTTTTGGGGGGGAGGGGGGGGGGACTTTTGGTGGAGGAGGGGGGATGGAAGAGAGGACATGCTAGTTGGATGCATATGTACCAAAATAAGGCAAATTACTTAAATTGTGCTAGGTTAACTGGACTAGGTAGGAAACAGACAACCAGATTTTCTAGAGTAGCATCACAATGACAGAAGGTCATATCCTGATGTTAAAAGGGAGGGAAAAATCCAAAAGAAGTAGCAACTAGAAGCTTTGACTCAACAAGTCAAACAATAAAGAAATCTCATAAAGAAAAGCCGATGGAGCAACACCATCACCAAGACAAAAGCCAGAGTCTTATACTTAGATGCATCTAGCCAAAAGGTCAAGGAAAACTATCATTTAGAATAGATGTTTTATATTAGAGGAATGGAAGCAACTTTGGATGAACATGATCTGAACAGTATGTGGACTTGTCAGATGTCACATTAATCACCTAACAAGATCAAATAGAAATAAAAAAGTTGCCTCACTTAAATACGACAAGAATGAATGTTACATTAGGAAAGTTTAATTCATATTGGATATTGGAAAGTAGTGGCTTTATTTGATTTCATCAATTATATGGCTGGTAAACAGTAAAAGAGGACAGCAATATAGAGAAGCATTAGGGATTCAAAAAGCAATTAATAAAATTAAACTCCAAAATTTCAAATCATCATGAAGCTACATATTTTGAGCTCATATCAGTGAATGAAGCCTCAAATATAAAACTATTGGTAACTGGGCGCATGTAATGCATGCTGGAGGGAAGAAAGAAGAGACTGTTAGGGATCAAATCAAAGAGTCCAATCTAGATGAGAGTCAAATTAGTAAAAAGGATGGAGTCCAATCTGTTAATGTGTTTTATGATAGGGTCTGATTTGATTAGGAAAGAAGAAAGAGAGCGTGTGGTAGCAAACTTGAGCTAGAAAGTTAATGCAATTATCTTTTAAGATTAATAAAAGGGTATTTTCGGTATAAAAAGTGAGACGGAATCAAGAAGGAATATTCTCTAATTTCAAAACTCTTGTTCTTATATATAGTAAAAATAAGGTAAACATCTAAAAGTCTATTAAAACTAGTAAGTGCTGCAATTACACCAGAAAGGATTGCACGTCAGAATTTAAACTTCTTTCGAGGTACACAGAGCAACATAATGTTTAGCCCTAATTTAATTAGTAAATAGCTTCAAATATACAGATGGTTATTAAAAAAAAGAGAAATAAACTTCGTCAACATCCTTGGTGACATATCTACTGAAGAAGTGCAATGCACAAGTTGGTGGACTTGATGATACAGGTTGAGATCCCATTACATATGAACGTTCAGACATTCACACTATAAAGTATAAACCTAATCTAATCCAGTCATTTCAGTGCATATACAATTAGTGATTTGTTACTCTATTCTCAAGAAACTTTATACTCCATAATAATGAATGCTTCCTTTCTGCTTGGTTTTGGAAAGTTTTATCAGCACAAAGACTTCATTGTTCACTTTTTTTTTGTTCAAACATGCATTCCAGCTAAAAATTTGTTGAACGTTCTCAATAATATAATTCTAACCTGAGAAAATCATCTTGTTTATGGATGTGTAAGTTCCGTTCCAGTCCACCTTACTAACTATGAAAATTTTGAGAAACACAGTGGGACGAGGCCACGACCAAGGCTTAAACCATAGATTCCTCCCAAGTGGAGTGGCATGCCAACTAGATAGGCAAAGACTAGTTTATTAATTATATATATATAATTATATATTTATATAATTATATATATATATATATTATTCAAGATATTTTTGTCTCTAAAAGATAATTTCCAGAATTTGAAAGTTATTTTGGCCATTTTGTGTTATGCTGTAAAAAAACAACAAAAGGGGTTTTACAAAAGAGTATTTTAAGCATTTGAAGAGTATTATGTCTGCAATTAGTTTATTTCCAACAAGAGGTTTTATCTGCTGCAATCTTTGTTTATTATTACATTATCTTGCACATGAAATTTTGGATTAGTCATACTAATTTATGTTAAAAACTTCACCCGAAGATTGGGTAGATCAATAGCTGAAATCAATTTCATGAGCCCCAGCCAAAAGCACAGGAGAATTATAGCTACTATTACCAATCCACCACATAGTCAATGGAGAACACTAGTTGCATTATGAGTCAGTGCATGGATCAAACAAAGTCTTCAAAAAAGCAAGATCCTCATGCAGGGCCCAAGCATCTATGAGTTTGCAGGATAGTAGGTTGGTTTTCATTTCCTTGATAAAGAAAAGAGTGATGTGCACTGAAGAAGATTAAGTCAGAAACAAATGGGCAGTTTTCCATGTCTTCTGATATTACATTATATATTTGTAGAAGTATTTGAATTAATCATGACAAGATATCAAGGATAGAGCCTATGCAGATTCTTTGCTTTCATGCTTACTAAGTACTATGCATCATATAATAATCATCTTGTATAAATTATGTGAAATTCAAGATTTTTCGACATTCTTTTTCCTTGAAAAGACTAGTATTTTTGAACATATCTAAGTATTGAACAAAAGTATGGTAAAATAATATATTCTTGATTTCTTCTTGCTAATTCACAAAAGTGACCATTTTAATTAACCACTTGATGGTGCATAGAACAATCCTACAAATACAATAACAACAAAAAGGAGGAAAAATTTTTGTCTAGATGCCACTAAACAAGACAGATTCTACTTACTCATGATCATGGATTTTTTTGGGAACTCCAACAGTGGCAACTGTACTAAATCGTGTTCTACGATGAATTTCTTGCACATCTGTATTCCTTCTAAGTTCATTTCCGCCCTTTTCACCTGATGATAGGTGCGTACAGACAAAGCAAAACAGAGTCTGGTATATAGACATGCTGACTGAGATTGAACCCTGGATCATATTTGAAAGTTGTCAATATGCTTCTAAATCAGAACAATGTTCACCTACTGAGATTCTGCATGCACTTGCATGAAGGAAATGGCATACCCATAGGCTTAAGAAGTCAAAATATTGAGGCTGCAAAACTTAACAAGCAAGAAACTTAAATTCGATAAGGACTTAACAAAAAATTTGATCATAAAAATGGAAAGAGGGAGAGAAAAGTCAAAACAAGGGTAATACGGGGACAAATGGACACTTTATTAAATCTTGCATGGCATATTATATACTAAGCTTCGGATCAAGATAAAATCTACTGATAGAAACATATATTTACAACCAGAAGCAGCTTCTACTTGTCCTAGAGGTTCTAGCAACACGTGTGTGAAAAAATCATTTACCACATCTTGTCTTCTCTCATCAAGTGGTCATTGCAGCAGTATACCTTTAATATGATTGATCATGCACGTTTGATTTATAATTAGATCAATGATACCTCAATGGAACAGCTTTGTCCTATAAATGGTAAAGCTACTTCCAAACCTACTCCATAGCCTCTTAAGTGCCTTATCTGTCCAATCATCCTGTAACACAAATCCTTGTACAGGATCTATTAGTCAATACCCTCTCTGCATTCATTGTGAAAATAAAATGCATATCTTTGGGTAAATCCGGAGGATGATCACTAACTCATTCCACTATGTAGCCTACAGAAATGCTAATTGTGCAGATTATCTTACTGGGTGGGCTACTACCTGTTTTGCACCTTCCTCACAGATTCGCTCACCTTGGATGAGGAAAAAAACAAGAAATTACCTATGTTTCAACATCAAGAGCAGGTATCATTTTCACTATTATTGTGTGCATCAATATTTTCCCTTTGAGAAATTATGCATAACAACATTGATTGACATTCTGTCAGAATATCTATCTTGCTAAGCCATCGCCTCCAAACATCTAATTTACTTTTTCACTTCTTTACAGAGACTCTTAATGACTTGGAGTTCTATTTTATAAGCAATTTATCCGCCATTAGTTTGAAGGGTTGAGAAGTTAGATGGACTTTACATTTTATGAATCATTGGAAAAGAGGGTCATATCCCAAAGTTATGCATATTTTCAATGTTACAGCCCATATAGCAAATTGTATTGTTTTATATAGTGAATTATGACCTGTGAAACATAAAAGTTTGGACCTCCAAAACATTCAACATGATGGAGTGCAACACTGATAATATGTTGGTTATAAAAGTGGTCATAACAAGACATCCATATACAAGCTTGTCTTCAATCCTAACTCAAAATTAAAGAATCTCTAAGGATTGCATAGTACCAAAAACTGCTACAGCATAAACATCACCAAATGGTTCTCAGGCTACACACAATATGCATGTTGATCCAACTCACTAGCTAGATGTTTAATAGAGTTGTGAGCGAAGGAGATGTCCCTTAAATATTACTCTTTAGCATCATGCAGAAAACCTGCTACCAACTTGTATGACATTATTATAATATGATCAGCCAATTCAGCAAGATACCACTATTTCATTTATTTTGCAAGGTTTCATTTTATTCTCCATTAATCACCATATGTAGATTTCTTTCCCAGTTATTCACATCACCCCAGGAAATAGTTCAAATTGGAAATAAAATATAAGACTTAGAAAACTATATGACATGAACCAGGTGAGATGTCAATATGATAGCTGGTAGGAGCACAAAATCAGGGATGTATCTTTCCATATTTAGAGAGATAATGATAGCACAAAATCAGGGATATATCTTCCCATATTTAGAGAGATATGATAGCTGGTAGGAGCACAAAATTAGGGATGTATCTCTGTACAGTTTTCTATTTAATGAAAGACACTCTCACATTGAGAGACATTCAGCAAAATTGTCATGGTATCAGAGCCATTTGTGCTCTCGGAGTTTTCTGGTTTTCTTGGCTTTCTTTGGTGTTTAGTCCTAGATTCTAGGGCTCTTGGGTTTCGGCTTTCTCTGCAGCGTGTTTTCTAGATTTCTGGATCTGCTGCAATGTGTTTTCTGGTGCTCTTGGTCTTTCGGGTTTTTTGGTTTTTTTGGTGCTATGATATTCGAAAATTCTTGTGTTATTCCTATGCTGCTGTGTTGTGCATTGACGGCATTCTTTCACCTTGTCTGCAAGCAATTCTGATGCTTTCAGTGTCCGATTCACTGGTAAGAACTATTCTACCTGGGAATTTCAGTTTCAAATATTTGTCACAGGGAAGGAATTGTGGGGTCATATAGATGGAAATGATCCAGCCCCTACGGATCCTACGAAGTTGGCTTAATGGAAGGTCAAAGATGCTCGGGTGATGACCTAGATATTAGGGTCTGTTGACCCTCTTATTGTTCTTAATCTGAGGCCATATAAGACTACCAAAACCATGTGGGATTATTTGAAAAAGGTTTACAATCTGGACAACACAGCAAGATGATTTCAGTTGGAGTATGAAATTGCTAGTTACTCTCAGGGCAATCTCTCCATCCAGGACTACTTTTATGGCTTTCAAAACTTATGGGCAGAATTTTCTGACATTGTATATGCTAAGGTACCCGCCGAATCTCTCTCTACTATTCAGGTAGTTCACGAGCAAAGCAAGAGATATCATTTTTTGATGAAGTTGCAACCTGAATTTGGGGTTACTCGCTCCAATTTGATGAATCGTGACCCTCCTCCATCCTAAGATGTTTGTTTTGGAGAATTACTTCGTGAAGAACAGTGTATTCTCACACAGGCTACTTTCGAGCAAAAGAGGATGTCATCTAATGCTGTTACAGTTGCTTATGCCGCTCAAAGAAAGGGGAAGAGTAGGGATATGCGCAAGGTGCAGTGCTACAGCTGCAAAGAATACGGACACATTGCTATCAATTGTGGAAAAAGATTCTGCAACTACTGTAAACAGCAAGGTCACATCATCAAGGAGTGCCCCACTCGCCCTCAAAACCCCCAAGCCAATGCTTTTCAGGTTGCAGTTAGCACTTCTCCAAATGGTCAATCTTCGGCAGGGACTAGCAATCAGTTTACTCTTGCAGTGCCTACCAGCACTTCTACGGTTGCTGGACCAGTTGTTCTTACTCTTGAAATGGTGCGGCAGATAATTGTTTCGGCCTTTTCAGCCTTAGGGCTGCAAGGTAAAGGTACTACACCACCTCAACCTTGGTTTGTTGATTCTGGTGCATCAAATCATATGACAAGTTCATCTGATATGCTTAGAAATGTTTGTCCGCATCATGGTTCATCACATATTCAGATTGCTAATGAAAGTAATTTACCTATTACTACTGTTGGGGATATTACTTCATCTTTCAAGAATGTTTTTGTATCGCCCGGACTTTCTAGTCTTATTTTGGTTGGTCAATTGGTGGATAACAACTGTGATGTCCATTTTTCTCATGATGGTTGTCTTGTGCAGGATCAGGTGTCGGGGACGATAATCGCGAAGGGGCCTAAAGTTGGAAGATTGTTTCCACTGCACTTTTTCATTCCTAGTTTCATATCTTTGGCTTGCATTGTTAAAAATAAGAGTCAAGTAGGGCATAAATGTTTGGGCTATCCAAATTCTATTGTTTTATCCCATTTGTTGAACTCTGGTTTGTTGGGCAATACATATCAATTTTCTTCTCATAGCCTTTCCTTTGATTGTTCTACAAGTAAATTAGGAAAGAATAAGACTTCCTTTTTCTTCTCTTGATAATCGTGTAGAAAGGTGTTTTGATATTATTCATAGTGATGTTTGAGGCATTACACCTATTATTTCTCATGCTCACTATAAGTACTTTGTGACATTCATTGATGATTACAATCGATTTGCCTGGGTGTATATTTAACGTTCCAAATTTGAAGTTTTCTCTGTTTTCCAGGCCTTTCTGGCATATGTTGAGACTCAATTTTCTACTAGTATTAAAGTATTGAGATCTGATTCTGGTGAAAAATATATGTCTCACGAGTTCCATAATTTTCAGCATCAGAAAGGTATTGTCTCACAACGCTCATACCCTTATACGCCACAACAAAATGGCATGGCTGAACGGAAGAACCGTCATCTTTTGGATGCCGTTCGAACTTTATTACTTGAGTCTTATGTTCCATCTAAATTCTGGGTTGAGGCTTTATTTATTGTAGTTTATTTAATTAATAGATTGCCATCTCAGGTGTTAAACTTCGACTCTCCATATTATCGTCTTTACCGTCAGCATTCTAGATATCATGATTTGCATACTTTTGGTTGTGTTTGCTTTATGCATTTGCCTTCTCATAAAGGCCACAAACTTTCTGCTCAATCTGTTAAATGCGCCTTTATGGGTTATAGTGTTTCTCAAAAAGATTTTGTTTACTATGATCCATACTCTAACAGAATTCGTGTTTACTATGTTGTCTTCTTTGAGACTCGGTACTTTTCTATTCATGTTGAGTCATCTTCTGCAGTTTTTGTTCTTCCTAGTTTTAATGACTTGACCCCTCCTCCTGAGCGGTTCAAGCCTAGATTTGTGTATAAACGACGTCGACCGATTTTGCCCCTTTTCGAGACTGATCCGCCACCTGAGCCTGCTCAGGCTGCTCCTCGACGATCTACCAGAGTCTCTCATCCTCCTGATCGATATGGTTTTCCTCACACATCTCTCAATGCTACTCTATCCACTATTTCGGTTCCATCATGTTACTCACAGGCTGTGAAGCATGAGTGTTGGCTGAAGACAATGCAAGAGGAACTTCGGGCTCTTCAAGAAAATCATACATAGGACATTGTTCTTTGTCCCTCTATCGTTACGCCCACGGTTAAGCTTTGTTCAGATGGGACTCTAGATTGCTATAAGGCACAGTTGGTTGCTCTTGGTAACAGGCAGAAGCATGGGGTGGACTATAAGGAGACATTTGCTCCAATGGCGAAAATGACCACGGTGCATATAGTTATTGCCATTGCTGCTTCATAGGGCTAACCACTACATCAAATGGACGTCAAAAACACTTTTCTCCATGGTGATCTCAAGAAGGATATTTACATGACACCTCCACCTAGTTTGCTCTCCACATCTACTTCCGACGTCTGTAAGTTGAAGAGGTCTTTGTATGGCTTGAAACAGGCTCCCCGGGAGTGGTTTGAAATTTCCGATCAACCTTGCTTCGCTTCTTTTTTGTGCAGAGTCACTATGACTCCTTGTTTCTTTGCAAGACATCCCCTGGTATTGTTCTCCTCCTTGTTTATGTAAATGACATTTTGATTACAAGGACGGATTCCTTGTTGATTACCCGCCTTCAGCAGCATCTCTTGGACTCTTTTTACATGAAGGACCTTGGTCCTCTTGTGTACTTCTTGAAATTGGAGGTTCATACTGATCCTTCTAGTGTGTTCTTGCATCAATACAAATATACGCAAGATTTGATTGCTTTGGCTGGTCTTTAGGACTCTTCCTCTGTGGACACTCCTCCGAAAATAAATGTTAAGTATCGTCGTGAGGAGGGCGATCTTCTTCCTAATCCTACTCGATTTCGCCAGTTAGTTGGCAGCATGAATTATCTGACTATACATGGCCAGATACCTCTTTTGTTGTCCAGCAAGTCAGCCAGTTTACGCAATCCCCACAGTATCTACATTCGGCAGCTATTCGTCGTATTATTGGGTATCTTTGAGACTCTCCTAACCGTGGATTGTTCTTTTCTGCTGTTTCTCCTATTCGTCTTGTTGCTTTTAGTGATTCTGATTGAGCAGAATGTCCCGATACTCATCGCTCTATCACGGGTTGGTGTATGTTTCTTGGAGATTCCTTATTATCTTGGAAGAGTAAGAAGCAGGATCGTATTTCCAAATCTTCGATTGAGTCAAAGTATCGTGCCATATCTGTTGCTTGATCCGAAATTGAATAGCTTCGTGGGCTCCTGACTAAGCTTGGATTTCCTCAGTCTGATCCCACTCCTCTCCATGCCGATAACATGAGTGCCATTCAGATTGCTACTAATCTTGTTTTACATAAGCGTACCAAGCACATCAAAGTGGATTATCATTCTATTCGGAAAGCTGTGGATACTCATGTCATTTCTCTTCCGCATGTTTTCACTGACCTTCAGATTGTTGATGTGTTTACCAAAGCTATGATCCGGTAGCGTCATCTGTTTCTGGTTGGCAAATTGATACTTCTTGATCAACCAGCATCAATTTGAGGGGGGATGTCAATATGATAGTTGGTAGAAGCACAAAATCAAGGATGTATCTTTCCATATTTTGAGAGATATAGCACAAAATCATGGATGTATCTTTCCATATTTAGAAAGATATGAAAGCACAAAATCAGAAATGTATCTTCCCATATTAGAAAGATATGATAGCTGGTAGGAGCACAAAATCGGGGATATATCTCTGTACAGTTTTCTATTTAATGAAGGGCACTCTAGCATTAAGAGACATTCAGCAAAATTGTCATGAGACTAAAATGAAAAACTAGAGTATTCATTACAAGTAATAGCTGCAAAAGAAAGAATCCGACTTTGTCATTACTGCATTTATGGGGGAAATTATAGAACTGTTGTAGGCTGCATAACAAAATGGAGAGATACTTGAAAACTATAAGGATGATGGCAAAAACCTTCAAGCTGTGAAGAAGGAAATCTTACCTTGTTGCCTATGTAACCCATGACACCAACACCAACAGTAGATACCTTCAAGTTCAGGATGTGCTTCCTCAGGCTTCGTCGGACCCATATTGAAAGGAAAATCCCAACCATTTGCTTACTTACGATCCTTACAAAAGGTGCTCTTTTCTTTCTGGGTCTAATGATATTCAAGTTAAATTCAGGAATCGGACCAATCTCCGGCAGATCCTTGTAGTGTACTGACTTGAAAGAATTGTATGTTCTAAAAGACTTTACTGATCCGAAAGAATTTGAACTATCTAGAACACGTGTAGCTAACAACTCCAATGGTTGTTCTGGCCAGATCAACCCAATCCTCTCTGAGCTGCTAAGTGTTTTGATTAGCTTCTTTTG
Source organism: Phoenix dactylifera (assembly GCF_009389715.1). Taxonomy (NCBI): domain Eukaryota; kingdom Viridiplantae; phylum Streptophyta; class Magnoliopsida; order Arecales; family Arecaceae; genus Phoenix; species Phoenix dactylifera. The sequence goes on from NC_052399.1 coordinate 21,176,591, forward strand.
CTGGGTTGCTGATGTTTCTGAATTCACATCATAGTCTAATGAAGTGAAATGATGGCATCGGTCTAGCCTCTTCATTGTAGACTTATGCTGGTCAGGTTCCTGTGGTACGGATGCATCTGCACTAGGACTGCAACTGGAAGATAGAGTGCATTTCGAATCATCTATGCTTGATGGGCATTCATCGCTGTCCATATGAAAACTGGATTGTTGTTCATCATCATCAGTGTCACTATCCATATCAGGAAGTAGTTCATCCATAGTGACAGCAGTATCTCCTGATGGCTTGAACCTTGATGGAGAAGGAGGATCACTGTAACATTTATAGTTTGGTTTTACTGTTTGAATCCTATTCAGTGTCTCATGTATAAGATGTTCCCATCTTGAAACTGGGCGGCTGCCCTGGGGACCGAAGATGTTTCCTGCATTTAACGGAACAATCTCCTGAAAACTGCAAAAAGAGCATGTATGCAATTTCTTATGAACACCTTTAATCATAGCAACTGCAGAAAACAGAAAATACTGTAAAATTAGAATACCAACAACATAGGATGTACTTAAAAAGAGAAATCAAAACATAAAATAAAGAATAATATAATATAATAAAACTTAATGCCTTACAAAAATAATAAGTAGTACAAATATAACCTGCATTATTGCTTCTTCAAACATAAGAGCACCCTAAATAACCTGCATTATTGCTTATCAGGAGGTTTAATGTGAGGAAGGCCTTGAGTATTTCTTGATTTGTCAAATAAAGTAGAAAATTACAGAAACAATAAACATTCAAGCAAAAAAAATTATAATAAAAGAAGATGGGACATATCATGTGAATAAGCATTAATACACCTCCAATATATTACTTATATACCTGAATACATCTTACATGTAAAAAATGATATACAATCTACACACCACATCAGTAATGAACCCGGTCCTCTGGAAGCTAAAGGATATACCACAGATCACATAAATCCAGCTTATTTATAGCAGACTTCCCGGTTAGCTCTTTAGGGGAGGCCTCTTCAAGCCATGGAATCCTTGTTCTTAATTAGTGTACAGAGATTGTGCCAAAAGAAAGTAAACCACATTCAACTATGATACCATAAAAATCCATGAAAATTTTATTGGAAACAAAAGCATGTTTAGGTCCATGGACCAATTGCTAAGCACTGTGGAAGGTAATTTCCATCACCAAGGGCTTTGTCCAATGGTAAATTCGGGCAAATCAATACAAGAAAGGTAGAAGGAATGAAGCTTGTAATGCTCAGCTTCATGGCAACGTTTTCAAAAACTGGTATCCTGTTTTTTGCTTGAATGGCATGGTACTGGGTACTGACACACAGTACGGGACTACATTCCATACTAGCACACTATGTACCGGTGACGGAAACCTGATGAAATAGTGTAATACCATTCATGCCATCCCATTCCGGCGGTATTTGAAACCTTGTTTCATAGTATTGGTCATGTAGTTTTAGTTTAAGATGGCCAAACTTTTATCAGCCATTATTGCAGATGGGAATTCTGATGAAAGGACCCACACCATTACACTATAATAATTGCACCTTCAAAAGCTCCTGGCCTACTACCATAATGCCATATGTAAGTATTACCATAATAGGAAAGGTATGCCATTACATAGTTAAAGAATTACATGTATGCTCAGAAATATTTACCCAAACACATATATATCAGCAGGCTTCTCTTTATCTAGCCACTCTTCGATGTTTAGGTCTTCTGCTGGAAGTTTTCCTCCAACATTCCATGTCCCTATGCAGATCCTGCAAGAGCAAAAGCTTGAGATTTAGTGAGAAGATAAAGACTTTCTCCCCACAAGGATAAAGAAAAGATATCAAACTTCTTAAGGAGTTCACTGATAGCTGCATGTAGACAGAACAATTATATAGAGAAACTTAGACATGCCTGAGTTCTTTGGTATCTATGTATTGTGCACGAAGGGTCTCTGAATTTCGTCTTCTTAGCTTGTATGGGATATCCTCTAAGTGGTCATCTGCACATAAAAGCCATCAAGATATCAAAGATGCAACAATAAATGCAAAGGCATTTCTGGTCCATTTGTGGTACTATGTTACTAGTTAACATGTTTTTTCACATCCCATACTACAAAAACAATTACCTTAAAATATAACAGATATTGTTTCTCCTAGTGCTATCAATTCTGGGAGCTAATGACTTACAGGGTAAAAGTCAAAGAAATGACTGTGTTCTTTTTTGTTTTTAACACTGTGAATATCCCAATTAACAATCAGACATGAATCGCCTTGCCACATAGATGTGTATAAGAGCCAGGCTGGCATTAAAGCAACAGAATATCCACTTTACACAGTTTCTGCAATCTCAGCTTCTCAAAATCTCCAGTGGCATTGAAAGCTTTCAAGTGCTTCATAAGTCTTAGTTATTTACAGAAACAAATAAAGTCAATTCCAGAAAATCATCTCTCTAGGGCAGAGGGGTTGTTGGCGGGGAAGCTAGGGTAAGGTTACAATGGAAGCCAAGAGAAATTTCTACTTCGCATACAAAATATTGATTACATAATTTGGGAATTTTCAAGAACATAAAATAAGAAACCTACACTTGCATTTTTTCCAAATGGTTCTGCAGCATGTTCAAACATAAGCTAAGAAAAAGCGGTGTATTCAAAAAAAAAAAAAAAAAAAGACCAATGCTTCTCCAATTCCTGATTTCAAAAAATAATAAAAAGAATACCAGGTAGCTGTCTGGTTGTTGAAGTGAAAAAAGATTAAAAGAAAGATTTGTTATTCTCTGGGTAAAAAACCAAATCATGAACATAAAAAATTCTAGTGAGAGTAGATATTCCAGTTCCATGATTCTAGGTATTTCCTTAAATTTTTTTAAAAAAAGCAAGCTCATCCACAAAAAAAAAATTGTTTATTAGTTTAAGTTTATACTATCTGATGTCATAAAAATGTCTCTACTTATCATCTTAACAAACTAGAACTAAAAACAACACAATGTCATGGAAGAATAAATTTATACTAAAATATTTATATTTGTGGTGATTCAGGGCCCCAATTCACAGCACAAATCTAGTCTGTAAAATCCATCAGTAAATATAGTTTTGATTTCACAAATTCGCTAGAAGTAATCTAATATACATGTTGCTACAGATTTGCAGGTGCTATCATGCCAGCAAAGCATAAATCAGGCCATCAGAAGAGAGTATTATTATTCCATAAGATTGGATGATCTAAATGTTGAAAATAACAGCTGCGGTCTGCATAACGAGTACCTATCAAGAAGCATCACATCCTGTGCTTTGGATGCACATGATATCCAGGCATATACATGCACGTGGCACATGACATCCTGTATGCGCAACTGTAACCACATCCCCTACTTTCTTTTCTTTTCTTTTTTTTTGCTTAAATCCACATCCCCTACTTTCCATGTCCATAACTAGCTGCCGCCCCACCTCACTTTTCAAACCCTCCCCCCCCCCCCCCCCAAAGAAAAAAGCAACAGAAAACCGACAAGAAGAAGAAGAAGAAAGAAGAATCGCAATCAAGAAGCATCAAGAATTCGCGAGCCGCACTGACACGCACGTAAACATCATCTTGCTCAAAAAATCAATCAAGAAATCTGATCTACGAGACAGAGTAAGACTCTCCTCTCCTCTGAAAGATAAAAGAAAACACCCACCGCACCAAGAACCAAGAACCAAATCAAGGAAATTAAACAGCCGACGCGGATAAAAAAGCTTAATTCGCGGGAAATAAAGAGGAAACAGAACCAATCCATCCATCCATCGTACTAGCATCACATCAACAACAAGAAAAGCACCTTCTTCGTCGCCGTCGTCGTCGTCGTCGTCGTCGCCCTCGTCGGCGCTCAAGTCGTCGGAATCTTTTGCCCTGATGTGGAGCCATTTCTTGAGGACGGTCGTGGGTCGGAAGAGCTGGGAATCAAGAAACCAAACAACTCGCCCTTCAAAACCAGTTCAAGAAAGAAACAAGCAAGGAAGTGTCAGGGAACCACCTCTCCGCGCTTCCTTGGGCTCTGCGGACTCATTTACGTATTGTTATTATTATTTCAAGGAGAGAGAAAAACGAAGCTGTGAGAGCGCGGGCGGACGACTCCTCCTTCCTTCTCTTCCCTCTTTCTTCGTTTATTTACGAGTGCTGTAAAAAAAAACCCAGAGCCATTATAATGACGCGTCTTTGACGAAGGGAAGCTGGTTTACTACTTCGACAGGCATTCCAGAGCGCGCCATGGTGATTGATGGTGATGGGACCCGAAATGGAAGGAAACATGGGTGTACACCTAACCGACTTCCGTCGCATCGTCACGAGTGCCACAGCCGTTCGATTTTAGCTTGATGGCTAAGATTAGGAAGACGCAGTTCAAACGTCGGTCTCATTGTACTATTTATTTAAGATTTTTTTTATAAATATTTTTTCCGTTTTGCATGAATACCATCCCATATTGAAATTTGTATGTATACTCTAAAACACTTATTTTGCCTTCTATTTTTTTTTTTTTTTCCGTATGTATCCATGCTATCTAGGCATCTAGCGGCATTAAAAAATTAACGGTTTCAAATTAAAATGACTAAAATATTCTTAATGAGTAGACATGCAAATAGATTGCAATATAGAAAAAAAACAATAGTATAATTTTAATATTTTATTTTATTTTTAATTAATATAAATATATTTTTTTAACACGATTAGACCAACCGTTATATTTGGAGAATTTGTACAATAATAAAGTTTTACGAGGGTATACATGCAAATATCAATTTTAGAAGAGTATTCATGCAAAATTCGATATGTAGAAGGGTTTCCATGCAAAATTTAATGCCGAAAAGATTTGATTTTTCCCTGCAAATAGATACTAAAAAAATGTTGCTTTAAAAGATCAGAGCCGTCCGTGTAGTATACCTCACTAACGGTTATTAAATACGTAATCTAATTTATTCTATAATGAGTTGAAACAAGTTAAGCTATCAACTTCACTTTCTCGCAGTCGTTTATATCAATCACGACCTCACGATGAAGTTCTTGTAGGAGTGGCAATTGGTCGGGTGGGATGAGATACAAATCGAGTTGATACAGTATAGATCAAAAATCTACCAATTCAAATTTGATAGGCCAAAAATACAGATCCGGACTTGATCATTTTATTGAATAAATAATTTAATACAACCTACAATGAATTGAAACAAGTTAAATTGCCATCCCCACTCCCTTGTGTGTGTGTGTATATATATGTGGTTGTTTCTGCTGAAGTGTTGCAGAAACCAACATCTAATACAATGATCTAATTCCTTCTCTCCCTAATAATCTTGTATGGGAAACTTCTATGTTGACCAAGACCTCACGATGAAGTCCCTATAGGAGTAGCAATTGGTCGGGGGGACGAGATACAAATCGAGTTGATACATTATAGACCAAAAATCTACCAATTTAAATTTAATTTATTTATTAAACAGATTAAAAATACAGATTCAAACTTGATCATTTTATTAAATAAATAATCTAATTCAACCTACAATGAGTTGAAACAAGTTAAATTGCCATCCTCACCCCCTTGTCTATATATATATATATATATATATATATATATGGTCGTTTCTATTGAAGTGTTGCAGAAACCAACATTTAATGCAATGATCTAATTCCTCCTCTCCCTAATAATCTTGTATGGGAAACTTCTATGTTGACCACGACCTCATAATGAAGTCACCCGCAGGGGTGGCAATTGGTCGGATGGGAAGAGATATAGATCGAGCTGATACATTATAGATCAAAAATCTACCAATTCAATTTTGATTTATTTATTAAACAAATCAAAAATATATTTTTGAATCTGATCATTTTATTAAATAGATAATCTAATTCAACCTAGAACGAGTTGAAACAAGTTAAACTGCCATCCTTGCTCCCACCTTCCACTTCCTCTTTCTTTTTGTGATCTCACATGGGCGGCAACGATTGATGAGAGCGATCGGTGGATCCCCCGGGGATTTTGACGTATTGGTATTCTAATCACTACTCATGGCGTAGGGAGGGGCATAGAGGAAAACGTGCTGCTAAGCGACAAAGGTTCGATAAGTTCTGGTGTTATTTAAGTAGATTCACCATAGATTTTTAAGTCCCTTTAGGTTAATACCTAATTGTTTAGTGTTTAAATCTATTGTGCTTTATACTCTATTTGACTTTAACTCGTTCTGTGGTTCATCGGATGCAAAACGTGTCTAAATCGGCTGAAGTAGAAGGGGGGAGGGAATGGGATGAAGCCGAGTTTCACATGCTATAAATATAAAAATGGTTGTAATGATATAGATGTTAGGTCAAAACCCATGTTTATCTAAGGTTCTAAGATTCAATGAGTGGCTGGCTTGCAAAGGGATTACCAAGGGAGAATAAAAAAAGTGGTATGGTAGGACTCATTCATCTTTCTGGTTTCTAGATAAGATCCTCTACTAAATGAATTGGGAAATCATGTATTGAAAATAAAGAATTGGAAAACCCCTATTAGAACTTCAGAATCGAGGGTCCGATTCAATCATCTATTTTTTTTTTCCATTAATTGATCAGCGATGAATGACTGAATAGATACATATAGTGAGACTCGATCTAGGTTTCATGCCATGCTCCGGTCAATTATTTGCTCGTTCGCTATATAGACAACGGGTGGTTGATTTTTTATTTTTTATTTTTTTTTTTGAGAAAGGGATAGCTTCGTCTATTGTCATTAAGAGGATAAACAGATTTTAAAATGCTTTCTAAAGGATAAAAAAGAGTTACATATCATAGATCGGGATTAAGAAATTCAGAAGCAGATTATATACTTGGTACACAGAAAACTCCCCAAATTGTAAGTGCATCAACTAAACACATAAATGAGTGTCTAGATAGATTTGTTTGGATTTCAGAAAGGCCAATGCATGTATGGCTGCAAACCAAATCATTCCATAAACAAAAAATAATGTGAGGTGCCCTGTCATACCTACCAACATAAATGATGTTTCCAATGAAAAAGAAGGTATCATAGGTTGGAAACAAATTCTAACCATTTCATACCAAGATACACTGTTGTAAGAAAGGCAACACTTTAGCCTTCTACTGGAGGTGCAATTTTTAGTTGGACCAGATCTACCAGTGAGCCGATGGATCAATCCATTTTTCTTTTTTCTCCAACTTTGTGCATATTGCTTTGCAGCTCGACTAGTCCACCAATAGCCACTCGTCTACTGGTGCTTCCAATCAATTACTCATTACTCTGGGCCTACCTGATGTCTTCAACTGGATTGTTGCTTTTATCTTGAACATAAACAATTATAGTTAGCAACCTTGAGATCCAGTTGTTAAGTAGATACCCAAACCCTTTTTTGTGGAGTGGGACATATAAATGCATCTGATTTCTTTATACTGTCTGTGATAAGGTGAGTATTCAAAAAAGTGATGCTGGGTTGTGCTTCCTTGTTTTACACATAATGTTCCTCCTGCCATGTGGCACAAAAGGAATAGTGTAACTTGTCAAACTCCATTTGGTCCACATATTTGCAGTAGGTGAGCTCAAGCATCTGCTTAGGTAAGCTATCAAGCTCTCCATAGCATCAAAGCTTAAGAAAATAGTTATAAAATAGTGACTACTATAATAGATTTGGAGGCCTCCCTCTCTATTATCCATCTTTAAAATGAAATCTTAGAGCCTCTTTCGGACGGGTACTATTTTCTTATTTTTGTTTCTCTACAAATTAGTAAAATCCTAGTTAGAGATTGATGTGGAATAACGCATTGGCGCCAAACTTTTTTTCTTTTTCTTGTTTTAAATCTTTGCTTTTTTTGAAAGTAACTAAAAGTCCAGCTGCAAAGTGTATCTAGGTTATAAAAATGAGTAGATACTAAATGAGTTGAGTATCTTATATGATGTGTTGATGTTTATACCAGTTACTACTCCAAATATTTGCCACAAGATAAGACTAAAACAGATGAGATTTTATGAGAGCAAACTGAGAAAAATAGTTGATGATCGAGTACAGGGTATGTATCACTTTAATAGAAACCATTTAATCTGGAATTGGAATGAAATAATTAAGAGTCGGCTTAGATGATTAGTTCAAAAATTTTATGAAATTCATGGGATGTCGGCTGTTTATAATTTTGCTGGTTGTACTGGTTCAACTCGCGGATTTTATAGGATTTTCAGTCCAATCATCCAAATATATCTCAATATTTTTAATCTAGTCGCAGCAAAAGATATGAAGATTATCTTCTCTCCAAGAGTAAGATCTACAAAATTATAAACCAAACCATATACAAGAACGCACCTTCTCTCTCTGTCTCTTCACAGCCAGCCTTCTCTGTTCTTCCCTCTGCGCAAGCTCTGCTCCTGCCTCGAAGAACCGCTTCCGGCGGGCTGCGGCCAACCTTTATATCCATCCCCCGCAACTCAATTAGCGACACGTGTCCCGGACAAACGAGTTCAACGACGAGGTCGCCCAATCAGACCCAGGCATTGGAATGGTCGATCACAACCATCTGATGATTATGATCGAGCGAATTCTGATCGACCTTAGAGTGTACAATCATATGGATGGAATCTGACATTACGAATGCAACCCATCATTGAATTGATTTAGTTTAATCAAGATTGAAGCAGGGGAGTGCAACGACCATGACGGCACCTACCACCCTCTTAACCTCTCATGTCAAGTTACTTGCAGGATGCTTCTTCTCCTGCAAAGCTACAAATTTCATTAGGGTCCCACTAGAAAACTTCAAGAGCACAGATTTTGTTTACACCATAGAGTTCTATGCATGCCCTTCATTAAGAGATGTATAGCTATCAGATAAAAAAGTTTTAGGACGCATCGCTATCGATAGCCGCTCATTTTTTGGTGGCAACAATTGAGTGTTGTACAGCACTATGCGGTGCAAATCGTGTATCGTAGAGGATCCTAGATCTACAAGATGAGCTTGCAGGAGACCTATGAGCAAAACAAGCTTATAGGTCGTGCGGTTTTGGATTCTTGCTATCAATATTTCGTTGTTTTAAAATAGATATGGATATTTTAAAGAAAAATGTTGATATTAGCGATTAATTTGCACACTCGGCGGTGCATCCAAAACTATATTACATCTTTTGATACAGCTGTTCGTGAAGTTGTTGTAAAAAATTACTTTTATATAAATGTTTTTTAATAATCTGATTATGGTAGGTTAGTGATTAGAGCTAAAATATGCACAGTTGTCTTTTGTTGGTTACTAGGTGGAAGCATGCAGTAGGTTAGAGTATTTCAATCAGCGAGAATAATAAGCATGAGAAGTCAATTAATCTTCACATGCAAGGTCAGAAATTGTGTATTCATGATATAGATTAGGTGCAACAATGACGATAACAACAAAAATTTTACTAACCCTAACTTGTGAAGTATTATTAAGATCATTGTCGGCAGGCCGGTTTGTCAAACAGATGGCATTATTTGCAAGCAGCTTTTATTTGCTTCAAAGTTCGGCGCAAAATTAACTTGTTCCATTGGTCAATGTGTTACACATGAGCTACAATCTTATGCTAGGAGAATAAATAAACCAAACGCAAGATAGGTGCATCCAGCAGCAAAACCAAGCATGCACCTCTTTCATTCTCCTCTTTATTACCTCCCATTTTGCTTATGCACCTTCATTTTCCCATTTTTACCTCCTGTTCTTGGCTATAATCTCCTCTCTGGAGATGATTGCAAATACCTAACCTAACCAAGTTACTCTTGAGCGAGCTCGAGTCGGGATGACAATGAATGAGCAAATTTTTAGGTCGAATTAAGCAACTCAAAACAAGCTCAATCCAAGCTCAAGTTAGCCATTCATTGATTTGATTGCAAGATAGATTAATGGGAAAAAAAAGATTATACATTCATGACGATGATTTGATTCTTGATGCCGGCATAGTTCCTTTCTTAGGAAGAGATGGCGATGGGCGAAACGCATCATCACAGCTATTGGCATTTGATTGGGTCATCAAACCAGGACAGCTTACAAGTTGTAGGTAATCCTCATCATGGCCACTATCAGTCCATAAGAGACATATTCATCCATATGGCACATATCCTGGTTCCTTGTTTGCATGAACTCGATCTTTGACTTTTGGGGCTAAGTGTGAATGGCCCAAACTTGGAAGGATGTCTCTGTAATTTTCTCTAAGAATTATTGATGGCTATTTGGCCTTTCAGAAGCTCTTGGAGCTGCATTAGTTTTAAGATTATTGGTTCCAAGAACCTCAGAATGGTCGGATAGAATTATTGATAACTAATTGGCCTTTCAGCATGAGAGCGACCCTGGACCCCATGGGAGAAGACCATAATAGGCCCCTCGATAGAAAGGTCATTATAGCCAAATTGGAATCTTCGAAAATTAAGAAACTAGGAAATAGACAAGAATTAAGGTAGAATATAACCGCCGGTAGTGATGGTCCTAGAGGTAGAATATAGGTCTTTGACTATAAAGATCTGCCTCAAATGTAAGATCCAAAAGATGATAGAGCTCAAGATGGATACATTTAAATTCGTCGATATTTTAAACCTATTAGGTTAACCATATCGCAGCTTCATTCATCAGTTCAATGTGTTGCACATGGATTGCTGCGACACATGAGGGAGAGATAGCATATAGCTAGTGATCTCTAGAATTTTTCATTTGAAAGTCTGGATCCGCTCCACGTGGTTCGAAAACATAATCCTTCATGATTTCGAGCCACAACCTTCTATAATGCTAGGGATAAGCTCAAAAGACTTCAAAAGCATGTAACACTACCCAACTAATTTGATGGATAATATGGTGGATTGAAATTTTAAGAGTTGCTTTGATTGGTCTTGTTCTTTTTCACTTTTTTTTTTTTAAAAAAAAAGTGAACATATTCTCTTTCCTTAAACATGGTGGAATTAGCATAAGTTGTGCAAAAGTAGGAGAGAGTTGCAAAAAAATGTGCTCAAATTAACATAACTTATCCATCTCTTTTATTGAAATGACCATATCCTATTCGACTGAGAAACGCATGGGACATTAGACTTACTGGATTTGGCGACCTGAATAAAAATGGTTAAAGCTTGTTATGACTTAGTATTATATGATCTGTTGGCCAAGTAAAAAGGATTCGGCATGCTCCTACCTTACAGAGAGGGACAGATGGCGCCATGCTCGACGTTTCACAGCCTATGAGAATGATACAATTATGTGTTCTCTGTATATAATACTGGTCATTGGCCACCAAATCACATCCACCATATGAGACAATCGATCAAAATATCAAGCAAAACACTATAACATATGTTTTGGATAAAAACTAAAGAAATAAATAAACAAAGGTAACACACAATATCTAACTTATGCACACGAGCGACACGAGTGGTGCAATTGGTTTGTGACTAGAAGCGGAATTGGAATTGGAATGGAAATCGGAGTGGCCATATTCTCTGACATATTTAGTTCGTGACTGGAATCAGAATCAAAATCAAAATCAAAATCAAAATAGAATTTGAATACTGTGGGAGATTAGAAATTGAGTTTTGAGAAATTGGGATATCTCATTTCTCCTGGAATCGGAATGAAAATAGGACTTATTTCTATTCCCATTCTAGATCCAACTTTCTCCAACCAAAAATGCCCTAAATGAAATCAAAAATGAGTCGAGCAAAGCCACATCAAATGCCTTTGCTCCCGTGCTATGCAAATGGGCCAACCCACCATCTTAATTTGACATTAGTTGGGCCAGTCCATCAGGTTGGCCCTATGGAATTGTTTCGTTATCCCTGGTCCATGCCGGGCCCGTTAGGGTGGAAGCTTGACCCTAACCAATTCCACTCGTTCTCTGGACTAGTTCCCCACATTCTTACAAAAAGTTGAGCCACTTAATGAATACTTAGGATATATAACTATGTCACAACCTTTTCCTCAAAAACTACGTCCACAAATTGACTCAACCCATTTAACGTAAAATGTAACCCAAATTACAGGCTAAATCGGCCACAATCTCAGGATCTGATGCTGAATCACCTCAAGGCCTTTGCATTGTTGCCAGATTATACTACCGTTAGAAACATTTAGTGCAAGTAGAAATCCAGAAAGTAAGAATTACTAGCGAAAGTAGTAGGTATTTCTGGTTCGCTTGCACGAGATTTAACTGAATTCTTTTCTCGATCGAAAGTTGAAGCAGCTTAATTAAGGAGCCTTTGAAGGAAATGAATGAGATCATTAAAGTTTCTATAACGACTTTTCCAAATTATAACCAGTATTTTGGTTCTAAATGTGATCCACAGTTCCTAGCTCATTAGGCTTCCAAGAAAAAAAAAACAAAAAAAACAGAAGAACTGGTGACCTGAATCTCTTACAAATAAAAAAAGCCTAAATCTTTCGTGTTCGGCATCACTTGGATACAAATTTTTGATGCCATGGTGCTTTGCTCTCCAAGAAATTCTTGTGTTCTACCATTGCAGAAGAACCTCAGTTACATATGCGTTGCAAATTTAATCATTCAAATCAACAGCACATTGACAGAAATTCTCACAATAATCTAATTAATCAAAAATAGTCAAAACAAATAATTTCTAATAACCTTTAAAAAGACAAAAGAGGCAGCAAAATTCATGGAAACTTGCGGAACAACTCCTAGATTACTAAATTGTTAGCTGATGATAACGAGTCCATGCATTCAACTATGCCAGACATCATGAAATTATAGAACAAAATTATCAAAGTCCAGCCAGTAACATCTCCATGTCCAAAACGATAAGAATATATTGATTAAATCGATGCTGCGTCTAAATTCTTCCCCATCTTAAGGTACATAATTTTTGTTGTCACCATCAAAATAGAATGCCAAGGTATTCATCAGATCAAGAAATTATTCTCTATGTACCTTATGTGTGCTATATGGCCATGCATGCAATCGATCATAACCGTTCGTTCATATAGCAGTACATCGAGAGTGTGCGCGGCTGCATGGGGCATGTAGTAGGGAATAATTTCTCGAGGAGCCAACCGTATTCTTTCCAACTTTATGATTACGGATGCAAATGGATCAGGTCAGGTTATAAGTAACCCCAACCCAATCTGGTTTCTTGTTCGATCCTAATATGGGACCTAGACCCGATTTTTGACCCAATGGGTTATTCTGGTCGGTTCCAACCCAAAAAATTCGGATCTAGTTTGGGTCCAAATCGGGTCCGGTTCAGGTCAATCCATTTATGGCTTCAGAACTTGTGTTTGCACCTCCGCGGGCTGCAGCACGCATGTCCAAATAATTTTACAGGTTCGGATCGACCGAGTCGTAAGATTGAAAACCCAAAATTACTCAAATTTCAAATGGGTCGGATCTGAATTCAGTAAATCCAGATTTGATCCGAAAAATGGAACGAGTCTAATTTTAAGACCCGACCCGGCCACACAAATCCTCCAAAACAGGTTGGATCAGATCGGGTCATGGGTTAATCCGACCCATTTTCAGCCTTATTTACGCACGGTATTCTTCCCAAATATAGCCCAAGCCCGGTCCGTCATGGAGCGATCCGGCCCAGTCTGAGCCCGCAAAGTACCGGCCGCATTCCCGAGATGCTGTCTCGTGTGGGGTACGGTCATAAATAGAAAAAGCCAAAACCCTCCCTCCGATTCAAAACCCAGCGCCCGGCCGGACCCCAGCTCGCGAACCGTGCCCTCCTAATATTATATAACTCGGCAACCTGGTCCGGTTTTTCCTTTAAACTAATTTTCTTTCGTCCGATTCCCAAAACGCCCCCACTATTCCCGCCTCGGTAACCCAATCCCCTCCGGATATCTTAAACCACCTCCATGCCCCTCTCTCCTACATGATTCTACCCTCTTTTACCCCTTTTGACCCCTGCCGCCAGACCTCAAACAATATCCTTTCTACCTCCACGCCTTGTCCTGCCTTCAACTTAAGAAAATGGCCGGAGGTGGGTAAAAATTTAGGCCCATCTCAGCATCCCGAAGCCTTGAGGAGGGCGTTGCTCCACTCCACTCCAAGTCTCCGAGGGGGTTTTCGGGGTGAGTCCTCCTTTTACTTTAACACACTCCCCTAAGCTTTGCCTCTCTCCCATTATCATCAAATCTCCCCTTCCCGAGGCAAGGAGAGGGGCTTGCCGGAATCTGGCCCATTTGGGCCGGATCCCACATGGGACCCGAGTGCAATGACGGTCACACCCTTGGGTTAGGCTAGGGTTGGGGCGATGGGGAAGAAGGACTTAGGGGTAGTTTTGTCATTTGGGTTATCAGGGCCTGGGGATTAGGGATCGGGTTTGGGATTAGGGCCTCGGGTAAGAGGTCTCATTGGTTGGGTTCGCCAATCCCGATAGAGATGTCAGTGGGCCTGCTCTTGACAGGCCCAAGGAGTACATGACAGCCCAGCTCAGAGCTAGACTACTCTTAAGGAAAAGCCCAGCTCACTGGTGCGGGTTTTGTGATACGGGACCCGCACTGCAAAGTGCTGGCAGCAGATAGCTGTCAGTTGTTCGGCACGTCGGTTTTCAGGGCAGAGTTAAGAGCTGCCTGGGCGGATCTTCGATATGCGAGGCAGGTTTTGCAGGCTGGCTCGATTATTTTGGAGGGCGACTCGGCCACAGTTATCAGTTGGATCCAGAAGGGGTTAAGGGGCGAGGGCACAGACCACCCCTTGGTTCGGAATATAGGGATGATGTGTGGAGTTGGGGTAGCTGTTCAGGCCAAGCATATATTTAGAGAAGTCAATGGGGCAGCCGATTAGGTGGCTGCCTTCGCGGCTCATCATTCAGGATACACCCTTTGGGTAGGAGAGGTGGAGCTACCACTGGCTCTCTGTGAGTTAGTATTTTTTAACTTTATTGGGTGTATTGTACTGTATGAAAATCCGTCTTTAGCAAAAAAGAAAAATGAATAATCATATTAGCAAACAAAAGTTTTCTTGCTTATGATGTTTCTTTTAGAAGATAAAAAGTAATTTTACATCAATTTTACTAAATTATATTAATTTATATCTTTAATCTTTAACCAACCTCTGTTTACTTCCTTGCTTGTAGGGGGTCAAGTTATTAATTACGTTTTTCTCGCTTTTATCTGATTTTGACAACATAGTTTTTTACTCTGTTATTCTCTCCAAAACAGAAGTTGATACAGTACACAACATACAATCCAGCTCTATTGTTTGCGGCTTAGAATATTTTTGTTTATGACAGCCAAGTCAGCAATTGGATGGCTGAGAAGAGCAAAAAGGATGAACATGTTGACTAGTGACTCTTTCTACATAAAAATTTATGCGAGCATGTATTTAGTTCTACATTGGTTATTCGCTAAGTAGGTCTTAAATATTTATATAGAATTAGAAAACTCAAATAATATTTTCCAACTGACCTTTTTAGATAAAATCTTGAATTGTTACTAATGGTATCATAGCAGATCTGATCCATAATCTATGTGGACTAAAAGATACCACAGCATGGATCATTGGAACTGACCACGGATTGATCATAGTATATGTAATTAGATTTGAATGGATTTAACCTCTTAGTCGGTTAATAGTAGTAGAATCCAATAGTAAGTTGGCTAAAAACCTATCCGCAATGCCAGTAATAAATTAATATTAGCTTGTGGAGATATGAGCGGGCATCTATTGGGCCTCGGCCTTGAAGTGGGGCCCATAACGGAGAAAGGGACAAAGGAAGCGGCCTGAGATCACGTGGTGCAGAGAACAGCCATACGTGGTGCGAGTCGGATTTTCTGAGACAAAATCAGAAGATTTTGGTCATTAATATACCGATCATCTCGCACTCTCATACCTTAAGAAAAAAGATCCATATTTTTTTTGTGTGTGTATACTTCCAAACTCCTCCCTCCCTCTGGCTTTAATAACAAGCCATCAGGACTCAAAAGTTTTGCGTCAAACATCAAGTCCTTGCTTCGATTTCATGCATCCACACCCTCAAAACCCTTACCATCTCAACCGGCATGGCCATTTTTCCATTTCTCAAGCCTTAAATCTACATCCATTCACCATTTTGTTCTTCTTTGAGTTCATGTTTTAGATTTTTGGCGGCCAGAGTTTGAAGCCGCCTCCTTCCTCCTGACGTGCATTGTTTCCATGCATTCTCTCCATAGACACTGCACTCAACTCAGATAACCCAAGCAGTATCATCACCATAAAACTATAAAGGTGGTAACCCAAGCAGGAGAGCAACAGAGAAGAAAACGCAAATGAAGATATCCAGGAGCATTCCTTGCACGTCGGTCCTCCTTGTCCCATTCCTCTTCATGGCCATGGTCTCTTTCTTGAAGACCGCCACTTCCCTCTCCCCTGATGGCAAGTCCCTGCTCTCCCTCTTAGCCGCCGCCGCCGCCACCTCGTCGTCCTCCGTCCTCCTCCCCTCATGGGACCCGTCCGACCCTGACCCCTGCTCCTGGAAGGGAGTCACCTGCTCGCCTGAGGGCAGAGTCGTCTCCCTCTCCCTCCCCAACACCTTCCTCAACCTCTCCCACATCCCTCCAGAGCTCTCCTCCCTCACCTCCCTCCAACTCCTCAACCTCTCCTCCGCCAACATCTCCGGCCCCATCCCCGCCTCCCTCGGCGCCTTGTCCTCCCTCCGCCTCCTCGACCTCTCCTCCAACTCCCTCTCCGGCGCCATCCCCTCCCAGCTCGGCTCCCTCTCCTCCCTTCAGTTCCTCCTCCTCAACTCCAACCACCTCTCCGGGCCCATCCCCGCTACCCTCGCCAACCTCTCCTCCCTCCAGGTCCTCTGCCTCCAGGACAACCTCCTCAACGGCTCCATCCCCTCCCAACTCGGCTCTCTCCTCTCCCTCCAGGAGCTCCGCATCGGCGGCAACCCCTACCTCGCCGGCCAAATCCCGCCCCACCTCGGCCTCCTCGCCAACCTCACCACCTTCGGCGCCGCCGCCACCGCCCTCTCCGGTCCCATCCCCGCGGAGTTCGGCAACCTGGTCAGCCTCCAGACCTTGGCGCTCTACGACACCTACGTCTCCGGCTCCATTCCGCCCGAGCTAGGCTCGTGCTCCCAGCTCACCAACCTCTTCCTGCACATGAACAAGATCGCCGGCTCCATCCCCCCCGAACTGGGCAAGCTGCAGAAGCTCACCAGCCTGCTTCTCTGGGGGAATGCAATCGTGGGGCCCATCCCCCCGGAGCTTTCCAACTGCTCGGCTCTGGCGGTCCTCGACCTCGCCACGAATAAGCTCTCGGGGGCAATCCCCGGCGAGCTCGGGAGGCTGGGTCTCTTGGAGCAGCTCCACCTCTCCGACAACATGCTCACAGGTCCCATCCCCGAGGAGCTGAGCAACTGCAGCAGCCTAACTGCTCTCCAGCTCGACAAGAATGCACTGTCCGGGCCCCTTCCTCGCCGGATTGGGAACTTGAACTTGCTGCAGAGTCTCTTCCTGTGGGGAAATTCCATATCCGGAGCCATCCCTCCATCGCTCCGCAACTGCACCGATCTCTACGCCCTCGACCTCTCCGAGAACAGCCTTTCCGGGACGATCCCGAGTGAGATTTTTGGCCTCACGAAGCTCAGCAAGTTGCTTCTTTTGGGCAACTCCTTGACCGGAGAGCTGCCCAAAAGCGTCGCCGATTGCCAGTCTCTGGTGAGGCTCCGGCTTGGAGAGAACCAGCTATCCGGCGAGATCCCGAAGGACATTGGCAGGCTTCAAAATCTCGTCTTTTTGGATCTCTACACCAACCGATTCTCCGGGAAGCTGCCTGCCGAGCTTGCCAACATCACGGTTCTGGAGCTGCTCGACGTCCACGACAATCGCATCACAGGAGAGATTCCGCCGCAGCTGGGGGAGCTGATGAACCTTGAGCAGCTCGATCTTAGCCGCAACAGCTTCACCGGGGAAATCCCTTCCAGCTTCGGTAATTTCAGCTACCTGAACAAGCTCATCCTCAGCGACAACATGCTCGCCGGGTCGTTGCCCAAATCTATAGGGAACTTGCGCAAGCTGACTCTGCTAGATTTAAGCGGCAATAGCCTTTCGGGTCCGATTCCTCCCGAGATCGGCTCCTTGACGAGTCTGACGATTGATCTGGACTTGAGATCCAACCATTTTGTCGGAGATATCCCGCACGAGATGTCCGGTTTGACTCAGCTGCAGTCGCTGGATCTTTCCAGCAACATGCTCTACGGAGGCATCGCAGTCTTGGGTATGCTCACAAGCCTCACTAGTCTCAACATCTCGTACAATAACTTCTCCGGTCCGATTCCGGTGACTCCATTCTTCCGAACTCTCTCGGCAAATTCCTACCTCGAGAACCCAAATCTCTGCGAGTCTCTCGACGGATACACCTGTTCTTCGGACCTCGTGCGTAGAACTGCCATGAAATCCATAAGAACAGCAGCTCTTGTCAGTGCCATTCTGGGCTCCGTCGCTGTGCTGCTCGTTGCGACGTGGATTCTGGTTGGCAGGAAAGGGAGGCTTGCAGCGGAGAAAGCAATGGCCTCAGCATCCTGCGGAGCTGATGATTTCTCGTATCCATGGTCCTTCATCCCGTTTCAGAAGCTAAGCTTCAGCATCGGCAGCATTTTGGAGTGCATAAAGGACGAGAATATCATTGGAAAAGGGTGCTCTGGGGTCGTATACAGAGCCGAGATGCCGAATGGGGAACTCGTCGCTGTGAAGAAGCTCTGGAAATCGAAGAAGGAAGAGGAGACGGTCGATGCATTCGCTGCAGAGATTCAGATTCTTGGGCATATAAGGCACAGAAACATTGTGAAGCTGCTTGGTTACTGTTCAAACAAGTGTTCCAAGCTCCTCCTCTATAACTACATCTCCAATGGCAATCTGCAGCAGCTCCTGCAAGAGAACAGGAGCTTGGATTGGGAGACGAGGTACAAAATCGCGGTTGGATCGGCACAAGGTTTGGCCTATCTCCACCATGACTGTGTTCCGGCCATTCTTCACAGGGATGTCAAGTGCAACAACATACTATTGGATTCAAAATATGAAGCTTATTTGGCTGACTTTGGGTTGGCAAAGCTGATGAACTCCCCCAATTTCCATCACGCAATGTCCAGGGTAGCAGGCTCTTACGGCTACATAGCACCAGGCAAGTGAAAAATCTCATTATAATCCCAATATATTCTTTTAATCTGTTTTGAGCTTTTCAAATTCTTTCATTGAAACCAAATTCTTGCATCTACCTCATAGAGGCAAGGACTATAGGTTCTTAAGTTGCTCTTCTGTTCATGGATTTGATGAACTTCTGATAGTTTTATATTAGTATGTGTAAAGGAACACTTGTACTCATGCGATTGAAATTTTCTTAACATATAATCGATGAATTCCACAAGCACCTGTGAACTCGTTTTACCTTCTTGTTGCTTTGATACTGAACAAGTAAATACTATTTAGCAAACATATGATCTAATGTCGCGCCCCACTCTTACGCCATCTCCTTATTTTTAGACTCTGCTTGTTACACTCTTCGAGAGATTCTTTTCTTCAGACCACTATTCACTTATTCATGCACAAAATTTGTTTGTTTAATGTAAATACATATTAGATGCATATTTCCACTGTTAAAATTTGATAAAAAGTCACTAAATTTGATGGTGCTAATGATGCATCTATGATTTTTGACAGAGTATGGTTACACTACAAATATAACAGATAAGAGCGACGTCTACAGCTATGGCGTGGTCCTTCTAGAGATTTTGTCTGGGCGCAGTGCCATTGAACCAATGGTTGGTGATGGCCTCCATATCGTGGAGTGGGTGAAGAAGAAGATGGGAAGCTTCGAGCCTGCGATCAACATCTTGGATTCAAAGCTGCGAGGCATGCCTGATCAGGTAGTTCAGGAGATGCTCCAGACGCTGGGGATCGCCATGTTCTGCGTCAACTCGACTCCATCGGAGCGGCCCACCATGAAGGAGGTGGTGGCATTGTTGATGGAAGTGAAAAGCCCTCCTGAAGAATGGGGAAAGACTTCACAGCAGCCTCTCATAAAGCCTGTGAACCATGGTTGATGGATTGGTTCTTTCTTACTCAATTCATCCTTTTCTGATGCATATCTCGATGATATTTCTGTGGTGCCTGAAAGATGGTAGATTCTATCCAGTCGGGAATAGGAGGAATAGGAGGTTTTGGGTGTTTGTTCGATGTTTGTGATGGGATTGTTGTACAGTTTCTCAGAACTATGGTTTATTTAAGTTACTTCATGGAAATTCATGCAGCATTTTCTCTTTCTAAGTAACCATGACTTTGTTTTAAGGATTCATGGTATCACAGCTGGGAATATCAATCACGATATGGAATGAAAGCTTATAAACTGATTAAAGCTATGCAAGATCACGCTTTCCTTTTGCTTGTGGATAAACGTGTTTAATCCTCTCTTTTTTTTTTGTAAAGACAGACGACTCACACCATTCTAGTATGAATACATTCAAAAATTTTATTCCGAAGCGCCTTCAGAGCTGGCGTCAGGTTATTTATCAACTTCAACATTGTTTGGATGCCTGCAATATTCTCTACCCCACGACTCTTCACAAAGATTATTAATTAAATGAGATCCTAGACTGCATCAATTAGTCTAATAAAAGTTTAAACGAACTTTCCTGAAAAAAAATTTAAACCAGAATGAGGGGCTAAGGCTGACTGTGGTCTGGGAATATCCATATTCCTGACAAACAGGCTTTGTAAGAATAGGAAAATGGAGGAACAATTATTCCAGGTGCGAATGAGAGAACGCTATTCCTTGAATTAGGCTCTCTTTCTGAACTTCAAACAATCAAAAAAGAGGAATAGCTATCCGCGTTCCACCTCTTCTCATTCTGGAACCAGCGGCCAAGACACCTCATAATATACTGATAGAGGACGTATCTATCAGCCATCACTTGTAATTGAGAACAAGCCATGTTCCCCAGTGCAAATTAAACAACCCACATGTGTGTAGAGCTTGAAAGAGGACAAAGAGTTCTAAAAATCAAGAAGATGGCCCTTCATGCACTGGAAAGCAAGAAAGAGACCATGCTCTAAAAGAGTTCATCGTTCCCTCAAGTACCTTTCAGAATCTTTCCTGCAGGCACCGCATGCTCCCGACGATCTCTGTGTCGCATTTCTCGGGCTATCATACACCCTTTTCCACAAGCCACCAAAGTTTGATGTCAAGGTTGGGCCCATCAGAGGCCATGATATGGTCAATCAGAAGCTATCACTGTTTGATCTGTCTGACCCTAGCTAAATATCGACCATCCAACAGAAGTTCATTGGATGGTTCAGAGTAGCATCAATGAAATCCTATGCAGATAACTTGAGTTAAAGATGGAACTAAGTACAAATTTGAAGATGGAGTATTTCTTAAGCTTTGTTGGAGTTATAAGGAAGTTCACCCATTTGATCAGACATTTCTACTACTGTAACTCAATTTGCTCCAAGCTTCCATCTGAGCCTCTTTTGTGCTGTAATGTCGTTACCTACTCATCCATGAGCTGCTCTATATCTTTGTAAACAAAAACATCTCAATCAGTTCCGCCCTTCCTTATGTGAAAAAAATAAGCTTAGTGCAGTGAACAGCCATTTTCATTAATTTCCTACATTTACTAACTAAATAGACATTCGAATGATCTAAATTTGATGACTTGAAATCTCCTGGATTGCTAGGAAGTGTTCTTTTTTCATCAGTGTGGAGTTCCAGTTAGTGGCATATAGACAGCAGAATAATTTGGTGCATACATGGCAATTGAGAATTCTCAGAGCTCATTTGAATAGATGAGTGTAGGATGTTTTTATTAACTGTCTTCATGAAAATTCTTGTCTGAGATTCACATATAAAATTTTATTGTAAAATTTGCCTGATACCTGTAGAAAATTAGAAAAAAGTATTCCACAAATTGCAATAGGATAGCATGATAACTTAAACAAGTCATTGTTTACGAATTCTGTGCGGGCACTCTTTTTTTTCAAAAAAAAAAAAATATTTGAAACGTTGCTTGCCGAGTCCCAAGAGAAAGCCAGCCCTAGTCCTGGCTATCAGAAGACAATTCTGACGTATCTCTTGGACCTAACACCATCAAAATAAACTAAAACCCTTCTCTTAGCTCCTCTGTATCTGGACTGCTGATTGTGAAAAAACATAGGATAACCGATGATGGATGTAAATATTGGAACAGACAATGAATTCTTTTAATGGGCAAAGCTCATCATTCCCCTCAACCAAAATTTCATCAATAGTGCATGCGCATACACGTGTGTTTCGTCATCCCATTTTCCTGTCATAATTTATTTATCTAAGACAACAAAAAATGAATTAGAAACAGCAAATTATCAAAACAGCATGGGTCATCCTTCCACAATCTCAATTAGTTTGAATAAAATAGAGCATTTGATTCAAGCCCGACTTGCAAATTCACTGCCGTTCACCATTATTATCTCTGGTGCAAAGCACTCCTATTCACCATGACTACCCATGGTACGTAATCTTCCTTCCAACTTCAAATGTCAGAGCATACTATGTGGGTATTCTAAGCCTTGAGCTCTTTCTGGTGGCCCCTAATTAGCAAAAATCATTACCACTAAAACTAATCATCCATCTCACAAGCAGAATACTACATATTCACCCCTTTACATTGGCATATCAGTCTTTTAAATCCTTACGGAATTTTGGAGCATCCTGATCATCTGTAAGATGCACCCCACGTAATCAAGTAGGAAGCATGCAATAAACAGACTGACAATCTTCTATAACTGCCTAGCTTCGGATCCTTCAGAGAGTAATCAAGAAATGGTTTTGCATAGAGATTTTACCTTTTCGAGAATAGTCCATGCCAAGAGGAGATCAATTATTTTTTTGGAATCATCGGTCGCCAGAAACTCAAAAGGCAACAGACTGTAGACCTAAACCATGGAGAAATCATAGAAGATAAAAAGGTACATGATTGTCATTGCAACCGCACCACAAGAAGCTCACCATGCTCATGATGAATCCTAGGTAGTTTTCTAGTCCTTACTGCTTTACCCATTGAATCCATAGATATGATCTTAGTTGCTTGGCAAGGTTGCAGAAAGTTATATGATACACCATACGGGTTGTCCTTGAGCTCCATTTGGAATATGTGCACAAAATAACTTCACTTAGAATGGCTCATTGCCGTTTTAATTCCAACAGCATTCCATTTTACCTCCAAAAGTTGTGCATGACTCCTGACTCTTGAGAGTTGCTGAACGAGAACCAACTCACATGAATATACCTCCCATATATTCTCCCAACATGGGGTATATCACCTCTCAGACATTCCCTTCCATCCATATATTAATGAAGTAAATTTTACCTCTTTCAGCAAAAAAAAAGAGTAAATTTTACCTCTAGAACAGTAGAACTCCCTCCCCATCCCATAGCAACATCTTCATTACCCACTTGCCATATGTACTAGTTTGTTAATCTTTCATAATTATTTGACCCTAGACAATAAATGATCACCAAAATTCTACTTCAACATGAACCCCTTTGATATTTAGTACAAGTATAGTTTCATTCATGCAAATATCTCACTAGCATTACGTCACCTAGTAAGTACAAAGACTGGCTTCTAGGTTTTATTTTTTGAGCCTAACACATGCAATTGTTTAGTGATGCACAAAGGCCAAGAGACACAGTTATGCATAGAAATGATATGAATCCAAAAAAGTTCCTCAAGCTAATTTAGACACTCGATACTGACATGGAACTTTGTCTACACCATAGCTTGAACTTTGTCCTTTATCTTATGGTGAAGATGGTCAGATGGAGCACTCCTAATTTGCACGCGTCTCAGAATAAGTTCCAATATCAAAGCAACACAACAATCGCATTAACCTCAAGATTCCTTATTGTGTCACAACAATCACTTTAATGCGTTCACCCATAATGCATAAATTCAGGTGCTTTTTCCACTAGGATATAATCAACACGACCTCTATAAGTCTATAACACCATACAAACAAATGATAATAGACCAATCAAGAGCAGAAGTTCAGCGATGCAATCTTCCCAAACTAGCCTTTGAAGAATAGATGAAGTGATGGAGAACAATTCAGCAGTTAGATAAATGTCAGGATCCTATGGAATAAAGAAACAAAGAACAACAACTGCTATAGGTCCAACTCCCTTTCCCTTCCATAAAAGCAGAACAACTTTGATCATGCTGCTTACCAAAATATGCTTTTATTTCTAGTTTAGGATTAAGGTTCCCTGACATTTAATTTTCAATTTCACAAAATAAGCAGTGATATAATCTACTTTTCTCAAGTTTGTTAAGAATGGAATTTATCAATAGTCCTTCAGGTTCCTTTGTCTAGACGATACCTTATGTCCTTGCTTACCTTAAACTTGCCAATTCGTTCCCACGGTCATAATCATTAACCCCTTTCCCATCTTTCTCGATTGCTCTCAGCAGCTAAAACAGGACAAGAAATTATACACAAAAAAAAAACAATTTTGAGTATATATCGTCCATAACCAGACTTCATTAAAAAGAAAATCCAATATTATCCAATAATTTCTCAAATAAATGAGCGAAGGTTCAAGAATTTATTGATAAAAAACAACTCGATACTCCAGGAGCAAAGATACGAAACCGAAGAACACCCACCTCAACTAATCATCCAACTGCTTGAGCTCGGCCTTCAGTTGTTCGATCTTAAGGCCCATCGACCTCTGCAGCGCCGTTCTCTCCTTTTCCGGCAGCCTTGCGAGAAGCCCTTCGAACATTTCCAGCACTACCTTCGCCGCCTCCCGCGCGCACTCCGCCTCCTCGTCGAAGTAGACCGTCTCCTTGGACTCCAGCGCCGCCTCGATCTCCTCACGAGCCTCCGCGAACTTAAGGTTGATCTCGTCCACCTCCTTGCTGTGGTCGGTGGGCAGCTCGCCGGCGCTGAACTCGCGGCGGTCTCCGGCGCGGTTCCTGGCATGGGGCGAAGGGTTGGGGAGGAAGGTGCGGCAAAGAGGACGGGTGGCCGAGGTGGGGAGGGGCAAACGACTGGATTTTGGGGGCTTCGCGGGGATTCTCGGGAGAGAAGACGACGAGGGTTTCGGAGAGGGGCAGGAAGTAGATATGGATTTAAGGAGAAGAGATCGAGCGACGGTCCGTCGCATCTTTGCCGTGGGGGTTTTCGTTGGAATGGGAAAGAGAGGAAGAAGGGCGACGTTCGAGGGCTCTCGGCGCGGAGGGTTTGGGGTTCGGATCCTCCGGTGCATATCTTTTACGCCACAGAACAGGATACAGCTCTTGATTGCTGCCACGTTTTCGGATTCTGAAGATGGAAGGCTATCAAATAAAATACAATAAATCATATTGAGTTACATGCCATATATGATGTATTGCTCTTCGATGTTTAATAGCCATCCGTTTATGCAATCGAATGGTAAGGCGGTTATTCAAGAATGTACAGCTCTTTATATCATACCGCAGCGAATTCGGAGTCATGTCAAAGTTCAGAATTATAGCTTTTAGTTTCATCCTTGCTCTTATGTGGGATTAGTCTTGGTATATGGTCTCACTAGTGCAAAATTATTACAAAATATACTAGCACGTAACTCAACAAGTAATAGCCTTAAGTTCACGCAAGGCTTGCATATCTAATTTTCGGCTCTCTCTCTCTCTCTCTCTCTCTCTCTCTCGGCTCTCTCTCTCTCTCTCTCTCTCTCTCTCTCTCTCTCTCTCTCTCTCTCTCTCTCTCTATATATATATATATATATATATATATATATATGAGTTACGTGCTATATATGATGTATTACTCTTAGATGTTTGATGGCCATCTGTTTATGCAATCAAATAATATGGTGGCTATTTAAAAATGTACAACTCTTTATATCAAACCGTAGGGGATCCTGGGTCAACCATTGAAGCTAATTTGCATAATATAAAAGGAAAATAGAGTATTAGGGTGTTATCTTCTTTGACTCATGTCAAAGTTCAGAATTATAGTTTTTAGTTTCATCCTTGCTCTTATGTGGGATTGGTCTTGGTATATGATCTCACTAGTTCAAAATTATTATAAAATATACTTGCACGTAACTCAACAAGTAATAGCCTTAAGTTCACACAAGACTTGCATACCTAATTTTCGGCTCTATACATACATACATACATACATACATATATATATATATATATATATATATATATATATATATATATATATATATATATATATATATATATATATATATATATAAAAGTTATGTGCTATATATGATGTATTGCGCTTAGATGTTTGATAGCCATCCGTTTATGCAATCGAATGATATGGCGGTTATTTAAGAATGTACAGCTCTTTATATCAGACTGTAAAGGATCTCGAGTCAACCACTGAACCTAATTTGAATGATATGAAAAGAAAATAGAGTACTAGGGTGTTATCTTCCCTAACGTATGCATGTCAAAGTTCAGAATCACAGTTTTCAGTTTCATCCTTGCACTTATGTGGGATTAGTCTTGGTATATCATCTCATTAGTTCATAATTATTACAAAGTATATTTGCAAGCCTTGTGTGAACTTAAAGGCTTTTACTTGTTGCTTCTTGCTCTCTTGCATTCTCTTTATACCACCTTTCTTGTTCTCCTTTCGTCTTGTTACAATATTATGAACAGTCCTAATTTTTATACAATATTATAGCAACCAGCATTTCACTACATTACACAACGCGCGCGCGCGCAGGATTTTGGAGGGGAAGGGTATAACGAGAGCTTGTTAATAACTTTGAATTTTAGTTGATAATTAATATGGATATATTTGGAGATACGAAAGAAGACCTTATGGCTCTAGATTTAGTTTATCCTTAGTATTTATTACATGTATGGCAGACAAAATTATGTATTATATATATAAGAAAAAATTACTGTTTCACTTCCTCTAATTTGACCAATTTGCATTCACATCTTCTCAATTTCAAAATTTTTTAATGGGATCCTTTAAATGAGTATATTGACATAATATGATCTAACCATTCATCTCCATTAACATGATCTTAAAAAACAATCCACCCTACATGATAACTTAAGGACTAAAATATCCTTAACACATGCAACGCCTTCGTGCAAGTGACCACCATCTTGATCCAGCACCCCTCCAGAACCAATGCAGCATCTCATTGAGTCAACTCAAGCTCGTTGCTAGTGCCACTACACTAGATGTGCATGTAGTCGTAGCAGCAATCCTGCTGGCAGCAAAGTAGCATAGCCAAAAAAGCCAGTAGGTTTCAACGCAAGTAAGTAGTCACGTAGCCAAAAAGCTAGCAACAACAAGAGCAGTGAGTAACCAGTCCCAATCCATCGCGATCGACCCCTGGCTTCCGGCTTGAGAGGTTCAACACGCGCCCTTGATTGAGTTCATCGATCACTACCCAGCTCAGCGCCAGATTGATCAGCAAGCTCACCAAAGCTGCCATTGGCACTCACTCGGTCATTTTGGGACTTTGCAAAGGATTTGGTAGAAAAGAGCTAACATCGTTGAAGAGAGCCACCCTGTGCTATACTACTTGAGCGTGACTCGGCGACAGTCATCAGCTAGATCCAGCAGAGCGCGGGAGGGGTGGGCAACTATCACTCATTGCTTAGGGATATCCGGACGATGGTTGGTGGTGGGATGGCCTTGCAGGCCAAGCATGTATATAGAGAGGCCAACAGGGCAGCGGATTGGATAGCCTCTTTTGTGGCTAACCACTCTAGAAATACTTTTTGGCTAGGGGAGAGAAGGTTATCTGGTGCGTTCCGAAACTTATTATTTTTTAACTCCTTTTGGTGTATTCGTACCCTGCACTATATGATACATCCATCCTAGCAAAAAAAAAACCAGAGAGAGAGAGAGCCACTCTTTGAGGCAAGAGGCAAAGAGACTTGGTCGAAAGATTTTGTGGAAGGCTGAAAAGGGGGAGGGTAACTTCGTTATTTAGTATGCTGCACTAAGGACGTTCGACGATGGATGGTATGCTGCACTAAGGACGTTGAACGATAGACAAGCCGCATGATCATATTGAGTAAAATACTAACTTAAAGGATCCAATTAACAATTTTTAACTTTAAGGCATGAATGCAAATCCGTCAAAATCAAGGAGATGAAATTATAATTTTTCCAGTATATAATCCATGCTAGAACATATCAAAACTATCTAAAACTCTATCCCTACGGAGACCTAGCACAATCGAGTGGGGTATCACCTATGCCTATTTGGTCTATCATATCTGGCCGAACATAAATGCCTATCTCTTTGAAAACAGAAGGGTGCCCCCAAGGACTATGCTAGACAAAGCTCGTCTTCATATTATCGAGATCACCAACACTACTACGGCGACTTTAACTGAGATGGATAGGGACATCTGGGACTCCCACTTCGCTTTTACAGCATCTAGGTTTGCCCTTGTCCTTTGGGAGCCGCCATCTTCCGGTCATCTCAAGGTAAACTTCAACGATAGTATATCCATAAGTAGAGACAGTGGAGATATGGGCTTTGTGATCAGAAATCATGACTCCAAATTAATTTCAACTGGGGGGGGGGTATACCTATACGAGGCGTGTTCTGGGTGCGGATAGCATTTGTCTTGAAGGAGATTCTGCAATGGTGGTCGAGTAGATGCAGGATGAGCACAAATATAGGGATGGACATTTGCTACTCTGTGATATTCGCAGACTGGTGAGAGATTGTGGCTCATTCCAAATCGCTCATGTGTACCGGAAGGCGAACGGAGCCATGGACTGGGTTGCTTCCTTCGCTGTTCAGCACTCGAAAAAGATTCTTTGGGAGAGTTATGTAGCTGCTTCTCCTCTTTGCCAACTTTTTTTCTCATGACTCTGCTAAGTATACTCATGTAAGATCTGTGCGAGGAAGAAAAAAAAAAAGAAGCAGCCCATTGTCTTAAACTCTCAACAGCTCCGTAAAAGAAGAAAAAATAATCCTTTAAATTTCTAATTAAATCAAAACCAGCGGAAATAAAAATATAATAACAAGCACAGACACGTTATTAGAAAAGCCTCGGAGTCCAAAACTCTACAACTAATACTCCAGCAACCTTATCTGTGATGCTTTTACAGTATATATTACATAGAGTCTTGGTGGTCTTCATCTTCTTCAAAGAATCAGAACTCCAGGGTTTCTCACCTACGGTCTCCCACGCCATCATAGCTGATACCACAGTTTAACTCTCTTTCTCTCGACATTCGCTGCTTTTCTCCCTCTTCAAGCTTTAACATGATCTTAACCATCAACATTGAACATTAACCCCATCTTGCTTCATATATATATAAGACTGTATTCGTCTATTCTAACTTCATAATTTTATTAACTTGAAGTTTTGCTTCAGCGGAGCATAGGTCGCAGAAGGATTCCTACATATGGAGTTGATAGCAGACACAAAAGCTAGGAGAAAGAATCTATACCAATCGGAGTAAAGGACTCAAAAAGACTCGGACATTCGTACTCCTCTCGAACCATACATGGTTTGGTTGAGACCCCAGAAACCAATCTCCCTTCTTCAACTTCTACACTACAACTGAGTAGTTGGACTACTACTTACAAACGACTCCATATCAGCTTTGACTCCTTCCGACATGCCTTCATAAATAGAGAGAAGATACATAGAGCCCGGCAAGTCATGTTCGTTCGTCACCAAAATAATAACCCAAATGTCTCGCCAACTTTTCTTCGACAAGCACACCATGGACACAACCAAAGCAAGGTTTGGAGCAGCAGCAACCTTCCTGCTTCTCTGTGCTCTCACAGCAATGGCTTGCGTTTCCCATTCCAGGCGTTGGCGCTGCTTCATGGCTGCACGGCGTCGGAGCTCTGAGTCAGCTATAAGCGTTCAACAAGTCCAGCCAGGAGTTGATGAATATTGTATCTGGCAGAAGAACATACTAATGGGAGAGAAATGCCAACTCCCAGATTTCTCAGGCATCATCACCTATGATTCTGCTGGAAACCTTGTTGCTCCTGGCCATCCTCATGCAACATACGCTCTCAAATGATTGAAAGTCCTTTTCCGTAACAAGTTTGTGCTTCGAGCGTGCAATTGCCATGTTTAAAGCTCTCAATTATGCTCTCATTTTGCGGTGGATGAAACTAATGTAGCGCCACAACATACATTAGAAAATCATTAACTGGGCTACAGGAGAATGGTTAGATTGGATTTCATCTCTGACTCTGGTCTTCATTTGTGAGAAGAAAATTACAGACACTTTTCTTTTCCATTTCCCAAAAACCAGAAATTATCTTGATTACAAAAATCAACCATCCAGTTCGTCAAAACGATCTGTCCTAGTACCGTCAGTACTCAAATAAGAACTCAGATTTCTTACTCTCATCAAATAAAAACAAGAAATTGCCCATTTCTGTCCTAGTACCCAAGCATTGTGACAATGCTTGGGTCTCTTTCTGTAAAAGAACTCAGATTCAAACGCTCTCTCTCAAGCCGTTGTTCAGATTCTGCTTTTGCAGAGGGTATAATGTCATCAATGAAACTTCTTTTGCAGATGGTATAATGGCATGTTTGGTTGATCAAAAAAAAAAAATTCAGAATAATTTATATTTGATTGAGCATTTATTTTTCTAAAATAGTTACATAAAAGCCCTATTATACTCTTAATAAAAAGTACAACTTTATCCATAGATTTTAATAATTTGAAAATATTTTTGGAAAGAAAATTAATTTCTAACTGGTGAAAAAGTAGTTTTTTTATGTTCTTCATAATTTTTTTATAAAATCTAAAAATTTAATTTCATAAAAATACTACTTTTCTATCTCTTTTTTAAACATTCTAATCAAATAAAAAATATTTTTTTTATTTTTCTATCCACCTCACTTTTTTTTTTCCCGCGAACCAAACGCGCAGGTGTGCGGTCGGCATTCTCCGCCAGCTACTAGGTCCAATGAGAACGAGGCAGTGATGAGAGGCCATCGCTGTAGCCTTTTTCGGCCGTTTTTTAATACCTTATAGAAACGGAGGGGAAGGATGGAAACGGAAAGCCTCGAAGTGACAAATGATACCTTATAGATCTTCATTCAATAATGAAAATATCTATTCATTTACCCAAAAATTCCAACGCTGAACTCATAAGGATCTTGACATAGCAAAAACCAAAACAAATAACCACCGCTTGCAACTGACTGAAATGTATTGGAAGAATTCAACACTGAAACCTGATCGTAATTAATACTGGTTACATTTGAATTATTGAAATTTCCAAACAAACCAAGAGACCAAAGGTTTCGCCACCGGTCGGCATTAACCTAAAAACTTTTTTAAAAAAAGGCAAAAAAGAAAGAAAAGAAAGAAAAGAACGAGGAAGGCTGAAGGGTCCTATACACTAAAAGTGTTGATTTTTCACACTGAATCCAGAATGTAGGGTCGTTTTTTATTTAAGAAAAATCTTGATTTCACAACTCTCAATCCGGTATGTTGAGGCCTCCTGTCTGTCCAGTTTCTGTCGTAGGGATTTCTTCTATAGTTCGATTGATCTGGTAAGGCTCTAGTACAGCGGCCCGTTGGACGTTGCACGAGCCATGCATGAGCTCTACAGCGCGTCCCATAGTTTTTTATGATATAAAACAAACTCCTTACGTACCCCACCCCAAAAAATTAAGAGTAATAATAATAATAATAATAAAACCAAAAATATTTTAGAACCTTCTTCAGTGATTGAAATTTCTTGACAGAAACCAAAACCAAAGCCACGGTGATCAATTATATCAATGAAATAGGCAAGATTACAAATTTAACTAGAACTTACAAAAATAAATGATTTTTTTTAAAAGGAAGGATATGAAATAGGCAAAATTCTACAACCTGGGTGATGAAGCCCAAAGGACCATGCCATAAGCCCTCCACCATCCTTCGTTGAGCCTGAGATGGGGGGGAGAGTAAGCAGGAGGCAAGAGAAAGGAAAGTTCTAAGTTTCAATCTCTCAGGGTCCGTGTCCTGAGTTTGGATCTTACATGAATACGATTTTCTCAAGGGTGGGGAAAAAACACTCGTCCAAGAAGCTCCGGTATGCAGCATTTACAGTGGGTACATTCCTAAATGCGTCACCCATGATACATCAACTTGGTCTTAGTGATTCCTTTTTTCTAGAGGAACTGCGCCCCCTGAATCCAACAATGCTGAGCTTCGCAGCAGCAGCCTTCGCAGTTTGAGAGTTTTTACCCTTTAAGGATTCTCTCTTTCCACCACTAGTAGCAAGAGATTTTATTGGCCTTTTAAGTGCAGCACTCTTTCTTGCCTTAGTGGGTGCTGATCTTTTACCTGTTATGGTTGCTTTTCTCCCAACTTTGCTCTTCTTGTTTGCAGCTTTTATAATGCTAGAGTTCTTTCCCTTTCGATCCACCGGTATTGACTTGGCGGCATCCCTTCTGACATTGTTTACATTAAGAGATTCCAGGCTCTCATTTTTCTTGATGGCTTCTTCAATTCGAGTTGCTAAAGGAAGATCTTTCTTTGCAACAAGGCTTGTTACTTTGCCTGCATGAGGAAATTTGTAAAACAATAAGAATACACAGCGGAATCGTAGAGAAGGATAATATAAAAAGATAATGTCAACATAATCCTGTTAACTATCATCTCTGTTTCAAGAACATGTCAGCACAAGAGCTGAAAAACTACAGAAATGGCTAAAAAAATAAATATAACAATCACAACAACTACATGCAGAAGCACATCTCTGCAATGGTGGCCCATCCAATTAAACAAAGAGGAAACATTGATACATAATTTCTTTTACTTCCATTTTTTTGTACCCCATCAACCTCATCATACGTGTAAGTTGAGATGACCATTCACGATGGTATTGCTTAGATTTTTATTACTGACATAAATTAATAAGCCAAAAGATGAAAAACAAGGTCCCTCCAAAAGATGAAGGTATGGTTGCCAATCAAAAAGTTTAAAAATCGTGGTTTACGAGCCAATTCAGGTCAGCCAGGAAATAAATGCTCCATCCAAAACAAAATCATTTTGGTTAATCTACACCAAAACTCATAGAAAACATCAAAAAGAAATTGCATAACACAAGATGCAGAAAATCAGAAAATATCTAATAAAGCATTAAGAGGTTGCCTATATCAGGAATGCTCGTGAATTTAACACCAATGTCAAGTTCATTAATGCAAGCCTTAAATTCACACAGTGTGGATTTGATATTTGATACGGTATTCAAGTCAAAAAATTTAATACAAAAACATAAACCAATAGAACTGAGTAATCAAACATTAGAACATGTCAGTATTTTCTACTTGGAGAGTATCTCTACAAACATCACTAAAAATCAGGTGTTAAATTTGAGAGTATCGCTTTCTCTTCACTCCCCCCCCCCTCCCCCTCCTTGAGGATTTCCACATCTCCACTCTAAGAAAATCAAGACAACTTATCAAACTTCTAAATCAGTAACAAGAAATCTAAGCTCTAGTTCATGAAGAGAGAAGGAAAGAAGAAGAGAATTCGGTGAAGGCATTAAATCAGAACTTCAGAAACAGAAGATCAACAAAAAAAAGAGTAAGAACATTTGTTGACATCATATCTACAGTTGCAAAAGTTGAACAAAGTATCATTCATATGCAAAAAAAAAAAAAGATAGTTTAGCTCAGTGTATAATGCAATTAATGGCATGTGAAAAAATAGATAAACACATTTCACATAAGCAGACCTTTGGCACCCATCCGAGCAGTTCTTCCAGTACGATGGAGGTAATCAATCTAGAATCACATAAGAATGAATAATTCAAGCTCAAAGCTAAGGAGAGTAAAAACTAGTAAAAATTGTGGATCTAAGAGTCAAGAAGAAAAGCAGCACCCACAGAATTCAGTGGAAAGTCGAACATGATAACATGGTCGACATCTAAATCAAGTCCTCTTGCAGCCAAGTCTGTGCACACCAATGTTGGGCAATCCCCTTCCTCACTCTTAAACTTTTTCAGGTTTTCAACTCTGGCATCAAAAACATATTTCTTGATAAATATTTTTGATACCTTAAAATCTCAATTGTGAAAATGTCCTCTTTAGGTAATATAGTGAATATCTCTTCTTTAAATAATATAATGAGCATAATATTTTAAGAAAACTTTACACCAGTTATATACTTAAAAAAAAAAAAAAACTATGCAACTACACATACAAAACATATCATAGACATTATGGTATGATCTTTTGGCAAACTTGCAGCAAAAAGATAAAAGAATTGATATGGATATTGTCATAGTATCATAGACATATCTATATATATATGTGTGTGTGTGTGTGTGTGTGTGTGTGTGTGTGTGTGTGTGCTATTCTCTATATAGAACGATCTTGCTGCACTTAAAAATCATGATAGACGCACAAGCAGGAGTTAAGCATAAGAAGGAAGGGAACAATCATAACATGCGCAGCGAGTTCAGAGAAGGGAAAGGACTAAAAGTAGTATACTAGCAAAGAAATTAAAGGGAACAAGTATTACTTATAAATTTTGAAAAAAAAATACTGATATGGTGCACAAGTACAGAATATGAAAAGGAAATACTTGGTGCAAGCTCAAAATGAAATAAAAGGCATCTGAATGATTTTTGGTTTTAAAGAAGACCTAAAAGTGAGCCAAGAAAACTCTCACTGTAGCTACATGAAGCATGATTAGCAATTAGAGATCACAGATATGGCAAGTGATGAACGCAGAAGTGCACATCCTTTAGGAAGTCGCCAAGTGAAAGTGTGAATGCTCAAGTGATCCTTTAAACCACTGATGCTGATATAACTGCCAGTTAGGAAGTCTAACAAGGCAAGCTATTAAGGACACTAGGTTACATGCAGCAACAACTTGTCTGTCAATCACTTCCCCTCCACAATGTGCATATAGCTGGCTTTTATTTCATTTATTTGTGTCGTAAGTATTCTATAGCTTGATACCTATTTAGGGTTACATATAAATAGCCCATTTAGGCCCTGTCCTGCATCAACATTGTTGGCTACTTAAATAATTCACGTTTGCATCTGAATATATCTTCTCTTCCTGTTAAATGAAAATCCTATGTATCAGTCTAAATTGTGCATTTTTTCTAAACTTATTTCCTTACTTTAAGTACATGTGCACTTAATGTTTTGAAGGTTCCATAAATATTCAATAAATTTATTCTATATTTTTAACTTTATAACATTCCTTTTTAGCTAAGGCAGAAATCACTCTCTTTTTTTTAACTTAAATAATTCAGGTTTATCACTAAATCTTTAGTTATCATTCATTGATGATAGTCCAGACAATAGATATGAAGTTCCATGCAAGAAATCACTCCAAAATAAGGGTTTAAATCTTGGTACTGGGCCCTGTCTTGGTTTGCTCCTGGAACAGTAATGGTACTGAGACAACAAGACAATACGGTCGGATGGTTCAAAATAGTTAGTAGTAACAGGGATTTTGGGGGGTGGGAGGACATAATACATATATCAATAATATTTCAATTTTATAAAATAATAAACAATTATTTGGTATTGTTTCATCAAACACAAAGAAAATTAGACTCCTAGCTAATAATACAGTATATTATATATGACATACATATTTTTACAAATGAATCAATTTTCTTCTTTCGAATCTAAATGGTTATACTTCCAAATAATTGTTCCCAGATCTTGAAATACACAAATAACCTTATCACTTCATTGATAACAGGGATAAAAGTATTAAAAGGATTTAATCAAGACTTGAAAGTTATATTCGACAAATTCAAAATGAAAAATAGCAATAGACAACAACCAATAGATTGTGTAGTTGCATATTTTCTTTGAAAGATATGTGTGTGTGTAATTTAATAATAAAAGAAATAGTAAACAAAAGAGAAAGGAATAACTTGCTTTGAGTGATAAAATTATGTTCTATCTATCGGATTGATGTA
The DNA here is from genome assembly GCF_009389715.1 of Phoenix dactylifera. NCBI lineage: Eukaryota > Viridiplantae > Streptophyta > Magnoliopsida > Arecales > Arecaceae > Phoenix > Phoenix dactylifera. Next base: position 21,212,447 of record NC_052399.1, read on the forward strand.
GTAGAAAAGATATAAACAGATTAGAGGATAAGAGGGACAAAGCCAAGTTGATGCTAGGAGTCGCTGGACTATAAAAAAAATGAGAGAAAAAGTTGTGTAGCTCTACAGAGGTAGATTGTGGAGCCATGATGGTTGTGGCCTTCTCATAATTAACATTGTAAGCAATTAGTATATTTCCAAATCCACCCTTTACTCACATGTGGATAAATCCTCCAATTAAGGTGTTGGTTGGTGATCCTAATTTAGTCGATTTTTTATAAAACTTTTATTTGGATTCTCACAAAAAATTTTGAGAAAAACCTAGAGCATTATCTTATTTAGAAATTCAAAATATCGCATGAAAATTTTGAGATGCGAAAATTTAGGAAAGTGGGATAAGCCGGTTGGTATTTTGGGAAAAAGAATGCAGAAATTTAGGAAAGCAGGATAAGCCGGTTGGTATTTTGGGAAAAAGAATGCAGAAATTTAGGAAAGCAGGATAAGCCGTTGGTATTTTGGGAAAAAAGATGAGTGTGTGTTGGGGCGTGGGGGGGATTCCAGATTCCAAGTAAATAGGAATTTTGGAAAATATACTTGCGAAAGGCAGATTATTAAGGTACTTTTCCCAATACTTGGAGAGCCATGGTCCCCACCAACCCCTTTAGATCCACCCCTAAGTAACAACAAGAACAAAACTTAAAAAAAAAAAAAAAAAAACCGTTTTTGTCCCAACCATCCCAAATGCAAGCGCAACTAAGACAAGTGAGATGGGCCGGGACAGTCAGGAGAGAGAACCACTGTCCCATACCCATCTCAGTCATGTTTTCTTATCGGAAGGCACGGCACCAAGGATATCGTCCCATTTCAATGGGACCTAAATCCTTGCTCCAGAGATGTCATGGGCATGCACTCTGTCAGTAATATGAATTGCATCATCAAACTAATTAGCAATAGCTATTGGAAGATTGAGATTGATCAAAAAAAATGTAATATCAAGTAGTATCACTCAGCAACTTGAACTGGAACTGAAATCTGGCATTACCATGGGGCAACATAAGCATTTTTCCAAGATGTCACATGTATCTACCAAAGATTACCTTTGTGCACAGCTAAATAATGAAAACAAACTTTGAATAAATGGGCTTACGAATGGAATCATTTATTAGCAGTGTACGACCAGTATTGATAATTTAATGTTCAATATAAAGTCACAATTCCTTTTCAACTACCAGCAAACTGCACCACAGTAATATACAGTAACCAGAACCAATCAACTAACCTTTCCTCTGCTGGCACCTCCCCATGGTAATTTACCGTGAATATCTGGTTTTCAGTTAGAAAATGATCCACGGCACGACTTGAATTCAGTGTATTGCAGAACACCATCACCCTATTTCCCTTTGCCAGACTTGGCTCAAGAACCTGCCATGACTCATGACACATTATTTTCAGAAAGTTTGCATGTTGGAAAGCGCCATACTTTCTGATATTTAAGCATTCATCGTCAATGCAAAAAATGGTCGACACCAAATGCAAGGATTGCAGATGGACTAGAATTAAGGAACCAAATATAGATACATTATAAGCCTAGAATTTGAGTACCAAAGTGTATCAGTCTGTACAAGCAATACCATGCAATACTAGTTAGGCACAAGTACTGGGATGCTCCTAGTCCATGTCAACAAGTAGTACATCATCTCAATTTTGTTGTGCCGGCACCAAGCAATGTACGAGGTGTCGGTATGATATTGTATAGTACCAGCAAGGGTATCATTAATCAACCCTTGCTATAAGCATAACTTGAATATTTTGAATATTATGTTCTAAATTTTTGGCTAGCATCTATAGTTTAGTGTAGTCCTAATATTAAAGTATGATTATGGACTTCGTGGGCAGGAAAAACTACATAAGTTTTTGAAAATTGGGTGGCTTGTAAGCTTCGTATGAAAGCGTGAATTTCAAACTTGAATAATAACTAAAACTAGTTTCTAGTTATTAGATACATGTCTTCCTAGTTTTCAATTCTTTCCCTCTTCTATTCAGACCTTTAATGCCAAGGATCCTACAAAGTCACAATCTCCAAGTTCAAAAATCTTGCAAAAGACAATGTCAAAATATTAAGGCATTATTAGCAGATTAATAAAGATATTTGCATTAGAAAACCACATTTCTCTAAAATACTCCATCCCAATATTATCATCAGACTTAAGCATTTTCAGCCCAACCTGCCAAACCCATCCCAGCACAGCCTGATTTGGGCGGGCCTGGGGGCCCGAGCATTGGCTAGGAATTTTGAGCCAATGGAAATTCCCCTCAGGCCTAGGCTGGTCCAAATTATATAGGCCCATCTTGAAATTATACATAACAAAAAGCTGCCTTTCGCTTTCCCAATCCATCTCGTTCCTAATCCCCTTCCTCTCACTCCGTCCACCTCACCACAACCTCTTGCCTCCTCCCTCCTCTTCTGTTATATTGAAGATCTCATCAAGTTCCCGTCACTCTATCTCTCTCTCCATCTCGCTTCACCCACCTCCTTCGTCCACTGGCCATCTCTTTCCTTCCCTTTGCATGCCTCCCTGACATGGCCACTGCACTCGCCCTCGAATGATCCAGATTAAGCTGAATTGGTCTGAGGTTTGGGCTGTAGGAGCCGATCCATGTCAGGTTCAAGCCAGCATTTTTGGCCTTCAATATGCAGCTTAGAGCCAACCCAATCCCGAATGCTTAGGTACAATTGTCTTGTGTTGGGAATCCTTTAGTAAGATAAGGTCTCTTTCTTGATAAAAATGTTGTAAAGGCAACATTAGTAAAACTTCATCTAACCTTCATCTTTTAAAGTCATATCCCAAAGAGGGCACCAAAAGTAGAAGGAAACACAAAGATAGACAGCGTATCAAGAGAGCTAGATGCATAACTTTATGTTTATTCAATTCTCAACAATACAAATAATCATGTTTCTTCTCTTAAGTTGACAATACTTAATTAACCTTTTTCTTAATTAAAAATAACCTTCCACACTTCTAACAGCACATTAGATCTAGATAGAACTTTTCATTCTCATATGAAAAAAACAAATTGGGGGCCTACAAACATCTTCGCGCCAAAAGTAACATGCAGCAGAAAGTTGTACAGATTATTTACATGTGAAATACTGAAAAACTCTAAAATTTGGTTGGAAAACTAAGTTTCGCGCATGGAGCAAAAACACCAATATCTCCACCAAAAGAAAATGTGTAACATTGTCCCCGTATCATCTGACAAGAGCATAAAGCACAAAGGTAACAAGTAAAAAACAACAGCAGGCAATTGATATGTAAACAACACGAGATAATTATCAAGTTGTGTAAGAAGCTAATAATTATATTCGTAACTATTTTGTGTCTTGTATATCAAAACTAAAATGAGAGTATTTCAATAAATAATCATAATATAATTCTTTCTACTAAGAAAATTTTTAGTACAGGTAATATCAAGGTTTGCCATCTTGGAACCGAACCTCATACCGATATCATCCTATTTACGGTGTCGGTACACGCGATATAATACCCGGTTCAACATACAGCTACAATTAATCACATATATATTTTTAGAGATATATATTAATTAGATTAAAGACCTTAAAATATAATCAATTTAATATTGAGCACAATTATTAAATACAGTTATTAATTCTTTATCCCAATTCTTAAGATCAAAATAATTTTCTCTGCTCATATTTCAAGCAACCAATGGCAAAAGTTGGGCATTAAGGCATAGCATATATCTCGCACATATTATATATGGTAAGACAACATGGTAATTAACATGATTGCATCCTTTGTATGGAGTTAAGTGGCACCGACAAATTCCTAGATATGTCCAAATTCATAAATCAGAAGAATTAGCAAAACTAGGCATGTTGATCTCAATAATATAACTTAGCTGAATTTAAGAGGTACTATGTTCAACCATCCACATGTTTGTATATGGACAAGATTACCAATTCACAAGTATGTTAATAAAAATAAAAGCACATTAAATTGTCTGAAAGTCTGACCTGCAGAAGAGCGTCCAGCTTGTTTTCAACACCAGAAAGTTTGATAAAATCATGCCTTGCAGATGCAACTTTCTTGTGCAAAGTGGATGTATGCAAATGGATTATTCCTTGAAATTCCTCATCAATCAGTTTTTGCACTGCCTGCAACGCATTGACAGGTCAAGGATCCCAGTTAAAAAGAAGAATGTGAATTAGAGAAGGGGGGGGGGGGGTGCGGAATCAGTTTCATTAGCTGACTGCTAACTTTTTATGACAAGCCATGGGCTGAGAATATAACATCATTGTGCCATAACAAACACCCTAGAGTGATCAGAGGCTTTCAAATGAATATGATGGAATCACACAAAAGGCAGAAGCATATGACTACAATAAATAGCCCTTGGTTTTAGAAATATGCAAGGAAGAGTGTTAGGTTTCAACTAAAATTTGGAATAACCTTCGTCATGGTTGCAGCAACCAAAACAGTTTGAAATCCATGGTCACCAGGTTTTGCTGCACGGTTCTTTAATGGACCAAGAAACTTGCGAATGTCAGGACCAAAACCTCGATCAAACATCGTATCTGCCTCATCCAAAACCTGCATGCATAATGCCAATTCCACTTACTAGTCAACAGCATTCATGAAAACATATTTAGATTGCACACCAGTTCCAAGATAAAAAATCAAAGGAGTTGTTATGAGTCGTAAATATAACCCACCAAGTACTTGATATCCCCATAAACCATGTTCCCATCCTCAATATGCTGCAGAACCCTTCCAGGGGTCCCAACAACCATATCAATTGGAGTATTTAGTGAATCTTCTTGAGGTCTTAAACGGCCACCTCCGCTTATCATGGTCGACCGAAATCGTGCATGGTGACCTATAGACTTCGCAACATGGAAGACCTGCAATTTTACCCCATAGTTTATTCCTTTCCAGTGCATAGTCTATTATATATTGAGGCACAAACTTTGAAAAGCATTCCCAACCTGCTCACATAGCTCCCTTGTGGGACAAAGCACAACTGCTCTAGGACGCCTCGGTTTCATCAGCATGCCTGACAAGGCTTCATCACGCCTCATTAGCTGCAGAACAGTTAGCTCAATTTAAGTATTTTTCAGATTAATCCAACCAAATATGTGGCCCACAAAACGTGAAAGCAGTTCTATTCTGGTATACAGAATTTAAATATGCAGCATGTTAGCCAAAATATGTCCTAAAGAGGATGTAAAATAATAATAATAACAGCTCTGCATCAGATAAATTACCCGTGAAATATCTAATACAAGAATTGTTTTCTAAAACTCTTTAAACTTCCAATGAACATTGGGGTTATCAAATAGGTTGTGGCCTTTGTATCAGAAAGAAAACATGCTAATCTCATGGTACGAACAAAAAGAGAATAGTCTTATCAATCCTTTAAAGTAAGGATCATCAAAGATTATAAATGAATGCTCAGAGACACAAAGACCTCTTAAACAACAGCAAGATACTATTTTATCAAACAAATCAATGGCGGACTTGAAACAAGAACTCAACATGTGAAACCCCCAAATCAAAAATTGTAAGTATAACGGAAACAAGAGCCAAGAAATGGATTTCTCTGATGATTATACTAATTAAACCACAGCAAGATTAATTCTTTTATCAGACACGTCGAGGTAAAAAAAAAGTTCAAGAAACTCATGCATGTTAACTTGGCTGAAACTCAAAATCCGTAAATAAAAAAAAGATAGACGGGTCAGGAAGACCTGAACAATAGGCAGCATATAAGCCAGGGTCTTCCCGGACCCTGTGTGAGAGCCCAAGACAACGCTCCTCCCCTCGAGCACCGCCGGCACCCCGATGCACTGGATCTCCGTTGGCACCGAGATCCCCATCTCCTTGGCGGCCCTCATCACCTCCTCGCCGAGACCCAGCTCCTCGAAGCTTGAAGCCATCACGCTCTTCTTTTCCTTCTTCTTCTCGACGGGTGCGGTAACAGGAGCCAGGGAAGCAGGGGAAGAGGGCGTTCTCTTGGCAGTGTCTTTGAGGTGCCTGACCCGAAGGCGCTCTAGGAGGAGGGATTTCCGGAGGGACTGCGTGTCCTGCTCGGCCTCGGCGGCGGGCCCGGTGGAGAGGCAGCGGGTCCGATTAGACCGTAGATAAACCCTAGGCAGCGAGGGGCGGGCTCGGGCGGAGGAGAAGAGGACGGAGGAGGAGGAGAAGGAGAGGGAGAGGAGGGCTCTTCCGGTCCCTCCGCCGCCGGCCATAGCTGCTGTCACCGAGACCCGCCGGTTGGATGGGGTGGGGTTCTTGAATCCAGGGAGGGCGTGGATTGTTGGATATTCATATGTAAGGGTGCTATGCTATCCGGTATACGGTATTCCAAGTTTGCTACCGCGGCGTGGTGTTAATTTCGGCCCAAGCTTGAGCAGCATGCTAACAGTTTGTTTGAAAGATATAGTAAAAATTTAATATCATTTAAGACTTTTATTTCATTGTTATATTTTAATTATACGGTAGGAATACACGCCATTCTTATATGAATTAAACAATTATCTATTATATATAATAATAATTAAAATAATATAATATATAATTTATTTTTATATTTTTATTTTCTAGCTAATTTGTGTCGATCTCATTTCTCAATTGGGCGGACAAAACTTAAGCCAATTCAGGAGCAAGTTTGTCGCTTACTTGCCCTATCTTCATTGTAATTAGAGGAGCAATACTAGTTTCTTTTTTTTTTAGTTACTAAATGAACTAGACTTGATTAAAATTTCTTTTAGCTTATTTTATTTTATTCCAACACCGCATTTTGATGATCTTATCCTAGATTGTAAGAAACTTAGGGTATTTTTGTAATGCAATTATTTTACAGGATCATAATGGTTGTATTTCAGATGTCATTCATGACTACTCGGGTCATACTTGCTCTTGGAGCTGCCCTTGCATGTGAGAAGTTAATCTATGTGATCGAACTACATTTTGCTTAAGAGGGAGTGACGTTCCTCAAGATTCCTAAGATTATTATTAAGAAGGATTCTTCTATTGTAATCTCTTGGATTGATAGGCACGGCAACTTCATTCATGGGTATCTAATGAAGATTAGGAGTTTGCCATTCAATATAGTTTAAGCCATTCATACTCCAAGGGAAGGTAATCAAGTTGTGGATCACCTCGCAAACATGGCATAAGTTGAAGCCAAGTTCTGAAATTTCCCTCTGCTATTACATGGTGGATGCTAGTTCTACTTCATTACTGGATCTATAATATATATTCTACAAACAATATATTTATTGTATTTACCTCTTACTAATATATAATAAGAATTCTCAATTGGCCAATTGCAATTGAAAGTTTCCCTAAATCTCACATGTAACCATGTGATGCAAGGAGTCACATAATCTTTCTATTTTTCAATGTGTTTACGTTATTGTATGTTTGATCATTCCATTAGTTATCTCACAAATCACCAACAGCCTTCTGTCAATGGTAGAAGCCATCATGGAATTTCAAGAAAGAATGTCTTCTTCAAGTATTTGACCGGGAAAAATCAATTTTTAAATAATTTAATCGTTCGTCAATCACCATGGGATTGTACGGCCAAGCCAACGGATGCGATGCAGGCTCGCCAAAGGTCCAGCGCTTGAGGCCAGTTTAGTCCCATATCGGGAATGGTGGAAATACGAAGGGCAACCACCAGTATAAGATCAGATGGCTGTGTGACAAGAGGTCATACTTACCTGGACGGGGTCGATGGGTGATCAAGAAGGCCCATGGCCTGGAGCAGCGGCCCTCATTGCACTTAGAGGGAGCGCTGTTCTACCATCTCCCCAAGTGGGAGAGTGGACGTCATAATTTGTGCAAGAGGGGGTACGCGTTCGCGCGGCCCCTGCCAATCCTAATTTTAAAGACTTATTAACTACGGGCTCGTTTGAAGGGGGGAAAAGTGTGGGCTGGAAAAGTAATGAAATGTCTCTTGTTTGGTTGGAGTTTTTAAAGGAGAGAGAAGGGAAAGTTGAATTCTCATGGAAATATGATTTCCTCATGGGAAAGTTACTTTCCCATGAGGCAGGAATTACTCCATTTTTACTTTTTTCCAAAAAGTCCCTTCAGCATTAAAGAAGCATTAAAGAGACATTAAAAACCTAATTTTTATTAAGAGCATAATAGAAATTATACATAACTTTCCTAGGAAAGTGGATGGCCAACCAAACATAAGCACTTTGGAAATTTGTCACTTTCCCATGGTCAACCAAACATGCCAAAAGTATTTTCCTAGGCATCCTCTTCCCAGGAATTTGTTTCCCAGAAATCATATTCCTAGGAGGGAAAATGCTTCCCGCGAACCAAACGAGCCCTTCGTCGCATTGCATTTACCTTGCATTGTTCTTACGAGGATGAGTGGGGTGGTGAATCATTCCAAGTTTTTGTGTTACGTTTGCATTAGATGCTTCTAAAGTTTGCTGCATCAGATTTAGGCTTGATAAATTGATGAAGGATACACTAAAAAAAATTATATATAATTATATTAATATATTATTGATTTAATTTATTATTTATGTGCTAAAATTTTTAATTATATAGTTATAAAATTTAATTTTTTTTAATTTATATTTTAATTTATATATTTAATTTGTATTTATTTTAAAATAAATATGAATATAAATATATTAATATCCAATTTCGATTGGTATACTTTAGCCTATCATAACTCACTGCTCCTTTTCTAGGCACAGAAGGGATCGGGTTGTGACTTTCGTGTCTTTCTCACAGCATTATATGTGGGATCGCGCCTACATAGCTCTTCGAACTATCTGATTCATTAGGTTAAACAGATCTCGAAGTTACAGTTGCCCGGTCCATCGGCGGACCCATGCAAGGGAAGGTGAATTTCTTTTGACGCCTATCCGCTTATACAAGAAGCAACAAAAACCACAATAACCAGTAAACAAATCAATAGTTTATAATAACTATTACAGTTGATAAGCAGATAAATGAGGAAAACAAAACTGCCACAAGTAATAAACCAAGCCACAGGTTCTGGAACTTCACGAAATAAATGGTTTATTGCAGTTATTCGCAGTCGTATACATTCCGTGCTATAGTGATGCATAAGTTACAGATCCAACCTAGTGTTTCCTCAAAAATTAAACACATTAGTCATGTTCCCTGGATACATCAAAGCTTCATTTGTACACTTCTGGTCTAAGGACACCAACATAAGGCAGGTTTCTGTAAAGTTCATCATAATCCATGCCATAGCCAACGACAAAATAATCTGGGCACTGCAAGAGGAAAGACAAGGAGAATCCATCATTTTCAGGAAAATTCAAATTAAGATGAGCATTAAAGTGAAACCTTAGAAAAGTAGTAGTTTTTTTTCTTTTTGGTAAGGGAAAAGTAGTAGTATTTGCAAGCTATGCATGCAAGTAAACATAGAAAAAATTTGGCAGATGCATATAGCAACTTCTTACCTCAAAACCTCGATAAAATTTTCCCTCTCCCACTAGCTTAAAATGAACTTGCCTTCTTGCAGGTTTATCCAGCAAAGTGCAAACAGATACAGAAGATGCTCCTTTTGTTTCCAGGTGTGAAATAAGAGAGGATAGGGTATTTCCTGTGTCTACAATGTCCTCAACCTACAAAAACAAATATTAATTATACAGCAAACCAAGTCATTAAAGCACTTGTTATCTGATCAGGGAAAAGGAAAATCATGGTATAATAGATAAATAAAATAACCACCTCAGAGTTACGATGGTATGCACATGGCATGAGTGCAACTGCCAATGGCATAATGGAATTAATAGGATAGATATATAAAAATTTAAAAAATTTAAAATTCTTGAAGGATGGAAACAGCTGCTACAAAAAATATTCAATTTGTCTAACAGCCAAATTTTACCCATCATGGTATCATAAAAAATGTTGGCTGCTTCAAATTTCAAATTACCCGATCAAGGACAATAACCACATGACAAGTATTTTTACCGTTGGAAAATTCTCAGCTTATCTATCAGTTTAGCAGGCTAGAAAATCATGACAGCATGTAACCACTTGTTCAATGCTAGCACACATTTAGCATCTGTTAAGGAAATAAAGGCTATTTCTGTCACCCATCTTGAATACAACAAACTAATTGCCAAAGCTTTGAAACTTAATTTTTATAATGTGCAGTTAATCTGAACTTAAGGATGAAGCAATAGAAGTAGTTGTCACTTAAAGTAAGGCATCTTTTAACATCACTATGAAAAATTCTAATTTCTCTATGCAAGTTTTCCTAAGCAATAATATCAATTAACTAAACAATAGACACCTCCATCAAATTGCTACGGCAAACTCAAGTATTCATTTTGTATTCAATACTGATGTGGGGTCGGAACCCCGACACCAGCCCGCACACCGGACGAGCAGGGAAAGCATCCGCGTCCTCCCCGAGGTATTGTCCGCTCTGGGATTGCCGCTTCGGGTCTGCGGGAGGTCGCCCAGGGCCGTGGCCCAATGACAGTCCCGAGCCCTGCCGGCGCGGGGGTCCGCGGAGGTACTACCCCTACCCTTACGGTTTTGTCCTACAAAAGGGCCCTCGGTGAGAAGAGGTGTTTGCACCCCCATTTAAGGCACAGACCTTTTCGCTGATTATCCGATGTGGGACTAAACTGGGAACCCCATCCCACAACACAGCCCCCCGAGCGGGAAGGTCTGTGCGTGGCCGGGGCCCTCCTTCTAGCGCCATCTGATGTGGGGTCGGAACCCCGACACCAGCCCGCACACCGGACGAGCAGGGAAAGCATCCGCGTCCTCCCCGAGGTATTGTCCGCTCTGGGATTGCCGCTTCGGGTCTGCGGGAGGTCGCCCAGGGCCGTGGCCCAATGACAGTCCCGAGCCCTGCCAGCGCGGGGGTCCGCGGAGGTACTACCCCTACCCTCACGGTTTTGTCCTACAAAAGGGCCCTCGGTGAGAAGAGGTGTTTGCACCCCCCATTTAAGGCACAGACCTTTCCGCTGATTATCCGATGTGGGACTAAACTGGGAACCCCATCCCACAACAAATACCATCCTATTACTCTAAAATTAGAACAATTTTATTGATTGAATCATTCTGTCGATTAGCACAATGAAATCGTCCTTTTTTTTCCAGAAAGCATTTTAACCTTTGACTACTCTTTGATAGTTAGGTAGGTGATCTACTTCTTCCACTCAGTTAGGTCCTACCTGAAATCAGTATGGTGACATACAAGAATTGTTTCTTTGATGAAACTCAAATGTACAAACTTTACTTCCATATCATTTGATTTTCTCCTTTCTTATATGAAGGAATAATTGAATTAGATTTACTTCCATATCCTTTGATGTTCTCCTTTCTTGGATGAAGGAATAATTGAATTAGATTTTTGTGCTTGCAGGACCATCTAGAGAAAAATTGGAGTACATCTTCAAGGAACATAATTAACCATTAATTACACCATTATTGTGCACGTGATATGAACATGTTTTTCATGGAAAAAAGGGGAGAGAGAGTGACGGAAGAAGAAAAGGAGTTATTGTGCATGGAAGCCCTCCCTCTCACTCTCTTAAGCTACATAGGCCCATGAGGTATTTATTTTTTTCTAAGATAAGACCTCCACCCATAGGAATTATATAGGGGCTAGACTTTTGGAGTCCATCTTCGCATGATCAACTCTGGGAATTTCTATAATATATATAATGTAGTATATAATATATAATATATGGTATATGATATAATAGATAGAAAGATAGAGAGATAAATTGAAATAAGCGAACAATCTCAGTACCACCACTCTTCTTTGTATAAAGAAATGCAACTCCAATGATGTGGTTTGGCCTCAACAACATCAATATAGGATTTGATAATTATACCACCACAAGCAAGGCCTTCATCTCAGCCAAGATCTTGGTTTATTCCAGTATCAAGAACTCCCCAATACAAATATACAAAAATATTGGTCAATATAAATTGATAAAATCTTAGATATCTGCAAATATTTTCCAATCATTTCTTTACTTCCTTAAATAATTTTTTAAGCTACTAACTTTTGTAATCAATGTTCAGGTGTAGATGGTAATCTTGGATTTATCCTGTTGGCTAGGATTTAGATATCTTGGTCCTAAAATATTTGAAAAACCTCAATTGCCTATTTTCCCACTTGTTGTTATAGTCTCGGACAAAAACCAGATCTTGGCTCATCTTGTCTCGGTAATATATGGGGATTTGAAAACGATTTAAGACCTAGATCATGAACCTATGAGCTGATAATTAACAAACTCACCTACCGTATACAAACCCGAACGAATTCACAGAATTTAATGATGCTCCAGCCATCATAAACTTGCATTTCAGCCCAACAAGATAAAGTGATCGGGCATGTTTTATGATTTTTTGCAACACAGAGTTTTAAAACTTTGCATCTGAACTCGTGAAAATCCCTTACTCTGATTGATCCATTGATCCTCAATCAGCTCCATAACCAGCTATCCTCAATCATGTCTTTCTTTCATCCCAAAAAGGGAATCCTCCCTTCTATCTACCTGGATAGTCTTTGTATCTTGAAGTTCCTACACTAACCCAGTATTAATTCCTGCTCTTTCCTCTATACCGTGTGTTTTCCAAGTATTAATTAGAGATATACTATGACAATTTCAAACTTGTGGCAGTGCACCTGCTAAAACACGGATAAATTGTTCATCTAGCAGTTCTATAATTGAAAGGAGCTACCTTTCTGGTTCTGTAAGTAAAGTAGTCATATTTTGTTGATCATTCATTGATATGATGAACTGATGACATCAAGCGAAACAGAACAAGAAAGACTCCAGGGATCTACACCAAGGGATCATACCAAAATCACGTGTTTGCCGCCGATATCGATCTTGAGGTCGCTGGAGATCCTGGGAACGCCACTGGACTCCGTCCCCGACCCATACGACTCGGCCCGGATGAAGTCGACAGCGACGGGCAAAGTAATCTTCCTCACGATGTCGGCGATGAAGAGGAAGGCCCCCGTGGCGACCCCGACGACGACTACAGGGACCGGGGACCCCCTGAAGTCGTCGGAGATCTGCGAGGCGAGCTCGGCGACGCGGCCGGAAATCTCCTCCTCCGTCCACAGGACCCGCTCGATATTGGCATCGGAACCCATGGGACCGAGCGAGGGACGGCAGCGGAAGGCGGAAGCCTAGAATCTCTAGGGCTTATCATTTTGAAATCCCGATGCGCGACCACCGCTGAATAGGAAACAACGAAGGGGAAAAAATTCAAGGCGACGAATCCGGAGGAATGTGGGAAAAGGAAAGTGGGTTGCCGTCAAATCGTGATTCCATAAACGAAAAGGATGTATAAAAAAATAATAATCTATTAATAAAAATATACCTACACGCTATCCAAGTTTCCATACAGAGAGAGTGCACGTGAGAGTTGCACGTGCAAATACATATACGAGAGAGGATGTAGGGAAAGGAAAATATGAAAAATATAATTGATTATATTAAAGAAATTTGCTAAATTATTGAGTAATAACTTATTATTTGATCCATAATATATAATGTTTGGGCAGTGATTGAGGATGTGAACTTTGAAGTTGGTGCAGAATTAAATGTTGTGGTGGCTGAGTTTCAAAATTATTGGATTTCTGATAGTGATGCAGCTGGTTGTGCTCATGCGATCGCAGTGTGAGCAGCCATTGTACCAAAAAAATAAAATTATTAAAATTTTTGAAAAAGAATGGTGGTGCTATGAATAATTTGAAAATTGACAAAGTGCTACTTGTAAATGCATGTAAAACTAATGCACTCTATTTGAAATTATTAGCACGTGATCTCCCTCTAGACTAAAATTAATAATGTTGAGCATTCTTTCATTCAAATCTAGTAGAAGGACACGATGTTTATGGGACTTGTAGTCATTGGTAGGGCAAGAACGGATGCTAATGTCTAAGATGGTTGAACAAATGCAATGATAAGTATGCAGCCATTTATATGAGTGCACTAGCACTCTTATTAAAAAAACAATATTTGAAATGGAGAAAATAACAAATGAATAAACATGGAAGATATTATAAAGATAAATGGGTAAGATATAATGAGTAGTTTATAATATACAACAATCAATATAACAAGATTAAAACCTATTATGTTAGATGATCATGAATAAGAATACCAAGAGTCCTAGATGAAGGCATAAAGAGCTCTTGGAAGAGACCTTGCCAACCTTGAAATACTCTTGACATGGTCATTGGTTTGTCTGTCACTTCCCCGAAATTTATACAAGATATTGCTCTGGACCTGCAATGGCTACATGATTCAATTTAAAAAGATTTGCTTTGAGTCTCGTAATCAAATCTGAATGTTATAGTTACTTATCTCATTAAAATGGTTAACGGACATGGATACTCCGGTTAGGGCTGAAATAAGATTAGATACTAGTATATCTATATCCATATTTATTTTATTTGATGGATATGGATACTTCGGTTAGGGCTGAAACAAGATTGGATACCAATATATTTATATCCATATTTATTTTATTTAATGGATATGGATATTTATATGGATGTTAGTTGGATGAAAAAATTTGTATCTATATTTGTTTTAAGCAATTATAAATACATATTGGATCATAGAAGTACGGATATAAATACGAATATCAATTGGATAATTAAATTTCATGAGCACAAAATCAAAGATAATTAGTTATTTATTTTTTCAAAAATTTATGAGTGCTATATAAATACATATATCCCTAGAGCAGAGCTCAGAGTTATTTGAAAAGGCCTTACTTATGCGAGGCTCGTCTTAGGTGTAGATAGTATCCACCTTGAAGGAGCCTCTGTAACGACCTAGGATCTCACCCAAAATGGCTAGCCGGAAGTTATTATTTGAGTTCCTTGATCTTGTATAAGTACCCAAGATTTACTCAGCGAATAACTGATGTGGGACTAAACACACGCTCGCACGGATTCTCACATACTCTCCCCGTTCAAGCCCTGACGTCCTCGTCAGGCTAAGGGTTCAAATATATTCAAATCTAATCACAAACACCATGATTGGTCCGTGGTCAGCCCCAATGGATCCGTACTGCAGTGTCTCCTAGTCCACATAGGTTATAGGCTGGGTCCGCTCTGATACCATTTGTAACGACCCAAGATCTCACCCAAAATGGCTAGCCGAAAGTTATTATTTGGGTTCCTTGATCCTGTATAAGTACCCAAGATTTACCCAGCGAATAACCGATGTGGGACTAAATACATGCCCGCACGGGTTCTCACAGCCTCTACTACAATGATCGAGTAGATCCGGGGCCAGCACAAATCTGACGATGGGCACCTGCTGCTATAGAACGTCCATAGGCTAACGAGGATTTGTGGCGCTTTCCAAACTACTTATGTTTACCAGAAGGTGAGCAGAACTGTCAACTTAGTTGGCTCCTCGTTACTTAGCATTCGGGTGGAGTCCTCTGGGGGACCCATGGGCTGCCTCTACTCCTCTACCACAACTTTTTTTTTTCTTTTTTTTTTTTATAGTACTCATAGATCAGTATAATCCACCGTTCTACCAAAAAAATAGAAAAGTAAAATAATATTTCTTACCAAATCTATTCCCTAGCCAAAGGGGGTTAGATTTTATTTATTTATTTTGACAGATACGATTCTCTACTATAAAATAATATTTCTTACAAAATCTATTCCAGCCAAAGGGGGTTAAATATATAATATGGATTATTATTATATTGTTATTTTTGGCGAGATATCGTCAGATATTTCAACGGTCAAAGGTCCGAAGTTGAATTTCGGCTCCCCTAACATGGTGAGCTTACCTCCCAACGGCGGTCCGGGTGCTGGCTCGGGCGTCCCTGCCAACCCTGCGGAAGCGGTGTGGATATAAATATCACCTGGCGGTGACAGCAAAACGGAGAGAAACCGCCGACGGAATTCACCCCAAAACCATGACCTATGACTTTTGCCCATCAGTTCACACGTGTTCCCAGTCTCAACCGTCACGATAAAGTCCGTAGATTTAACGCCACGACGTCAGACCGCACGTGCGAATACCACATCACTCTCTGAGGATCCCAGTCCCCGTTGTCCTCCGCCTATATAAATTCCCTCCCTCTCTTCTTTTCGCTCCCCTCTCGCGTTTTCGCCTCCCCCGAGCCCCTTTTGAAGTCACCCAAAAAGGAAAAAAAAAATCAGAAAAATCCCTCAGAAAATCCCAAAAAGATCGATATACCCTAACCCTAGCGAGGGCTTCGCCTCGTTGTTGATCCAACCCTTCTTCTCCTCGTCGTCGTCTTCGATCGTGCTTCCTTTCTACTCCGGCGGCAATGGCGAACATGGCTCCCGCTCCCCTGGCCGGCCCCGTCCAGCCTTCCCCGCCGCAGATGTCGCCGACGCCGGTGCCGAGCGAGGCGTACATCAACGCCTCGCTTTACGTCGGCGATCTCGATCTGTCCATTACGGAGGGGCAGCTTTTCGATCTTTTTAGCCAGGTCGGGCCCGTCGCCTCCGTTAGGGTTTGCAGGGACCAAATCCGCAGGGTTTCCCTCGGTTATGCTTACGTCAATTTCCATACCGCCCAAGACGGTAAGACCGATCGAATTGTTGATCTTTATCGGTAGATTTTTAGGGTTTCTATTGTGTTCTTATTGTTTTTGATCGGATATTGGATTCTTGATGCTTGTTGCCCGTCTGCATGTTTGCATGTCCGAGTCCAGGTCTTAGTTTTATAATCGATCATGATTTTTAACTCATTGGCCTACTTCATTAGGGAAAAAAGAAGTTATTTTGTTGTCTGATTATCTACGTGTTTTGTTATAAATCGGACTTCTTGTGTTTCTGGGGTCTTGGATTTTTAAATTTAGCCTGTAATCCATATTACATGGATTTTTCTTGGTATGGATTCGAAGCCTTTTTTTCCCTTTTTTTTGCTAAGATATCTTCAGAAATTTGGCTGTGGGTTATTGGCTATGACTGTTTCGGCTACATAACAATGAAATCTGAGATCTTTGTTAGCTAAAGTGCCACATGCACAATTTAAAAAGCTGCGAGCCCTGTATAAATTTGCACTGCTTAATGCAGCACCACCTTGAGTGTTTGCGGCTTTTATGTTTTTGTGATACTTGTAGACTTGGAGATGGAATAAAACTTTGTATCATATTGGATTCGTTGATTCTGATTTCTCTACAATGTCTGAGAATTAGAACCTTTTTATGTATGATTCAGATGTTATGTTTTAGGAGATCATTGAAGATAATTTAGAAGGCTTATTCTTTCTTTATCCTGTTTGGTAATGAAATTGTAAGATTTTTCCAATGACAGAATTATTAGAGTCCAATTTATAATTCTGCTCCCAGAAAATCAAGGAGCTGAAATATATTTTCATGGATAATATCTATAGAAATTGGAGATTCCTGGGTTACTTTTCACTACAAAGAGGTGAAAAAGTTGAAGCTGGAAGATTCATTTAGAAGTTGGGTAAGCTTAAGCTTGATTGAGGTTTTGCAAATTTATTGGCAAGCCTGAATTGAGAGGCATTTTGCGGAAACATAATGTGAACATTATCTTTTGTTTGTGTAGTGGACTCTCTTAAATTAAATAAGGCTTTTATGCTAGAGTAGCAAGGATGGTCAAGATCCCCTATGGGAACGCTTAAACCAGCAAGAAGCCCTTTGATTGCTGTTCTGGGCCAAAGTTAGTTTGATTCATTTGGGTTCTAGAGGAAGGTTTGGGCTGTGGGATCAGGCTTAAGTGGAAAGCAGTTAAGTCATTTGAAGGTGATTCACTGTTAAGTTAGGAAGGTTTTTCAAGATATTTTTAGGAGCTCCAAGACACCAAAGCATTTGTCCTTTAATATATTTATCTCTTTTTGCGGAATGGAATTAGGGCTTTTTTCCTCCCAGATTCGAAGTTGTACTCAAATTATGAACCATAGGAGGTCTTTAGTGGTCTATTTAAAGGAGATGCCAAGGTGGCTGGTTTTTTTGACTTGGGAATGGACATCTAGCAAAGGAAATCAAAAGAAGAGCCTAGGTTAATGTTCCCTTCTTTGTCAATATTTATTTGTTCTATTTTTTCTCTTGCTGTTTTCATCGTCATCATCATCATCATCTGTTCTTCTTCTTGATATAGGTTACAAAGATATGGATCGAGAATACTAAACTACTACTTCTTCTCCATCTTCTACATGAAGTGAGAATATAAAAACTTAGCATAGGGTATAGAAAGATATGAATTGAGTCTACTAAAACCTAATACAGGTTACCAAGATATGGATTGTGAATACTTAATAAACGGGAAGATAGGGGTGGGAGTGTGTTGTAACACAACTTTCTATTGCATGGTTGACATTATAATTATAAAGAATTAGTATGTTATATAAATGTGCAAGATCATTTGAGAGCCTGAATTTGTCAATATGTGAGTGAATCTAAGGAGCAAAATATGATTAAAGTATGATTTTGATTTCAGAACTAATTTATACCATTACCTTGAGGTCAATCCAATGTGACTGCCAAATCTGTAGCCTAGACAACAATGCGAAAGGGGCTTGACATAAAACCAAAAAGACTTTTTGGCAGAGTGGAGGTCACCACCTTATTGGCTTGACATAGTTTTTTTCTTCTTTTAATTGTTCCGGACTTTATAATTCCCCATTCCTCCCCTAAAACCATTTCTCGGCTTGTATCTCCTCTCCATACTTTATTTTTCCACCAACATCGAACAGGTTGAGTGGAGGAAAATGCAGCATTAACTGATGCTGTTTGAGGTGCACACTTTTGCAAGATTTTGTACCTGCTTAGTCTCATAGACAGATGTTTATCTTTATTTGTGTTTTTCTTCTTTTATATTTTAAGCTACTGCCTCGTTCAAATAAAATAGAGCAAACAGTGTCTTTTTTACTATTAAAAGCAGCTACTGGATTTTGTAACTGATCCAAGCATGGTTGGTAAACCAAAAGAAGGAAAATGCATACAATTTTTTTGTGCAATTATCTACATGTTTATTTGTTATTTGTAAATTGGTTATTGCAGTTTATTGGTAGGACTACAATATACCTCGTTCCATGGAGATTTTCTGTAAGCACCTACACTTGCTCTTAGTACCTTATAATTTGTGTTTTCTTGCAGCTAATCATGCCCTAGAGGTTTTGAATTTTACGCCAATAAATGGGAAACCTATCAGGATTATGTTTTCGCACCGAGATCCTAGTATTCGAAAGAGTGGTTATGCTAATGTATTTATCAAGAATCTTGACCACTCGATCGATAACAAGGCATTGCATGATATATTTGTCTCCTTTGGTACTGTCCTTTCCTGTAAGGTGGCCATTGATTTTAATGGTCAGTCGAAAGGATATGGCTTTGTGCAGTTTGAACGTGATGATGCAGCTCAGAAGGCTATTAATCAACTTAATGGGATGTTGATCAATGGAAAACAAGTTTATGTTGGTTTCTTTATCCGTCGTCAAGAAAGAGAATCTGCAAATGGAACTCCAAAGTTCTTTAATGTATATGTAAAGAATTTGCCTGAAAAGTTTACTGATGATGATTTGAAAAATGAATTTGGAGCATTCGGTGAGATCACTAGTGCAGCAGTTATGAAAGATGAAAATGGAATTTCTAGGGGATTTGGCTTTGTAAATTTTAAAGACTCAAGTGCTGCTGCTTCTGCAGTTGAGAAATATAATGGAAAGGCTTTACATGATAAAGTTTTGTATGTTGGAAAAGCACAGAAAAAATCTGAAAGAGAGGCTGAGTTGAAGGCCAAATATGAACAGGAGAGAAGTGGAAGAATGGAAAAACTTCAAGGGTGTAACTTGTATTTAAAGAATCTTGATGATAATGTTAATGATGATCGTCTTAAAGAGCTGTTCCGTCCATTTGGCACTATAATTTCGTGCAAGGTATGATTATGCAGATTTATACATTGATTTATAATGAACACTTCGTCTAGAACTTCATGTAAGTTTATTCTGTATTTTTATTCTTTCCAGGTCATGGTGGATTCACAAGGCCAGAGCAAAGGTTCTGGTTTTGTGCAATTTTTTTCTCCAGACGAAGCTAACAGTGCTGTAAGTGAATAATCATTTACAAATTATTTAATGTTTTTTTTTCCTTTGTGAGATTATTGAGATGCATGCAATCTTTCCTGCTAAGCTACATTTGACTTTGAACATTGTTCAGATAAATGAAATGAATGGCAAGATGATAGGAACGAAGCCTTTATATGTTGCTGTGGCTCAACGTAAAGAGGAGAGAAGAGCAAGGTTGCAGGTGCATGTTGCTTTGTTACTAATTTACTAGTGCATCAGTACAGAGCTTATTGGTAACCTATAAGTAGGATGACTATATTGTTTCCTTGGCTGTTTTTTTCCCGATTTTTTGATCTTGTATAATTTTCCCTATTCTTGTCTTGCTTATACTTCTTATTGATACTCTTCTTTAGTAATGGGTTCTGGTTAATACATATCATTCGGGTTCCTTCAATGTTTGTGTTATCGTCCTTGAGAATTTAATTTGTCTTTCTTAATATGTTTGTTTTTCGATCTTTGTTTCTTTTACAATCTAAAATAACATCCATGACATTCTAACCATGTATTAGGAATTTGCTTTGGAAAAAAATTATCATTTTCAAATCTTATGTGGTCATGGCTGTGCAGAGTGGATTTTGTATTTAGATCTGAAACTGTTTGTTTTTAATACGACATAAAGTCAAAAACATAAATGAATGTGCATCTTTATGGGGATATTTATTTATTGATGCAGGTCCTTTCTATGGCTGGGCAATTGTTAACCATAAGCGCATAGTTTTCATGGATCCTACTTAACCATAAATTAGTGCCATGCATAGTCTTCACCTATCCCGTAACCTTGTAACCTGAAAATCCAAGGCCTCCTTTGAGGGGCTTTTTTTGTGCCGAAACTGCACTTGCTTAACCATTCCTACATGTGATTGGACTTATCTGTCATTTATTTTTTGGTATATTGCTTACAAGTTTCCCTACAACTCACTTTCTTCTCATCATATCATCATTCTGCTCAGAAGTCAGTTTTAGCATCATCATTGTACTACCGTCACCGTATGCTCTCCTGTCCCTATTTTAGTGTTTGATATAGACATCAATGCACCATAGCCTGTCTGTTGTTTCTCCAAAAGGTTCTCTAGCACCTACTCACTCTTATTGGCATTTGATGATAGCTTAAAATTTGAGAGTAATACTTCAATATCCCCATCTGTTTTAACTTTCAACTCTAATTGGTACCATTATTATCTTCCATCTTCTACATAATTGATTTAATTTTAAAAAAATGTTTTCTTTTGGAATCTTTTATCATTTTTATTTTTGTTGCTTTCTCTGTTATAGACATATTCTAGATAAAGCTACATTTTAGGTCCCCTGCTTAGTTATGCTTCATTTAGAGCTTTGCCACCCACAACTTATAATCCCAATTTGAAATATCCAGGGGGCGTTTTTATTATAATTTTTTCTTACATTCCTTTATTTTGAATTCCTCACTAATTAATCTCGCTTGGCTTTTTCTAGATTGATAATAACCTTTTTGGGCATGATGCAAAAATAAACTGCTTGTTTAATTCTTATGTTGACCATTGTTTGGTTTATCTCACATTGAAGTTCATAGGCATTAGTAAGTTCATTTTTTCAATGGGAAACAATATTATCGAGCCAAAAGCTAATGCTAGCGCAATTAAATATGCCATTTATATATTGATAATTTTATCCTCTAAAGCAAATCTCTGTTTCAAACTTTTTTACTTAAATACAATAATGCCATTTAATTCCTAGGCAAACACTTTCCCCTGCTCATCAGGGTAAGATGGGATGTGGATTCATTTTGTACCAAGGTTCTTCATCTCGGTCCTGGACCCCATACTGGTACCATCCTATTGTGTCGGTATGCCTGATATAGAGACTGATTTGGCTTACCGATACTCGGTACACCTCCCATACTACGTGCCAGTTCGGTACCGGTATGGTACGGTCGATATGCACCGGTACCGACCAATACAGAAACATTGTTTTGTACCATATATTATGGTCTAATTTGTACCATCAAGTAGGCCCTTGATCCAAAGATGCCTTTGCCAAGGTTCATGCACTAATCCGAGTATTGGTGTTGGATACTTGAGAACCATTGTTAAGATGTTCCAAAATTTGAATGGACTGTATCTGTTATTTTTTTTAAAGCTACTTGTTTTATTGTTGGCTAACGTCAATTAAAGTTGCTGTGGTGTCCAATAGACAATTATTTCAGGTTGAAGTTCAATAAAGCAAATTGCATATGGATGATTTAATTAGATTTGTGTTGCTAATGGTCTAAATTTATTGTCTTGATTGCATGGAATGATGTTTTGTAAAGGGATAATTGTGTTTTTTCTATTCAAACATCTGGGTTGGTCACGGGGCATGGTCCCATGCAAGTAATCCTAGTGCTAGACCTTGTTATGGTCCTTCCTCTCTCATTAGATTTTCCTATAAATTGGTCCACTGAGCTGATAAGCCTAAGTTGGGGTGTGCATGTCTGTGGTTACTCCATTTGTGCAAGCGTCTTCTTTTTTTCTTTTTTCTTTTTTTTTGTGTGTGGGGTTGGGGGGGGGGGGACAGATATACCTGTAGGGGGCCGTAGCACCGCGGACATGAATTGCTGAGACTACCAACTGAGCTGATAAGCGTGAGTTGGGGTGTGTGTCTGGTACTGTGTTCGTGTGTGGTGTGTGGATGGGGAGGGGGTGCGGAGAGAGAGAGAGAGAGAGATGCCCGTGTAGGAGTCCGTAGCATCATGAGTATGGAGTGCCAAGACTACCGATTTCTCTTTCCCTCTTCTTTCCAATCTTCTACCCGGCCACACACCTCTGAAAATTCTATATTTTCCCAGAATGATATACATCTCATCCAGGCTCTTTTCCTCTTCCTATTACTTTTGTTCTCTCCTTTTTCCTTTCTTCTGTCTCTGCTCCCTTTCTCCCATATGGATGATTTTATTAGATTTGTGTTGCTAATGGTCTAAATTTATTGTCTTGATTGCATGGAATGATGTTTTGTAAAGGGATAATTGTGTTTTTTCTATTCAAACATCTGGGTTGGTCACGGGGCATGGTCCCATGCAAGTAATCCTAGTGCTAGACCTTGTAATGGTCCTTCCTCTTTCATTAGATTTTCCTATAAATTGGTCCACTGAGCTGATAAGCCTAAGTTGGGGTGTGCATGTCTGTGGTTACTCCATTTGTGCAAGCGTCTTCTTTTTTTCTTTTTTTCTTTTTTTTTTGTGTGTGGGGGTTGTTTTTTTTTTGGGGGGGAGGGGGGGGGAGACAGATATTCCTGTAGGGGGCCGTAGCTCCGCGGACATGAATTGCTGAGACTACCAACTGAGCTGATAAGCGTGAGTTGGGGTGTGTGTCTGGTACTGTGTTCATGTGTGGTGTGTGGATGGGGAGAGGGTGCGGAGAGAGAGAGAGAGATACCTGTGTAGGAGGCTGTAGCATCATGAGTATGGAGTGCCAAGACTACCGCTTTCTCTTCCCCTCTTCTTTCCAATCTTCTACCAGGCCACACACCTTTGAAAATTCTATATTTTCCCAGAATGATATACGTCTCATCCAGGCTCTTTTCCTCTTCCTATTACTTTCGTTCTCTCCTTTTTCCTTTCTTCTGTCTCTGCTCCCTTTTCTCCCTTCTCCCTTTTTTGGCAGATCCTCTTCCCCTTTTCCTTTCTCTTCTCCTCTTTGCCCATATCCTCTTTTTGCAGAACTCTGTTCTGCTTCTTTTCTTTTCTTATTTGTCATTCCCTTGTTCTTTCCCCCTCTCTTTTTCTTTTTCTTCTAGTTCCTATTTTTTTCCTGCGCTTAGATCTGGAAACTGATTATCATGTTTACACTGCCACACCACTCTGAAGTTCTATTCCTGCTTTCCTGAGTAAACATGTCTGCTTCATAAGAAATGCATTTTATTCATTATGCTTTCCAATTCATTCCTTGATTTACTGTGTTTAGATACTTCCATTCAGAAGTGGAGAGGAAGTTTCTGTTGTCATCTTATGCCGCACATGTTGAATTCATGGCAATCCTTGAAATGCTTTCAATGATTTTGTCATTGATCAGTCATTTTCTCAATGTGTTTAATAATCATGTATTGCTCTTCTCGTTTGCTCTTTGCTTCAGGATTTATTGACTTAAGAATTTCAAGTGCCATTTAGTGTTTCTCAATGTTAAGATAATTTTGAATGTACTTTTTAATATGTATGTGTGTATGTACACGTGTGCATTCACATGTGCCCACACACGCTAGTGATGTGGTCGTACAACTTGTATTTCTGAGGCCATGTATTTCTTTTGCAGGCTCATTTTGCACAGCTTAGTGCTCAGGGGACTATGACACCTGCAATGCCCTCTATGCCCAGCTACCACCCTGGTCCACCTAGGCTTGCCCCACAGCAACTTTACTTTGGTCAGGGTGCTCCTGGTCTCATTCCGCCCCAACCTGCGGGCTATGGTTTCCAACAGCAGCTTATTCCAGGAATCCGGCCTGGTGTTGCCCCTAACTTCATGATGCCTTATAACCTTCAGAGGCAAGGACAACCTGGACAAAGGGTAGGTGCTAGGCGAGGAGTGTCCCAGCAAATGCAGCAGCAGCAGGTACGAGTATTTTCATTGAGCATTCTAACCTTGACTCATATGAATTCTCTATGCTTATGCTTTTATCTGAAGTTTCTGATGCCAGTATACTTGCTCGAAAGCCATCATACTTAATTTGTAATAAGAAACCTTTCTTTACTCTTTTAAGTGTTGAGATCTTTCTAGGATAACCTTATTTAGTTTTTGCCAATTAAATGAATTCCTCACCTAATATCTAACTTTGTCCAGCTCTTTGGAACTGCTTGATGAACCTTATTTAGTTTTATATGGTCACCCATTTTGCTCCTAGGCTGCACTAGTAGCATTTTTTTTAAACATAGGACCGTTTCTGAGCAATATTAAATTTATTATCTTATTGATATTATAGAATTGGTGATGGTCTTTTGAGTTAGGAGTGGTTAGGACAACAATAACAATTCTTACTTTTGCATCAACTGCCTTGATTTCCGATGTGGTTTCCCCATTATCTTTCCATTACACAGGTAGCAGATCTGTTGTGTAAATCCCGCTATCATTACTTGTATATCTGGTCATAATTGCTGTTAAGATTATGCGTCGTCATGAAGGATCTAAGCAACTTTCTTGTTCCATCGTGAAATGACGGATAAGAGTGTCGTATGAAGAAGCCCTTGGTAAGAAGGCTTCCACCTTGAGCTGCTTTTGGAGGAAGTGGATATTTTTAAGAGAGAATAATTTAAAAGGCATCCCTGACACCCACTTATGATAATGTTCCTTTTAGACTTTTAGTAAAGCACACTGAAGGACATTTTTATCCGAGCAACACATTTGCACATCTAATGATTCAATGTCAACTTCTTGTGGATATGCTCTCCAATTTACAACTAATTAGGTTCTTTGATTAATCTCTCATATCCAAATTGGATATGTTCATTTTGAGATTGACCTTTATTTGACTACCTTCAGCGAGACTTCTGAACAACTTGGATAACTCCCTTAGGATGACAAGCATAATGGGAGAGATGATTTAGTCCACTTCAGATACGTTGCTACACTTATTTCTTTTGATTGGATGGCTTGTTACAAATTGATGGGCATGATAAATTGCATGGGTGTGCATGTGCCTGTGCGTGTCCATGTCTGCACCTGTGTGATTATTATTTTATGTCGAACATGTTTATCTTCACTTTTTAGTTGGGATAATATCTCTAAGATGGTTATCAGGCCGAAAGCTTGGCCCTTGGAATTAGCAGCCACCTGGCAGGCAAAAACTTATAAAATATTTAATTTGATCAAATCATTATGAGATGTTGTTTTTGTCTTCATTATGTAGCTGCTAACACGATTGTTTCCCTCATTCTGATTATGTTATCACATTCCTGGAAATGTTTTCACTTTGCTTCTTTAAGTTAAATATTTGCTATCTCAACTTGTCTCTACCAGAAAAATGAAATTGTTCTTGTAGTATTATGATTTGTTCTGCCAGTTTTTGTTTTTTTACTTGATCTTTCTGATACTCCACTTTCTGCTTTCAACTATGATTGACTCATGTTTCTCATCTCCTGTTTATGATCCATGGATTCAGTTGATTCAGCGTAATGCTAATCAGGGCTTTAGATATATGCAAAGTGCTCGTAATGGGGTTGATCCAACAATGATACCTCAGGGTCTGATGGGTCCAATGATGCCTTTGCCACTTGATGCAAGTGGTATGCATGTCGCTCCGATGGATGCAGTCCGATCTTCACCAATTCCAATCACAGCTCTTGCCTCTGCTCTAGCTTCTGCAGCTCCTGAGCGTCAACGACTGGTAAGATGCTTCAACTTGTTAAGTCATGACATAATTAGTCAGGAAGCCACTAGTCCTTTTACTAATGCATGAATATTGCAATGCAATTATATGTTGGTACAGTTCTGTCAGTGCCAACCAACTTTTCTTTCATCCTACAATGTTATGTGTTTAATCAATTGCTCCAAATTATTCGACGCTGTTTAGACTCTAGACACTCTATCCTCAAATAATCTTTCATTTATGGAATTTCACAGTTGAAAATAAGCAGGAAGAAAGGAAGTTGGAGAGATTTGGGGTGTTTTGGATTTCCAAATCCCAATTTTTCAGGGATAAGCTAAATCGCCTCTCAAATGATACATTGTCCCAAGAAAAAGGATTTTAGGGATCAAGTGGATTGCAGAAATCTCCAAATTCTCTTCTTCATTTCCTTAATAAGAAATCTCTTCTGATGACGAGATATGACTTGGACAAATTTGTCCCCCATCCGAATAGGTCCTTATTTTTTAAATTTCAATGCACAGAAAAATCCAAAAATTCAAGAACCTATTGCATAATTTCAGATGATGATGGTAACTGGATCTAGGGATAGATGTGATTTTGTTTAGATCTTGAAAGTTTATTTTATGCATCCATACTCCTGAAGTCAAAATTGCAGGTGTTTTTGGTTGTTACCTTTTGGACAATATATGATGCACCTAATTGTCATAAAAGTTTGGGCAAGGCTGGTTGCTCTGTTTAAGATTAGGTTCACATGATCTCATTGTAAATTTTGCATCTGTTCCTGTTTTTAGTGTGATCCTGTTCATTTAGTTCACTAAAGCCGATGGTCTCATTTTTATTGGAAGTGATACAAACTGGAC
Source organism: Phoenix dactylifera (assembly GCF_009389715.1). Taxonomy (NCBI): domain Eukaryota; kingdom Viridiplantae; phylum Streptophyta; class Magnoliopsida; order Arecales; family Arecaceae; genus Phoenix; species Phoenix dactylifera. The sequence goes on from NC_052399.1 coordinate 21,239,705, forward strand.
TCCACCTGCAATTACACTTTACCCATTGGCTTATTTATTCTTCTGGATTTTCAGATGCTGGGTGAGCAGTTATACCCACTTGTTGAACGTGTTGAACGGGATCAGGCTGGCAAAGTGACTGGAATGCTCCTAGAGATGGATCAAACTGAGGTCCTCCACCTTATAGAATCTCCAGATGCACTCCAGAAGAAAGTTGCAGAAGCTTTGGAAGTCCTACGGTTAGCACAATCTCCAGGTTCAGATGCTGCAGATCAGCTTGGCTCATTGTCCCTGAATGACTAAAGTTATCTGTCTTCTTTAGATGGCTATCTATCTTTAGTTAAGAGTTGCTTCATGACATAAATTTATTTTGGATTGCTTTATTCCATTTAGGCTTTGGCACCTGCAATGCCAGAATTTTTGGGGATTCAACATGGTACAAGCAAGGGGCAGCATATGTACTTGGGGGTTTTTATATTATTATTCTTCCGCTTATTATTGTTTTTTCGGGTTTGTTTATTAGTTGGATTACGTATTGTGGACAGAAGTCTGGGGTTGATGGTTTTGCTTTGTGTGGATTCTAATACTAGTTATCTTGTTCCAAATTTTATAGATGATTGGATGTTATATTACCTCTTACCTCCCTGATGTTTTATATCTCGGGATAAGCTTTGAACATCAGAAGCGTCGACAGTAAAAATATATGTGCATCAATATAAACTTGTAGTTCGGCTGTGTTCCAGCAAGCTCCAATTTTCGCTCTCTTGATGTTCTAATCTTTGGATGCTGCTTTACGAAAGGTGGTGCAATAACATTAATCTTGATCAAACATAACATGCTTAGGTTGCACCATTAAATGTGGAGGATGAGAGTTCATCCAGGAGCAGTTGGCTTCAGTCTCTGGGTGACCCTGGATCCATATTGCTGGTGGGCTGGCTTGGATGTGAGATTTGATGGTTCGCTTGCTGATTCCGAGTTTATTTTCAGAACCTCACCCGGCTGAAGATGGATACCATAATAGGATCCTCCTCTATTGTTCCTGGGCTCCCATTTGTGGAAGTGTTTCGACTGTTTTTTCTTCGGAATTAGATGTTCTTTATTAGAGGCACGTTGGTAGTAGCAGCAACTGTTGTAGGCGTCATTCTCACCTGGAGGCATTACCAAAGTACTTCCATCTAAAATTTTGGGTCGCATTGTTTTATTTTGGCCGTAGGGCGGCCCTAGAGAATGACCTAAAGGCTTTCAGCCGAGCGTTGCATTAGAGAGCCCTATTGAGTGCGACCATCACGGAATGCATGGAGTAACAAACGTAGATTTTATGCATGAACGTAGGTGCCAACTGGTTCAGCGGATATCGCCCCAGTCGTCCCTGCATCTGCACAGGGGCAGCTCGTCCCTTCTCTCAAAAAATTTAAAAAAAAATCCTTTTCCTCTGAAAAACAATTCTCAACAACAACCTGAATAATTCCAGCAAAATATCCCGGATGATCCAAAGCTTTTTTCATTTTATTCATTTATCTGAAAGAGATACTGCATTAATTATTCAATCCTAGGTCTAGAATATAATAGCAGTACTGAATAATATCAAATTATTTAGCTCAGTTTAGCATAGCTTTTGGTGGGTCAAAAATTCAAAAATTACTTTTTAACCCTTCAAAAGTAGAATGTTTAATTAAAAAAAAAAAAAGAAAGAAAGCTAAAATAGCTTCATAGAGGAAGCTTCAAAATAGAACTTCTTAAAAAAAATGCATCGAAAAGTTATCTTAATTTATAAAATTATTTTTTTACCAAAATATCCATAATAAAATATTATAATTATAGAAAATATTCTTTATACTATAAAAATCTGCAGGAACTCAACAAAGAAAACAAAGAACCCTAAATCTCCCTTCTTAATAATAATAATAATAATAATAATTTATACCTTTATTATTATATTATACTTCAAATATAATATAATATCATATTATATTATTATGTTATAATAATATTGTATTATATTACAATAATATTATACTATATCATATATTTATATTTTAATATATATATATATATAATATTTTATTATGCTTTGTTGTATAATACTGTGCTATGTTCTTTATGATCATTTTATCGTACTAAAAGTACTTTTGCAGTTTGTTAAACAAACACATTAAAATTTTCCAGTACTTTAGAAATGTAATTAGCAAACAGCAAATAGATTTTTATAAAATTTCTACTTTTAAAAGCTTAATCACTGAAATCTTGCTTATTTAAAAATAAAAAATAATACAGTAAATACAAGGATTACTGTTTCAGTAACACACCCAAAACAATTTTACACCATAGTGACACGTATTATTTCAGTCCTTACAGCAGCATGCTCCTTTCGCATGGTTATACAAATAAATCAAGGCCTAAAATACTGTTAAGAAAGAAATTTCCATGGTTCAAGTGATAATCTTGTGATATGCAGACAGAACACGCTGCTTTATTCTACCATTTCCTTTGACCTCTCCTGTTCTCAGCAACCATGAGGAATTTCCTGCCTCCGCAGAGCTGATTAGGAGACCATCAGACAGTATAATGGCATCTTCAATCTTCATGTAAGCATATGGAGGAACGAAAATGTTAGAGATTTTTTTTTTTTTTGTTGGGGTTGGGGGGGGGGGGGGGGTGGTTGAAAGAAAACCTTAGAGAGGTTATTGAAAGAAAACCGTAGGGACCTTAGAGAAGTTATTGAATAAAAGATGGCAGAGGCTACATTCATATGTACGAACGGCCAATGCGAATTTAGTGCTACAAAATATTGCAAGAACATTTGTTTGTACAGAATAAAATCATGCATTCTGCATATAAAAGAAAAATGTAGTGATTTCAAGCTCTGCGCATTCAAGATGATATAGATTTGGCAATTAAGCTACAGGTCTGATTAGTAAATTTTTTTATGCAAATAAGATATTCAAATGGATCAGATGAGTATTATTCTGGAATCACGTATGATCACCATAAAATGTAATTTCAACTACTAATAAAAAAATTAAAATGCTGATACGCTGCACCAAGGGCCAAATTGCAAACTAACCAAACTAAAACTTACCTATTTAACCATTAGGACACTTTCAGCAGTTCATGGAATGCTTCTTGTGGTATATCAACAGAACCCACGCGCTTCATGCGTTTCTTCCCTTCCTTCTGCTTCTCCAAGAGCTTCTTCTTCCGTGTAACATCACCACCATAGCATTTTGCTAGAACATTTTTTCTCATTGCTGAAATACTGCAAGGAGAAAAAGATGATCTGAAGTGTTTGTAGGAGCGAATAAACGATCCAGTCATTATGAAGCACACAATCATCAAAGAATCAGAACCGAAACAGGAACGATTTTAGAAGTACAAAAATAGCATGTATTTCGTCTTGAGACAAGGAGAGAACTTCAAACACCATCTTAGATTATGGATTTCCATGGTTTAAGAAATAGCATATACTTGAGAATGAATATTTAAGTTGGCCAGTCCATGTACAGATCAATTCATGCCACCGTGCAGTCACCTCATCTTAAGGAAAAATATATCATATATGTGGATTTTTAGTTCTACGTACCCAGAATCCTATGTTTAGGGTTGAAAAGAAATGTTCTACACCACACAAAACAAGCTTAAGTCATCAATATGTGAAGATTAAGTTCAAATGTTTTAATTATTAGAATTATATTTATTTCCAAATTTTTAGGATGTGTATATATACAAATATGTATATTAACTGACTGACATCAAATTAATAATTAATTGGAATACAGTTAAAAAAATTTGGTGGGTAACTCTCATCCTTCCTTCTACTTCCCACATCCCCTTCTTTACCTTCTAAATCACTGTTTTTTCTCCTTTCTCCATGACACATGCAAATCATGCAGATTTCCTAGTCATCCTTTCAAGGTTGCATCATTAGACTCCAATGCAAAAGAATTTACATTTTACAACCCCAGACAAGCTCCATCTTTGATGAAAAACTTTAGATTTTACAATCGATGTAGGTTCGAGAAGAGGATTAAACATCACATGGCAACATGTGAGAACTTCAAGAAGAAATTTTCTACATTGAAAGCATGTTTTGTTCTGTTATTCCTCATATGCAGCAAATATTTCTATACTCTTAAGGTGAGAATAGTTTAAAAGAGGTTTACCAAAATCCACATATAACAAACAGACAAATTTTTTTCCCTTGCAAATGCGCACACCCCAAAAAGGAAAAAAAAGATAAGTTTTGTCGAATGCTCTTATACACAACTCAGTACATGAGAAAGATATGCTGCAGAATTATAATTTCCTGGTGAATCATCTTGAGAAAATTTAATCAAGCAGTTAAGATTTTTAAGAAAGTGATTGTAGAAATGGATGCAAAACACATCAAAAATCAAGCTACCATCAGCAGCACAAACCAACAAGCGTATTTATTTGTACTAAATATGTATGAAAATACAAGACCAAGAAATAGCTCATCATATACTCCAAGATGGAATTGGGATCTGAGAAATCCAAAAGTCAAGCAAATCAGAGGGGTGGAAAGCGATGGACTGCACCATGAACCCTACTCAAAGTTGGAAAAATGGCAGAATATCTAGAAGGTCACTGATATTCTGACATGGAAATGAATCATTTATCAGAACAAACATTGGGAAGATGGAACAATCAAAGTTCAGAACAGACCCAATTGACTTAAGATGAATGCAAGACAAATTACAGCCTGACCAGGAGATCCTGTTGCAGGGAATGCTTACGTGGAGTATAGGAAGTAGGAAAGGAATGGCAATTCCTATGAACGTACAACCCCACAGTTCAACACCATGAGATATCATTGTTCTTCAAGAACCTTTGAGAATAGGCGGTGAATTTCTATATAAACAACACAAACACAATTGGAACAATACGAAACTTTGATTTAATGGTGGAGACGGATGTTCAACAATGCAAGGAATCAAAATATAAAATTTTCATTAATAGCCATGAAAAGCTTATGATGTTACTTGGTGAAGTACTTAAAACATGAGAAATACTCTAATTGGTTGGAGATGCTAGTCAAGACTACCAGGAGCAAGTATCCAAAATATCCAGCTTCCATTGCTATTCAACATTTAATGATAAAAATCATTGCGCTCAAATTTAGGACACCTTTGGGTGATTGAAGCATAAAATGATTCTTATTTAACAGTTCAATTGAACGTTATAATTCACAAGATATCTACTCTAATATAATGGGAAAGCCACAGTCCAGCATGTGTGTTAGACTCTGTGGCGTCTCTTTGAACACCTTAACAGAGAATCGAGTGCATGCTGGACTTCAAAGCCTACAAAACCACCTCTTAACAGAAAATGGGGAGAAAAGCTAAGAGAGCCTAGCTGGTGAACGTGCAAAAAAGATGCTGGAGACGTAGTCAATCGTAATTCGACAAACTTTTTGATGGTCAGCAGTGCCCAAATGTTTCGGATTATGAGCTGCTTTAGCACCTTGTCCTCAAAGACAAACCAAATGATTAGGGATCAAATAACGCACCAGTATCTCCAATGTGAACAAAGTTGTTCAGCACTTATTTTGGGATTAGAATTTATTAAATCTATCTTCACGTGATTTTATCTTAGGCCATAGTACTAAAGAGCGCAAGTTTATAATTTACGGGTAGAGTCCATAAAATGGAAGTGATTGGAATCCCATTTTTATGAGAATTAGGGAGAGGGAGGAAGCCTGGCTGAAATCAAGGTGAGGGCAAGATCGAGCCAAGGTCATTAGAATCCAACACTTGGTGACATTACCAACTCAACCAATTGGCACCCTCATTGGAGTCCTAGATATAATTCACATCTAAGAGGAAAAAAATACAATATTAGATTGGTACCAACACTTACCAGTAGGGGTTGGATCAGTATGGTCCAACCCCATATTGACATATGATACACTGTTGTCAGTGACAGTACATTATCATATTGAGCCTCTGTACCATCCAGTACCTTATTAGATTTTGTACAGTACACCTAGTATCAGGCAACACAAGTAGACACGGAAAACCTTGGTTGAAGGATTTCGTACTTTATACTTTCAACTTGTAGAATTCTTCAAGTCGAATTACTCTAAAAAAAAAATTCATCGAGAGCTACCAATAAAATTGGCGCATTATCACAAGCACAAATATCCATAGAGTAGTATGAAATTTCTAAGCTATATCGTCATGTCTTTTTTCCCTTTTCTTTTTTTCTAAGAGGAACTAACATGTCCTAAAAATCTTCTTAAACATAAGCACATGAGTTCACAAAGCTACTATGGCAATTTGTTGGAAACAATTGATAGTTTAATACAAGTTATGTAAGCTGTTTTATAAGTTTCAAGTGAGATTGTGGCAGTTACCCCATCACAGGGAATAGGTGTCTCGATCCTTGGTCATGCATGTGTGCTTGCATGCACTGCTGCTCTCTATGTAAAGTGAAAAGCTGGCAGTAATTATGTGTGAACAATTGCAGGGATGCATCTATTATGAATATATTTATGTGTGCGACATATACCATGCATGAGCCATCCTTCTTATTCTATATGGATCAAGAACATGTCATTAATAAAATGCAAAAGAATTGGCAGTAATTATAAACTATTAGGTTGCAACAAGGAGGAAGAGGTTGTGCCAATATCTTACGACTCCCTTGCGATAATCTTTGAGCCAATCGCAGCTTGTATCGTTATTTCAAACATTTGCCTGCAAAAATTTATGACATATTGAGACATAAACAAAAGAACAGAAGAAGTCAATAAAGGATGCACTTCCGATTGCACTAAGCACTATTACACCTGTCTATGAACTTCTTTAGTTTTTCCACCAATTCACGTCCAATCCTCTGCGCTTTCAGATTGTGAACAATGGTTGCCATAGCATCAACAGGCTGGGCATTGAGGAGGATATCAAGTTTGACCAAATCAGATTTTTGATACCTATAACACAAATTGAGAATGTTAGTTATGTTTGGAAGACATAAGAACCAAGAGTGATAGATACTAAAAATGGACAATGATGGAGTCAACACCATCCTGGTCTCTATGACATACTGATCCTTCCAGGACAGTCTTTTTTTTTCTAAGTAGGATCCTTCCAGGACAGTCAAACAATGAAATGGTCTAGAATAAAGGGTAAGAGTTCAGGATAGTGTGTGCAGAGTGCCCGTCACAACCAACTTTTGATGCCATTCAAAAGTTTTTGTTCGTATCCAAGACCACGTCCATCAATTTGATTTTCAAATTATGTCTAGCATCTTGATGCATAAGTCTTCTTCTCTTATTAGATTCTTTTACAGATTCTTCCTCAAGTAGGAGCATGTACCAGTGCTTCTTATGTGTATCCAGCTGCTGCTACCTGGTACTGCATTTATTAGAACATTTTCTTTCATAAACAGTCTCAACGCCAGCAGACAATCTGAACCATACTTTCTTCTCCCCGACTCTTTTACTTAACATGTGCCCAGAGAGCAGTGTAAATTATCTTACCACATTTGGTATTCTAAGTGGTCTTTATAATAATAATAATCGCATGAAATCTCAGTATCATGCTGAACAGCCAAGGAAACATACTTCCCTAAAGGAGCATGAAAATAAATTCGCACATATTGTGTGCATAATTCATATATCAGGTTGATTATACAACTTATTCTTGGTAAAAGATGTTATGCTATCATGCTTTCGTCTTGAAATTAAATTATGAGAAAACACTAAATCCACAAACACAATGTTAACTAAAAAAGCATTGATGTTAGTAAGCTAGAGTGAATAAATCAGTTTCCCAGGAGAATGATAAAAATACTGGAGCAGCCCCTCCAAAAGGATTGCTACCAACATCTACTTAAATATTCACTAACGAAAAAACACAGCCCATCCAAGCAAAATTCATCGTCTTTGTCAGACTGACGCTTGCACCACAGTCAACCTTACTATAAAACATATAATCAGGAAATACAAAAATTTTGGACTTGCCAAGTAGGTCAAGAAAATTTTTCAGAGTATAACACTTGTGCACTCGAACTTTTTTATGATAAAAGGTGGTAACATTATTTACTTAAGTCACAAATTTGATTAAAATGTAGATACTATCCAAAAAAAGAAAGAAAAACTTTGCTCATCAAACACCAGCATAAACTGTATGATGATTAGAATATTGATAAGGTTGATAATACTCTTCCCACATGTTGGTTGAACACAAAAGAAAGTTGAAACTTACTCAGAATCTTCATAATCAAATGTGGCATATCCGGATGTTATACTTTTCAATTCATTGTAGAAATCCACAATGATTTCCCTCAGTGGTAACCGATATTTCATAAGCACACGCTGGCTGCACAGAAGAATCCAGCATCAACTGGTAGTCGCCAATTAGTTTACCAAATGCAAAACTGTTTGTCTTCCAAAAAGACTTACTTGTCAATAAATGAATATTCTAGCTGCTCTCCTCTCCTTTCTGAACAAAGTGTTATAACAGGTCCAACATACCTGAATATCAATAAAATGAATAGATGACACATCAATACTTTACAAATTAAATCAACTAATATCATGTCAGATGAATACTTGCAAAAGAACCAAAATAAGGAAACAGCGCTTACTCACTAGGAATAATAATGGTTGCAATAACAGATGGTTCCCAACATGCAGTTACACGCTTCCCAGGATTTGAAGCCAGTGAAGCAGGATTTTGAACTTGTATCTTACTAAACAAGCAAAGAAGCTTTAGCTGCGATGACCATTTTAATAGCATGTGAACTGATAACACGAGTAGTCGAGTACCATACCTTCCATCTGAATACTCAAAAATATATGGCACAGTTGGTATGGTAGATATGATTCGAGCTCCATACTCCTACAAAGCACATGTAAACAAAGATAATTTCAGAAACATTTCAAGGGAAGGACTAATATATGGTGAAGAAATAGAATGCATACTGTTTTTATTTTTTTAGTGTACGAAAATACAAAATATTATTAGAGAAACAGAAAATTAAGGCATGAATCAATGGACAATATTGAGAGCAAGCCAAATGTCTTTTATTGACAGAATACTGTTGTTGCATGGGCATCTTAACAATCATTTGGTATTTGACTTGCGGAACACTATAATCATATCTGAAAGTGACCTATCCAACAGGGGAAAGAAAAACCAAGAATTATGTTGACATCTAGGTTGAAAAGATATGGGTTGCTTCCTTTTTAAAAACAAACAAACATATTGGAGATTAATTTCTGCCTGTAACGGAAAAGGAAAAAGAAAATCATATCATGCCTGATATTAGGCTAAATACTTAGGAAATTCTTCGTAACAAAGATGGCATGTTTCTAGATCTGTCATTCATAAGCTGCATGAAGCACAGAAAGTGCTTATATTAATTCATTGCAATATCATGAACTCTATCACCACTACCTGAACTTGAAGTTATCAATAGCTTGGACCAACAAAAACAAAAATGTAATTTCTGCTATATTTCTGAAACGCAGCATAACAAGAATGTTAATAGCAGAAGAGTATATACTTGCTCAAGCCGCTGATGAAAGACATCCATGTGAAGTAAACCTAAGAAGCCACACCTGTCCGAAGCACATCATATGCATATAAAAAAACAAGGATAGGTGCTGAATCTAGTAAAAAGGAACTGACAATATCTCTTTAACTCACAAAACTGATGGAGAACAATACAGAATAGGCTAAAATTTCTCCTCAAATGAATATACCTGAATCCCATGCCAAGAGCAGTGCTAGACTCTTTGGCAGCAGATACACTAGCATCATTGCATGTCAATCTCTCTATTGCATGGTTAAGAGCATCAAAATCAGATCCATCAGCTGGATAAAGACCAGAGAATACCATATGCTTTGCAGGCTTGAAACCTGCAAGACCAGATAGTTTATAAAGCCAAAAATATAAAAGAATATCTGAATAGAAGAAATCAAGCAACAAATAGTTAAAAAAAACACTACCTAAATTGACTAGTAGTTACTGGCAAGAATCTGTTTATGGGTATTATTCAACAAACAAAGAAATGAAAATGAAGTCTATAAATGGGTCTATGTCGAGAAGATTAACCTGGAAGAGGTACCACAACGCTCTTGGAATGGTAAAGTGTATCACCAACACGTGCTTCTTTTGTTGTACGCATGCCACTAACAACATAACCAACTTGTCCAGTAAAAAGTACTCCAGTTGGAGTAAGTTCAGGATGCATTATTCCAACATCTAAGACTTCATAATTCTGGCCAGTTGCTACAGATGCAATCTTATCCCCCTTGCGGAGAGCACCATCAACAACAGCAACATGGCAGATTACTCCTTTATACTCATCGTAGTAAGAATCTAACAAAAGCATCCGCAAAGGTGAATCACATTTCCCAGGAGGAGAAGGTAGGCGCTCTATAACAGCAGGCAGGATTTGCTCAAGCCCTTGGCCAGTTTTGGCAGAAGTTAAAAGAGCATCATTTGGATCAAGATCAAACAATGATTTCAATTGAGTTTTAACACGATCAGGATCAGCAGTGGGTTGGTCAATTTTGTTTATGACAGGAATAATACTCAGGTTACATTCAAATGCAAGATAAAAGTTAGCAACTGTCTGTGCTTGAACACCTTGGGCAGCATCAACTACTAAAAGGGCACCCTGGCAAGCTGCAAGAGATCTTGATACCTCATAGCTGAAATCCACATGACCAGGAGTGTCGATCAGATTCAGTAGAAAATTTGGTGGATCTTGAATATCGGAGGCATCAGGGAAACCAAATTTATGCTTGTGGAACATAGTTGCTGTCTGCGCTTTAACTGTAATACCCCTCTCTCTTTCTACCTGTAAATATAAGTCATTCACAACATTTACAGGGGGGAGGGGGGGTAGTTGAAAAGAGATTACTAATTTAGAAATGGCAAAATGAGAAAGATGAAAACAATTATTTCATGTCAGGTTGATGAACCAATTTCAGATTCTTTATTTGACTTCCTTTGTCCCTTTCAGCACTGAGGCTTTTGGTATGGTCTTGTTGAGGGTTGTTAAGTTATATGTGCCCGCTGTCTTGTTTATCATTATTTATTACGAAGAGATGATGCCATGTGTGATCTTAGCACTAAATCCAATATAATTCAGATTACATGGTTCTTGAGCCGCTTTCTTCGTTATCACACCATAATGGTGCTTTTTATAATTAAGGGCACAATTATATAAAAGATCACATATACCAAGCCCCTTGACGTGATTCTCTGTAATGCAAAGCACCATGGATGCTTACTGAATCTTCATAGTGTTTCAAGGACTTGAGTATAAGTATCGAATGCAGGTGCATGTCAGAGTAATATCTTGGTAATTTCTAAGATTTTGTTCTTGTGGACATTGTGTGACACTGATACGCATTTATGAGTATCTAGTATGGTTACTTTGTGTTAAGCTGAAGGGTCTGATGGCATGGATGGCAAATACATAAATGGCAAATAAAAGCACAAACTCTATTTTTCCTTCAAGTGGAGTCATAGAGATGCAGGATAAATCTCAATGTACATAGTTGGTTATTTTTTCTACCTAAAGGTAGCATAGTGTGTTTTCTCGAAGGGTTTCTAATGGAGAAAATTGGCACCATCAGAAGCAGTTATTTGCTCCATCAGCTTGGCAAGAATATTCAATTCCCCAGCCTGTCCAATGAGAAGCCAAATAACACCTACCGAGATGGAAATTTAAAAATCTGTTTCCATTTTGTAACAATGTTCTTAGATATCCACCCTTCTTTCAGCAAATGCCTTCCCTCCAAGCTCAAAAATACCCATGTAGACGCATCAAAAGAATAAAAACACCCAACCACACATGAATCTTGAGGATTTAAGAAGCCCTAAACAAATACTCACCATCAAAACATCCTAAACTGAAATAAAGAAAACACAAGAACATAGCTTGTTAACTATTTTGTCCAAACCTGTAACTTGTCGAGGTACTGAGGTTGGCCGTGGCCTCTCTTGATGGTCCCCGTCAGCTCCAGGAGACGATCGGCAAGCGTTGATTTCCCGTGATCAACGTGGGCGATGATGGAGAAGTTCCGTATCCTTTCCGGCGGATATTGGCTCAAATCTACGCCACTTTCTCTGCTATTCTGACGAGATTGGGAGCAGAACGAGCGATCAACGCATCCGAACGGGATTCCCCTAAATGTAGATGAAATAGGACTCGTAGTAAATAGAAGAGGCCGGAGTTTCGACCTCGCCGCCCTCGATGCACGATCCAGAGCGCCCATTGAAGCTCTTTCTTCTCGTTTATTCGGTTCCCTTCGACGCTATCGCAGGGATCGAAGGAGGAAGAGAGCTAGGGTTTTGGGAGGGTTTCGCATCGGAGAAGGCGGAGGGTTTCGGGGGGCCGGACGGAAGAAATAAGAAAGGCGAGAAGACGGAAGAGCTCGCGAAAGGGTTTTGGTTCGAAGCACGACTCATGGACTAAGATGTGAAAATATATCTTGATAGGGACTTAAGTGACATAGTTCTCGCGTTAACTTTGTACAGGTCCCGGCAGGCCGAGTGCAGGGACTGGCTAGAAGATAAAACTTTCGTTTTTACAAGCTCTGCCCCAAGTGATACAAATTTTATGGTAACTCCCATGCGTAAGGTTTACGCAGTCCTCCCTGTTTGGGGGAGCTTTTGGAGGGCCAGAAAGCGCTTTCTGTCTCTCCAAAAGTACTTTTAGATGAAAAACTGTATTTGGTAAATTTTTCAAAAAGCTGTTTCAGCTTTTGCGGAAAGCTGAAAACAGCTTTTGGGAGGAAGTTGCAATTTGGAGCTTTTGAGAGGAAGCTGTTTCAGCTTTTTCGAAAAGCTGTATTTTTGACAAAAATGCCCATATTAAAATAACATAATTACATAGTTTGTCCCTTTATAAACCTAAAAATCTGCTGGAGCTAAGAACCCTAGCCGTCAGACTCCCTTCTGTAAGAAAAGGTATTTTTCTTTTCAATTTTTGTATGCATCTCTTGAACCACATTTTAGAAGAAAATTTTTTTAATCCTTTTCCATACCTTCCAAAATCAATTTATTGTTTTTTTTTATCATCAACCTCGCGGCCCACGCTGAGGTCCTCCTCGAGCGTGGACCACGAAGAAGAGCCCCTGGACCGCGAAAAATTATTTTATGGGAAATTATGAAAAATTATTATGGGAAATTATTTTATACTAATAATTATAATATTTTATACCTTTATGTTTGTATTATACTATAAATATAATATCATATTATATTATATCATAATACATTAATATGTTATGTTAAATAATTTAATATTATGTTATATTATGAAAAATTAATTTATACTAATAATTATAATATTTTATACCTCTATTTTTGTATTATACTATAAATATAATATCATATTATATTATATCATAATACATTAATATGTTATGTTAAATAATTTAATATTATGTTATATTATGGAAAATTAATTTATACTAATAATTATAATATTTTATACCTTTATTATTGTATTATACTATAAATATTATATTATATTACATTACATTATAATACATTAATATGTTATTTTAAATAATTTAATATTATGTTATATTATGGAAAATTAATTTATAATAATAATTATAATATTTTATACCTTTATTATTGTATTATACTATAAATATTGTATTATATTACATTACATTATAATACATTAATATGTTATTTTAAATAATTTAATATTATGTTATATTATGAGAAATTAATTTATACTAATAATTATAATATTTTATACTTTTATTATTGTATTATACTATAAATATAATATATATTACATTATATCATAATACATTAATATGTTATATTAAATAATTTAATATTATGTCATATTACCAAATATTAATTTACTCTAATAATTATATTACTATTATGCTATATTAATATAATATTATTATATATTACAATAATATTATACTATATCGTATATTTATGTATTAATTTATGTTATGTTTTATTATGTTCTGTTGTATAATACTATGCAATGTCCTTTATGGTAATTTTGTCATACAAAAGTACTTTCTCAGTTTGTTTACCAAACACAAAATAAAGTACCACAGCACTTTACGAATGTAGTTACCAAACAGCAAACAGCTTTTTATAACAGCTCTACTTTAGACAGCTCTACTTCCAACAGCTCTATTTCCAACAGCTCTACTGCCAACAGCTCTCCCAAACAGGGCCTTAATATTATCGCCTTTCATAGAGACCTTTATATAATATTTCGCATAAGCCAATATTTTGCATGTAACTCCATAGTTGACTCAAAAATCGTGTACAATTCAGGTGCTGCAACTCTAGATACGTGCCGAGTTTGTACCGGTCTCGGCAAGTTGAGTGCCGGAATTAGCTCAGCCATGAAAGAGTCATTCCATGTTTATCTCTGAAGACACCTTTGGTTTGTCGAATTTTTTTTTTTTTTACTAGGATATTTTTTCTTATAGAAATATAATACCTGAAAAAATAATTTTAGCGTATTTGATTGATCATATAAAAATGGCACATTATAAGTAGCTTACGTTTAGTTGAACATCTACTTTTTTATAAAAGTTGTGTAAAATATCTATTATATCTCTAATAAAGAAAAAACTTTATCCATAGATTTTGATAAACTTCATGGTATTTTTGAAAAAAAATAATTTTTAATCCGTGGAAAAGTAGCTTTCTTATACCACTCATGAATTTTTTTAAAATCTTATTTTCATGAGAATGCTACTTTTCTATTGCTCTTCTTTAAAAACTCCAACCAAACGAACGACATTTCTTTATTTTTTTGTTGACCATACTTTTTTTCTTCTTTTTCTGCAAACCAAACGAGCCATAATTTAACGCAGAAAATACTCTTCTCAGATTAGTAGCGATCCCAGCAGATTGAGTGGTGGAAGTGGTTCAAACTTACAAAAATGAACATATTCTACTGGCCTTAGCATACTGGGTGCAGTGATTTGCTCAGACTCTGTATATATATATATATCCCCTCCTCATTTGACTCAAAAATTATAAACAAATCACCTGCAATGAATTAAATAGTCATGCTAACAGCTCGAATTTTGAGACTGGTTTAGACTTAGAATGAACTTATTTCATGCATATACTTATTGAGCACACAAATTTACATATAAGCTTTGTATTAGACTTAAATTGTTCTACGCATTTGGAATTCCAAAACTGGTATCGACTCCATGTAAGCATAATTTTATCACTCTATACTAATCTCCACCACCTAGGCATTTACCAATATTCCCTCCCACCTCTTCTTTGTTTGATCATGGCTCATGATGAGCCAACTAGCCATTAGTGAAAAAGTGGTTATCACTTTTCTGAAATCATCTTTTCTGAAATGCTGTAGATCTTCTTGAGCATGCAGAGAGTTAGAAATATCTTTGAACTTTCCAACTATATCTAAAATTTGCAATCTATTACTTTCTCAAAAGTTCGTACATGATTAGATGAAGTTGTAGTCCTTTTCCTCTATAATTTTATTGCTTTATTATAACGGTCATGACTAGTTCATTGCTATAATCTTAGCTCTTTATGAGTTATTTCTCAAAATCTATTAAAATTGTCCTTTTTTTTTGTTTTTCTTTTATCATGCACTAGTATAATCCACATGCGATGCATGTTGTCAAACTAATAATCTATCTTATATCATGAAATATACGAATTAATTATAAAAAGCTATGAAAACAAACAAAAAAGATGTTGAACAGATTGCATGAGATTGCACTTTGAAAAAAAAAAATCTAAAAAAATAATGCATAACTATAAGTTCACAAACAAAACCAAAATTATTTCTAGATTACCGAAACATCAAAGAAAGGATGAACTAAACTCGCTTATGAGTTTTTTATTTTTTTTAAATAAGGGAGCATCGGTCTCTAAAATTTTAAAATTATTGCACTAGAATAAAGGTAGGACTTTGCTCCAAATTTGTATAGAATGATTAAAAAATTTAACTTGTAACTAGCCAACATCTTCTATTTGTCATGAGTTTATACAAAATATAAGTTTCTTATTTTTAAAATCTTAAAATTAATGGTTTTTTATTTTTTTCCCAAAAATAGTGAAATGATTTTTTTATTGCTGAAATAGATGTCTCAGATTTATATAGTTTGAGGATACATTATTATGTCATAAAACAAATAATGCCGAAAAAGATAAGGTGTAGTAGCACAGTTTGTCAATAAGATTTTGCCACAATGATCCACAACATAGAATAGTATCCGGTCCGCTGTGTTGTTCACCTCCATCAATTATTGAGAAATAAGCTAAGACCATTATACTGTCTTATTGTATTGGTAATGACTAGTCCATTGCTATAATCTCATTTCTTTATAAGTTATTTCTCAAAATCTATTAATTTTTTTTACCATGCTAGTAGAATCCACCTGCAATGCATGTTGTCAATCTAATAATCCATATTATAGTATGAACTATCCAAATTAAATATAAGTAGTTATGAAACAAATAAAAAATATGTCGAACAAATTACACGAGATTGCAATTCAAAAAAAAATAATCCAAAAAAAAATAAAACATAACTATAAGTTCACAAACAAACCCAAAATATTTCTAGATAATATCAAAGAAAAGGTAGACTAAACTTACTCATGAGTTTTTTTTTAATTTATTTTTTAAAAATAAGAGAGTAGCCAATCCCTAAAATCTAGAAATTATCACACCAAAATGAAGGTAAGACTTGATTCCAAATTTGTATAGAATGATTAAAAAAATAAGCTCGTAGGCTAGCCAGGACCTTCTATTTGTTTCAAGTTTATATAAATCAAAAGCTTTTTTATTTTTAAAAATATTAAAAAAAAATTTCTTGTTTTTTAAAAATAATAAAAATAGATGATTTAGGTCTATTTAGTTCGAGTGCAACCAATCATATCAAAAAAACAAACAATGCCAAAAAATGTAAGATGCAATAGTATTATCTATCGATAAGGTTCTATCAAAATGATCCACAACATAGGACGTCATTATTCATCTTCATGCAGATGTGTGAAATACCATAGGATATATATGTAAGATTTGGCTATGTCCGGAGATCCAACTCACCACCATTGCATCATCTTTTTGGTTCTTGTAATTCTTTTTAAAAAATTGTTGCTAAATAGGTCCTACAACATGGTGTTCCGTTTATAATACATTTTTTTTTTTTTTTTTTTTTTTACTAAAGCGGATGGATCATACCTATGAGTACATATGCATCCAAAAAAAAATCTTTTTCTTTGATGAAGAGTTTTTAATACAAAATCCGCAAAGCTTCCTCTTGCACGCATCACACATCACACGAAGTCTCGACGTACCACTGGCCTGCAGTACTAAATTAATATAAAATCCTAACTCGAGACAAGGAAAGCGTCACGAGCAAAACATATTATACTTGGTAAGGGGGAAAAGAGTAATCCGCGTGTGCTAAAGTTTGGTTAGATTTTATCAAATTAGGCCGAGTCATTGACCACGCCGCCTCTTTTTTTTTTTTCTTTTTTTTACTGAAATGGATATTCATATCGTTCTAATATAGTTATATTTAATAAAATTAAAAAATAATAAATTTTAGAGTGCACTAGACAGTTTTTTTTTCCAACCGAGGAGGTCTCTGAAATGACTAGCCATGTAGGAAGCTACCTAGTCTGCATCCCATTTACTTCCTCTGGAGGCATGCTTCACCTGTTTTTTTTTTTTTGGGTACATACGAATCTATTCCTAAAATTGGAGGTCATTTCTAGTGCATCAGGAAGTGGACTCCTCCAACTATTTAAATCCAACGGCTGAAATAATTCAATCCTATCGGTGCGACCCAACAATAAAAAAAAGAGACAAAAAAACCCAACTGAAACCAATAATTCGATTCAGTTACCAATAATTTCCATCGGTGTCTCCAATCAACCCCGTGGCAATGGCGCTGGTCCCGCATATCTAAAACGGATCCGGCGGTCCAGAGAAGAGGACCCCAAGCAGAGACGGAAGCCACCATCAAACTTACGCATAGAGATTTCTATGCGATGCTATATCCTCCGTCCAATTTATCGCGGTATCCGATCACGAAGGAACCTAGAGCGAACTGACGGTTTGATCACTTGTTCTCATATATGTTATATGCGTACCTTTAGTTCGTTCGATTCCGTGGGGACGGGGCGGCGAACCTATGTTACCTATCCAGCGAATGGCGTCACGATGAAGTAAAGCAATTTAACGAGTAAACCAAATTATTAAATTAATTCAACGCGGAAATGAACCCTAAGATTTCGGCCACTTCGCCCTTTCTTATATCTCGCCTCCTGCTCTCCTGGTCTCTCCCCTTCCTATAAATGGGGAGGAGACCCCTCTGATCTCTCCCCTCTCGAGGCTTAGCAGTAGGAAAAGAGAGGGGGAGACCACGGATTCGCTTAGCCGGAGGCCGACGCTAGGAGAAGCACTGGTCCGCGCCCCGGGGCGCTGAAACCCTAGGAAAGGATCGGCGGCGGTGTTCGCCGCGGTGGATTACAGGTAAATAGATCTTTATGCGGCTCTCTTGCGATCGTTTCTTGATTCTTTTCGCGGTTTTACCTCTCTTCTTGTGCGCGATGTGGGTGGTAACCGGATCCTGGCAGGAAAACCCTAAACGGGGAAACCCTAGTTTTGGATGCTGGTTCTTGTGATCGTGGGTGGATTGGCGTCGAATTATTCGAATCATCGGGGCCTGTGAGGAAGCCCAGGATTCAGGAAAACATGATTTCATTCATGGTTGCTCTTTTGGATTCTGTTCTATGAGATCTGCGTTGCGTCTGGTGTTTGACAATTGGGATTTGTTTCGTGGTGTTAATCCCAAATTTCGACTTTGATGTATGTAAAAACTGCCTACTCTTGGGATCTTGATCCTGTTGTAATGCGAAAAGTCGGAACCTTTTTCATAATTGGGTGGCGATCGGACAATTCTGGTTGGTACTGATCAAATTTAGAAACTCTAAATTCCAGTTTTACTTTTCATATAGGTTATAGCTGTGTATCTATGGGAGATAAACTTTTTGTCATTTTTTTCCTTTTTGCTGGTCAGTAATGATATTTTTGATCTTTTTTTGGTTTTTCTTGTATATTATTTTCTTGTTCAATTTGGCGATGAAACAGATCTTGGTAAGACTAGCCCTAGGTTGGTTAGTTGTATGTGCAGTTGCTGGAACCCTAGGCTTGGCTATAGATTTTGCTAACCTGGTGCGAATTGGACTTGAATTAATCAAATCACTGGACTGTGGTGCTTCAACATGCATCTCTAACAAAGAAACTCCAGATCTGAATCTTGATTGTTCTTTTTGAATTCATTTTTCCAATTGATCATCCATTCCAATGCACCTACTTGCAAATTCATGGTGCGCTGAAATTTGCATGTTATCAAGAATTGGCATCTGATTCATATGTGGGGCAATCCCGTATTATAATTTTGATGTAGGTGGAGCTCTCCATTTTTGTGCGATGTTAATCTTGTTTGAACGTGAAAGCTGTTAACATTTTGTCATCTTGGTTATATGGAGCTTGAAGTAGCTGATGTTCACCTGGCTTCTGGCTAACAATTTTCGAAGAAAACTGATTTACTCTTGTGCTGGCTATGATTATGTATCTTTGGGACATAAACCGATATCCCAGAGATTACGTCGAATAATTTTATGACTATGATTATGTATCTCTGGGATTTACTCCTGTACTGGTTATGATTATGTCTTCTGGCTGATAATTTTATGATTTACTCTTGTACTGGTTATGATTATGATGTTCTTGTTTTCTTTCTTTCCTTTTTTCCCGTTTGGGATTGGGATAAAATGTTATGGATTATATAGGTGGTGAGGATGTCGACCCCTGCAAGGAAGAGGCTGATGAGGGATTTTAAGCGATTGCAACAGGACCCTCCTGCAGGAATCAGTGGTGCTCCACAGGACAACAACATCATGCTCTGGAATGCTGTCATATTTGGGTATGTCTGTATGAAACTGTACGGATGTAGTTTTCTAGATATTTCTTTATGTAGTGACCTTGCTGATACTCTGTGCTTGGGTTTTGTTTTGCAGCCCTGATGACACCCCTTGGGATGGAGGTGAGGCATTTTAAGTACTTAAGCATTGGTTCGCAAAAGAGAATGAAAGTTGAAGCATGAGATGGACTTTTTATAGTTTGCTGTAGCTATTGATAGTCTTTTATTTATTTATTTATTTATTTATTGGTCTGATGTATTTTTTACCATCAGTTTTGGTGCCAGTTCATTTTTTAAAAATAGTATTAACTCTGAATCTTAGTTGCTATTTTTCTTTGCATTTTAAAGGGTAATTTTAATAACGCATAGTTGGCGTATTGTATGTTTCCATATCAAAATGATAATGCAGCATCTGCGAATACTGATTTTGCTGCATGATCCTTATAGTGTTGTTGCTATGTAGAACAGTATGCGACATAACTCAAGATGCCAAGCTATGTTCTCATGTGTTATTTCTTATGTTCTGATATGCTTTAAGTTCCTTAAGCACATGATCGATATCTTGTTTCTCAAATGGAGATTAGGCTATTAAAATATTTATTTTTTTATTTCTTTGTTCTCTCTTGAATGCAGGGATTTGTAGTCTGATGTGGGACATGGTGAAGCCTTATTTTAAACCTTCATCTAGTGTGACTTATCTAAATATGTCATAAACTGGAATTCATCAAACAATTGATTTTATGTCTGATATTGGTATAACTCAGCTTTAAAAAAGACAAGACAACATTATAAGTCATTTCTTAGAAAAACAGGGAAGAAGTCATTTGTGAACAGCGTTCGGTGCCTTCAAGTACCTTGAATCCGACCAAATAGATTAGGAAGCAGAAAAGATAGTTTCTTGTTTAAGATGAGAGAAAGATGAGATGGAGTAGAATGCCATGTTCATTATGAGAAGATGTTTGGACAGTTGGATGAAACAGAGAGAGAAGAGAGGAAGGAAAAATCAGGGGTGTATATTTTCCCCAACATTTATCAATAGTCAATATTTTAGTTACAGTTATAATGTTTTGCAGAGTTTTATAAGTGAAGCCTCCAAAAGTACTTCAAATTTACAAATTCAATGAGTTCAAGATATCCTCTTTTAACATTCACTCTTGAGGAGGCCAGAATATGACCTCTATAACAAAAAATTAGTTTCTTTTTAACTAAAAAATGGAATTGGATGTTTGAAAATTTAAATAAAAAATGCCTCTTTGAAGGACATCCTTTTTACCAAAAATTCTTTTATGAGTTTTCATTGATCTTACCATATATTCTAATACTGTAATCCATCATTAGATTTCATGGATGCCCATTTATTTGGGGATTTCTGCCAGCTATAACTCTTTGCAACTCAATATACATTTAAAATTTTACTTGATAATGAAATTCATCACCAAAGATCAAACTTCTTATGACACCAAAATAATGTGACCTAGAATAAAGAAGTCATTGCTTCAGAGGAGGCAAGAAGATATAGAAATCCACACACTTTAGGCCTTGGATGCCATGTAGTGCCTATTCTTTCATATCATGTAGATAGGACTAGAAAGAGGATAATATGAGAACTTCTTGGTTTACAGAAGGATGCAAAGATGGACCAAGACCCCCTTTTTACTAGGACTAGTTTTGGGCATACGCAGTGCAGGCTAAATGAAAACTAAAAATAGAATGTTATAAATACTCAAAAAACAAACAGCAGAACAAATGCAAGAATTAAATGCCCACTTGGGCTACCTGCTCATTGTTGGGATGAATGACACCATCATCCAAGTCATTTCTTTTCTCTCTCTTTTTTTTTGGGGGGGTGGGTGGGGTGGGGGGTGGGGAGGCGGGGGGATCCACACATGACACACATGTATATATAAAGCCTACTTGGATGGTAGGTGTGAGAGCTTGGAAATTGGTATCAGTTACTGTATAAGGTGGGATCTTCTAGCAATAGGATTCTGCTGTTATTGTCACTTTAATGGTTGGACAGGGATGGAATTTTGGTGGAAAAAAAAGAAAGATACTGGAAGAGGAATTATGGAGAATAGGGGAGGCAAGGGTCGATATTGGGAAAGTACAGGCTTCCTCTTTGTTTTGCATTCTTGAATTTATTGGAATTGTGTTACTTGAGTTTGAACTGGTGATGAGATTCCTGATTTAGAAGGGTTTTGTATTCTGGCTTGAATTAGGTTGGATAGAATTAAATTCTTATTTTAACACATTTCGAACCATGGAATGAAGTGGAATGGGAAACTTATGTCCATATTGTTGTCTTCTTACATCCAATTGAAAAGGGTCAAATTTTTTTGCCCCCCAAAAAAAATCGTTTCATTATAAAATAATATAAACAATAGAAGTCAAATAAAAAAGTAGGAATAATTAAAAGAAGCGAGTACTATCACTTGATCATTATACTAGCCTTGTGATGTTACATGTGGGGTCAACAATAGAAGATTCAAAATTGAAAAGGCTCCATTGGAAGGATTTAGTAGTACAACTGGTTGTCAACTTGACTCTTTTTTTTGGAAGTTGGTGCCAAATTCCTGGCCTGGGCAGATTCAAGAAAGGTGTCTATCATAAAACTTATTAGCCTAGTTGGTGGTTAGAGAGACCTACATTGTTTGCAATTTAAGCTCATCAACCAAGAAGTAACCTTCTGAGTTCAGAAATTCCCCTAGACTTGGAAAGACGCTAGGAGAAAGAGATAATGATTATGTGTTGAATAACTTTCCCTTAAGAATGAAACTGTGCCCTCTAGGAAAGTAAATGTGCACAGTAAATGATAATATCTACTTGCTTGAATTTAGTAGTTCTCCAAATAATAAGGAATGCTACAAGCACACAAGTTAGTTTATATATAGTATTTATTGTTATACATGGTATATATCAAGGTCTGCCATATCGCCCCAAACTGCTTGATTTGGGCGTATTGAGCCGTATTGGAGTCTGACCGGTGCTATTCCAGCCCTCAGTTCGAGAAATCGGCGAGGGAAGGGGAGAGGGAGAAGGAGAGAGAGGAAAATAGAGAGGGAGGGAGAGGGAGGGAGGGAGAGGGAGAGAGGGAGGGCACGGAAGCCCACCTGTCCTCCTTTGCTTGTTTGTAGGGGGTGATGGGCGAAGCCCCTATTTTGGAACCCTATTTTGAACAAGTTTGAAACAGGGGCTCCATCCCGATTTTCATTTTTATTTTTTCATTTCTTTAAGTGAAGTTGGTCTCGATTTTTTATTTTTTTCTTATTCTTTAAGTGAAGCGACAAACTCTATGCTGACTTCATTTAAAAAAATGAAAAAAATACCGCTCAACGCCTCTGTGGACGAGAAGGGCTTTCGAGCCTGCTCTCTCACCCTCTCCCGACGTCTCCTTCGCTCCCCCTGCTCTTCCTTTCTCGCCCTCCCTCCCTCTCTCTCTCTCTTCACATCGAGCCCCTGTTTCGTTCTCCGCCCAGTGGCCCAAGCAGAGGAGAGGAGGGCTCCCGAGCCCCCTCTTTCTCCCTCTTCCAGCATCTTCCCCCCTCCTCCGGTTTTTCTTCATCGGTACATGCTGGAACAGCACAACACGATATTGTACCATCCCATACCGCCGGCCTACCAGCATGGGTGCTGGTTCCGGTACTGTGGACCTTAGTATATATTAGTTACAATATAGTTGGATATATTAACTAGGGTTGTGTCATACATTAAGAGGAACATAAAATTCCAAGTCTCATTATTAGGCTTGAGTTACCATTGCAATAGCAAAAGGAAGAGATGTCTACTTTCTTTGTCTTTACGTGTGTGACACACAAACACATAGGGTACTTATGCTAGGAAATATAGATACATCTGTTTGATTATTGAGGGAGCACAAAGAGACATCATGAAGAATCCTATCGTATTAATTAGGTGCTTGTTAAGGAGTTTGACTGAATAATGATCTGAGTGTAAGTTGTTTCCTGATTGGCTCAGGTGAGAGAGGTGAGGTGGAGATGGGCCAGTAAATCTGCAATATGCCCATTGCCCTTACACCACAATCACAAGAACTTTTCGGAAATCTGGTTGATAGATTTTTTATTCATTGGTTAATCCTATTAATGGCTACCTCTAGATGGACAGTGAGTGGAGATGATTGGATGTATCACTACTATATTGATGTAACTTTCTGAGATGTACAATTTTTACTTTAATATACTTATTATTTGTTCTTTAATAAGCTCTTTTCTCCATAATGGCATTTCAAATCTGAAAATATATAATTCTTGTAATGATTATGCAGTTTTGGCTGCCTTTTTGCAATTCGTAATTGCTTATATGACTTATAAAGTTGTTGATTTTGTTATCATGGATGTTCTCTCTAACATATGGATATATCTTGAGTTTGTCAGGTACGTTCAAACTGACACTTCAGTTTACAGAGGATTATCCTAATAAACCACCAACTGTGCGCTTTGTTTCTCGAATGTTTCATCCAAACAGTAAGTTCTGGATGCTGAGATTGATCCACGTAATAGGATCTATACTTGCATTGCTTCCTCTAGGTCTTGGTTCATTATTTATCTTTGTAATCTCTAATAGTTGCAAGAAGTTCCATGCTGAAACATTTTGATCCTATGAAGCTGCTTTTTAACCGACAGCAGTAACACTTAAGCTATGTGAGCACTTTGCAACAATAGCAAACATGGAGAGTGGATGTCCTGATGCCTCCTATTTATCAGTCCATTGTGATCTGTTCATGATGGTTTCGTTTTCTTGAATATCTTATGTTTTGTGATTTAATAAAATTACACTTTTGGTTGGCTACCTGGTCTTTAAAAGGTTTCTCTATAACTGCAATGCGCTGTTGTTTTTTCAACAGGGCTGTCATTTCATCTTAAAAGGGCCCCTATACTCTTAGCATATTGCTTAAATATTGCTTTGATTATGACATTATATTTCATTTTATGATTTTTTTAACATTATCAGCATTGCCACTGTTATATGTTGGAAGCTAACCCATACTTTTTCTTACTTTAACCTTTTGTGGTTGAATATTTATAGTTTATGCGGATGGAAGCATATGCTTGGATATCCTACAGAATCAGTGGAGTCCAATATATGATGTTGCTGCAATACTTACATCAATCCAGGTTGGAGAATCCTCCTTTTTTTTTTACAAATAAATTGTTTTTATATGAAAGTTCTGATGCTTATTTAACACTGACTAGTTCATAAACACCATAGCAATGCCATGAATAAATGAATCCTGACAAGGAAGTTAGAGTCACAACCAAATTACTATATAGTTTGATATAATGCCTGGAATCTATTTTCAGTTGATATCATCATCATGGTTTTCGTTCATATTTATAATTGCTTGTTCTTTTGCAATCCATTCAAATTTCACCGGTAAGATGAACTTATAGAGCCATCAGAATATTATATGAAACTTCTTGGTAATTTTGTTCTGTTGCTATATGCTGAAAGCTATGTTACATGGGTTCGGGCAGGGTTGTCATGGAGTCAAGCTTGATACAGCACTGAAAGTGTAGAAAGCCTGTAGAAAATTTAAGAAGAGAAAAATATGGATAAAAGAGAATTCAGAAGAGAGATTTAGAAGGAGAGAAGGGAGATTGTGGAATACACCAAGCTAAATCATTTCTTCATAATTATGAAAATTCAAACCTATCTTTACAACCTTCTGCGAACTATACAAATGGACTATAAATAATATTAACCTTATACAACTTTTAATCTAGATCATGCATCTAACTAAAGGACAACTAAAGGACCCTTAATACAAATGAAATTCTATATTTCGGTGTGAATTCACTGCTAACTACAGCTGAGGCTTTCTGCTACTTTTGGGCATAGAAAATACTTGAATTTGTCTGAGGAACGTGAAATATCAATTGTAGATATTGAAGAGACCTTTCCAACAGGTCTAAGATCATCAAAACATGATATCCGTACGAAAAGTTATGCCTTGCTTTCCATGTAGACTATGACATGATTTGGTCATTTAATTTGACAAATCCTTATATCCATCCTACATTAATCAAGGCTGGATCTGATCAAGCTTGGTTTGGAATTGTTTTGGGCTTGAACTCTTTGTCAAACAGGATTTGTTTATTACTACTTTAAGCTTAATTCAAGTTTAATTTCAAACCAAGCTGAACATGGGCCTAATTCATCAACTTGATAGTCCTAAATTGAGCTGTAATCTATTCAAGTTTGATCAAACTCGGTCCAAATTTGAATTGTAGCTTTATTCAAGCTTGATTCCTGGTCAAAATAACATTTAATCGATTCCAGGAATAAATAAAACACATTGGCGAAAGCCTTAATCCCACCATATGTAATATATAGCATATATAATGTATGGATTTCATTGTAGCGCTTCTCAAGATTTGAGTGCTTATTTTTATTTTAGCAAAACTAGCTCTCTTCTACAAAGTAG
The DNA here is from genome assembly GCF_009389715.1 of Phoenix dactylifera. Taxonomy (NCBI): domain Eukaryota; kingdom Viridiplantae; phylum Streptophyta; class Magnoliopsida; order Arecales; family Arecaceae; genus Phoenix; species Phoenix dactylifera. Next base: position 21,266,092 of record NC_052399.1, read on the forward strand.
ATGGCCAAGATAGCTCAAAGATTAACATGCAATCACCTGTTGCAACCCAAAGTGCGAGTGACAAGTACCATAAGTTATTTGAAATCATGGATTATGTTTTTTAAAATAAAGGGAGCGACTGCCATCATCTTTCTTGCAACAGTGGTGATGAGAGAGAGAGAGAGAGAGAGAGAGAGAGAGAGGCTACCCGTTCTGAGCACCGCTGTCGATGCCAATCGCAACAGGGAAGCAGTTCTAATTGGCGACGAATGACTGGGTCCTTGCCGAGTACATTGAGAGCTCCCTCAAGTTCCCTAACCTCATCATGTTGAAGTCCTGCTTTCCAACGAGGGCCCCTGTGAAGGCCCCGTCGGAGGTCAACGGTCAGCATGTTCTGGATTGGTGGTGGCAACTGAGGAGGTTCGAGAGACGTTCAGGGCCAATGGTGGGTGTTTGGGGTATCTGACAAGAAGGAAGAGGGTGTTAGGGTAGTGGTTGGGGCGGAGGAATGGGATCAGGGAGTTGTATTCGAGATGGCCGATGATGCCAGAGGATGAGAGGGTTCTCAGGACGAAGAGTTTTAGGATGAATAAAAAAGGGCAACCGACTGCCAACCAGTTGCCTATTATTTTACTTTAATGCTCTTGCAAAGGAAGCGCCATAATCTATTTTAACTTTTTACGAAAAATAAAAATGTACAGTAGCCACACCCTTAATATAATTATCTTCAAGCCTTACTGAGCTAGGTCAATTTTTGCCATGCTTGAAAATAATTTTCACCTTGTTCTGCTGGTTCGAACTTGATTTGTTTAACTTCCAATGGACCTTGTTCTTAGCTTTTCTCAAGCTGAGGTTGAGCTGGTTAGCTCATTTGGCAGCCCTAGGATTGGGTATGGTTGTCAAGTGTGGGTATGTATTGAGAGGTCAATTTCATCTTATTCAGAAATATTAGGATATGAGGAGTTTGCTAAAAAAGGATCTTTTTTATACACACTTGTCTCTTTCTTATCCACACAGTTATGCCTATTTCATACAAACTTGTTTTATGAGCAGGTGAGGGACTGAAAAATAAGCCGCAATCAAAACCATGCACTGAGTGTAAATATTTGTAGGAACAATCCTTGAATGATAAATCATATGCAAAACAGAGACTGTATCTTAATCTGTTTAATTAAATGGATGCACAGCCATCCATCTATTGCTGTCTTTGCTACCCGTATTAATTGCAAGTATTTATAAACCGAACCCTGTGCCCTTCCCGTTTTCCCTTTCTCAACTATCTATCTAGTGCGGCACCATGTATTCCATCTCTAGCCATGTATTCCATCTCTAGCCGACTGAATCCGTCAACCACTATTTTGTCTCCTGGTGACCTTGTCAACCAGATCAAGCCCCACCAACCGCCTGTCTCATCCCAGGTGGGTACCATGCAGCCTTTTTCTTCAATCTTCTCCCCCTTTCTTCTCCTCCTTCGCCCTCTTCCCTCCCTTTAGGGATTATTCAAGACTTCCACCTTCCCTTCTTGTTCTTTATCGAACTTCTCAATTTCTTGTACAGCCTGGTGAGATGGTATTGTAACGTGTCAAAGTCGTATATCTTGTATCCACACCTGTGTCATCTTGTGTTGACATGAGTACATTGGGTATGGAGGTGAGTCCAGTTATCATTAGACTGAAAGCTGAAATGGTGGACCTTGGACCTTTCTGTGAATCTCCATTCAAAGTCCTTGTTGCTAAAACTATGTCAAAACTCATTTTTTGTATCAACGCTTGGGTATATTTTTCTCTCGTTTCTTTTCAGTTTGCGCATTTGTACACATGCTCAAGTTGATTTACTTCTTTTGACACTACCTTGCTCTAATGCTTTCTTTTATGATCATAGCTTCTGCTGTTTTAGGTGTTCCTTTGTCCTATCTTACTCTCTTTGATAATTCAATGGTTTGTTCCTTGTGTAATTCAATATTGTAATTTAGTGGTCTTGCTCTTATATTGTCTTCTTAGGTGGCTAGGCATTTAGCAAGGTGGCTGAGCATGCACCTGAGCCTAGAGAGCCAGGTACCTGGAATCTCTGGTTTCAGAAATACTGATTAGAATTTGGGAGAATTAAGGATAAGGAAAAGATAATATGAAGAAAGCAAAAGAGAAATTACAATAAAAACTAGTGGAACTCTCAGTTAGCGTTCATGAACCCCCAACATAAAATGGGATACTTATGCGGAATGTTGTATTGTGGTAAAGCTAGTGTAATGTGCGATGTTAAGAACCTAAACATACCATTGATAGAATTAATGTAGGAGGGTGCCAGCAGGCTCGGTTGGTGAAGTCCACCTTGCCTAGTTCTTTAAAAAAAAAAGACTTGTTTGCAATCCATCTAAATCATTTACTCCATGGTTGGAAGAATGTTTATTTAGAGTGGAAATGTGAGAGATTTTGTGAACTACTTGGCTACTTGGGCTCTCATCGTGGTTCTTGTCAATCTCTTACCGAAAGAAAGCCAAAAGAAAAAAAGAAAGAAAACAAAGAAATGATGTTATTGCTCTTAGCAAGCATGCTGGTTGGATGAGTTCTCAGCATAATCATTCATGTAATTTTTTCCAGTTGCACATGATTTCTTAGTCCTAGAGAAATTATTTAGAAAGGCCTAATAGCAAAAGCTTTAGCTTCTTGTACCTCCTAATTCATCTATTCTCTCTGTATATTCATGTACTTGTGTGAAGAATGCACTTAATGTGATTAGCCTCCTCATTTAGCTTATCAAAAAGGAATCACATCTGGTAGTTTTCTTATAAAACCAAGCCCCCAGATTCTATCCTCCCGACATTCTTAATTTAGCAAGAAATCGTTATGTGCCAACTCAGATGGGAACATAGCATGGACTCTCCAAGTGATAATCTAGACAAGAATTTGGGTCTGTTGATTCTGCCCAATACAAAAGCTCAGCCTTTCAGCAGTTGTCCTCCCCTTAAATGATATGTTCAAATCAAACTCCAGTCTTCCCTAAAATCTATTATTTTAGCCTTGAATCATTTTGCTCTTAGAGTCTTTTAAAGTAGCTTTCTTGAAATCCAAAAATCATGTGCACATCTAAAGGAACTATTAAATTCTGCTCAGTTAGCCAATAGCTGGTAACCAAGAACTTTGCATAGGTTAAGTCACCTGATTTGGAAGTTCTGTGAAGCTTTGCTCGCATGCTGGCTTCATGAGCACATCCTTTAAAATTTATATCCACTTTTTTGCTACATACCAATATCCGGTCTTGCACCTTCTCCCATCTCTCAACTAATTAAGATCCAGAGACTGACATCAGGACTCTGAAGGCAAGCTTATGGTACAAAGAATGATTGTTTAACACAACAGTGATTAGATCACTATTCTATAAAAGCCCACTATTCCACCTAACCAAATCCACATAAACCTTTTTTCTTGACTCCATGGTGCCAATAAGGATTCCTTAGTCGAAGGCTTAAACTTGAAATGCTGAGATCATTAACTGTACTAGTAAGCTCCACTTTAGCCTGGAGTCGCAAGTTCCCATCTGCATACCGGTCAAGGTCATTTTCCATTTGCACTTGACTCATAAAATGTTCTTTAAATTAGAACTCTTCCTGACTTCAGTGAGTGTAGAGGTGTAATTTTTTTCCAATAAATTTTCTAACACTCATCATGTTCCTTTCCCTTGGGTTTCCAGACATCATCTAATTATTGATTCATGCCTGGATTTTTGGTGCCCACTGAGCTCACAGAGGTCATCTAATCTAACCTCACATCCCCTATTCTAAGTTGAAATCCATCTTGGGGCATGCCATCTTCAGATTGTGGCTAATTGTAATTAAGGCTCTATTTGGTTGAGAAATTTAAAGAAAAGAAACTAGATAGAGAGGAATCTTCTTTTTGATTCTTTGGTAGTGAAAACAAAATTCAGGATAAGTGAAAAAGGAGAAAATAATGGGCCAAAACTTTCTCGAAAAGATCTAACAAGTTCCCCAAAGCTAGGGATTTTAAGAGAAAATAGGGAATAGGGAAGTGGTTCTGGACTTCCTGTGTCATATTTGGTCCAACCAAATATGAGAGAATTCCTATTTTAACATTTTCTTCTTCATTTTAACATGGATGTATTTTCATCAATTTTCTCTACAACCAACTAGAACTCAAGACAGATAATCTATACATTTTATAAAGAAGAGGTAATGCAAGAATGAGGGCCTTGCTGACAACAAATGTAGAAGTTGGTAAATTGTTTAGCGACCAAGCAGATTCGCAACTGCTTAATGTTTAGCTTGTTAGACCACATTAAGTTTTCTAGGTAAGTGGGTTGTTAAAGAGACAACCACACATTATGTAGAGCTTCTAAATGTAGATTCTGCTGGGTGACTTTTGAGAATTTTTTAGAAGTTGCTTTGTTATTGATGTCTGGTATGAATTGGTCATAAGCCACTAAGCCAGATGAGGAATGGTGGGTTAAAGGAGATCATAGTAACCAACCAAACAAGATCATTAAATTTAAGGTGTACTTCCTCATAATGCAGATCTGGAAGTAAACATTGTTTTTTAATTTTTAACTACAATCATATACTTAATTTTTATGCGGTTACACAAATTTGAAAGATGTAGAAATGGACCTCGGGCCAGGTAATGCACCAGTCAGTTGGAAGTATGCTAACTGTCTGGGTTGGGTCATGCCTTAGTCTGTCCTAATGCTTCATCTTTTATCACATAAGAATCATATCTTGACCCCATACTTAGGTGCTGTTTGGTTGAGAGGTTTTAGTAAGAAACACTTTTCCAAAATTCATATCTATAGAATTTTATGGAAGTTGCTGTTTGGAAAAGATCTATCAAAACAATTTTACCCCGTACAGGAAAAATTGGTTTTAGAAAGATCTGGGATTCCACGTTTTTCTTGAGATGGATTTTTCTCACTCTTGGTTATCAGGATAGAGACGGATTTTGCCACTGCCTTACTCCTCAACCCTGCCAAATTTTTGTGTATGTTCCCATTCCACCACAAACCTAATATATTAGTTTCTCCTGTAAAATAAGGAATCGAATGGAACTTAATTTTTAAGAAAACAATTTTTTTTATAAAAAATCTGGTTTTTGGAAAACAACTCTCATAAAACCAACAACCAAACACCACCTTCGACTGTTAGCAACACACTTTGCTAGGTTGATCTTTTTCATGGTTACGAGCCAATTCGCTGATAGAAGGCTGTCTTTATATTCTTTAGATTTTGTCTAGATCATATATATAGTATGCTATATAACTCGCCTAAAGAAAATAACAAATTAAAAATTCTCTCTTTGGCATTGCTTGGTCCCTACTCTCTCTCTTCTCCGAAGAATGAAATGGTCCTATCATTTTTATTTTTTGTAACTTGAGTTGGAGTCCATTAGTAGTGAAAGTATCTGTATAGCCAATACCTGTCAAGTGACCATCGTTGTCATTACTGGGCCATTTATTCATTTGGTGACAATGTTACTTATAAATCCTCCTTCAATACTTTTGCCTACGAAGGCCATTTCGTCATTTAAAATAGGAACTATTATCCATTAACATTGGAACCACTTTTTTGTTGCAGTCATTGCTCTGTGATCCAAACCCCAATTCCCCTGCAAATTCAGAAGCTGCACGCTTGTTCAGTGAAAACAAGCGCGAGTACAACAGGAAAGTACGTGAGATTGTGGAGCAGAGCTGGACAGCAGATTGATGGTGGATCCCGCCCCCTCCAATCAACTGATGCTTGGTTGCTTTATCCGAAAGTTGTGGGACACCATCTGTAGTTAAATGATGCAGTATATATATTGTATTCCAACTTCATGCTTGCTGGTACCATATAGCTGCGTGGCTTTCAGACATGGACATTTTTAGCTCGTTTTCTGGAATATCTGCTAAGCTTTGTGATATGGACATGGACATTTTCACCGGACCTTTTGTTTCACACCTTTGTCGATACCTATTTCATTCGATGTGCTGGCTTGTCGGATGAATCGATGCTCCATTGGTCACTCTTTACGTTTCCGCTCTCCTGTTTAAGCTTTTCTGTAGGTTTTTCTCCGGTCAAAAAAGATATGCAGGTTTTTGGGGCAAATGAATTTTGTTATTTTGTTTGACGATTGATGTGATTAGTAGCCTCCTCCGGTGCTTGACTGCGTTCGGGGACTGACTTGAGAGTTGAGAGATTTAGGTTCCTGAAGACTATAGGATCCGAGTCATACTATCTGTATTTGGATATTCTGTTTTCCTACCCCGCCTTCAAGCATGGAATGCAGGGCGCTCTGGTTTGACCAAGAGCAGCTAACCTATGGCACTTTTTGAGGCAGTGCTTCCTGGTAGCAATGGAGGCAGTTTTTTTTTTTTTTTTTTTGTCCCTTAGCAGGTACCAGTCACCAAGTCTTCATGTTTTGCGCCTACAGTCTAAGCTTGTGGGTGCTTAAATCCTTGTACTAGTTAACTGGACCGGACTGGACATGACTTCTTCTTTTTAAATTTTTAGATGTTTTATTATTTGAATGTAAATTGGATAATATTGTGCCCGCTTTTTCCCCCTCTTTTCGCAGTTTTGTCGGTTTGAAATTTAGAAAGCTATTGTGATCAGTTTTGAATTTTAATGTATTGCGAATGATGTGCTGTTCGAAACCTCTCTGTGAGCATCATGTCTACCCATGCAGGTTTTCCCTTTTCACCATACATAAAAGCGAGGGCTGGCTGAGAGAAAACAGGTTCTGCTGCCATCGCCAGCACCATATATGGACTAACCTTACCTACCGCATTTTCCTACAACCCAGTGCCTGAACTAAAGGTGCCTAAAACCCAGTGCCATATTTGACAAGAGCTGCTTCTTGGAGGTTGCCTTCCTATCACTAAAACACTACTGATTTGTTGAGATTTTCAAACTAGATTTGTGACATGTAATGTTGTTGTTACTGGATGCAGCAGCAGAGCTCAAGGTCACGCTAAGATTTTGATCACTTCTATAAATATTTAACTTCACTCATGGCTTCTGTGAGTTGCACATACAGACTAAATATACAAATAGCTACTTGCATGACCTCTACTGGTAGCAAGGTTATCACAGATTGAAAGTACAGACAGAATAAAACAAATATGGGCGAAAAAATTGAAAGCAAATACACCTCAAGATCTAGGATTGGGTGCTGAGATTCTCGCTGCTGCCCCATCCATCCTGGACTTGCACAGAATACTGTAGGTTCCAGAGAACATCATCGATCGAGGGACGCATGCTGGGATCTTCAGATATACAGTTCAAGGTAATTTCAACTGCCGTTTTCAAGGAGCCAAGAGCAAAGGTGCCGCAAATGGCAGGGTCGGCCATTCCTTTCAGCTTTGCCGGGCCATCGGTTAAGCTTTTCTGGAGCTGCGGAACATGGTAAGCACTTCCCATGTTATTCATGCTTCCTTTTTGGTAATTAAGGCTATTAAGACTTTTGTTTAGTGCAAAAGCCAAATCTGAAGTCTAAATCGATGTTATCGTGACACCAAAGAAGATAAGAACTGAATACCTGAACTTTCAGAGAATCCAATTCGCTTTGGGATTCTGCAGGTTTGCCCGTGATAATTTCTAAAAGAATCAGGCCCAGCTGATAAATATCTTCTTTTTCACCATGATCCAAACTCTGAATGCTGCGAACATGAGAAAGTGGGGAAGAAAAGAATTAGACTTTCATATGATCATAAGCCAAACCTACTTCCACCTTTGACTTGCATCACCTTCATATGGTATTAAACATAAGCATAACTCTGAATGCAATTACTTTGTAAACATTTTCCCACAAACTTTTTTGTAACTACTATTCTTTTCCAATGTCTTCTTCTTTTGAGCAATATGGTGATTTTGTACCACCACCAGGGTCCAAACTCTGGACCTCCCTCTGGACCTTCTGGCAACTTCTCTCAAGACTCATCATGTTGTTTTGGATTGGTGATTGTGTTTTAGTTTTTTTCTCTTTTGTTTTTCCCCCTTTTAAAATTTCCTCCCCTTGTATTTCCCTTGCAGAGTTTAGGCATTGGACAGTGTTCAGTAGTCATGTAATCAAACTACTTTTGCCAATCAAATTGTCCACTTGCAATCAATATGGATTAGACATGTTACCTGCCAAAGTCGCTATCTTCCATTTTGGCGAAAGGGCTTTCAGAACCTACCTGATAGACCCAAGACAGAGATTTAGCTATGAACGAAATATGGAACACTAAAACCTTTGCCTTCAATAAAGTTTGTGCTTACCTTGTTGTTCTTATTCTTCAGCAGCACTGGAAGATTATAATTCCTAATTTTTGTAGTAAGAGTTTGGTCCAACAAAATATTTTCGATGTTGAGATCATTTCCAACAATACCAGGAACTGTCACTGTGTGCAAGAACTGAATTCCCCTTGCAACCCCAATAACTGCTGATACTCTCTGCGGCCATTTCATCATCTCGCGCTTTCTCCACTCTGGCAAGTTGGAGGGCAAAAAAAAAAAAAAAACATCAAGTAAAATCCACTCATCTAATCTAGTCTTAGGAAGCAAGAGAATGTTCGCCTTTCAATTACCAGTAAGATGACTCCTTAAAGTTCCATTTTGGACATGCTCAAAAACAAGCAAGACAGTACTTGCTGCGTTAGCACCATCCTGGCCACTAACAATGCAATGCCCCAAAATGCTGACCAAATGACGGTGCCTGAGCTTTGAAATGAGATCCATGCACTTCAGTAGGCTTTGAAGAGAATGCTTTGGTTTCAACTTCAAACATCTCACCACAGCCATAGAGCCATCCTGAAGCCAACCCCTGTAGAACTGAGAAGGCAGGGAAGAATTTTTTAAAATTAAAGGAGGGTCAGCAAAGACAGTATCTTTTTTTTCAGTAAAAAAAGTGAATCCCTGACAAAAAGAAACAAAGCGGCACCAAAAAGCATAAAGATCGTCTCTTCCACCATCATAGGAATTTCTACCACCTAAAAGAAAATTGAAAGAAGTCCACCAAGGTAACCATAGTTTCCATCACAGAGAGATGATTCAAGAAGAGATCTGGAACTTGACCAACAAGCTTATCACCTCATCATGAAATACACATGTGAAATATTTTAGAAAACAGTAGGCAAACACAAGTTGTACATGCAATGCACAAGATCATCCTTGTAGCTAAGACTTGTAAACGAAAAAGTTTGGCAGGGCTGAATGGTTTATAATATTTATGGTGAAGACAGGAAGATGCATAACTCTTGATGCTTAAGCAATGCTACATTACATGCTCTCTACTTTTCAGACTTGATTTCAGTCATTCTAGTGGATGATAAAACTTGATGAGATTGTGCAGAGAGGTAAATCTAAAAATTGCCATGCGAGAGGGTTTTAAGAAATTCAAATAGACTTCTAGTCAGCCTTCTGAAGTCTTAGGTTACTTCCTTAAATTCAAGGAAAATACCCATGTGCATGATTTGAATGTGTTTGGACTTTTTCTTTCATCATATTATACATACATACATACATACATATATATATATATATATATGTAGAGAGAGAGAGAGAGAGAGAGAGAAAGGGTGACCTAATTAATATAATTTATCTCTTTTGTCAGCTTGACACTAGAACAGAGGACCTCATAACAAAAGGATTTAACATTCAAGTAGCAAGAGGATTTATCTCTTACATCAACTTTTACTCTTGTTTAGATATATTCATGAGGAGAAATCTAAGTCAACTCCAAACATAATGTCTAGACTAGTCTTAGATTTCAAAATTCTATTGGTAAAGAGAATTAGTACTGGAGATCAAAATTTCCATATGTTTCGATTTCATCTCCTAAAGCAAAAACAATTATATATATTTCACTCTCTTACATGTCCTTACGGACCATCCTCAATCAAATTTGATGGTCCGCAAGGACAGGTAAGAGAGTAAAAAAAACACTAGAATGTGTATGGATTTTTTCTTTCATCATATAGAGAGACAGATAGAGAGAGAGAGAGAGAGAGAGGGTGACCTAATTAATCTAATTTATCTCTTTTGTCAGCTTGACACTGGAACAGAGGACCTCATAACAAAAGGATTTTAACATTCAAGAAGCAAGAGGATGCTCTTACATCAACTTTTACTCTTGTTTAGATATATTCATGAGGAGAAATCTAAGTCAACTCCAAACATAATGTCTAGACTAGTCTTAGATTTCAAAATTCTATTGGTAAAGAGAATTAGTACTGGAGATCAAAAATTCCATTTGTTTTGATTTCATCTCCTAAAGCAAAAACAATTCTATATATTTCACTCTCTTACCTGTCCTCGCGGACCATCCTCGATCAAATTTGATGGGTCGAATGTATCGGTTGCTTCCTCGAGTTCTTCGATGCTAAAAACACGATAGGGAGTCAGCCCAAGTGTAGCTACACTCGCTGCTTGAGACATGTGCCCTATCAAAGACAGAATTTTGGTTTCATGGTCAAAAAAAAAAAAATGCATGAGAATTTCAAACAGATTCAAGCCATCCAAGAGGAAAGTTTTTGTTTTATTTTTATGGTGGTCTACATATGAACTTCAGAATTTTTTATTTCTTTCCTAAAGGTTCATCATATATCTAACATCAGAATAGCTCATCAAAGAGTATTAGAATTCAGCAAGTATTCTTACGTGTCTCTGCAGGAGTTCTTCTTGGAGAGGCTTGAACCTGAGTTTTTCTCGCAATGGATTTCTGGAACATGCTGCTCTCTGGATTCGCTCCTGCTCTCCTCGTCCTTGAAACCAAGAAAAGTACTAGACCCAACAGCACTGCGCCACCCACGACACCTCCGGCAATGCCGAATATAAGGCCCAGCTTGCTCTTCGATCTGCTCTTCTCATCAGCTGGAGGCAGAATGGCCGCCAGCGCCCCAGCGTTGCAATAAGAATTCGAGCGCTGGTACCTCGAATCCCCAGAAGTCATGCAGTTCCCCGAATTCAGCACCACCAGGCTCGAAGAATTCGAGCGGATGCAGCGAGGCAGTCCTCCGATCAAAAGATTGTTGGAGATGTCGACGTATCCCAGATCGCCGCTGCAAGACAGGTTCGCCGGAAGTTGCCCGGCGAGATGGTTCGCGGACAGATCCAAGTATCGAATAGATGGCAGTGAAAACAGGAAGGGCGGAATCCAGCCGACGAAGTGATTGGAAGCCGCATCCAGCTTCTGCAGCTGATCGAGTGCTGCTAGTCCCGCCGGGATTTTGCCGCTAAAGCTGTTGTTTTTGAGGACCAGAGTCACGAGACTCTCGCCGAGGGAGGGGAAGTCGGGGCCGAGGCGGTTGCCGCCCAAGTCCAACTCGGCGAGAATCGGCAAGGATTTTTTGAGGTCGGGAATCGTTCCGTTGAAGGAGTTCCCCGCCAAGACGAGATTTTGGAGGCTGGACATGGTCGAAATCTCCAGAGGGATCGCGCCGTGGAGGAAGTTGGAGCTCAAGTTGAGGACTTTGAGGGAGGCGAAGCGATCCACCTTCCCGGGCAGCGGTCCCCAGATACCGAGTGATACCAGGGAGAGGACGGTCAAGCTGGGGAGCCTCGAAAGGGTGGTGAACAGGGAATCGGAGGAGAAGCTGGAGGGCAGGGGGATCCGGCGGCCGCCGACGATAGCGAGCTGGGTGATGCGGTCGCCGGAGCAGGCGACAGAGAGGGAGGGGGAGGGAGGGAGGAAGCAGAAGTTGGTGTAGTTGGTCAATCCGGCGAGCGCGGGAGGGAACTCGAGGAGCCGCTGGAGGCGGAGGAGGGTCTTAGATTGGGAGGGGGAAAGCTGTTGGGCCGAGGCAGTGAGAAAGAAGCAGAGGAGGACAAAAACAGAGAGGTAGAAGAATCTGGGCTTGGAACGCCATGATAAAGATGCCATTTTTATCTGATGAATTGAGTGATGGTGGTGGCGGACAATGGGAGAATGTGCATGGATACGAGTCATGCTGAGTTTTGCCTTGAAAACTCTTGACAAGTCGCCATTTGTGAGCTTTAGCTACGTCAGAGAAGCTTCATATGCAGCTCTCTACTGTTCCATTTCCAGCAAAACCAAACTAAATATGAGAGAGAGATGAAAGATGGTGATTTGCTCAATGGCCAAAACGATTGAAAAAGATGGTGATTTGCTCGATGGCCAGAACGATTGAGAAAAATGGTTGTTATCAAACTGGTGGGCGAGTCAGAGTCCGGAGGTGGCGAGGGAGAGACACAGAGAGAGAGAGAGAGAAGGCAACCACCGGTGGAAGTGGAAACCAGAAATAGTGGACGGCTGGCGGGGGACGCGGGGGTTCGCTTTACAGCCTACCCACGTGTCGTAGTCACGTGCGCTCTGTGGAAACCGGCGAGTTCCATGGCCCGGTATGATGCCAAACTCCTCCTCTTCTTCTTCTTTTTTCTTTTTTTATTGCTCGGAGATCGGGGAGAGGAGTTGAAATAACGCGTTATTTTCACATTAAGAGTCTTTAATAAGTCTTCTGCATTACGAATATTAAATAATAATTAATAATTGTATGCAAAGATAACTACATAAGCCGAGCTGGAGCACACTTAAGTATCTCTATATTTAAGAAGGCTATTAATTGAATGATTGAAGGGGGGAAGTAACTTCAATAACATGTCATTATAATTATTTAGAAATTATGAGTGGTGCATAAGATTGTAATAGAATTATTGATAAAATTGGATATTAAATAAAGATTAAAATAGTTTATTTCTTTATGGATATAAATATTTAATCTTTAATGGTGTCGCGCTCATTGAAGATTAGTTTAGTCAATTTCTTTGAAAACTGGGGAGGTCCTCTCCTTTTCAGGATGGGGCTCTACATGTGCGTGGGTTGAAATGGGCAAGACTAGTTTAGCCAATTTTTTTGAAAACTTGGAGGTCCCCCTTCCTTTCAAGATGGCGCTCTCCATGTGCATAGGTTGAAATAGGCACAGTGCCTGAGCTTTCGTAACGGAATCTCAATGGTAGTGCGAAGCAGCGCCATATTTATGATCAGAGGCCTCAACTCTAGACTATTGTAGCAGGAAGCAGACGTAATTATGACATTTCTGTCATATAAGAGGAGCTGAGAGCTACTTGGAAGAGCTATCGCCTACGCAATGCTTCGTTTCAGAACGGATTGCATTCTCTTCAATAGCAGATTGCATCTACCTGACATGGTGATTAAATGGATTTAGAGCCAGTGCAGAGCACATGGCGTGGACATCCGTTCCTGCAGGACATCCATAGGCTGATAAAATATTATGTTGCTTTATGATTCGCTCATATGTATCAAGAGCTGATTGGACCGTTTTTTTATGTTGCTCAATGTTTTGGTGGTATTTTCTGTAATAGTTATGAAATTATTTTTTATCTTTTTTATTTTTTTGATGTAGAACTGAATTGACTTATCCATTTTTTTTAAAAAAAAATAACTATGGGGCACAATGCTGTCCTTGTCTTAGGAAATCTTTTATTCGTACATCTACTTGATGACAGATAATTTACTAATGGACTCGGAACCACTTCTTTAGTCATCATTCAACGCGTCAAAAAAAATGAGCCCGCCCATCCCCACGCGAGTCAAAGAATCCCAAAAAAGTTTCTCCATCTCTACGCTCTTTCCAGTCACCGCTATGAGTGCATGACCTACCAATTCGAGACCCACTCAACGATCGATTGGCGTCGCGTAGAGTAATAACTCTCGCAACCCAAAACCACTGCATAATCTTCAACCCGAATATTGGTCATCTTGGTAGGTCAGGGGCATGCGAAATTCCATAACACGTATGTCGTCGTTACCGAATGATATTATTGTCATTATTCTCGGTTTTCAAGCTAAAAGTTTGGCTACGAAATAAAAGTTTTCCATGCTTGTAGAAAATTTGATTTGGTAATCAGATGCAGGCCAATGACTTCAATTGAATATCTTTCCTGCAAGAAAAAAACCAACTAAATTCGTATTGAAAAATAAGAAGTGGAGCTTATTGCACAGGTCAACCTTTTTTCTGCTCAATAAAAATAGTTTGGATAAATTAAAACCATCGACTCACTCACTCTCATATGTATGTTAGATACCACTAGGGATAGATATTTCCATTTTTTTTTTGGGTATCCTATGATTTTTATATAGTAATTGTTACGGCTTGCACTAAACACTTCTACTAAGAAAAGAAAATATTCTTTGATTTATTAATTTGTTCCCACCTATCTAAAAAAATTAAAAGTCAGATGTTTTTCGAGAATTTTCTTATAAGACATTATTGCCTACACTACATACACTAATAACTACTGCTTGTTCCTATAGCTTCTATTCATCAAGTGTGCATATCAGAACATCGCCATAAGAATCAGCAGTCGTGATTGGCTGCATGCACGATCATAGTGTAGATAATAATTTCTCCAAAATTATATCTACATCTCCGAGATGAAGATGTTTGGATAAATATTTTAATATAATAATTGTGTAATCATAATATGGGGAAAGCACGTGAAAGGATGGTTTGAATTAATGATAGTTAGGTTGGCGTTGGTCTACTCCCCAATCCTTAGTAACTAGTTAAAGATACACTCCCAAGGTCCACTCTACAAGGAAAAAAATTTAAAAAGTTCAATGGGAGTTGGTGAGAAGAGAGTGTGAGGGAGAGCCTCTTGTTTCCTTCCTCCTTGTCCTCAAATCATTTTGCCCATTGCGGTCCCACAAAGCAGAGGAGGTGTCGGTGGGGCTGTTCTACTGCTTTTACTGAGTTGCCATGGCAATGTTATAGCAAATTAAATATTTAGTTGGTAATGTTATGGGCCTAGGATTCTCCCACATTAGCTAATGTTTAGCTATCCCTGACCATATTGATGGAGCTGCCTTTTAGATGAATGGATTAGGATATTTGCTCCATCATTCTCTTTTGTCACATTGCGTTACATAATTTTCTCTCAGTTAACTTCTATTGGCTGTTTTTGCTCTGTCTCTACTTGGTACACATCATCGAAGCTCTCTCTGGTGCTGTCTGCTCTGGACCCTCTGGTACTTATTTCATCTTCCACACTGGAATTCTTTGTATCCTATTTATTATAACTATGATGCTTTTCTCCCAGCCTTGACTCTTGTGTACATCCTTTCCCACTCCCCTCTTCCACATTAATAGAACTAGCCATGTGGCACTTTCCCTCTTTCTTCCTCTCTTTCTGCTTCTTCTCTCCTTCTCCTTCTTCTTTTTCTTCTTTTTATCTTAAAAAAAAAAAAAGAGGGAGAGAAAAACCTCACCCCACGTAGTAGCCCCCATTGGGCCCTCCTTCCATCAGAAAATATTCCATACAGATAGAAAGTTTCTCATACCCTCCCCGACCCGTGAATTACCCCACGTATGAGTAAGTCATCCCAGCATCACCTCAGTACCAGAGGACTAGTAGCGCTTCCAACAGGCAAGTCAGGGAAGGGCATCCGATTTCCACATTTAATCGACACCCGCGCGTTTCGAACCTGGATCACTTTATTAAAAACAAAGCCTCGTTCTAACTGTGCAACCACCTCGGTGGTGCACTTTCCCTCTCTTCAATGGGCTAATCAGGTATTCAGGTTCAGAGATAAGGCAGAACATTTCTTGGAACAATGAGCAGGATGGAAACTTGGATTTCCGGCACTATATTCAATGGCAGTTGCCTTGGATCTCAAGCAGGAATACGACACGTTTTTCATGGTTCCCACACAGCCCTGATATCAATGATCTAATGGAGTCAGAAAATAATATATCACAGAAAAAAAAAAAAGCACAGTTGCATAATCAACTCATAATACAATACTCTACGGCGAAGGATACAATTTAGTCTGTAATTTTGTTAGCCTCATAGTATGTATGACTAGCTCAAAAAATGGTACAATCCTTGGCAAAGCGCCAAATATCTTGGAGCAAGAGTTATCTATCTACTACCTTCGGCTACCTTGAAATTCAATCAGCTACAGTAGCTGAATCATCCTCCAAATAGATAGAAAACAGTCTCGCATAGCTAATGTCCCACCAAGCTATCCTTAACTTGGCTGTAGGGACGGTGGTATCATAAATTTGATTGTCGACGACTTCTTTATTGCCACCATGGCGAGTTCACATTCAGCAGATACTAACAAAAATAACAGCCATAGTAGAGTAGTATCATATAGAATTTTTTGCAGATCATATCCTATATTAATATTATATATAAAATCTCTCTGCATCCCTATTTAGAAATCAATGCTGAAAATATCAACTTAAACTGCAAACGATTCTTTCTATTAATCTCCAATCATCTCAATAAACCATTGTTCCTGATTAAGTTAATCATGTATGAGGGTAAAGTGGGAATCTCAAAGTGAAACGGGAAACAAATTTTCAAGAGCTAACGGACACTAAACAAGAAATCCGGTTCGTTGGTTCGAGTCGATTACCAATCCTTCATTTTTGATGTCCAGGTCACGTACTAGGCCATTGTGAGAAAAAGTGGCCGAGGCCAGCGGCACCTTCTGGATTCTCAAAAGAGGGTGAGGGGGAAGGTATTTTTTTTTTTTTTTTTTTTTGGTAAATCGGCCGCTCACAAGGGGGAAGGTATTTGGTATGCGAGACAGATGCTGAGGTTAACAGCCTATTTCTCAAGGATGATTCCTCCATGGTAGTTGACTGGATTCGGAGAGCGGATAGAGACGGAGACGGTCACCCATTGATACGAGACACCCGTAGATTGGTGCGAGAGTTGTTCTCCTGCCAGATAGCGCATGTGTATCGAGGGGCGAACAGTGCAGCAGACTAGATTGCCTCTTATTTTGCCTGGCATTCCGGAGAGATCATTTGGATAAGCTTAGCTTGTATCCCACGCCCATTGTACTGTTTACTTTTATTTGATCTGACTGATTGTACTCATGTTATGAAATTAAATACCGTTTTGACCAAAAAAAAAAAAAAAAAAAAAAAAGAAGAAGAAAAAAAAAGGTGAGGGAGGACGAGTGATGGGGAGCGCGCAAAGGAGCCACCGCAGCTCAAGTTCTCAAATCCCTAATTTCTCCCCCACCAAATCCCTAATCTCTGGCCTCCAACCCTCAAATCCAACCCCTTTATGTGCTTCCAATCTAATTTTCCTCTCTGAGATCTCTTAATTCATGCCAATCTCACTGTTTGCCTGGGTGATTAATCCCCTAACTTGCAATGATCCAACTCAAATGGCTAAACAAAGGGCCATCTACTAATCTCTTGAGATAAACTTAACTCGAGGTCTTCACAACAAAAGAGATGAATTTTATTATGTATGTATGTGTGTATTTATCTATATATATATATCTATAATATTAAAAAAATATTGAACGTAATTTGCAAAAAGTCCTATTATATAGAAGAGGATTGGAGGACTAATCCGGAGGACAAGAAAAGGATGCTTGCCTAGCTATTCAGGACTTTCATGCCTGCCTTTGATGGTATGTCCTCTCTAGGGAATGGGATAGAGCACTGGCTTTGGATTAATTTTGGTATCATCTTTGTGGACGGGTTTAAAAGAAACATATATTCCTACCACCATGCAGGTTAGCTCCTTTTCCTGTGGCAACGTGACACAGTGACGTTCGCTCAGCAGGAGATGGACTTTGAGTCTAGTGGGCCAAACACAAATTATGGTCCAAATTTATATCAACCCAAAAAAACTATGGACTCGATTTGGTTCGCAAGAAAAAGAAGGAAAAAAAAAAGTATGGTTAACATAGAAATAAAGAAATATATCATGGAAGAGAGATAGAAAAGTAGTTTTTTTTATAGGATTAAGATTCTCACATTTCATTAAAAAAAAAAATCCATGTGAGATATGCAAAAGTTCCATTCCCATCAACTAAAAATTAGGATATTTTTTTTTCCAAAAATGTACTTAAGCTTTTTGATAGATCTCTTCCTTTATTAAGAAAATAATAGGTATTTTATATAATTTTCTTAGAAAAATATAAGCTTAACCTAAACCATCCTAGAATATGTTACTTTTTCATGATTAACCAAATATACAAAAATCACTTCTGTTAGTATCATATATTCAAAAAAAATATTTTAGCGGGGAAATTTTTCTCACGAACGAAATGAGTCCTACATGTTGCTGCAGTCTCCCGGTAAATTCCAGTCCAAATTTACAATGTTTTTATAGAATCAATTAAAATGACTTGCAAACTCAAATTAGAATTAAAAAAAAAAAATCACTCATCTAATGCGGACAGCATGCTGAATTCACAAAGTTCCCCCTTGCTTCTACGAATGTGTTTTCAATCTAATTAAGGGCCTGTTTGATATGGTGTAGCTGGAATGATGGGGTGCTCACATCGCTGAAGCCTTCCGAGTACCCAAGCAGAAGTTACATCCGGCCATTTCTTTGTAAATTGGGACATGCGGGGGCACTCGCTCTTCAACAAAAGCAAGTGTTTTGCTAGGTGAGTATTAAATGTGCTCATGTAGTAGCTCATGAACATAATCAAAAGAGCATACTTAAGTTCATGCGATTTCACCAGAAGCAAGTGTTTTGCTAGATGAATGATCTGTTTCCCCCAGGTTGAAGGTTACTTCATGGATGATCAACTCATCATATATATATAGTAGAAGAGATAATACCCCTAATTTTCTTCTCTTCCACAAACTTAGGTTAGTTGTGAGGTTTCCTTTCATCTTGCGTTAAATAGACTTGAGGTGAAATCGCAAACGAACAAGTTTCCCTAAGTTCAGAGATGTAACAGCAAAACATGAATCCGGCCCAGCACAAGGCATAGTCCAAATGGCTGGAGCCCTGTAGATCTGTCACCAGACAAACCATCAAGCTCTATGATTCCACAAGGCAATAGACGTAGTTCACCGTTAAGTTTGTCAGATTTGAATCCAAATTGGATTGAAGAAAAAGTTTTAATGCTTGTCAAAGCCATTCCAAACTCTTAACAAAAAGATTTGATGATTCTATACGGCATTAGTAGGTTCATGAATGCGACCCAAGCTCCCAGCAGCCTCAGCCCTTCAGGCTACTATAACTAAGATATGATTCTTTTGGAATAAGAATTCCTCACCCAAACATTTCAGAAGAATTTCATTGCTTTTGACAAATATCACAAAAGAAGAAAAAAAATCCTATATGTAATGCTTATATAGAAATCAACACCACTTCGAGCTGATCAAACAATACAAGCAAAACTAACTAGTGCAAGCACAACCCTGGCATTACACGTAACACTACTAGTACATGTCTCTCTTTATCCCTTTCTATAGTTTAAAAATATTAAATAGAACTTTCAATCATATATCAACAGCAAACTGTAGCAACAGACTGGAAAACACAACCCATCTTCACATTCAGCAATAAAAATTCGAATCTGAAGTTACTGACTCAGTTTGTTTGAGTTTCCTCAATCCTCGCTCCATCTATTAGCTGAATATTCTACAATAACACAGAAAAAAAAAAGATATAGTAAGGGGAAAAAATCAAAGGGCATATTGAGGACAATGGTTATCTTAGCGATAATGGAAGCAACATTATAATGTAATATGCCACATAAACAAAACAGAGCTATCCGTTGAGTCAAAACTAATGAGCATACCATGTTCTCCTTGTCTTCAAAAGATGTCTCCTCAATAGGAAAAGGATCAGCTGAATCAACTAAAATAAAAACCAATCATTTAAAATATTAGCATATTAGAATGCTAAACAATACAGTAATTAGAGAGAAACATGCTCAGGAGCGAAAGGAATTTCACACAATAACCATTAATAAGAAGGCCCATCATGTTGCCATCCGATAGATTTCATGATTAGATATTATCCTACACATGCAACTCATATGAAAAACATGTTCCGTTAGAAATCAACAGCAAAACCTCTGCAGCAGGCCGAGAAGATCTTTTTTTGTAATTCTTAGTAATCCAAGGAGACCGGATATGCTAAAAGACATGCCAGCCACATGATGACTCTTATTAAGAAAATGTGATGATCCAAATTTCTTAGTAGTTACCTGATTCGGGCATTATTGACTTCTTTGGTGAGCTCTTGATCTTCCCCTTTCCCCTGTTAGATTCCGTCTTTCTTGGCTGCCGAGATTTTTTCTGCGCATTACTACCATTAGTATCTTCCACAGACAAAGCAGACACTGGGCTCTCATTGCAGGATCCCTTGTTCTTAGATGCTGGTTTTCTCTTCTGAACGTTCTCTCGCTTATTTGATTCTGCAACTGCCACAGTGTTTGAATTCAGTGACTTTGTTTTCAGATTCCCACTTTTGGAGGCAGCGGAGAAGCTGCGAGGACCTTTGTCTGAAATCTGGTTTCCCTCTGCAGCTAACTGAGAACAACTCTCAGAAACCTTCAACTGTTCAAGATCTTCGACAATGTTGTACATCTTGAGTAAATCCTTTGCAGGCTCTCCTAGCTCTGCTACAAGGTTGTGTCTGCATGCATATGATTTGAGCTCATCTCGCACTCGATCCAAAGGCTGTAGATTTGATTAAAAAATAGAACTAAAATTAATAAAATGATATATAACTAAAGAAGAGAGAAAAATGGGCATCCCTCTACAAATAACTTTGTGGGTTTTGTATTGTAAATGTAGACTCTGATCATCAATGCCTGGAAATCAGGGCCTTGCAAAGTATATATCCATGCTTATATAAATTACTTTACATAGAGAAGCAGAGTTCTGCTTGAAAAAGTTGTTTACGTAATTTCAATAAATAAACAAAAAGGAAAGATAGGAAGAAGAGACCATTATGTAAATTTAAAACACAGTCAACAAGCACGAAATGCCGAGCATAAATACCTCACATCCTGACTCCATTGCAAGCTTGAAGAAACCAAGTGAGATTGAGTGCTTTGAAGCAGACTCTGACAGTTTGATCTGTGCCAACCAATAAGAGACTGAAGATATCATGCTGAACTTTCGCCTGGTCATAGACTTTGATACATCAGAGACGGGAGTATCACTTTTCCCTGGGGTGTTTGATCTCTTCATTCGGGTCTCTGATATTGGAGTTATACTTCCAAAAGGGGCCTGTCGAGGGCTGGCAGTAGGTTTGGTAGGTATGGAGAGCCTTCGTGGAGGTTTTGCTGATTTCTCTTTTCCAGAAATATCAAGAGCACTCACACTCTTGCTTACAACTGATGGAGGCCTTCCCCTGAATAATATATTGCAGAAGAAATGAATACTTGAATAGTTGGAAATGGTAATGGCAAAATCAGTCAGTACAGCATGGAAAAGCCAACATATATAGCACTTGCAGTATGTTTCTATTGGAAAATCTTGCATAAAATTGTACAAAGGTAGGACTCACAGGATAATATGAAACTTTCAAAAAGTCTAGGCATCAAATTTGAGACAAGATCACCACCAACAACTCAGATAGGCAAATTTAGCTCTAATTCATAACCCAAACATAACTTTATTAGCATTATGTTCATAAACAGACAACTCAAAAGAAAGGTCCATACCAACAGACTAAACATATACTGCATTATAACCACAAAACTATTATAACAGCAGTAAAACTTATGATGAAATGAAAACACTCACAAAAACAACTGTGTGCAAGAAAGAACTGTATTAGATAAGTTCGACCTTAAAGTGAACCAATTTTATCATTGTTGTCATTGGCATCTAGCACATTTAGTCTTCAAGGGTTCCTTCCATAAAGTAGCTCGATCAGAAGCATAGTTTTGGCTGGCTCATACGGTTTCCCGTCTTGTGTGAGCATGTGTGTGTGTGCGTGCGTGCATTCAAGGAGTGGTGTGGGGAGGGGGAGAGAAGAAAGTTCTACATGCTGGAATCAGATATATACCGATTTTTTATGTGCTTTAACAATCAGAACTATTATTTGCTAGAACAAAAAAAAACAACCTGATTCCAGCTAGAGAATCCAGACAGTGCTTCATTATTGGAACGATGATAGAATTCCACTATTGACACAATTAAACTAGATATAAGTTTATCAAGAACCATGTTAGTTTTCAGAGATTAGTAAGTCAAATAGTTGGTTATTGTCATAAGGAAGTAAAATATGACTACAATACAATGATACATGATCATAAATGTAATTTGCCGGTGACATATTCCAGTGACCATCCATCTAAATTGCTGGTGTAATGTTTCATATTTTTCATAGTTTCACCAAATGCAGCCCAGAGAATAATATATGTTTTTTTTACACATGTTACAATGTATACAAAATACAGCAGGCCATTAAATCAACACTAGTAAGAAATCAAATTGATGCAATCATACAGCAACATATCTGATCAAAGCATTGTTTGTTCCAACCGAAAAACAAACACTAGATTGCATGTGACTCACACACCTGCCCTTTCATCCATCTTCTTTCACATGAAAGTTTAACTACCAATGCTATTTCACTCCCTTTTTGCATGTCATTCGTGCGTCTAATGTACAAAAGCCTTTTGTAACTTGATATTCCCATTATTTTAGAGATCATGATCCTTGGGATCCTACATAATGTTCTCTGAGACTCCTAGGCAAATGGACTGCCTCATCCAAATTGTACTAACTGTAAATCTTGATATTTGTACTGACAATTTAAGTTTACTATGAACCTATATAATAATTATTGTACTAATCATTTTCAACTTGAAGAAAGAAAGAGAGGTATGGATGCAGTTAATAATTGTTCAAGCACCTTTAGATCTCTCATGTTTCACTCCCCTTTAAAAATTTAAATATATTTGATTTGGTATAGTTGTAATTATAGTAAAAGTATGTCTCATTTGCACTTATATATTTCTATACTTCCTAATTAAATTATACAATCCCTAATTTGTAATTGTTATCTTTGCTTTTTATAATAGTGGTATCTTGTTATAAATAAATATCAATTCAGTAGCATTCTATCAATGTTGGAAAGCATTCCATAACATATATTTTTAAAGGTAACATTCTCACCATAAAGGAGCCTGAACAAATGTGTCCCCTTCATATACTTCAATTCAAGAAAAACAACTCTTTCATGGAGTAAAGAAATGCCACTTTGTTCTATTGATTAAATCCCTTCAACTTCAACTGCGCTTTCCGAGATGTGTGCATCAATCACAACCTAATGTATAGAGTTAATACATTAAGCAACACACAAATATTTGGCAACACTGTATTTCTGTTCAAGTTTGCTGACCAATCAAAAGGCAGCAATCTGACATAACAGGAATCAATCACTCCATTCGGCAATTATAGTAAATCTTAGGGACCAGGCTTGAATCAAGAGTCCATAGGATTCAAGAGACACAAAGTTTTCCACATACAAGGTAATATCTAATAAATATTAGATTACGTCAATATTTTAGATAATACAATAATGCTTACACTACCAATACTGAAATAATCCAGATAAACTGCTTAATCTTGCAAATTATTATTTTGTTGTGAAAGCAGAATGTCCCTGTAAAGGAATTCTCATTGAACAAACCTGAATAGCTTTTTCTTTGGGGAAAAAACTCAAACAACTTGTGATGCAGTTAATATTGGGTTTCCGGTATCCTCTGGTACAAATCCCATATTCCCATCCGTCAATTGAAACCATGCTTGTTCCCAAAATGGCCGCACTGACAAAATTCAATTCCAAAATCGCCCCGATAACTATATAAGCAGTGAAAACTATCGATCCCATGACTTGCGGCCTCATTTCTTCTTCAAGTTAGGGGGAAAAAAAGAATCCAAAGACCCTAATTCATTTACGGCAACATAAACCGAAACATGGAATTAAAACGAAACGAGGAAGATTAACAAACACCCACCATCTATCTACATCCAGAGACAGAAATTAATCGTAACAACAAAATGCTGATTTAGAACCCGGGGGAAAATAAAAGGAAGGGAAAAAAAACCTCTTTGAGGTGGAATTTGATGAATCCGCGATCGCCGGATTCCCCTCCTTCGGCCTGGCAGCAGATCGCAGCGGGTACCGTAACTTCGATGCTCTCAGCGAAGTTGCTAGAATTAAGCAAATTATGTGGGAAGTAAATCAAAAAAATAGAGAGTAAAAGAGTGAAAGAAGGAAGAGATGCAGAGAAAGAAACAGTGGGCAAGCGTAGGAAGATTACCAGGGCCCGCGGAGTCGTCCTTCTCCATCTTCCCTCTTCTCTCTCGCTCTCTCTCTCTCTCTTCTCGAATGCGGTGGAGTTAATGCGTTGTGTCGGTTGCTAATTTTCGCTGTGATATAAAGAGAGGGGGAGGGAGCTTTGCTTGGGACCCACCGCTCGATTCAAATTGTTGTTTGGGCGGGAAAAGGCTGCCTGTAATCGGGAATTCAGAAAAAACGGTGAAGATAACGCTCCATGTTGCCGTTAACGGTCGGGATGGCAGCGCGCACAGTGGGACCCACACTTACGAGAAATGTAAAAGTTTTCGGCAGGTATAACCGCACCCACAGTGGCGCCCAGCGCGACCGTGCTCTCCCACCGAGTCGCGGGTCCCACGTTGTTTGTTGGCGAGGTGCAGAAGTTGGTAAATGTTTTGTTTTCTTGTTTTAAGATTTCGAAATTTGAAACGCATGGGAGTGGCGGGTGGGTCCAGGCAGAGAGGCGGACCCGTGGAGTTTTCTTTTCGTTGTTTTGTTTGGGAACGGAGAATTTCTTTTTATCCGTTTTATTTTGAGCTGCGCCAAGAACCGTGCCGGTGTGAAACGGAAACGGTTGACGGAGGGTAACCGTACCTCCCCTCAGCCCTCCTCCAAAACCACCGCCGCCCTCCCTTCCAATAGCCTACCTCAGATTTGCCCGCACCCTCCCCTACTGCCCCGTCGCCTAGGTCTAACATACGATATGCTAAATAAATCTAATAGTACACGGGCGTGAAAGACCATATGGGTTTCCGGGCGAAAGATGACCTGAAACCTTGACCATAGCAAGATGACTCAACTACGATGATCGGCTGGGTCCAGAGATATACAAACGGTATATATGGGTGTCACCCCCTGTTTTCAGATATCCGGACTATAGTTAGTATTGACGTGGTTGTCCAGGCTAGACGTGTACACAAAGAGGCTAACAGGACTGCGGACTGGGTAGTCTCATATGTGGTCAATCACTCTAGAGGTGCCTCATGGGTCGGAGAGAGAAAGCTGTCTAAAGAACTTCAAGAGAGACTGTATTTTCATCTTTTTGCATGTGTTCGTACTAGAAATGTATAAATTATCCGTTCTAGCAAAAAAAAAAAAAATATGAATTATGGCATGCAAGAGAGGAGTGGCACAATTCGTGAGCAAGACGGAGCCCAAAACATTTTCTCTCTTGAAATTAATCAAAACATGGGTCATTGAATCAATCTTGTCAATCACACCAATCTTCGCATGCCACATGACATGTAACATGCCGTGCATATTTTTTTGGCCAATATTGAGCCTAGCAGCATTACTCTTCCAAGCCATATCGTAGATGTTTGGTCATGAAAAATAGCTATGTGTTTCAACAGGAGGGATCCATTGTATCCCTCTATGAAATGAATTATTAGCAAGGGACACATCCACGATTCAAAGTAATACCTGTTATAACGTATTGAACACTTCTTTGCTGGCTATGGAGAAGACAAATTTTGTTTGCTTATCATAGGTGGGTTAAGCTTTCAATGCACTGGAGGCCAACAAGGAGATGCTCGAGTATGTGGCGAGATATTGTAAATGCACTACCGGCTTTCTGGAACAGAATCCAATTCAAGTAGAGCCAACCCTTCTTCGGATGCTAGGACTCAATTCTCCCAACTATCAGCTCTACTTGCTTATGCATACCCAACACGGGGAAGACCAGATTTTATGGAAGCCAAAGGATAATGGAATTCTCTCCACTGCTTCCTTGTATGATTTCTTAAAAAACTAGAGGGGTTAAATGCAGGTTTGCAAAGTCTCTCCTTATACCTTTGAAGATCAAAAGCTACTTGTGGTTGTGTTGGAAGAAAAAACTCAATACATGAGAGATTATTGGAAGAAAATTGGGGAGTAATCTAGGTGGATGTGCCCTATGAAACCAATCACCAGAAACAGTGGATCATCTTTTCTCCCATGTTATTTCTTCTCCACCATTTGGATGGCCATTTGCTCAGCATTGAGAGTCCTACACCCTCAATCCTCTTTTCAGTTCCTTTGCTTTGATTGGGTTCAAAGAAACTTCCATAGGTCAGCCCACCCCATCATTCTGATGTTGTTAGCTGCCATGGCATGGACATGTTGGAAGGAATGAAATACCAGGCTTTTCCTCATTAAGTGCTCTTCCATTATCTCAGTTGCAGCAAAAGGACTGCACACTTTCAATGATTGGTCCTGGTTGTGCAACTTCAAAGAGCTTGCTGAATTCGGGGGCATTTGGTCTAAAGTCGAGGATATTTGCAGATCGCTTTCGGAAGATTGAACATCTTTGTAGACGCAAAACTCTGTTGCAATTCACCTCCTAGAATATAAAAATCTCCACTGCAGCTTCGGAGTTCCCTCGCTGCTTGCTGCTATCGCAGGGGTGTGCTGGAAAGAAAGAAATCCATAAGCTTCTTCCTGAATTTGTCATGATTTGGGACCAAATGTATTTTTTCAGTAAGCATTCTGGTTGGAAGCCTGTCTCTATGATGTTACCATCCTACTGATCCTTCTTCTGTATTGCTGCTACACACTGGGATGCTCACTTTTGGACCCATGAAAATCTCTATTTCTGCAAGACTTTTCCTTTTGTTCCACAATTCTCCATGATTCTCTTCTGTTTTTCAGAGCATTGGTTCCCTTTCTAGAGAACAATTGAAGACAGCACAAATGTTGGAGCCCCAGCCTCTCTCTTTCTACTTTGGAGGAATTTGGTCCGGAGCAGAGAAATCTCAACTAGCTAAACTTTCCATGCTGCAGTTATCCAAAATGATTTTTTTTTCTTAGGAGCACATTTGTCTATTTTTTGGGGCTTGGTTTCTGTTTCCTCACTCTCCTCTTATGTTCTGAACACAGTCAATTGCTAATTGCTCATTCATAAGAGCAGAGACCATCTAGTGTAAATTCTACCTTTTTTTTTCCTCTTTACAATAATTTTCAGGGCGGCCTTTTCAGCCTCCTTTATCCTCAAAAAAAAAAAAAATTCAAGCAAATGGTTGTCATCATAGCAGCTTGCAACAATCTAGGATAGGATCTATTATAGCAAAATAATTGTATTGTTGAAAGTTTAGTCCCACCTTCATTGCTTTTTCATTGTGATGGATGATCTCAATCTAGACAGTGATATTTTTGGCTTTTAAGCTAGCTTGAAATTGCACTCAATCAGGTCCTCCTAAACTCTCATCCTGAGCAAGCTTTTTTCGGGTTTCAATTTCTTGATCTTGGTTTAAAAATGCTTGGATCAAACCTAAATTCTCTTTTGAGTTTAAACCTTTGAACCGATTAAACCTTACCACCTTGTATGGCTCTCTTATCTCAGCATGACAACAGAAATGCTAAGCTAATATTGGGGGGAAAGAAGAAGAACATCCAAGAATCATTTCTAGTCTACATTTGAGATAAAGGGTCAAAAACCTAGGTGGTGGTGGGGTCCCAATAGCACTAATTTTTGGGCCATTCTTGTTGGGTTGATATTGCTCGAAGCTCAATGTATGGTATTGTAGCCATTGACCTATTCTCGTCAATATTAAGGTCAACCTAGTTGCTATGAAATATATTTCAGCTAAGAGTGATGCAATATGTCGTCAGTATGATGGATTGTTTGGATTTTTTTTTTTTCATTTCTAAAATCGTCTAGTTAGAGGCGTATCTTTCACATGAAAGAATAATTAACCTTTTCTCTCACAAAACCATCGTTGGATTATCAGCTACATACTTTGAGATCTATGCTGATGGATGAATGACGGACTTCGAAGTGCTTTGAGAAATGCGAGGTGGGTGATCCAATGGTGGTTTTGTGTGAAAAAAGGTTAATCGTTTCCTCTATCTTTGTCTCATTGCTCACCGTGCATGCGAATGCGCACAAACTTGCACACGTATTATGTGGTATGATATCTCACGGTGAGATGGTTGTGTTTGAATTATTGCATTTTGTTGTACCTCAATGATAGGTAATAGTGATTAAATCAAGAAAACCAAATCTTAACAAAAACTATGAAAATTGGAAAATCGAGGCATGGATACACTAAATGAGGTGTAGATCTTTGTCTATTTCATGATAGTGATAATACACAGTCATTAAACATAGTGAGTTTTGATATGGGCAAGATAAAGAATGTTGCCAATGCGTCCATGCCATTATGTTTTTGGGATTATGTATTCCAATGATAAGGTAATTCAAATGGTCATAAAATTATAAATATATAGATTTTCAGTACTTCAAAAAAATTTCTAACATCCGCTACTAGGCGACATCTGTTGGCTGGTGGCTGGTGAGGAGTGTACTGCCTTTCAGGCCGTACATATATACCGAAATGCGAATAGAACAGTTGATTGAGTCGCCTCATTTGCTGCCCAACACTTCAGGGAGATTCTTTGGACTCGTCATATATCTATTTTTCCACTACTGAGCCGTCTTCTTTTCTTTAACTTTGTTGGTTGTATTCATGTGAAATTAGTGTGAGCAGTGGGTGTTAAAAAAAAAAAAAAAATCCTCTCATCCGCTAATCTTCTTTCATTGATATAAACACATCCATGATGCGGACACATAATCTCCGCCGTACAATTAATGCACCGGTAAAAATGGAACTCGAATTATGAGGTGGCCAGTTGTTAGGGTCAGATAAGTGGTTATGATTGTTCCGTCATTTCTTTTTCGGGACTCCGACGCCGGCTCCTTCCAAAAGGAAAAAGTTAAAGTTAGGTTGATTTGGAGTGCACCATCTGAGCCGTTGGATGTGCACCGAGACGATAAAGATCCGTCGTCTAGCACGCGCCTCATCATAACGCGTCGGTGTTATAATGGACGCACGTGATTTGCTGCAGCCCCCGCGTCCGAGCGGCAGTGGCCGGGTGGCGTCCCGATGTCTCGTCTCCATCACTAGCGGTTATATGCGGGTGTTCGATCTACCGTTGCAAGCATACCTTGTATTGGCGGGCGGTCAGGATCCACTCGAAAGAGACAAGATCGGCAGCGGTTTCATTGTTCGCATATAAATTTATATGCGGACTATTCTTCCATCTGTTCTATTCTCACACCTTTCGGCAGCACCTTAGTGCCAGGTGTCATTCGACTGCCAAGTTCCACCACCGACTTCATTATGACAACGAAATGACATAAATACCCTTAGCAGCCTAGCAGGACGACGAAATTATGTTCGGAACCCGGAAAGAAAATCCACAGATCCAATTGCCAAATTTCTCCACCGACAGTAGCCCCAGTTTGAATGGTCGTTGATCCAGCCACTTCAGAGGGAGAGAGATAGAGCACTACCGTCAATATTCGATAATATTGGGGGTAGTTCTGGAATCTAGTTTAGATAATATCGTGAGGATGGATAACGGCTAATACCGGACCATGGAGTGCAAAAAAAGTCAAATAAATTAAGATCTCTGTTATGCGGCCCCGTCGAAGCCCACGAAAAGAATGAACACTCGTAAAGCGGTCCGCGAGAAAACCGCGTCACCTGCACGCAAAGCTGGTCTTCCCTCGACTTTGGGGGATATATTGGGGCCGCATTTCTTCCTGTTTATACTGTTTAATATCTACCTGCTCATGTTATCCAACGGCTCTTTCTTGAAGAGCGTTTCCGATCCCGTTCATGTTTCGCTTTTCCGACACTCTCAAGCCCAGCAAACCCCAACCCCCCCGCCCCCCATTTTCCTCTCTGTCTCTCTACTTTACTTTTCTTTTTTTCTTTTTTTTTTACTTCTTTTTTGTTGGTTACGGGTTTCCATCAGCTCCTTAGAGATCCGAAACCTAGTCTGATCTCTCTCGCCTTTTCTTTCTCCATCTCTCCCCTTTCTTGATTTCTGTGGAGGCTAAGGTGTAGGTAGGGTTTCCGGTAACTGGGTTCATCTGGTAAGCTTCAGATCCATGAGATTTCTTTTCTTATCTATTTGATTTCACTCCGTGTTAGTTTTTTCCTTTTTCATGTGCATTGGATTTGGAGTTTGGACAAAGTTGGTCGAGCTCTGGGACTGACCGTGGCGTTCTTGTCGATCGGAGTCAGGCTTTCACGCTTTTCTTTGTGATTTGAGCTGTTTTTCTACATATTTTCAGTGTTTTGGTCTCAAAAGCTTTGATTCTTCCTGTCGATTAATTGTTTTGGCCTTCTTTGTTCTAGCAAGTAATTGTTTTTTGGGGTAGGTTTTCCTATTCCCCTTTTCTCGTTTTTCTCTCATTTAAGCGTTTTGACCTTTTCGATAGAATGCGAAGTGCTGAGACGATCGGTTGAGTCATAGTTTCCTTCACCTTACAAGTCATTTCTCTGCCTTTCGTTCTATGAATCAGATTTCTCCTTACTTGATGTTGCTTGCTCTATATTCTGTGCCGTGATCAAGGGTTCTTGCAGGTTTTGTTTCGAGATATTACAATTTAGGGTCTTGAATTTTTGCTGATGGGGAGGTCTCCTGGAAGATGGATCAAGACAGTGCTCTTTGGCAAGAAATCATCCAGATCTCATGCATCAAAAGGAAGGGATGCTTTGGTATGCAACTGGATGCCTTTGTTCTTTATGTCAATAATTCTTTTATGTTTTTTTTTCTGTGGTTAATGATTAGATGTCTGGTTTTTAGAGGTAAAGATTCACTTGGCAATTGATCTACATGTGTTATATATAGCTTCTGTCATTTGCTTCCTAAGCTGATTAAGGAAGCCTTCCATAGCAGCAAGTTGCTAGTTTTGTGTACTTTTTTAGCCACACGTTATTCTCACCATCACCAATTAATTCAAGTGATGATGTCTGCATGACTCCCTGTAACATCTCTGATCTTTCATTTGTGCATACATTCGTTCCTAGATTAACCAAACAGATCTAAAGCATTACATACATGCCATCTTACTGTTATGTCAAGGGATGTGGTTGTCTTGCAGTGAAGATGAAGTGGGGGTTTGGTTAGGTTGGTGTATATTTGGCTTCTTTATATGATGGATATAAGAATCTTCAATAGAGAAAGGACTGAGGTGATGAACATGGTGCAAGCCTTCTTTTATATAGGACTAAGGTGATAAATATCATGAGTTTAGAGTTAATGATGGTTTGATAAGATATAGCTTTATGGGGATGGAATGCATTGAAACATGAATCATTAAAAATGAAATGGGAAGACTGGCATTGCAAGATGAGCTACTTGATAGTTGCATTGTGATTCATACAAATCAAGGTATTGGTAAGTTTGATGGGATGATTTTTGACTTTTGAGAGGAAATGGGTAAGGTTAATGCCGTTTGAATGCCGATGCATTTCTAAGCTAGGAGGTATTATCCTGTGTCTTTGGAGGACAAGGGAGTGTTAAAAGTGAATGACATGTAGGATAGATAGCACACATGCATTGCATTTGGCTTTAACATGAGGACGAGTGAGCTTCATGGTCTCAATTCTCTAATGGAAGGATGTCCTTAAATTTTGTAAGATCTCTTCCTGTTGATTATAGGTTTCATTCTTTTTTCCAAAGCCCCTATTATTGTTCCATCCTGTGATCTGATGGCTATTTTGCACACAAGGTTAATAAATCCAAACATAATGACCATAACATGTAGTAAGCTCATAAAGTTTCATCTTTTGGAACAAAGTTTCAAATATCGGCATTGCATCTCATACCAGTTTTTTGTCGGAATGGTATGGTACCAGTTACCAACACAGGGTATGGGACGCGACACATTATGTATTGGTGTTGAAAACTTTCTAGAACGGTATGGTATTGTTCTTACTGTCCTGTTCTGGCGGTATTTGATATCTTTTTTTCGGAATGTGAATATTACAACCAAAAGCGAGGAGTTTGGTTGAAAGTTTATATGATTAAAAAGAGGTATGGGTATGTAACCATCCAAAAGGGGCATTAAATAGAATGTTGGGGAACAAAGAGGTCAGGAGTTTTTTTATCAAAATACTGTGTTTTGGAACAAATATGATTTAATGTCAATGACAAAAAATAGGGAAAGAGAGGGGGAGGGTACCATTGTGCTTGCAAAAAATTAACACCTGAAACCAAATGTTGGAGGAAGCACATAAAGGGTATCATTGTGCTTGCAAAAATTAACACTTGAAACCAAATGTTGGTGGAAGCACATAAAAGATAAGTCATCAAAGAAATAATTCATAATTTATAAGCTTCTGCATCAGCCTTTAGAGTTGAGATATGCTTGAGAGTTGGCTTCTCTAAACTCAAAAGAGACTATTAGGCTTCGCTCTGTCATGTAATGGGTCAAATTTGATTCAACAGACTGTCATTGTAGTGATACTGTATTTTTACAATGTGGTTTTCCACAACGAAGACAATGATTTTTAAGGGCATTTGCTGATTATACATGAAAACTGAGCTATATGATTATAATAGATCATCAAACACTGCTTCATTTCCGAGGGCCTGTTTGGATGCAGGTATAACTTGTCCTTGAGTTAAACTAAACAATTGGTCGAAGTTGAGGAAGGTAGTGGCGGACGTAAAGAAGAAAATTGATGAGAACATACATACTCTTGTCTTTCATGGAGCACCCAACCCCTAAAAAATTGAGATACTGTATTCCACTTAAAAGGCGTTTTCTCGTGTCCTGATCCTTTTGGGATTTTGATCTCAAGTTTCCCTAATGGGAAACTTATTCGCACTATTTACTTATTCTCAGCATTTGTCATATATAGATAATTCAACCGGATAATCTATAGCGGCATCCAAACAGCCCCTACATTAGGGCTTTGCATTCCTTAGAGTTGACAGTGACTACAATACAATGAGGTTTCCTGGGGATAGAGAGTGGATGCCTTACCAAGTAAACGAATGATTTTGGGCAATGAATTAGAGACATGTTGTTACTTGATGTGCCTTTATTTAATCAATGTTTCAACTTGGAACAATATCAGAAATTGTGTAATTTATTATATCCATCTTTGATGCTAACTGAGATGCATTGATGCAGTTAAGAATCTTACAGATTGAAAATGATGCACTTTGGGCTTAAAAAATAACTCAACTAAATTTGTCTTGGCTGCTTTAGTCAATTATGAAGATATAATTTACCAAAAGTAAGATGGTTTGACTTGGTTTTAAGTAAATTAGGGAAGATTAGATGGTCATGATTAGATAGTATGTTGGAAATGTCGCTGATTGGAAGGGAATGTTTATCTTTGAGGGCTCGAATCACTTTCTTGAAGTTGTTTTGTCTATCATATAATTTTCTCTTATACATGTATGCATCATATTTCCATGGAGAGAAAGAAAAGGTGATGGTAAGAGACCAATCTGTTTTACTTGAAAAAGGCTACATAACGAGGGTTCAGCATTAAGCCTTTGAAGAAAGTATATCATGCACCTTGCTCACAGTTCATCATTCTTCCTATTACTTAATTTCTGAACATGCAAGATATAAGAGGATATCAAATTACTGGGAAGATGATTTGCTAGGAATACAACTGACCTTGTGGGGTCCGTGTATTTGATGCTGCTGAGTGTAATATTGCTTAATATTCACGTACCACTGAAATTTAGGTTTTTTCTTTGTTTAATTTCAGAGGAGTCTAAAGGAAAATTATTTCCTTGAGGAGGCATCTTTCTTTTCGAAGGAGTTGCTCCTTGTTAATGTTAATTCTACTGTTGTCTTCTCCTCCATATATTTATTTTTGTTGATCCCCTTTTCCCCTTACCCCCTTATCAGGGCAGTGGATGAGCTAACCTTGCTTTTACTTTGTTCCATCTCATGGAATTTCTTGCCATGAATAGACTTTAATTTCAGAGGAGTCTAAAGGAAAATGATTTCCTTGAGGAGGCATCTTTCTTTTCGAAGGAGTTGCTCCTTGTTAATGTTAATTCTACTGTTGTCTTCTCCTCCATATATTTATTTTTGTTGATCCCCTTTTCCCCTTACCCCCTTATCAGGGCAGTGGATGAGCTAACCTTGCTTTTACTTTGTTCCATCTCATGGAATTTCTTGCCATGAATAGACTTTAATTTCAGAGGAGTCTAAAGGAAAATGATTTCCTTGAGGAGGCATCTTTCTTTTCGAAGGAGTTGCTCCTTGTTAATGTTAATTCTACTGTTGTCTTCTCCTCCATATATTTATTTTTGTTGATCCCCTTTTCCCCTTACCCCCTTATCAGGGCAGTGGATGAGCTAACCTTGCTTTTACTTTGTTCCATCTCATGGAATTTCTTGCCATGAATAGACTTTAAGAAATATTGCCTCTGCCTGCTGTAGAGAAATTAAGTCACAAGATATCAACATGATCGTCTTTTGGGTCTGCAACCAAATATAAAGGAAAAAGGAGCATTGGTGATTGATCTTAGTTATCGATGGCTGGATATCTTACTGTTGTTTTGTCTTTTGGTTGCTTTCAGTGCATGTCTGTTTGGTTGCTGTTTCTAGGCCTTATTTTCTCTGGCTTTTCTTTCTTCGGGGTGGGGGTGTTTCTTGTTCTGTCTCTACTTATGAGTTGAAGATCTTGGGGTATGATCTTGTATTGTCCGCTTTTTCCCCTCAAGACTATTCTTGAGGCAGCTATAAAGTTACAACTGCTAAGGTCTCACCTTTTTTGGGAGAAAAACCCAAAAAAAAAAAAAACAAAATTGTTCATTGCTTATTCTAGCCTCTTCTGCATGTGGTGTCGGACTTATGAGAGCTTGGTTTGGCTCGAGATTGCCTGCAAGATATGCAGTCCTTCGGTAAACTTGTACTATTGTGGCACCAAACTGCTTTGGCTGGCTTGGCATTGACAAGTCAGCATAGCTTTGTTTTGTGATTTTAATACCATTCTGTGAAATTTGTTAACTTTCCAGGATCTTTTTAACTTTCTCTGCATGGTTACTCTTCTTTTAGAGATGACCAGAAACCTATCAGATATAACTAAACATAAGGACTGTTAGTGTTCCTGTATTTCATCAGCAATGCAATGATTCCCAGATGGAAATGGAATCATGCCTTTTGACGTATGTCACAAGAACCTAAAGAATCCTGATTAAGCCGTTTATCGAGAAAAGTTTGAGGTTCTTAATATTTTTTCCTGCTAGGTCTGTTCACTTTCACCTGTGCAAGATTTATTAGCATCCTAAAACCTTTTTCCTTTAATTTAAAATTTGTCAGATACGTTCTCTCAACATCACTTTCACTTGGAATCCTGGATTGTTAATAGAGTCATAACTTTTCAGTAAGTTTTCAATACTATATATTAGCTGTCTTTTTTCATGTCGCAAAGCTATTTGGTGACAAATATTGAAGGTAGATAGGTCTGGCTGGTTAGTTTCATAACCAGTAGATAGGGCCATTAAATGATGACAGAAAAGAACTTGCAATATCAAGTGCAGTTGTCAAAGAGGACTATTAAGGAGCAAAATGCATGTGTTATTAGTTGTACAGGGCCTATTAGTGGGAAATATCATAGATTTAACCAACTGTCGAAAACCATTTTTATTTTAATGTGAAGTCAGAGAGATGAGGAATAACATGTGCCTTTTAAAAGTCAAATCCTGGTTTTCTGTGTATATTTCTATATATCTCAATATTTCTTACTCTCCTTCAAGTTTGCTAAAGTTTATCATTAAGTTTCCTCACCAAAAAAAAGTTTTCATGCATAGTATGCCCAGTCTAAATCTGCTAGAGTGATTGAATTTGCAAGGACTGACCAATCTGTCTATTTCTATTAGAAGAAAGCTGCAAATGATAAAGAGAATATTGGTGGAAAAGGACCATCTGCTCAGGTTGTGAGTTCACCAGTGATATCTCAATCAGTACTTGTAAATGCCAGAGCTAATGATATCATCTCAGAACCAGAAAAGGGGGCACCTGCTGATATGGCTGCTGGAGCAGTTCCATCATCCATAGGTCAAGATGCAGATGATCAAGGAATTGTTGGTCCTGATGTATCAAAGGAGACTGAAAAAGTCAAGGAAGAGCAGGCTGCTACCAAGCTGCAAGCAGCCTTCAGGGGTTATCTGGTAATGTTTGATTGGAGTTATGATAATTTGCATTTACTTTGGCTATTTCCTATTTTCCTTCCTCACACTACATCTATATTGCAATTTGGCCAGGATAATGCACTCCTATTTGCACACACTCTTATTTGCACATTATTTCAGTAATGTGCTCATCAATATTTTTTTTACTCTTTAAGCTCTTTGGGGGAGATAATTGTCGATATCCCTGTCCTTCCCTCTCTCATCATTTGATATGCTCTCTCTCTCTCTCTCTCTCTCTCTCTCTCTCTCTATATATATATATATATATATATATATATATATATATATCTTTCTCTCTCTCTCTCTCTGTGTAATTTTTTAACTGCTTTTGCAAAGTGTGGAACAGATAGATATGCGGGAGAATACAATGGAAAAAAAGTCCTCAATGCTGTCTGATATCTGTATATTTTTGATGCAGTCACGCAGGGCATTTTGTGCGCTTAAGGGCATCATAAGGCTGCAGGCATTAGTTCGCGGGCACTTGGTGAGGAGACAAGCAGTTGTAACTCTACGTTCTTTTCAGGGAATCGTTAGGTTACAAGCATTGATTCGTGGGCGGCGAGTCAGGCTTTCTGGTATTGGCCTTGAAATCGACACAAAACGCAATCAGGGAAAGGATGTGGTAAATATTCTTACCTTGGAACTTTTGAACTATAAAGAATTAACTTAGTGGGTGTGTAACTTGTTCTTTTATTTTTCTCATCCTTCTCTGAAATGAATCTCCTTGTGGATGTCAATGTTCCACTACTTTGAAAAAAAAAGCCACATAATCTTGATTTATTGCGATGTCGGTCAAATTGGTGGAGTCACAACTGGTTGGCTATTGTTAGTCCAGCTGCCTTGCCGTTGTGTTATGAAAACAAGGTCTTGCATATAGTTCTGTAGCAATGAAGCTACTATTTCTTTTTGTTTCACACTCTCTTGGGAATTGTACTGACATGTATGCCCCTTGTGAGATTGTGGCCTTGCATGTTTGGGTAAAGGCAGGCAATTAGGGGATGTGTGGATGCAAATGTGCATTCAGCTTTTGGCAACACAAAAAATTCAAAATTGCAAGAACAACATGCGTGCATGCATTTTGTTTTATTTTATGGTCTAAATAGAGTTGGCCATATTTTGCTTGTTCAAGCTTTACTTGTATCTTAATCAATTCGCTATAAGGTCTTGGAATGGTTGCACCAGTTTATTGAACTTTCTCATCTCTTGTTGAAGATTGTCTGCCTCTTTCTTTTCAGGATGCTAAACACTTGAGAACTTGGAATGAGAAACTGTCAACTAACGCTTTCATTTGTAAGGTAAGTTATGTTGCGTTAGAGCTATTAGCATGATGAGATCATGTTTTTCAAAATGCTGCTTCATATGCTTGCTTACTGTCACTGCTATATCTGCCAAGCTGGTTAAACAAGCCTTTAAACAATTTTCCAGAATATATATTGCGCATCAATCTTGTTTATTATATATTCATTTGACAAGGGATATCGCTTGTTCCATTGCTGTAGCTTCTTTCTGCATCACCTGTTACAAAACCTCTGCAAATCCAGTATGGTGATGGGGAACCCAATTCAGTCTTGAGCTGGATGGAGCGCTGGACGTCCTATCGTTTTTGGAAACCACTTCCTCAACCAAAGAAGGCTGTTGATTTGAAATCTCAGGCGAGAAGGGGTGTTGGTGCTATGGAGAGTGAATCAAGCAGACCTAAACGTCGAGTTCATAGGAATTCAGCTGCAAATGCTGACTCTGGGCCAGCAAATGTCATGACTGAACCTGGAAAATCCAAACGCAACCCGAGGAAAGTACCTAATTCCCCTGCTGATTCTGCCCAGGAAAATCCACAAACTGAGCTTGAAAAGGTCAAGCGTAATTTAAGGAAGGTATCTAATGCGACAACGGAAGCCTCTAACAGGTTGGATACTGAAAATGAGATACCACCTCGCAGTTTGAAGGTGTCAAGTTCCCCTTCTGATGTTATGCAACAGAGCATTGAGGATTCTGCAGACAAGATGAAGAGAGACACTGCAGTGACTCTTGAGAATAAACCTGATGTGGAAACTGCAAGACTGGTGGCATCAGATGGGCCTACGAATACATTTCTAGATGATGGCCCCCCTCTTGAATTGTATCCATCGCAAAATCACAGTAAAGAAGATAATCTTTCTGCATCTTATAGGGATTTGAGCATGAAGGATGAACAGCCATGTGATGGAAGCCAGAAAAGCAGCAAGAGGCGGGCTTCTTTCTCGTCAAAATCTGAACATCATGCAGAAAATGGTTTGCAGAATGCTCCAAAATTACCAAGCTATATGCAAGCAACTGAATCTGCAAAGGCAAAACTACGGGGACAAGTTTCACCGAGGTTTGGCTCAGATTCAGCTGAGAAAAATAGCACCACACGCCGCCATTCTTTGCCATCTTCAATGAATGGAAAGCAGAGCTCGCAGTCGCCACGGACACAGAAACTGATTCAAGCAATTGGCAAGGGGGTGATTAGAAATGACAGATCTCTGACATCATCTGGAGATGGTAATGATTTAGGACCAACTCTGCCTATATTTTTGGGAACCACATTCTTGGATTTGTTTTGTTAGGGTCATATATTCTTTCTTTTTCATAAGAGCATAGCTCAATGATTTTACTTGAGATATTGATAGTTCTCTTGTACTTGCTATTCCATCTGGAAATTGCTTGAGTACTTTGTCGCATTTTACACAATCATGTACTCACTCCCCTTTTCTTTTTATTATTAAATGCAGAGAAGGCGATCAAAGTAGATTGGAGGAGGTGATGACACAAGTGGGATTCACGTTCTTACAATAGCAAATATTGTGGTTTATCTGCAGGTTTCCCCTCTTAATTGTGTGTGGGTGGTGCAGGGTTGCCCTGTAATCCTGTAACAACTTATTATCATTTGGGGTTTGGTGTGCTTAATGCTGTGTTCTTCACAAACTTCAGGTTACAGAATGTTGTTTTGTATTTGTACAGAAGAAATGCCTTTCGGATTCGTCTTGTTTGTCATTTAGGTAGATTGCTTTGAATTTTCCAAATGTCGGACATGGCCATCAACTGCGGGACCACTTATTAAATTCAGCATCATCTCGGTACCTTTTCCTACATGAACGAATTCCTAGACATGCTGTTATAAAAATGGGGCAGGTTCTTTGTTTAATGATCTGTTAGAGGTAGCTTTGTGGTTTTGAATATATTATTGTAGAAATGTTGTTAGGCTCTGTTTGGAGAACATTGGTAGTAGAATTTTTGGAAATAGAGCTTTTGGAAGTAGAGTTGTTTGAAGTAGAGTTTTTATAAAATGTTGTTTGCTGTTTGGTAACTACATTTCTAAAGTGTTGTGATATTTGGTAAACAAGCCGAGAAAGTATTTTTAGTATAACAAAATGGTCATAAAGGATATTGTATAATATTATACAATAGAGCATAATAAATATAGTATGTATTAGTATATAAATATATGATATAATATAATACTACTATAATATAATATAATATTATTATAATATAGTAAAATAATATTGTATACTATAGCATAATAATTTAATATAATATTAAAATATTTAACATAAGATATCAATATGTTATGCTATAATGTAATATAATATTATTTTTATAGTATAATATAATAATAAGGTATAAAATATTATAATTATTAGCGTAAATTAATTTTTCATAATATAACATCATATTAAATTATTTAATATAATATATTAATATATTATGATACAATGTAATATAATACTATATTTATAGTATAATATAATAATAAAGATATAAAATATTATAATTATTAGTGTAAATTAATTTTTTACCTTCTGACGACCATTTATCTGTATAACAAATTTTTTAGTAGATTTTTAGAATTGTAAAGGATATTTTGTGTAATTGTTATATTTTATTACGGATATTTTGATTTAAAAAAATAGTTTTCCAACTGGGCCTAAAAATGCTTTTTTGGAAAGCTCCAAAATTGGAGCTTTTCTCAAAAAGCTATTTTTAGCTTCCTAGAAAAACTAAAATAGTTTTCTAAAATTTTTACTAAATAATCTTATTTCATCTAAAAGTGTTTTTGGAGGGTTAGAAAATATTTTTTGGCCCGTCAAAAGTTTTCCCAAATAGGGCTTTAGACATTTTATTTTTCAAAGTATCTCTAAAAGGTGCCCTAGAACTTTTGAAGCTGAATTTGAGTTCTACACTAACACATCTTTTATCTTGAGTTGTGGTCTGCAACAAGGGCTTTTTCTTTTAGATTTTTTACATGGATACCCTTCTAAATATCGAATTTTGTATGAATACCTTCCAAAATTGATATTTGCATGTATATTCTCGTGAAACTCTGTTATTGTACAAATGCCGTAATATAACGGTTATTCTAACGATGTTAAGAAAAATCATATTTATATTAATTAAAAATAAAATAAAATTTTAAAATTACGCTATTGTCTTTATCTTCTTCTCCTGCTATCAGGATTGCGATCTATTTGCATGTCTACCTATTAAGGATATTTTAGTCATTTTAATTTGAAACGGTTAATTTTTTAACATCGTTAGATATCATGGGTACATATACAAAAACAAAAATATAATAAAAGGATAGAATGGCAAAACAAGTGTTTTACGAGGGTATACATGTAAATATTAATTTTGGAAGGGTATTTATGCAAAATTTGATATTTAGGAGGATATTTATGCAAAAAATTTTTTTCTTTTTTTTCTAGTCATGATATACCTGCTATAACATGCACTCTCCTACTGTTTAGTTTTCTCTATCCTATGCTTCTATTGCACTCTCCTACTGTTTAGTTTTCTCTATCCTATGCTTCTATTTTCCTCGCTAAGTTATTTACAATGTAACTGTCGAGTCAAGTATTTAATTAGATGGTATTATTTTTTTCTCACTTGGATAAGGGGATGGAAAACCGAGTTTGGTTGGAGGCGGTCCTCAAAGAATTAATAATAATAAGATCAGGGTCGAAGGTTCAAATTCTTTCTGTATATTTATTATTTATTTAGATTTTTTTATTGAAAAGCTTGAAAAGTATGTATATTGTACGTACTGCATCCTAGTTCGTATAAATCATTTTATTTTAACACTACATTCTCTAATTGTAGCTTGCGTGATTGGTTCTTACCTGAATCTTTCGAGCAAGATCTTGGACCCATATTCCTGTACGGAAAAACTATTGCACTTCCATGCTCCTGCTCCTCAACTCATTATTAAAATAACACAGCCAAAGCAAGTGCAACGGTTTATTTATTTATTTATTTCGGTACAACGGTTTATTTGTTTGAATTAGTTTTCTTGTGCCAAGATTTTTTTTTTTTCAATAAATGACAACAAGCTGTCATCCAAAGGAACATGAGGGGACATAGTTTTATTGCATGCATGAAGACTTTAAATTTTTTTATGTAACTCCCATCTTATTGTTGATAGGTGATTAGCTTTATAATTCATGGCAAAATGGCTACCAATTTTTTTGGGTTGGTTTGTCAAGCTAAAAATATATGCGTGCTTAAATAAGTTAGTTAGATGTTTTGCATTTTCTTTTCAGCCAAATATCCCAACTATAAAATGAGACAGATAGCATTGTAGCTGATCCAACTCCTCACATACATGATTTTTTTTTTTTTGTGAAAAATAAGAAAAGGAAAAGAAAACCTCATCCGCGTAGGGGCTCCCACTGGACCCTTCTTCCATCCGAAAATATTCGATGCATGCTGCAAATTTTCGCATATCCTTTTCGATTCATAGACTTTTTTTACTGAGATCAACTTGAGTACGTTACTCTAGCGCCATCTCGATACCAGCGGGCCAGTAAAGTTTCTACTGACCGCGTCCCGGCGTGGCCCGGAGATGATCTTGGACTTCACGGCGCGTACTGCGTCCACCAGTCCATTTACGTCAACTCAGTAAATGTCTTAGCTGTCTGCGAGCAAACACGAAACAACTTCAGTAGCCCCCACGCCATTACAGACCAGACTGTAGTTTTGGAGGTCACACCAGGAGAGGGCACTTTTTTATGTGACCTGCGGGCCCCACTACCTATAGAAGGCTGTTTTCTGTTTGTTACTCGTCTCCTCTGAGGGTATTCTTTTAAGTTGTTAGGCCTGAATATTTTTCTAAATATTAAATTTTATATAAATATTTTTTTAAATTAATATTATATATATTTTTGCTTATATATATCATTAGAAAATATTAATGTAAATTTGAATTTTTAGAAGAATATTAAATTTTTTTTTATATAATTTTTCAACTCAAGCACTCCTCCTCAAGAAAGACGTCAAAAAGGAGGGGCAATTTCGTCTTTTCGTCTCAGAGGATCTATATATACGTATAGAGAGAGAGTCAGTGTGGAAGAGAGGGAGGGAGGAACCAAGACGTTGTAGCAGGCGTCTTCTTGCAATCAGGAAGACGGGAAGTCTTAGATGGAGAAGACGTGAAACACCATCCGTTGCTGCGAGCTCTGGAGAGCGCAGGAGAATCAAGAAGACGTGAATTCCAGAACAAGAAGACGGTGGATGGAGGGCCGTTGTCCTTTGGAGCTTCGTCACCCAGGCCGACGCCCCTTGGAAAGAACCCCACATTCCAGGTCGGAGAATTCCACCTCTTTCCATCTTCCCCGTTTCTTTTTCGCTCTCTTTCATCGGTGGGAGGTAAATTTATAATCTTGTCGAATTTATCGATGTCTTCGACAATTGTTGTGCTTTCTTGGTTGTGGTTTCCGGTAGGAAATTTCGATGTCACGAAGGGTCGAAAATTTTTCTTGCGCAATTGAGATTAGGGTTTTCATTCTTTGTTTTTCTTGGTTCTTGATGATAGTTCACATAATGTAATGTAGAAATTGGATTGGACGCTGCGAAACTTGAGATTTTTTTTAAAGAATCACGCTTCAGTTCAAGAATGTTTACTTCTTTTTTTCTTTAGTTTTTACGTAATGAATGCAAACTAGTGGTGAATGCTTTGGTCATTCATCCATCAGGAAAATTCAAAATCTCAGAGCTGAGAAAGATTAATTACAAAG
Source organism: Phoenix dactylifera (assembly GCF_009389715.1). Taxonomy (NCBI): domain Eukaryota; kingdom Viridiplantae; phylum Streptophyta; class Magnoliopsida; order Arecales; family Arecaceae; genus Phoenix; species Phoenix dactylifera. Next base: position 21,309,069 of record NC_052399.1, read on the forward strand.
AGGCTTCTATTTATTGAGTTCTTGCAATAGGGGCCGCTCTTGTTTCGGGTGGTCTCTCTTGCGTGCTGTAAATTTGAGATTGACCTTCTTGATTGTTTTTGGTGGTTTATGTAAGATATATCGTAAAAAGAATTGGGTATTCACCATGTTCAACATTTTTTCTTCAAAACGTTCAGAGTTGGATTTTTTGCGAGAAACTAAATGAATGTTGTCCTTATACAATTCAAGAATGTTAATCTTTGTCTGTTTTTCCGACAGTATTGTCTATCATTCCCAACTTGTCTCCCATTTCTTTCCTTCTCTTTATTGACACAGTCCGGTGAAAATAATTGATGTCAATTGATTTTCTTTCTTCATGATACATGGTGGAGAACCAAAACTGAGTCGGCTAGTGCACTGATAAAAATTATGCTCTCTTTTCATGCTCATGACCTATCATGTTGGTGTTAATTTGCAGAAATGTAATTTATATATTTTCTCATCCTTTTTCTGGTTCTCCTCTGTTTGATAATCCTTGGCATTTAATATTGTTTAATTTTGGATCACATACACCTAAGAACCAACATGGATGTTGCTATATTGGCAAAAATGGGGATGGCAGGTGGAGAATGTCCATGATTTCCACTATTCATCGTTAGACCAATAGTTTACTTGTGCAGTACCTATTCCTCTGAAGTAAGCACCTTTATTGCAAGTTCCATAACCTGAATATCCTGTCACAAGAGCTGATTTTATTCAATATGCATATCTTCGTGGTGAATCATGCAAAAAGACATAATCCTCTGCTCCTTTCATTGCGACAGTTGATTCATTTGCTGAGTACATGTAAATGTTTGATTATCACAATACTCTAGATCATTATTTTAAAGAGAAATTGTCATTACATTTCTTAATTTTTTTGACAGGTTAGGCTGGAAATTTCTTTTTGATTGCTACTACTTCATATTTCTTTGTTTACCAGGGCACGTTATCCAATTTCATTCCGGTGAGCATGCGGTGAGTATGCCCTAAAAAATACATGCGATGTTTTTCTTCACATTTTGCATCTACAAGTATTTATACCTATTTTTGCAAGGTCGGGTTCTAATCTTTCTAATCCTTTACAGGGGACAGACGCAGAAAGTTGTATTGTACATTTTGATTGCTTCTATCATGATGCTTGGTTACCAAAATTCATGGTTCCCTGACTGATTCAATAGCTATTACCAGACAAATTAATGATTTCAGACTCGTGTCAGGTAATAATTGGGTGCTCCGTATTCTGTATCAAAAACATAACATCTGTTTCCACCTTATTTCTGTAGCATCCTTATGGTTTCAATGAGGATTGAGCAGACTTGTGTCAAATAATAATTGGATGCTCGTTTATTCAGTATCAAACACATGACATCTGTTTTCAAGCAAGAATTGCTTATCTATATAGTTTTCTGATTAAAAGGGTGGATTATCCATCTAAGAACAGGTTCTTTTGCTCAACTGGGTAAAGTTATCCCTCCTAGGCCATATTTTTCTGACTGGCATTGTCATATGAAACTTGAGTAGCTCAAGGAGATACAATGAAGTGTACAAGTCTCTTATTTATTCTTTTGCGTGTGTGTGTGTGTGTTGGTGGTGGGGGGGGGGGGGGGGGGTGGTGGACAAGGGAATTGAGAGAAAAACAGAAATGAAATTATCGCAGGTATTTGCTGTTTGGCCTTTGTCTTTCTCATCTACTGTTAGTTATCTATGAAGGTGGTTTTAGATCTGATTTGTTTTTAATTTTGCCTTTGCAGCTTATGACTTCTTAAACTCCAATAAGAACAACATCATGCATGCGACCTACTATTGCAATGTTGTTTGTTCCACCTGCAATTAATTTGGTGAGCACACCCTTAGAAGTGAATCAGAATCATTCAAAATTTTCTTCTTAGGTTGTATTACCGTCTTCTTTTTCATACCAATGTTTCTTATTTATATCAGAATTCTTAGAGCTTTTGAGCAGGCAGATGGGCTATGACATCCAGTTTGATTCTTGGCTAAGGCATTGTAGAGTTGCGGATTCCATTGATTCTCTTGCTGCCTGCCACCCTTCCTCCTAATGAATGGCTAACCACTAGAGCCCAAAAGGCTTAAACTTTTACGGAAGGGGTCGGGTCTTAAACACCTCTTCTCGTGTACCGCTCGGACCATGCACCTGAAGGCATAAGTTAGTGAAGAATGACTCAAGATAACAAGTCAACAAAGATTCAAGCTAACCATCCAGAAAGAGCCAAGGAAAGGAAAGACTCCAGATAACGAACTAGTGATCGATATAAAGAAAAAACTTGTTTATTCTTGCTTGTGTGTTCTAAATGGTCATATAGCCTTCTTGAAATCCCGGCTCAGCTAATTGGTCATACGGACTCGTGCTTTGTAAACTTTCTTTAGATATTTAGTGATTTTTCTTCAGATTTTCAATACATGGGAGCTGCTTCACTGTATGTGCATTTCTTGTGCAAATACTCGAGCGAGGCCAAGCATGTCTCAACGCTGCAACTTAAATTGTTGGTAGCCCAAATGTTATTCTTGTTCTTATTATTATTATTATTATCATTCTTCTTCTTCTTGTTAATATTATTAGTTATTATTGTTGTCTTTATTGTTGTTGCTGATGTTGTTGTTACTATTATTATTATCACTATTACTGCTACTGCTATTATTATTATAACTATTATTATGAATATAGTATATTATAGTTTTCTAAATATATATAAAATATATTTTATATTTTTGAGTCTTGACCATAATATTTTTTTTACTTCGCTGTAAATGGCATATTGTGTTATTAATATCGTAAAAAAGCGACTCTGCGTTGGCCACTCCACCAAGTAAACGGGCGTTTTCGTCTTATTGTCCTTCTATCCGAAGACTCTCGTCAGCCTCGTCCTCCGCCTTATATATTTTAGCAGCTACGATGCACGGAGAATGAAATCATCGAACTCTCTGTCTTCTCCTCCTCGCTCCGATGGAGGACTCGTCCTATGTGCCCGCGCGTTTCGTCACGGAAGCCGGTCCCGATGCGCTCCACAGAATGCAAAAGTCGATCGAGTCGTCCCGGGGCCCTGCGAGCTTCTTCACTCAGGCCGATGCTCTCCTCCGAAAAAATCTCATGTTCCAGGTCGGAGATCCCCGCATCTCTCTGTACGGTTGTACAATTCGATTTTTTTTCTTCTATTTTTTTTATCCCTTACTTTAGCCTCCTTCTCCCTCTTCTGTTTTCTTTGATCAGTGCTTCATCATTTCTTCGTTCTTTCGTTTTTTGATTTCTGGAAAATCATTTTGATCCATGATTCGGGGTTCCTGAGCGTTTCTTGCATGGTCTAGATTATGTCACAGGTTCTTGTTGGATGCTTGTTGATGGCTCGCGCTAGTGTGAATAGAGATAAAATTCTGATAGCAGAATAGCCTTTTCAGTTCGAGATTGAGATCGACATGCTTGAGTTTACGTGGGAATTTATGGCAGAATAAATATGTAAATTGCCATCAAAGAATGATCCTTTAATTCAAGACTCATTAATTTATTATGATGATATCTTTTTTAATCCCTGGCTTGGATATTTCTTTTTTTTGTTTTTTCCCTCCCTCCTTCCTTTATGAGTTTGCGTATATCTTGTTTTTCCTCCTTTATGAATTTCATGCAGGCTAGTGGTGCATACATTGAATCTTTTGCTGGCTTGAAATTTTGAAGCATTTCAGATATACTGGTGTCATATCCAACCATTCTCTTGGTTCTGGCGTTGGCAACAGATTCTAATTATTTACTCAGGTTTCACCGTTTCAGGCATGCTTGTATTTTGATAATCTTTCTTACGTGATTCATATGCTTTAAATATTAGGGTCGGACATTGATTTTTCTTCGTTCTTGATACTGGTGCAGAAATTGTAAGTTCTTGTATTTGGGTTTGGATGTCACCGGTAAACTTTATTGTTTAGTTTCATGCTGAATTTGTTACAAAGATCTTATTTGCTATTCCTGATTTGCAGAAGCGTAAATCCTGCACAAATATCTGCACCATTCTTTTCCCAGTTCTTATCTGTTTGCTAGTTGGTTCTTTGCAAAGTTGGGTTAACATCCAGTTGGTGAAGTATGGGCCCAAATGTGAGTGCTCCTGTGTCGAAACTGATGGGAATGGCACATGCAAGACAGACTCCTGTTCGCAGAACATGATGCCGGACCAGCTGTCCCCATGCCCAGTCCCCAGCCCTCCAAAATGGCCGCCTTTACTACAAGTTCCTAAGCCCAAATATCGTGCTACGAGAGATGACATTATTCCATTTACTGACCTTCCAGATAAGTCATGCAAGAGGACAAAATCATGCCCTGCTACTATACTTGTAACTGGTGGCAATCAGTCTTTTGCAAAAAGTAAGTTAATTTGTCAACAAAACAATGGAATTTTACTTTATATTTTTTGAGGAGTAATTGCTGCTGAGAAACTTAATCTTTTGATAGGTCTGACAGACAATTTTTTTATGAAGAATTCTTCTTTAAATTTCTCAGAGTACCTGGGCACTTTTTTATCCAATTTCATTCTGGTGAGCTTACTTTTCGTGTATATTTAATAGTTCTTCATGTTTTCTATGTTTTTTTTTCATATAATTATTAGCTATAGCACAATATTTTAATCCTTCTAATATTTGAGAGTCTCACAGGGAACAGACTCACGACCTATGCAAACGCAATTTACTGAAGTTGCTTTCTTGCCTTTTGGATCCTTATATGTGGTTCAACCTATGTGTGCGCCGAATTCTACGCATTTAGTTCCCTTTCAGGTAGCTGGTTCTCCTCTTGAGAAAGGTAAAGGACTCTTTCTTATCAGAAAATTCGCGCCTGAGTAGCATCAGCACTGACTATTTTCTAGGTTTCAGTTTGCCAGTTTCAAGGAACTAGTTTGATAATTAAATACTTTTCTTAATGGAGCATAACATTGCATTTTCTTTATGTGTTTGTCACTCCACCTTTCCCTAGTAATATCAGCTGCTTCTCATTTTGGCTCGTAGGCATAGACAAAGGACACATTTCTTTTAAGAGCTTACAAGTCCTGATGCTCACTCAGCAAAGTTGAAATTTTATAATGCATTAGTAGTTTTGGCATTTAGCATTGAGCAATTTAGGGAAGTATGCAATAGCAATTATTTGTTGGTTTAGGTGCTGATCTCATGCTTGGTTACAACATGTATGGTTTGATGTCTGCTACAAAGCCATTATCAATTATATCAATGATTGCAACCACATGTCATATAAAAATCGAGTGCTTTGTTTATTTCGTAGTGGAAAACATTAGAATATTTATTCCCTCTTTTTTTTTTCCTTTTCTATACGAATACTATTTTTTAGTTCATTATTTATCCACAAGGCTTCAGTCTTAAAGTATTGATTTTCCGTTTTAAAAGAGCGCATACTTTTTATCTGTATCTATCATGACCGATGAAAACATTTACTAATGTCAAGAGCATGGTACGTCATACTCGTGCATACCTTATCGTATTGGTACCAAATTGAGACTCGGTACGGGAGGTGTACCGAGTCTTGGTATGCTGAACCAACCCCTATATTGTGCATACTAATACTGTACCAGCATGGTACTAGTACATAATCTGGTATCGAGATGGCCAACCTTGGTTGAGAGTATTACTTTGATTGATATTATGTCTTGAAACTTGAGGAGCTTGAGGAATTCGGTTGGGGTGAAGACTCTAAAGTCTTTTATGAGGGTTGATCCCAATATAAAGTTATAGAGACGAAAAAGTTTGTCATCACAGGGTGCAGGCACATATATGCAAATTGCTTCAGGAATCAAGGAATGTACTGTGACCCTACAAGGCCTGCAGTACATGACAAAATCACCTACACCACAAGAAATGAGGGTTTGATTCCCACATAGACATTCTATAGAGACATAAAAGCTAATAATTTCAAGGAGTGTCATATATTTGTGGACTAATGCCATTTATGTATCGACGTAGACTAATTCGTGAATGAAATAATACATTATGGTCCTAGAGAGCCTCTAATACATGATAATGTCACCAACAAAACTTGACATGAGTGAAGTTGTAACTTCATCTTCATTTTTTATTCTATTCAGCTAGCTAGTCTATACTGGTGCCTTCTAATTTTTTAATCTTTTAATCCTGGTATAGTAGTTGAATGTGTACAAGGTTTACCATTATGGCGCAACAATTCATCAGTGATAAATGATGAGTTGTTTAAGGGTTACGAAAAAGGGAATGCAGAGAAAACTACTAATGAAATTCTTGCAGGTAGCTGTCATTCAGTTTTTTTTTTTTAAATTTATCTACTTCCGATTGGCGAATATAACTCTGACTTGTTTTTCCCATTGCAGCTTATGATTTCTTAAATTCTGATGAGAAAATCTTAAATGTGAATATCTGGTACAATTCAACCTACAAAACCTTGAACACCATTGGGGAGGAGCCTACAATGCTCCGTGTTCCACGGTCAATTAATGTGGTATGTACATGCTAAAATAATCAGGATATGTGATGTATGCTCCCTTTCTGCTGGCACCTAGAGGAGTACCATGTATTGGTACAATGCCATTCCATAATACCACTAAGGTACTGGTATGTGGATACCAATACTGGTACTCCAACCCTTGCTTTGCAGATTAATATGGTACATCCCGATCATTTGTATGCTAACAGGCCTCCAGCGCATACCTTCAGTTCTTGAGAGGTGGTGCCAATATGCAGTTTGAATATGTTAAAGAAATGCCCAAATTGGGAATGCGGATTATGATTGACCTATCTTCTTTAACTGGTGCACTATTTTATGTATGGGTTATGGAGCTTCTTTTTCCTGTAAGTATGATACTCCTTAAATTTGGAGACTGTGCTCTATGATTTATTCTCTGTATACTCTGTTTCTCATGAATTAAGAATAATGACATAGTTGTATAGACTGTGCTCTATGATTTATTCTCGGTATACTCTGTTTTTCATGAATTAAGAATAATGACATAGTTGTATATTTTGTGGTAAACTCTTGTAAATGAAACTTTTATTGATGTCTCATTGCTTACACTTAATTCTGTGATCACATTAGTCAACCTTAATAGAATTTTTCTGCCCTTGATTTTCTTATAAAAATGCAGATCATTTTGACATACCTAGTCTACGAGAAGCAATGGAAACTAAGAATTATGATGAAAATGCATGGACTTGGGAACGGACCTTATTGGACGATATCTTATGCTTATTTTCTTCTTTTATCATCGGTTTATACATTATGTTTTGTGATGCTTGGTTCGATTACAGGTAAGACAATTTTTAAGCAATAGACATGCATCTGAAATCATCCTCTTCTGAGGTGAATATTTCCTTCTGTTCAGATTTAAAGATCTTCCAGTTGAATGACTACAGCATACAGTTCGTGTTCTATTTCGTTTACATAAACTTGCAGATTGCACTAGCATTTGTTGTTGCAATATTCTTTTCTGATGTGAAAACTGCTTCAGGTTAGACGCGCTAACTAGACGAAATTGATTACATATTTTCCTAACACTTCAGATAATTCATCCTTTCTTTATGTTGTGAATAACAAATTCACATATTATATGGAATCTGATGTTGCAGTAATAGCATATATATACGTATTCGGTTCTGGCCTGCTTGGAGAATATCTATTCCGGTATTTTATTGAAGATACTTCCTTCTCAGGTTTGAGAATTTAATCAACTTCAAAGTGCTCACTTTGAGTATCTTGACATATTGTCCCTTCAAAATTAAGTCATCCTCTTTGTTTTAGTTGCTTTATTTGTAAACAATCTTTCAACAAGTTGTAATTATTATATATATTTGTTTCTGTTGTTTAAGGAGGTTGGATTCTAGTAATGGAGATGATTCCTGCATTTTCCTTGTACCGTGGGATATACGAGTTTTCAAGTTATGCACTTCAGGCAAGTCATGTTGTTACTTCTGGCATGCAATGGAGAGATTTAGATGACAGACAAAATGGAATGAAAGATGTCTTGGTTATAATGATTGTGGAATGGCTACTATTGCTCCCAGTTGCATGTTATTTGGATCAGGTTGTCTCATTAGGAGATGGGGTTGGGAAAAGTACTCTGTTTTTTTTGCCATGCTACTGGAAGAAGCCTTCACGGTCTTTCTGCAAGCCCATTTTACAACAACAAAAATCTGAAGTTCTTGTAGATTTAGAGAAGCCTGATCTCTACCAAGAAGTAAGCTTTAGTACAATGTATTTTTTTAAATGTTGGTTATATGCTATATATTTACATATATATACACACACACATATACATGTTTACATACATATATAGATATATGTATATACATACATACATATATATGTATATACATACATACATATATATGTATATATATACATATATATATATATGCGTGTGTGTGTGCGTGTGTGTGTGTGTGTATACATACATACATACACATATATATGTATGTGTGTGTGTATAAAACAACAGCAGAAGTTATCTCCTACATTCGATCCTTTGGACTCATAGCTCTTGCAAAACTATAGATCAGATTTTATATAAGATAAGTTCTTATAACTAGCTATTGATCATTATCTAATGCCCGAGACAAAGATATAGATGGTTGGTGGGCCTCTGAACTAGTTGCTACGAATTTACACTTATCAAGTTATCACAGCCTGTTGCACTCTGGCATGTAAGGTTTCTGCAAGGGGCTGCCCTAGTGCTCCCAGGAAACTTTTACAAAAGGGGTTTTTACATGAATTGATCTCAAAATTGTTTCAATTTATTCAATTAATTATGGAGGAGCAAGAAATATACAACACAAAATTTTCTTAAGATAAATTTCAAAATAATTTCAATTGGTTCAGATATATGTTTTCTATAACTTGGGCCAGCTGCTTATATGGATTGTCTTGCCATAAATTTGTGAAGAGATGCATCTTTCTCCTTTTGATTTCTTTTGCAATTATCTTCAACTTCTAAAAAACTCTAGGCTGTTCTTAGTTAGTTTGGTCCCATTTATTCTCTCTATACAGTGCTTGGAAATTATGGTATTCAATCATAGATGCCAATTTTCTTTTGATTTAATCAATTTCAGAGACAGGTGGTTGAACAACTTCTACAAGAACCTAGTACTAGTCATGCAATCATATGTGATAATCTCAAAAAGGTCTATCCAGGAAGGGATGGAAACCCAGAGAAGCTTGCAGTTCGGGGATTATCTCTTGCCTTGCCTCGAGGAGGGTGTTTTGGCATGCTTGGTCCTAACGGTGCTGGAAAAACTTCTCTAATCAACATGGTAAGTAAGTTCACTCCCTGATAGTCTTAGCGAATTTGAGCAAGATGATCAAAACCTAGAAAGGTTTTCCTTATAAGGGAGCCCATTACATGGGTTTTAGATTTTAATTACATCAAAAGATCATGCCATGTTTTTGTGTTTCTTCAGATAAGTTGTGAATTTAGGAGATTGTCAGCCCCCCCTCCCCCACCAAAAGATATAAAAAAAAAAACAAAATTCCCCTCCATTTACTATTATTGTTAAGACTATCTTATTATCTTAGACAAATGATGCGTAAGCATTTGTCTGCACCTTGTTTGTTTCCCATTTCTTCTAAATATATGTGGATTTAGTATTATGATGCAAAAAATGAAACCAATGCCTTAGATGGTATGAAGGATAGTTAATCTATTTACAGATGATTGGGTTTATAAAGCCAACTTCCGGCACGGCATATGTTCATGGAATGGACATACAAACTGATATGGAAAAAATATACACAGGATTGGGTGTATGCCCGCAGCATGAGTAAGTTTTTTTTTTCTCTCTTATTCTCCTGATCAACAAAGTTCAGTTGATGAATTATACAACATAGATTGATGGAACCTCTGGTAAGATTCAATTATTTTCATCACGAATACCTTTTCTTTTTTTGTTTTTTGAACACTGCACTACAGCTTGTTATGGGAAACACTGACTGGCAGAGAGCACCTGTTATTTTATGGTCGACTAAAGAATCTAAAGGGTGCTGCATTGTCTCAGGTATTATCCAAATATTTTGCGTATTGCTCCACTTCCTTTTCTTCTGCACCTTTACTTCGGCAAGTGATTTACATGTGCAACTTTTCACTTAAGAAAATTCTTTTAGCTGCTGCAGAATATACAGTTATTGCCAATGTGCCTCCTTTCACTTCATTCGTCAAGAACTTAAGAACTGTACAAAGTCCATATATTTTACGTATTTATTTTTTGTATTCAACAGATCTGATCTGCTGCAACCATGATAAGTTAATTTAGCCTATATGCCTCATGCATTGTAATGTTGTGTTTGAATGAACACTTTCTTGTGAAGTTGTGATGTGATAGAGATGGTAGAAAGGAGGTTTAGAAGCCTACATTACTAATTGTGATAAAAAGAAGTACATAGGTTTTGTTGAGGGTAATACCGCCTTGATGTGAGCTATGCTGCAGAAGAATTCAGAAAGCCAACCTGGAAAAACAAGAGAAAAAGAATAGTTTTTGATGATGCGGTCAATGTGATGGGTGTTTACCACACCATTCTGACCGAACAAACTTAAGGAGCATAAAGGTTTGGCCACTTTTTGTTAAAAAAGAAAAGAAATATTTTCAGAATTAGGTCGATGTCATGTCATTCTTAAGATTAAAACCCGAACAAATGTAACACAATTTTAACTGGTTTGCTGATTGAAGCATTGTTGATTTAGAAGATCATGGTTTGCATGAAGCTTAGTTTTTTGTTGTTTTCAGCATACAACAATGTGGTCCAAATTCTTTAACTACTCAGATCCCACCCCCCCCAAAAAAGTTCTCGAAATAATAGGAAAATTCTTGAACTAACCACAGCTTTCTTATTTGACTGAATATTTCTTAGAATAATTCTCAGGAAAACCAAATGGTTAAAAATTTCTTGTACACACTATGAACTTTTCCTTTTTCTTTTTCATTTTCTTTGGTCGAATGATTCTCCAAATTATTTCCTGCTAATTAGACTACTCAAGAAATATTCAATTATTGATAGCATTTTTTTTTCTGGCTAGCAATTGATGACATTTTCATGCATAAATCAGGAAGCTCATGGATAGCAAGTTTATGAGGTTATTGCTGTTGTTGTTTGTGGTAGTGTTTTCAGCGAGTAAACATATAAATATATCAATGTTTTATTTTTTTAATATTTAGTTTTTTACATTTAAATTTTTTCCAATCTTTTGGTGAGTCTTCACTTATTCCTTTATTCTGAATTTTCATCATATGGAACTATTCCTGAATTCTGAACTTGTGACCATGATTATCAGAGGAAATACCAAATTGCGACTCTTTCTTGATGTTTTTCTTTGACACATTCAAGATAGGACCACTTCAGTATCGCAAAGTCCCAGTATCTCATATGAAATTGCTATTATTATTATTATTAACAATAAAAATTAGATTGCACCAAGTACTTCTAAATTAATGAACCTGATGTGTTTCTATCTGTAGAGTAATATTCCTTGCTACAAACTAGATTCATGACACATCTCCCTCCCATGCCCCCTACCTCTTGAATTTTTAAATCATGATAAAACACCTCCACCACCCCATGGTTGCCACAATGAAAGGGTCCGCTTAGGTCATGGTCTGCTACAAAAATAGATCCACTCTAGTCTCTGCAAATTTTCAACTAGCTAATTCATTAATAAAAATTCATGCCTCTGGTACTAAATTAACCTTATCACAATTACTAAATAACCAAAAACCCGTACTCTGTTAATTTCCGAACTTCAGCTGCAGCATTTAAAGAGTTCTGTTGGATGTCAATGGTTGGGCCAAATTTATCGGTTGTCTTGGTGTTAGCCCTAGCATGATCTTAAACAGAGACTATGCCATAGAGCGCTGATGGTGTTGTTGTAAGCATCCTCGGCTTGGGAAAGAATGGTGTCCTTTGTAGCTGAGCTCCCTACAACAAGACTTTGTTAACAGGTTCCCAAACTTTTATCTACAACTTCAGCCTGCCCATTGGTTTGGAGATGGAAGGCACTAGAAAATCAAAGCTTAGCGCCTATCTTGGCCCACGGTGTCTTCCAAAAGTGGTTGGTGAACTTGACATCACGATCGAACAATATCATCTTTGGAAACCATGCAAAATGAGCTACCTCTTTGAAGAAAAAAAATTTTCAACATGGAAAGCATCAGTAGCCTTGCTCTTGGAATTTCTTTGGCAGTATCTAATTTTCTTGGCAATTGCATTCCTTATTTTGCAGGCAGTTGAAGAATCTTTGAAGAGCGTGAACCTATTCCATGGTGGTATTGGTGATAAGCCAGCTGGAACATATAGTGGTGGCATGAAGAGGCGGCTTAGCATTGCTATTTCATTGATTGGTGATCCTAAAGTATGTATTTTTTGGCATAAGCATTCATGTGCTATCAAATTTTATCAGCTTATAACGAATGGCCCACTGATAATATGCCCCTGGAATTCTTGTTAGGTCGTCTATATGGATGAGCCAGGTAGTGGGTTAGATCCAGCATCAAGAAAAATCTTATGGGATGCTGTAAAACGTGCAAAGCAGGATCGGGCTATTATTCTTACTAGTACAAATTGTGTTACCTTAGTTCTGAATTTAATTTTTCACCTCATCACATGCCCTTTTTTTTGGTCAGGAGAGAGTGAAGTTTGTTAGTCTGTACAATTGTTTTACAATAATTGGAAAAATACATTGAATTTATTGGCTGATACAATGATAAAATATGTATTTAGTGCTCTCTCTGTGTGCTTGATTTCATTGGTTAAGCTGTCTACTTGTCTGTTGCAGCACATTCAATGGAAGAAGCAGAGGCCTTATGTGACCGGATGGGAATTTTCGTAGATGGAAGTCTGCAGTGCATAGGGAGTGCAAAAGAGGTTAGTGGCAATCTTGATATCTTGACAATTTGAAGATACTCTAAGTTCAGAAGTTTCCTTTTGGCGTGTGGCTAGTATTTGAATAATGAATATCCGATAAGAAATTTATGATAACTTGATCATACGTAGATCTAACAATTGATTTAAGAATAATAATAATAAAAAAGATGCATGGATTGCTTACAAAAATGATGTTTTTGACAGCTGAAAGCAAGATTTGGAGGATCTTATGTCTTGACGATAACAACATCATCAAGCGAAGAGGAAGAGATAGAACGTTTAGTTCTGCAACTCTCACCTAGAGCTAACAAGATATATCATCTGTCAGGAACCCAAAAGTTTGAATTGCCAAGGCAGGATGTCAGAATTGCCGATGTTTTTCAAGTAGTGAAGGAAGCAAAGAAAAAGTTTCCTGTATTTGCATGGGGATTGGCTGACACCACCCTGGAGTATGTCTTCATTAAAGTTGCTAAGGGAGCACAGGCATTTAACGAGCTTTCCTGATCGAAGAACAACAACTCATTTAAGACATTTTGATCTTATCTTTATCGTTTTCCTGGTCATGGATAGCTTCTTTCTGATAATCTCTTGGAGAATCTAATATGCTAGTCCAAGAGAAGACATGTTAATTTAATAAAAAAAAGCCAAGGTTAACTTAGGCTCCGTTTGGCAGAGTTTTTGGTAGACCAGAAAATACTTTCTGATTCTCCAAAAGTACTATTGGATGGAATAAGGATGTTTATAGCTTTGCAAAAAAGCTAAAACAGCTTTTTAGAAAAAAACTCCAAAATAGAGATTATTCAGAAAAACACTTTTAGCATACGTTGGAAAGCTGTTTTAATTTATAAATTTTTTTGGACCAAAATAACTAAAAAATATAATATTTTATATCTTTATTATTATATTATACTATAAATATAATATTATATCATAATATATTGATATGTTATGTTTATAATATCAAACTATATTATATTATTATGCTATACTATATAATAATATTATTATATTATATTATAGTAATATTATACTATATTATATATTTATGTATTAATATATATTAAATTTTATTATTCTCTGATGCAATATTTTTTATATTCATTTTGTCATACCAAAAATACTTTCACAGTTTATTTATCGAACGCATATTAAAGTTCCACGCCACTTTAAAAATATAGTTACCAAACAGTAAATAATTTTTTATAAATATTTTACTTTAAAAAATTTTATTTTTGAAAACTCGACCGCCAACAGCTCTCTCAAATAGAGCTCGGAGGCTGAGCTTTAAATTTATACATTTAATCCTTGTCTCTTACATAAATGAGGATGAGGCGTATCTGAATCTGAAAGGGAATTTTACGGTTTAACACATCACGTGGAACGATATATATATATATCCTTAGATTTCTCTATCACGTGCACACGCACGTGTTTGGATAGGTTCTTTTGGGGCTTCCGAGACGGCTAGGATCCGGGATTAGAGATGTTGCGCGTACCGGAGGTGGCCCTGAGCTCCGGCGGCTCCCGGCCCATCCCCATGGTGGGCATGGGCACCGCGGGGCGCCCCGTCGTGCCGGAGAACGTAACGCTCGCCGTCCTCCAAGCCATCGAGCTTGGCTACCGCCACTTCGATACCTCTTCCCTCTACCAAACGGAGCGGCCCCTCGGCGAGGCCATTGCCGGAGCCTTGCGGCGGGGCCTCGTCAAGTCCCGGAGCGAGCTCTTCGTCACCTCCAAGCTATGGTGCAGCGATTCCCACCGTGACCTCGTCCTCCCGGCCCTCCACAGGAGCCTCCGGTACTCATTGGAAAGAAAACACCCTCTTCTACTCTTCTCTCTCCTCCCGAGGAACGCACTCTTTTTTCTTTCGTTTTTGAGAAGGACGTCAATTTTAGCAATTTCGAACTCTCCAAATATCAATATATTTCCAGAATTATTTTTTTCTTAGGAATATTTCCAGAATTATGGGAAGCAACATAGAAGCTGATCAAATAAGGTATCTGTGTAATTGTATATGTAGCGTTCTTTTTCATAAGCATAATTCGATAAGATCAACATATATTTTAAAGCAACCTTGAAGTAATGTTATGAAACTATGGTGAAAATTATACAGAATGGTCATCGATTCTCTTCACTCGATTTTCCGGTTGTAGTGGCGTTTCATTTGAGTTTGATATGATAAATTCTCGCATAAAACCGAAGAAAAACAAAATATGTACAACCTCTTTGATTTATTAAGAAGCAAACGAGATAAGATTTGATTATTTTCACCAGAAGACTCCACAAGCAAAAAAAAAAAAGAGTAAAAAGAGAAACAAACTAAGGAAACCATCCAAATCAAGAGAACATCGGAGGGCTATGAGTATTGAAGTGAAAAATCCAAATTGTTGCCTGCTCCTTAAATTGCTATTTCATTCATTATATAACTTTATTGCAAATAATGGTGGGAGTGCTACCAATCATTTTGTTGAGGTGATGGAATATTTATCCAGTAAAACAGTTGGGGAAACACCTTTCAAAGTTCAGATGAACCTTTCTTTCTGACAAAAGATGAGTGCAACCACCATGCTGTAAGCCTGTTTTGCTATTTCTTCTTGTACATGTGTATTCCCTTGACATTGTTGTTTGTGGTGCAGAAATCTCCAGTTGGATTACCTTGATCTCTATCTAATTCATTGGCCTATGAGCTTAAAGCCTGGGGCTTGCAGTTTTCCCATAAATAAGGAAGACATTCTTCCCTTGGACTTGATGTCTGTTTGGCAAGCCATGGAGGAGTGCCAAAAGCTTGGCTTGGCAAAGTCAATTGGTGTCAGCAATTTCTCACGAAAGAAATTAGAAGAGTTGCTCGCATTTGCAAAAATGCCTCCAGCTGTCAACCAGGTTTCTTGGTTGTTATTTTATGGTGTTTGAGATTTTTTTTTTTTTGTGTGTGTGTGTAGAAGATGTAAAATATAATTAATTTTGTAGGTTGAGATGAATCCGCTTTGGCAGCAGAAGAAATTGAGGGAGTTCTGCAAGGAGAAGGGCATACATATAACTGCTTGCTCTCCCATAGGAGGCCAAGATAGACCAGGGAGCAGGAATCTGGTGATGGAGTCTAAAGTTCTCCAAGAGATTGCTAAGACTAGGGGAAAGACTGTGCCTCAGGTAGCAATCAAATCCTCATCTTCCTTAGCTTTGACTTGCAGCTTATGAATTACCATTCTTCAGACTCAAATCAACTCATTGGCTTTGACAACCTTTTCTTATAATTTGGAAAAAAAAAACTGCTGTAATTTCTTGAGATGTTCTGTTTTAGACATGCATGGTAGTGAGCCTCAAATTTTGCTTCCTAGAAGTCATCTATTTTCAGCAGCCCAGCCTATATGTCATATTGCATACTATATCAAATATTTCTCAATTTCAAGCCTTTTCCCATAAAATATGGCCTCCATATAGAGCAAAACCAAGTTGAGAAGGCTAATTTAGGCTAGAGGGGGTGTACCAGGAGACATGTACAACTATATTTACTAGGCGGATAGGGAGATTTATCTTATCTGTTAGTATTTAAGATCGAGCAATCAAGAAGCTATCCTTCCAAATCCCCCTCGACTTGCAAAGAGTCTAATGAGGTGATAAAATGATGACTTTTGATATAGCATGCCATGTTTCTCTTTTATATATGGGGAGTCATGTTCATCTTAAAAACACAAATAAGCCAAGGAGCTAAGTGAAACACTTCCACAAACTTCAAGTTGATTTTTTTGATCGTTCTGTACTCTAGCTTGATTTAGATCTCTCTTCAGGTTTCCTTGAGATGGGTATATGAACAAGGGGCGAGCTTGGCAGTGAAAAGCTTTAACAAGGAAAGGCTCGCGGAGAATATCAGCATTTTTGATTGGGAATTAAGTGATGAAGAACATCAGGAAATTAGTCAAATTTCGCAATGTAAGAAGTATTCAGTGCAGACTTTACTCTCCCATGATGGGTCTGGTAAGCTGCTTGGCCTTTCAGATTTTGACGTCCTTGACGAGTAATAAACCGAATGTATTGTATGATTCGAGAAAAATTATCGTTACGTCCGAAAAAAGATAAATTATTCTATCTATTAATGCTTTGTATTTTATATTTTTCTCCATGGCCGGTTATATATTTTTAGCTCTTGGTTTATACAACCCTAAATTATACTCCTTTGTCGTCTTTGTGCGGTTACTATGTGGATCAAACAAGTTCCTTGTTTTACTCACTGTTTCTTTTCCATCCTCTTCTCTTTTCTTTTTTATTGCATCAGTTATAGTTAAAAAAACCTAGTTGCACAGTTGGGGCCGAAACTGAGATCATCCACAAAATGGCATTTCCTGTAATGTGCGTGCCACGCCCCAAACCCGCAACTTGGGTCAATTGCGTGACACGGCCGTATGAGAAAATAAATCCATCTAAATAAATCCATAATAATTAAATTGGACCAATTATAAGATCTTCAAATGTTCATCTGTAACTAACTTGTAACTTTGATGTTTGAATTTTATGCCCAATCTATTCGAAACTATGCATACTATGACTCTGATAGAAGAGAAGAAGTGGTGTGAGCTTTACAACCCAATAAAAATTTCATACACTCGTACCAGTATAAATATAATAAATTTAAAATAAAGATTAACTATAAACTATATCAAAAATCATAAAATCTCGCACCGATGGTCCAACATAGCTCGATAAAATCTATATAAATATGCACCCATAAATATATGTCATCAAACATGTAACCCATTCCAAAAAATATATAAGACATTATGATACAGTGGTCTTATATTTTTAATCTTTTATTTTTATCCAGATTTCTGATCTATCATTATCTTTCTGTTTTAGACTATTCATGGCCATCCTTCGGCCCGTGAGGCTGTGACTAACAAACCATAATTTCACGCTTAGGCCTATTATGGCAAACCAAAATATCTGTGCTTCGGCCCGTGATGGCAAACCAATGTAACTGTGCTTCGGCCCGCAGTGGCAAACCAAACTATCCACGCTTCGACTCACAGTGGCAAACTAAGATAACTGGGCTTTGGCCCGTAATGGTAATCTGAGATAATTACACTTCGGCCCATAGTGGCAATCGGTCCGCAGTGGCAAACCAGAATATCCGTGCTTCGGCCCACGGCAGCAAACTAATGTGGGACGATTCGACCTATGATAGACAATTCATAACATGTCTAGTCCAAATTCTTTTATTCATCAATCAAATTATTTAATTTCATCCATATCAGAAAAAAAATATAATTTTATAATATATTTTATACCCAAATTCCAAAATAATCAGCATCATTCCTAACAACCAAAACTATAATCCAAGCAGCCATAATCACCGATATTTGATATGTCTATATTTTAATGAAATATATGTCAGAAATTATTAAACAATTATACAAAAAATAATGCAAATCTTAAAATCATCAACATATGTTACAAAAAATATGTTATCCATGAAGGTGATAGTGTATAGGACTTATTACCTCTGCCGATGACAGACTCAAACACTGGGTACCTCGATTCTCTTCTTGATCTATGAACTCGGAGGCAAAGTGGCCTACTTAATACCTTCTTGCCGAGTCGAATGTCCCACTATAAGATCAAGCCTAATCATTAAAGTGATCACAACAACCACGATCAATAATATGAAATTATGGAATGGTATTAAATTTTAACATTGCATGTCCGAACTCCCTGGTTACACAATGCCAATTGAGACCTCTGATCGTACAATACTAGCCCGACACCCCTCCTAGGGTCTACTAGTCAACCCGAGTATATTTGGACCCTCTAGTCCTAAAATATGTAGAAAGAGAAAGAGTGAGAAAGAGAGAAATATTGGAGAAAGAGTATGACAGAAAGAAAAACAAAAGCGAGAGGGAGAAGAGAGAGGAGCCATGGTTGGCCACCCCCCATGATAGCAACCTTCAACAATAGTGGCAGCGAGAACCTCGGCCATGGCCCTCGGCGGTGGTCGGTCAGACGGGAAGAAGAAAAAAGAAGAAATAGGAGAAAATAGGGCTTTTCCTTCTCGGCCAAAATCCGGCGATCACCGGCTGACATTGGGGCTCCAAAGAATTCAGAAGAAAGAGGGAAAAGGTAGCTTGAAGATGAGAGGTCTTTACCTATTTCTCGGCGATGTTCGACTGTGGCGACAGTGTGAACGATATCGGCGTTCGGAGAGGAAAATGAAGAAAATATCGGCGGTGAGCTCAAATCGAGGTTGGATCTCTGGTGGGGGTGGGAGGAGAAATCGGGGATGGCCTTATGCAGACTTGGTCACGACCAGAATCCGGCTTAGTGTCGATTCCGTTCAACCATCTCGGAAGGGAGAAGACTCCCATCGGGAGTCCTCCTCTCTCCTTGCACACGCGCAATATTTTCTTTTTTGTCATGCTTTAAGAGTCGTGCAGGAAAAGACTTTGGGCCTATGCAAGTCTTTTGGGCCGGGCCCTTGCAGTGCCTGTGTTGTGCGGGCATCCGTATGTCTGTGTACAAGCTACCTAGCAAATGCAGATGAATTTTCAGCTTTTGTGTTCTTTTATGCAAGTTTTCTCCTTGGTTGTATAGCGGTGCACTGTCATGCCTCGTGAAGTAGTTGGAATGGAATATGTGTCGTGACATTAGAATTAGAAACCAGAGCTCACAATATATCCCATCGCTTCCACAAATGCACATTGATTTTATCCCTGAAACCAAGTCCAAAGAATGTTATGCCCAAGTTAGAACATATGCACATTGATGTGATATCTTAAGAAGCATGTGGAACCATATTACGTCGGATTGTACATAACAACAGTACTTCCAAAGCAGCATTAGAACCAGGAGCGGCCTAATGCATTTGGGGGCCTAAGGCGAACTCACTAAGAGCGCATTTTTTCTTTCTGGTTGGTCTTTGAGGCCTTCCCTGCAGTGGGCCGGCTTAAGACGAATTCACAAAGGAGGACCTTTTTTTCTTTCTGTTTTATCTTTGAAGCCTTCTCTACGGTGGGCCTTCTTTAGGCCGGAGCCTTAGGCGACCGCCTCAGTCACCTAAGGATTGGGCCGGTCCTGATTAGAACTTGCATAAAATTTTTCTTTTTTCTTGAACAAATAATTTATGATATTATTGTTTATTGCTGTAGTGCTATTATGATAAAAAAAAATTCTAAAAAAAAATTATTTATCGAAAGAGCTCTCATTCTGTTGGACATTTTCAATCCATGCTGTAGGGTTCGAACCCAACAGAATGCAAGCCACATAATACGCTGAAACCACAATTGGAATTGATGAAACTTCCAAGAATGCGTAAGTTTAAAGATTAAGTTATTTAAATCTATCTCATGCCACTGATTGTCCAGCCAAATAGACTGCTCCACCCACAGGTGGCCCTGTTCAAGGACTCGCATTACTACGAAATAATATTCATTTATGCATCCTGATAATCCTATCCTTGAAAGCAAGAGAGAATCTTATCATATTGGAACGTCGACAGTATTATCTAACAATATTCTGAGGAAGGATTCAATGACTTGGTGATATAAATAATGACGTGCTGAGATGCTTGCCCATCCTTGACTACATCTGGTGGTGCATCTGAAGGCAGGATGGGTAGCATCAACCATGGAAGAAATCTTTGTGTTTTTTTTTTTTTGTTAAGCCGGATGATTCATACAGTTCTAGTACAGGCACATCCAAAAAAGTCAAAAAATAATAAATCTTGGAGCGCTCTAAACAGTTCCTTCTTTTCGACTCAGAGGGCATCTCTAGAGTAATTGGCCATGCACGTACGAGGCTACTCAGTTCGTGGTCCCATTAGCCTCTCTGTAAATGTGTTTAGCTTGGAACGCCACGTCGTCGCTAATAGTGGATGTGTTCTTGAGTGGTGGACTATGCTATGGCCTAAATGACTCACTAAAAATAAAAAATTTGTTGGAGACTTTTGCTTTCCTAAACTATGAGAGTTAAGGCCTAAGCCCTATGCAAAGGTCCAAGTCAATGATAATAGAAAAATTGCCTACTCTCTAGAAAACTTTTGACTTGCTTTAAACCATCCAAAAGCATAAGCACCCACCTAATCAAACTAAAATATTCCGCATTCTCAATGTAACTCCCCTGAGATAGCAAGTAACAAAAGCTTAAAAAAAAGGTCCGGAGATTATTTATTAGATTTCAACCTTCATCTCCATCTCTATCTCTCCTTATAGCCAATCTATCAACTTCATCTAGCATCAAACCGTGTCTGCGAATTTGTTTCTTGCTTTTTTACCAAAAATTCAGTCCTTATATTTGTGATTACACCAAAGGCTGCATGGTATAAGCATGTTAAGTAAAGTTTATTGAAATTTTTGAAGCAGCTGGTAAATGAGAAAGTGGCCAGCCAAATCCATGGAGTTAGAACTTAACAAAATATTCGAGGTACTGTGGTTCACTAATATCTCTGTCTCAAACAAAACTACAATGCAAAACGGCTAATCAAATTCTCATTGCAGCAAATTTAGTAAAACAAGTGATTTTTTTTTTCCTTTAAATAATTCTTTTTCATATATTCCCCCATTTTTCTCCCTTATTTTTTGGTCTTGTTTCTGCTCTTCCTGGGATGTTAGAATGAAAAACTCTCCATATGCTTCTAAGAAGGTCAATTTGTCATCTATATATCATGTCTTAATTTTGATCTTCGCATTGTCTGTAGCATAAATACTTGGAGATTGCATCAGAAACACATTAGAATTCTCTTCTTGTTCTCTTATAATATCATTGATTGCTGTGTTGAAAAACATTAGATGTTGATTCTTACTAAAGTAAATGATATTGCGCACATTATTAGTTTTATCAACTCATGAATTTAATCAAGCATATAGTGTTAATTTGAACCTTCCTAATTTACATAATCCAATTTCTGGTACACATCTTTGTGATGACCTTGACGTTCAAAAATTCATAAAAATGGTGTTTATATATTTCATCATGTAACTGATCATCCAGACAAAGACACTCAAAAACCAGATATACATCTCCATAGTCTTCAGAAGCTGGAGAATCCCCTTGTATTTTCTAAGTCACGTAGAATTGAAAGGAAGATGCTAGTTTTCAATCAACTAAGACTGCTCCACTTAACGAAACAATACTTACTTCCAGCCTCCACCCGTTTTCATATTCCTAAGGCAGGTCATTGCTCTCGTAGTTTTTGAACGGAGTAGAAAATGTAGCTAATTGTTAAACTAAGCGTTAGCCCGTTGGTTTTCCTTTTTTCTCTGACCATTTTTCCTAGCTTTCCAAGGTTCAAACTTGTACTATATAATGGCCTACCATTACTTTTTATTCTCTCTTTTATTTAATCATATTTTATTTGCTATAAAATTATCAGACACTACCGGAAGCAACAGTAATCTCGACTCAGGGGCGGCCCAATGCATTTGGGGGCCTTAGGCGAATTCACTTAGAGAGGCCTTTTAAATAATAATAATAATAATAATAATAATAATTATTATTATTATTATTATTTTTTAATAAGTATAAAATACTTTAAAAATTTATTTAAAAATAATCCGTCTAGCTTTTTTAGATACAAAATTACTAATCAAACTTTTGTACTTAAGATTAAGCTCATCAAGAAAGAGAATTTCATAAAGAAAACCAACTAAAAGATTAAGCTATCATAGGTGACATTTGCACCAAATATAGCCAATAATTCAGGTACCATACTATAGATGACATTTACTGACTGGAAATTCATAAATTTAGTTGCGGGTAGACTAATATGCACAAAGACACAAGAATTAAGCATTCCAACTAGACCCAACGTGAGACCAAACCATAAGGTCCATGACTCATCTCCAACAGACTGTTCCCAACTATCACTCCAAACCAGAGATGACAAATTAATCTAGGGATAAAGGCCAATCACAAGTCAAAAATTCAGAAGAAGTGGAGGGACAGGGCCTTAGGGCTTTGAGGGAATTGGCCCAACTGGGGAAGAACCGAAGAAGGCCTCTGGTCCAAAACCAGAAGGAGAAGGGGGCGGGCCTTAGGGCTTACCAGCTGTCTCCTGTGGCTGTGGTCCGATCGACCGGGAGGCGGGAGCCGGGAGGTGGCCGCCGTCAAGGTTTAGAACCGGAACTTCAGAACCAGAAGCCAGAAGGATTAGAGCAGAGGAGTCGAGGAGAGGAGGACTTGATCTATTAATCAATCGGCTTCTCTTCAAAGTCCGAAGGCGAAGGATCGAAGGGTGGAATGGTAGATTCGATCGCCCGTCGCCGCCGCTTGGGATGAGAAGTCGAGAAGGAAGTTGGAGTCTCGGACTCGAAGAGAAGGCTGAGAAGCCGTTAGCCTTCGAGCCGAGAAGGGAAGGGCCGAACTCCGAAAGGGGTTTGCCAGTTTGGGGAGTGGGGACTGGGGGGAGGGAACTCGAGAAGAAGCCGAGAAGGGTTCGGCAAAAAAAAAAAAAAGCCCTGGCAGTGGCCGAGAAGGGGGATAGAAGGGGGGAAGACTTGTCCATTGACCGCTGCTTGTCACTGACCATCTCCCTCACCTGTAGCCAAGTTGTCAGTTGTCGTAACCATCTCCCTCACCTGTAGCCTGTAGGCCGTAACCTGTAGCGTGTCGGAAAGGGCGGAAGGCACTGCAAAGGCGTAGCCAGGCCTCATCGTCGCCGCCTACTGCCTACGGATGTGAAAACTGCGGTGCAGTGGTGAGATGAGCACTGGGCAACGACGTAGCGGGGCCTTCTTCGAGCCGGGGGCCTTAGGCGACCGCCTCAGTCGCCTAAGGCTCGAGCCGGCTCTTCTCAACTGTTATTTGCCGATGCTAGAAAAAAGTATCGGTAAGTTCTCTACCGTGCCTAAATTTTTCGATACTTTTTATTAGCGTTGGTAGATTATGACGATTAAAAACGTCGGTAATGAAGGACACAATTTTCTCGATGCTTTTTGGTAAACATCAATGGAAGCCAAAAATTAGTCGATGCACATAAGCGTCGGGCATATTAGATGACACGATTAAGCGTCGTCGGATCCAATAATAATATGATGGTTATAAACGTCATTAGAAGCTATATATTTCTAGTCCGACCTTCTCAAGCCTCGTCGCCGGTCTCCCCTCCTGCTTTTTGGACGCTTAACCAGCAGCCTCACCATCTTGAGGAGTGAATCCGAAGAATCGATTCTGGATTCTAAAAATCTTTGACTTGACTTTGGCCACCCAGCATCCTAAGCAGTCATCTGGTTTGAATTAAAATATGCTGCTGGTTAAGACTAGAGACAACTCCGAGATCTATTAAGAGATAATCCCTTTAACTATGTGGCCAACTTCGTCGTCTCAGCTGCTTGAAAGAGATTCCGATGTGCTCTCACATCATATCAATCCAATGGTGGAAGATGATAGTATTATCCACAGTTTAGCCTCTCATGAAGCCGAGGCAAGAAGAAATAGAGGTTTTGATGGGAATACGTCATGCAAGTCAACGTGTACTGGCTTCGCTTTGAGATCTGCGCAGCCTGAGGGTATTTTGGAGAATTTAGTTAATGAAAATAGAGGAGGGTGGACATTTCGGTAACTACGTGAAACTTTGTCCTCAACAAAATAGAACGCCTGCCGGGAAAACTCTGCACGTCAAGATTCCTTGTTTTTCTTCCCTCCTTGATGAGATCCCAACGGCTATATTTTTCCCTTCCGCGTCAAGAATTCTTTTTGATTCGGCGGAGTGGGTCTGTGTGTTAAAGAGGGAGAACTAGCCGTTAAATGGATTCTTCCTCTCCCCGTTCTTCCGGGCCTGCGAGCTTCCTCACCCAAACCGACGCTTTCCTGAGGAAAAACCTCGTCTTTCAGGTACGTTGCTCCGAATCCGTCCTCTTCCTGTGCCCACCCCCCCCCCCCCCCCCCCCCCCCCCCCCCACACACACACACCCTTTTCCATCGATTTCTGTGACGTTTTAGCTTCTTGATGTTGGAGGTCTCTATGGTTTTCTTGGGTTTTTTTTTATGTTTCACTGGCGGGGTTTCGGTTCCTGCGTTTATTGATCTTCCCGTGCTTAGTCCGGGTGGTGAATTGGTTAAAAGTTTTGCGAATTCTTGGAGTTGACCCACTTATTTTATACCTTTTTTTTTGATGTTTGGAGATGGGTTGTTGTTTTCAATTTTGTTGGTTTTTTTTTTTTGTGTTCTAATAACTGGGCTTTGATCAAGTGTTTTTCACTTTGAGTCTCAATTAGTGCTTCTTCTTTACCCATGGTTGATGACTTTGAATCACCGATGCGCTTTGCCCTTTCACATGCTTATCGGGATCCTTTATTTTTTAAAAAAATTTAAAAGAAATTTTCTCGTTGGATATATTGTTTAGATTTTAGCCCTTTCGTTGATTTCTTATCATCTTATGGCTGGTAGAGCGGATGCATATTTTTCATGAATTTGATCAAAGATTTATATCCTCTACCGATTACTGTGCCAGTCATGGCTGGTATGATCGTTTGTAAGAGGTAAGCCGATTCGATGGTGTAGCTAAAATTACAAATTCAATTTACGATCAACAACAAAGTCGGAATATTTCAAGAAGAAAAATTAGAATCTTTGAAAGAACAAATTGTCTTTTCAAAATATGCGACTGAGCATCTTCAATTTGGAAAAGCTAATCTTAGTGCCTTCTAGAAGCTGATATAGTGCATTAAACTAAAAGAAATTGGTACAAATAATTGTACTTGTTTAGAACATTATTCCAATTTCTAACACTAGCAGTTAAGTGCATGAGTGGCTGGAAAAAAATCCTTTTTGTTGAGCACCACTTTCTATATATCATGAAGTCAGAGCTTTATGTATAACCTAAAGCTTTTAGGCTTGCATGTGAACAAATAAGACCCTTCTTAAGTTTCAGCTTTATATTTTAAGAGGATATCTGTCATTTGTTTAAAGCTTGTGGTAGAAATTTTATGTAGTAAAGCATGGATAACATTCAACTTAGTGGATTTATAAGCAATCTGCACTATATAGTAGAAAAGATGAGATCTCATGAAGCAGTGTTGCAGATGGTATTATTGCTATAGGAAATTCTTTTGACACCATATCATATTCAACAATGAAGAGTGTCATACTTGTCAATAACATTTATTGCATGCTTTATCGAAAGCTGAGGAATGAACCGAAATCTAATATGGAAAATTACTTAAACAACTTGCCCCATTAGTGTACACATGGCAACTAACTGATTTTCGAACATTATTGCTTGCTATAACGATGCAATCATCATTGCTTGGATTTGCAGATACGCAATCGGAAGTTAACTATTCGAATAATAATATATCCAGTAATCATCTGTGTGTTACTATCTGTCCTGCAATGGGCCATTAACAGTGAGCTAGATAGTCCGAAATATAAATGTGGTTGTCGTTGTGTTGACACGAATGGAAACGGTTCATGTGAGAACGTATGTGGAATTCAGTATTCTACTTCAGACCAGGCAGACAGCTGTGCAATACCAAATCCTGAGGAATGGCCTGCATTATTGCAAGTACCTCGTCCTGAATATCGTGCTGCAGAGGTTGATTTTAGTACATTCACTGACCTGCCAAACAAGTCATGCAGAGACGCACAGTCCTGTCCAGCTGCTGTACTTCTCACTGGGGGGAATCGATCTCTTGTGGATAGTATGTGACTTTCCTATGTTACTTGAAGTTGGAAGATTTATGTTACATTCTAAATCCTGTTGTATGATACTGACCATTAAATTTGTTAGGCTTGGCACTGGACCTGTTTACAAGTTCATCGCCTTCAAATCTCTTAAATTATTTGAGTAATCTGTCGAACTTTATCACAGTAAGTTGTATTGAATAGATAAGTATTTGTCTTCAGAATTTTCTCATTCTTTTATTGTTCACTATAAACTTACTAGATTAAGGCTTATATGTTCTTTTTTATGGTAAAAGGCTTATATGTTGTCTGACAATCATTCAGGGAACGGATACAGTGACCAGAGAAACAGAGTTTATTGAACCTGCTTTTTTCTCTGGTAGACCCGTATATATTGTTCAACCTGAATGCAGACAAAATTATACCCTTACAATTCCCATTCAGATAGCTACTGCCACATTCCAGCAAGGTATTAAACTTCCTGGCCATTTGGAGAGATCATCTAGTTTACTTTTTTCAAATAGATATGCAAGAGCTATGTAACAAAGATACAGAATGCTGCTTTGACTACCAAAAGGCCTCTCTGCCTTACAGTATTACCTCTATTCACTGGGTGATTTTGTAAAAAATTGAAAATGAAAAGGTTATTATTTACAGTGCTAATTCCTTGCATATAGTTCTGGGCCTGTGGCCCATTATTCAGTTTGTTGTCAAATTATGTGCAACCCTGAGTTCATGGGATTGAAGGAAGTATATCGTTTAAGAGAGAAAATCATGTAGATTTTATTCTAATGTACTTTTTGCTCACTGTATTTGCCTTTCGCACCATGAATACATGATATTTAACATCAAAATGCCTCAAAGCTTATGCTTAAAGATGATGAGAACCTTTTTTAAGATTATTTTGAAATCCTGATATACCACCATAAAAATATCCATCCATTTAAATTATTATGTGTTCGACAAATGTGTGCCTATATATAAACTGATTCATAACTATGGCATTTTTACAAATGCATGTCAATCATCCTTGTGCATGCATTTATCCTGTGGAGAACAGTTCTCCATTCAGTGTCATTTCCTTCTGAAATTATCACTTCTAAAATTTTGGGTCAGAGCTGAAGTGTATTCAAGCTTTACCCTTATGGTGCCGTAGCTCCTCAGAGATAAACAATGAACTGTTTAAAGGTTACCGTCTTGGGAACACAGAGGGGGTGATAAATGAAATCATGGGAGGTTAGTCTTTTTCTTCTCTTCTATGAATTGACATGTCTTATCCCCTCTTTTATTTTGCATAGCCAGTGGACATAACTATACTTGTTTTTTTTTTTTTTCTCATTCTGCAGCTTATGATTTCTTAAACTCCAACGAGAAAAGTTTTAATGTGATTATTTGGTATAACTCGACATATAAAAATGCCAGTATGCGTGGTACTCCTCCTGCATTGATGCGTGTTTCACGCTCATTAAATGTGGTGGGTATTGGATGACAATGAATTTGAAAGCTGCCTTTTCTTTTATTTTTCTTTTTTTCCTTTCATAACTTCAGCTTCCTGTTCATTTGAAAGTTCAATTTCAGAACCATATTACAATGATTTTTCTTATTTGTATATGATCAGTTTTCTTTACTTTGGGGCTATCAGGTTATTATAGTCTTACTAATGAATATTTCTAGGATTTTTGTACCCTATTCTAACGGAAGGTTCGTCAAGTGTCAAGATCTCAAAGATCTGTTAAACCACAAGAGAACTGTAGGAGAGAATCAATATATCAAAAGAGAAACATAAGTAAACTATTAGAAAACGGTGCACGCGACAGGCGAACCTCTTGTGAATTCTCATATAGGTGCGGTCTTTTCTTGGGTGGTTTTTTTGTGGTCTTTTTTAGTTGCTTAGCTTATCTTGCATGTTTCTCTGTCTTTGCAATATCAAAATAGACTAGGAGGAATCAAAGTTTTGAAATCTTTGAGAAACCAGATACACCGATATAAGTGCAAAAGTGCAAACTTGAACATATACTTGTAACTTCTAGTAACGTTTCTAGTAGGGTCGGTGGAACCATCTTGAATTGGGCGGTTTCGACCATTCTGAGCCGTATCGGCGGCCTACTGTTATGGTTTTGGCAACGGAAACGAAATCCATTGCCGGAGGCGGAGAAGGAGAAGGAAAAGAGAGAGCGGGCGGGGGAGGGAGGCGCCTCCCTCCCTTCCTCCCCCCCCCCCCTCTCTCTCTCGTTCTCCCTCTCCCCTGCCTCTTCTACTGTGTCGGTATAGATCCGTACCGACTCGTCCCGCCGGAGAACTAGTATGGTGCCCGGTACTGGTTCCGCCGATATTGGTTTCTAGCATGTATGCCCATATTTAGCTTAATTTTGATTAGTTTGATGTAAATAATTTTCTCCTTCAGTAGTCATTTCATGATTGTAGTTCTAATGAAGGTATTTGATATGACAAAAAAAGTAAGAAAGGAGAACTAGCTAAGTTCAAGAGATGGAAAGTCTTCTTTTAGAGCTATGGTAAAGAAACGATATTCATGGAATAAAAAATAAACCATGAAAGAATACTTTGTTTTCAAAATTCAAGCCATACTAAAACTTAAGTGTCATGTATCATAGCAATGATGCTTAAGGGGCATGAGGGTATTCTGTGACATAGGAGATCATACATTGACAGTGAAGAATACGAAGCACTAGTAAAAAATATGCAGCTGGTGCCACTAGTTTGCTCTAGGAAACATTTTAGCTTTAATTGTATTTAGTGGACAGTAGACATGTTTCATATACTCAAAATTGTTTCTATTTCATCTAGGTAAATGTAGCATCTTCAGCAACACCAAAGACACTTTTATTAAACTTATGTATTGCACTTTCTTTGGAAAATCCAAAATATAGAGTAAGATAAAGTATACTATAGATATTATTATATTAGATTAAACAAATAAAATCAGAGACCAAAAGCTGAAGGTCAAAAGAGTTAGAGATGTTCTGGGAATGAAGATAATAATCAAACCCACCCAAATGAAATATTTCTTGGCAGGTTCAGTCCAGTTTGACCATTTGTTGACTTTTATCTACCTAGTGCCTATTAATCCCTTTTAAAATATTTTTCTTGCACAACAACTCAATCCTTATTCTTGTGTAGAATTAAGTTGAAGTGCTGATTGCTGTACCTATTGGTGGAAGTTCTTCTGAAGTAGATCTTAGTTATATAGCCAGCCTTTTGCATTCAGTTGCTTCTTCATGAAAACATGACAATGGAATTACTTGCATTTAATGCCTGTTCTTGTTCATTCTAAAACTTTCTTATGTACTTCTTGTTGTCATTTTTTTTTAAAAAATATGGATTTGGAGACTATAATAAATCTTGAACCCCCTCTTTACAATCTTGTATAGGTTTCAAATGCCTACCTCCAGTTCGTAAAAGGTGCAGATTCGAAGATGCAATTGGAGTTTACTAAGGAAATGCCTAAACCAGCTAATCGACTTTCACTTGATTTTTCTTCTCTTCTTAGTGCTCTTTTCTTCCAGTGGATTGTGGAACTACTATTTCCGGTAAGAAGTAGGTCTTGGTTTTGTGGTCTTTAAATGCCATTTTATTCATGATTTGTATTTCTGGTGTGTTACTAGTATTGGCATTTACATGAAAAGACCTCCGCAACTAGATACTTCTCATTGTTAATATTGTTAAATTACCATAAGGTGTTTTCGGGGTGCATTAATTTCCAATGCACTAATTAGGGGCCATTGTTTGGTGCAATGGTAAAATGCTTGGCCTGACGGGTGCAATGGTAAAACGCTTGGCTTGATGAGTGCAATGGCATAGATTTGAGTCCTGGGGTAGCCACTTTGTGCAAAAAATGCCAAAGCTTTGGTCTGCTCCCAAGATCATCCTAGATTGCTAGGATCGTAATTGTATAATAGCCCTTTTGGCCCTTTTATCTTGAACAAATTGCATGAACATTCTTCTTATATTAATAAATTTAGCCTAATATTTTGGTAGGATTGAGATGTTGCTGTAACGTTATTTATGGCCCCCTTCTTTATGGATGACCTATGTTGTGTGTGTGTGTGTGTGTACCTATATATATCTTATGTCAATCTTCACATTTGCATGGTGTATGTAGGAATGAGGATGTTTTAAGATATAAAAGCCATTGAAACTTATACCTACTTCTTACTTGTTTTGAACTAAGGTTTGTCGAACCGGCACCAAGACACCGGTCGGCGATCGGTATGGTTCGGTACTGGTTCGAACCAGACCGAATCGGAAGTGCTGGTTCACGGACTGGCACGCCCTAATTTATATTTTTTTCGTAATTATCTCTCTTTTCGAACTTTTTCTATAAATTTAAGCCTAATTTGATGTTTTTTTTGTTGTTTTCTTGATGTCTTTTTTATGTTTTTTGATATTTCTATGATCTCGGTATAAGCTAGATGATGCATCTTATTGCTTCAAAATGATACAAATCATAAAATGAACAATATAAATCATTGCCATAGCCCCGCAGCGGGGGTCGGTTTGCACCGAATCCAAGTCGAACCGGACAGAACCGTCCGATTCCGACTGGTTTCGGCTAGTTCCGGTTGATTCTGGCCACATCCAATCAACCAGCCCCATCGGAGACTGGGTCGGCTTGGTTAGGCTGAACCGGCTGGTTCGGCTTGGTTCAACAATCCTTGTTTTGAACTCTATATAAATTGTCAATGTTGCATGACTAACCTGAAAGCAATAGAGAATAGATTGAACAAAGGGAGCGATATAAAAGATTTTGTAACTAAGTCTTGTCACACATCATGTATATATGTATATCTGGGCATAGTGCAGATTATAAGAAAAAAAGATGGTAGAACTCCTTAATGTTATTCACCTATAGAAAACTTGTGTGTATGCAGACGTTGTATCTTGTTACTATAACCTTGAGGAAGCAATTAAATGGTTCTAGAAGGAACATAATAGAGTGCAAATTTCTTTTCCTTGGTCTTATCTCCTCAAAAATATGATTAGGTTTGATTACATTGTTCTAGTATGGAAGACATAATTGTCAAAGTTTAGATTGTTGCTATCATCACCTTTGTTCTTCTGAAAGATATATCAAAGCTAAATGGCCTAGTTGCAATGCCAAATGTAACCTGATGTTTTACTTAAGTGCTTGAATGGAGAGCCAAACATTATTTTTGGGTGCACCTAAAATCAAGATCTATAATCTTGGTACCGAATATTATACCAATATATTACCAGTTTAGTATGATATAGGTCAGAACAGGTATACATTTCGTATCGAAACAACTCTTGAACCAGTTTTCTCACTTTAATCTTGGTACACCTCGGTATGGGTCAGTATGGGCCTGTACCGACCCAAATATGATTTTTGTACTAGTTTTGACTTGATACCCATACTGGGTGGTTCGGGGTAATACGACGATCCTTGCCTATAATAGGTAATGAAGCAAAAAATCTTGATAATTGATACTCAGTCTTGGAGCACCTTATCTCTAGAGCATCTACCATAAAACAAACCCTGCATGGGTGTTATCATGATTTTGACATGGATCGTGCAAATAACATCATAGTTGGTCGGTGTAAGTAAGATTTGGTATTATAAAGGTGCCATATTGGATACTTTCTTGTATCTGTGGCATAGAAAGGATAACTTTGTGTTCGGATGATTCTTAGGTGGCGGGTACATAAGCTGCCTTTGGTTTCCCATGTGAAATTGTTAGAGGTACTTATAAGCATAACTACATTTACATAGGATCATGTGATCACCTTGTTGAGAAACTTAGCACCTATAAGTTGTGGAAGTTACTAAGCCCTTTTATTGTCAAACACTTGATGGATCATCTTCTTAAGATTTTTTATGGATATATAGTCACTTTCACTGGTTTTGGTATTGTGAAAATAAAGGAGCAATTCTACAGGGCTAAGAGAATGATTAGAGATGCCTTATTTATTCCCTACGTGCATGACATTCATGCAAAATATGTTGTAACATGCAGTGGGAGTTGAAACCATTTATGACTTTGCTAAGGTAAGTTTGCGCATATAGTTATCATTTTCAGCAAAATTTAGGCTGTTGTTTAATGTACTTATTTGACCAGGCTATTCAGGAATATATATTCTTCTGCATTTATTTGAAAAAAGGCTATTGGAATGGTGTAGCAAGTACTAGAATAAGATGTAGACTTAATTTTTCTTTTTACTGTAGACAGATATTTGAAGCCAACTCCTTAATGCTGGTTCATCATCTCGCAACCAATCAGATCTGTACCATTCAATTGATCTATCTAGTTTTCTTTGAATAAAAGTATTCATCTGCATGACATCATCTCTATCCTTCAAGCTATGTGATAACTGGTATTCGTTAAGCTTTTGGCTCATAGGCTAAAAAAACATGTGAGAGTAATCATGTTATCTGACGGGAGAGAGGAGGAAGCAATTCCTTCAATCTGTTCAACTCAGGCCTCTCGTAGAAAATAATAGAATTGTAAAAGTAGGTTTCAAACCATTTTTGCTTTCGCTAATTTATACTAAAACTGATTTACATTGCACCTACTAGTGAGGTCTGCATCCTCTAATCTGAGACAGGTTCCTCTGAGTTAAAATAGGTTAAAAAATTCCTAAAACAGTTAGTAAGAAATTTATGCTAAGGTGAAATCATCTTGGAGCTGGATCTCGACTCTCGTGTCAACTTTGTCTCTTGTCATGTCACATAATTTCTCTCGAATTGAAAGATATGTTTGATCAAAGTCTTGCCCAAAAAGAAAAGTTTTACTTTGACCTGCCCGCTTTGAGACCGAAATATTGTCGAACCCCCTGTTAACGAGGTGCGATGAATCCCTTAGGAGTCTCGATCGACCCATGGTCAACCTCAATGAACCCGTGCTGCAGTGTTTCCTAGTCCACATGGGCCATGGGTCGAGTCTGCTCTGATACCATTTATAGCAACCTAGGACTTTACTTCAAAATGGCTACCTGAAAGGTATTTTTGAGTTCCTTAGTGTTGTATAAGTACCCAAGATCGTTCTAGTGAATAGTTGATGTGGGACTAACACATGCCCACACGGGTCCTCACAGAGTGGTTGTTGCTTTTAAGCCGACGGATATTTTTTTGGGTAATTTTGCTGGCTTTTAGGTATTTCAATCAAAGTTGGCTGGGTAGGGACCCTTTAAGTTATTTTAGTTGATTGAAGTTACGAAGAACTGAGTAGAAATTCATTACAACCCACCAAAATGCAGGCTGCAGGAATGAAATTTCTCAGTTTGTTTCATGTGAAAAAAGGGATGTGAAAATTAAATAGAGCAAATCATGGCAGAGTCCTAGTTGTGTGAAATTCTACAAAAGATGTAAGAATAGGAATAGGGAGAGAAAATACTAATATGCTATATAGTCACCCAAATTAATTCTTGTCAATTGTATAGATTTTTCACTTGAAAAAGGAGGGAGGAGGGGGGGGGGGGGCTTGAGACAGAATTATGGAGATTTACAATTCTAAATAACCTGTAAAAGATTCAAGAAATTCCTATGCCCTTGACCAATTTTTAATTGGAGAGAAACTTCTTTAGCTTCGGTCTTCCAACATGGCAGCTAATGCTGGCCAAAACACAACTATATCAGAGACTCAGTAGACAGAATGCAAGCAATAGTTTCCACTTCAATTGTCTGACTTGGACATGAATTTGAGACAGACCAAACAAAGGTCATGCTTGGTCACAGAGTTATGCATTTAAAAGTTAGGAAGTAGACTCAGTAGACAGAATGCAAGCAATAGTTTCCACTTCAATTGTCTGACTTGGACATGAATTTGAGACAGACCAAACAAAGGTCATGCTTGGTCACAGAGTTATGCATTTAAAAGTTAGGAAGTAACTTTTGAAACTAAAACTACTTTTCTATGACTACTATGAAGCACAAAGTTTCATCCAGTAGTATGTAATGTTCTTCATAGATTGACATCCTGTTGAACTATCAACTTTAGGTAAGCTTATTTATACGAGTCCAACTTAAATTAGTAGGCTTCACAATTTTTCTTTTAATAGTATAGTGGACATTGTTCCATTTATGGTAACTAGTATTTAGCACATGCTGTGTACATGCCTTTCTTACGGGATGGAGAGAGAGAGGGAGAGTTGTGAAAAAAAAGGGTGCAAGGACAAAAAATAAAAAGTGCAGGCTCTCATGAAATATAATTATTACACAGAGGCAGAGGCTTCATGTTCGTGGAGTCTGGCTTCATGTGTTAAGCTCTTGGAGTTTTTGTATATAGTAGATGCATGGATATTTTTCTCAAGTGTAAATATGATCTTCTTTATGATGGTTGAGCTCAAACATTCATCTTAAATATCACAATTCTTTCTACAGTCCACTTATTCTGATCAATTTTTTCCTGATAGATGATGTAGCTCGTATATAACTAAATTTTGCCTACTGACGCAGGTCATGTTGATTTATCTGGTTTATGAGAAGCAGCATAAACTAAGAATCATGATGAAAATGCATGGGCTTCAAGATGGTCCTTATTGGATCATTTCTTATGTTTACTTCCTTTTCCTATCCTCAGCTTATGTGTTATCCTTTGTGATACTAGGTTCTGTAATAGGTAAGATGATATTTAGTGGACTTCCTGGAGTGAAGGTCATTTTAAATCAAGTAGTTAATTTAAAAGGTTCATTCTATGCAGGCCTAAAATTCTTTACGCTGAATGACTACAGTATACAGTTTGTATTCTATTTCACTTCTATAAACTTGCAGATTGTGCTTGCTTTTCTGACAGCAGCATTCTTTTCGAACGTCAAGACTGCAGAAGGTTTGAAATAACTCAATAAGTTTATCTATCGTAAATAATTAATTCTTCCTGAGACATGACCTGTGATTTTTTTTCTTTTGGTCTATCTTCTTGATGATAGTAATTGGATACCTATATATATTTGGATCGAGCATCATGGCAGGATATCTTCTCCATTTTTTTGTTGAAGATACATCCTTCCCGGGTAAAGTGAAAAGAATTCCTTTTAGTTGATTTTTTCAGCTCTATAGTCCCATTCTTTGTTCTAACTTTCTTTCTGTTTCCCTTATGCCATCTGATGAGCATTTTCTTTCATCTTTACATTTGCTATTTTAGGGAAATGGCTTTTGGTTATGGAGATCATACCTGCATTTTCCCTATATCGAGGGCTTTATGAGTTTGGCCAGTATTCTTTTAATGGAGATCAAATGGGAACTTCTGGTATGCGCTGGGGAGATTTAAATGATAGTCTGAATGGAATGAGAGATGTCTTGACTATCATTGTCATAGAATGGTTGGTACTGCTTCCTGTCGCATATTATCTTAATCAGGGTGCCTCACTGGGCAGGGGAATCAGCAATAACCCTCTATTTTCCCTACAATGCTTTCTGATGAAGACTCCATCTAATCAAAGGTTTAATATTCGAAGACAGGGTTCAAAGGAAGTTTCTGTGGACATGGAAAAGCCTGATATTATCAAAGAAGTAAGTCAAGACTCTGCAAGTGTACAATAATGATGACATGCCCAATGGTGCATTGCAAAGTTCATTTGTTTCTGGCTTGCATATATCATCATTTAAATTCTTGAAATTGTCTGTGGATTGTGGTAGGCCTTATCCAGTTTAGCACAACTTAAAGCAGGATTACAAAGTGACATACATAAGACTAATGTTGTCATTGCCGCGAGCATTAATATTAGACAAGAAGTAGCTGTAGAATGCCACTAGATTACTCCCAATATATTGTCAGAATCTATGTTAAAATTGAAATAAATGTTTAATCCAGTTTGCAGAGACATTTTCCTGTTATGTCCCTAACCTGACTTTAGAAAGCCCATATCATCTGTAGATGGTTTTCGTGCAAGCTAAGAGATAGTTCTCTTTTCTACTCAAACACAAAAATTGCTACTGGTATTCATATATTTATAAACAACTCTAGATGGTTGGTTTATGATTAAACTAGACTTTTGCACATGCCATGCACAGACACAGAACACAGAGTCCTCATGCTGAAAGAATGCCCAATTTAAAGGAAAAGAAATTTGACACTGTACAAAATGCCTAATGGTTTAAAGAAAAACAAAGTCAAAGAGGGACCATTGTGGAGTCACTTGGGGGTGTGGATACAACCCCAAGTATTTCCATTTTATACAGCAGAAGATAGCATCTTTCTACCAACAAAGCAAAATTAAAAAAGATAGCATCTTGCTCGTGCAATCCATGTGGGCATGCTGGAGTGGAGACTCCAAGAGAAGAGCAAGGCCCATTGGAGTCAAAGTGCAGATATACTCAGGGGTGGAGTTGCTCCAAGAGCATTCTCGCTATACTAGTTATATATAGAGATGTTCTCCAACGTGTCTTGAAGTCCACTTAAATATGAAGAACATTTCTTCATTTCTTCAGATTATGCTTTAGGTATCCTGCAATTCGTTTTTCTCTTCTTTAAACCAAAAACATCTTAAACAAGGACTGTTGTTTATCTGTACCTTAATTTATCTACCATATCTACCAGGCTGGCAAGCTTTCCACATGGTACAAGGATGTGTATCTCTGAACCTTGTATTTTCTAATCATTGTTCTTGACACAAACTAATACATAGTGCTAAAGGGTTGCACCCTACATTTCCAATCTAAAATTGTACCTACTCTTCCTGAATGGTCTTTATGTCTTCTAGTTGCACTGGAAGTCTTCTCCACAGAACTTTCCTTCCATTTCTTCATGAAGAACTGCTATCCTGATTTACAGATTCTGGATGTTGTTATCATAAAAATTCCTTTGGCATAAGAAAGAGGGTCAAAATTTAAGGTAACCCGTATCATATAAGCTTTTAACAATATTACCAACATACAAGGTTCCCGCAATACTGGCAGTATATGTTCAACACTTCAATTATGATGCTAATATGTAAATACAGTTACATACCCCCCTGTAATTTTACCATGAATCTTGAGGTTATTTTGTTTTTAATGTGTAAAGTGGTTATGTAAACTATTAAAGTTGGTTTGTATGAAAAAAAAACTCAAAACTATGTCCATGCACAAGTATAAAACTTTGAAAATTGGTCTATATATTAAAATAAAAAACAAAAGAACTGAATTAAGTATATTTTCTTTGACTATAAGTTGCTAGTTTGAAATCTTTTTCACGGGCTTGCTTATTTTTCCATGTCATTGCATGTCAAGTTTGGAAAAATAAGCTTAACATGCTGGCAGGCTTTGACCAGCATATGGATGGTATAATAGTTGAGGTTTGTAGGTGTTTCTTCCTATCAAACTTATGTAGTCACCTTCTGTTCTCTCAAAGCGTAACTAGTTTTTTTTTTTCTTACAAAAATTATTTCACTTTATGTCAGAGGAAAATGGTTGAACAGCTACTTCTTGAACCTGATACAAGTTATGCAATCATCTGTGATAACCTAAAGAAGGTTTATCCTGGAAAGGATGGAAACCAGGATAAGTTTGCAGTTCAAGGTTTATCTCTTGCCTTGCCACGTGGAGAATGCTTTGGGCTGCTTGGCCCTAATGGTGCTGGAAAGACAACCTTTATCAATATGGTTTGTAGCAAGAATTCCAATTTTACAGTTTAGCAATCAGATTTTTAAACTGCATCTGTTTTCACCAGTACAAACAGGGGAATCAAAAGATTAGTTCTAATATTCTCTATTTTCCCTACTAATAAAACTTTGCTGATCCCAGATAAATGTTATATATACAGTGACCTATATATATTATTTATGTATTTAATTAAATGCAACTTGCAGATGATTGGTCTTATAGCACCCACATCCGGAAATGCATTTGTCCGGGGATTCAACATTCAGAATGATATGGATAAAATATACAGCAGCATGAGTGTGTGCCCACAGAATGAGTAAGAAATGTTCTACTTCCACACGACAAGAATTATACTGATAAAATGAAACTCACATGATTTACTATGATATAACTGATGAAACATGTCTTCTGATTCTTTTTTTCTTTTTTCTGATTAATGCAGCATGCTCTGGGAAATGTTGACAGGTAGGGAGCATCTATTGTTCTATGGTCGATTGAAGAACCTTAAAGGTTCTGCTTTAATGCTTGTGAGTTTTTGTGGCACCTATCATACTCTTTGATTAATGTAGCATGTATATGGTGTAGCTTTCATATGCTATCCATCAGAGGATTAGCACATCCTGAAGCACATATATAGGGCTTTGCTCTCACTTGATGTCTTCTTTTCTTTCTATTTCCATTTAAATTGGGTTTTTTGGGGGTTTCAATTACTAGTAATCGCTAAATATTCCCCTTGATCCTGCTAGTATATGGTAATAAAGGGATACCATGAAGCACATCTCTACTTCATCCACCTTGTTGTCGCCCTATCCAGAGATTTCCTCAGCTACAATGCATTATTTTTAGATGATAAGAATGATTAACTAAGTCTATCTTTGGGCCATCAAGTTCTAACAAATGGTACCTACAGAGCTGCATTGCACTTTGTTTAGTATTGACCATCCTCTAAGACCATATGCTCTACGATGATCTCCATAGTGCCAGTTTACTGATTTGGAGTATCTTTGTTATTTCTGCTAAGTTCCTGCTGCCTGACCATCAATTTATTTCATACCACGTGACATCTTATTGAATGTCAGCATTATCATATTTATCTACAACACGCTTCATAAGGCTGCAGGTAGGTATTGGTTGATCTCGGTACAATTGGTTCTCAAACCTTTCTGTTTTGATCCTATGCAATGTGAAGAGCATGTATTACAGCAAAGCTTAGGGAGCACCGAGCTCGCGTCCATCATGACCTGTTGCATTTTACAAAATGAAAAGAATGAAATAAAACTTGGCATGCATAAATAAGTCAGTTGCCTCTGAAATGATCATGTGCATTCATTTTCCATGATACTGTAGACTGTTGAAGAATCTTTAAAAAGTGTAAATTTGTTTCACGGTGGTGTTGCTGATAAACAAGTCAAGAAATACAGCGGTGGCATGAAAAGGAGGCTTAGCGTTGCCATCTCATTGATAGGGGATCCTGAGGTATGCTCCTAACCTATATGTTTCCTTGTTAATCAATATTCTACTTCATCCTTATTGGTGTATATGCGGCGAATATGCTAGGTTGTCTACATGGATGAGCCCAGTACTGGCCTAGATCCTGCTTCAAGAAAAAAGTTGTGGAATGTTTTGAAGCATGCAAAGCAGAACAGAGCAACTATTCTTACTAGTAATAATCACTGCTTAACCAGTATCCCCATTATGTATGCTAGTGTGAACATTTGATTTATTATTTTTCTGTTAAGTTAGCTGTCTCTATTCAAGAATGTTACGTGGTTGTACCACGTCTGATCATAGTGGCTGGTGACACTATTAGATCAGCCTTTGAAGTTTGAGCACACATTTT
Source organism: Phoenix dactylifera (assembly GCF_009389715.1). Lineage (NCBI taxonomy): Eukaryota > Viridiplantae > Streptophyta > Magnoliopsida > Arecales > Arecaceae > Phoenix > Phoenix dactylifera. The sequence continues at coordinate 21,348,963 of NC_052399.1, forward strand.
CTAAGTTGTCTTTTTTGCTAATTTTTAGCACACTCGATGGAAGAGGCTGAGTTTCTATGTGATCGATTGGGAATCTTTGTAGATGGCAGTCTTCAGTGCATAGGAAACCCAAGAGAGGTAATTTAACAAGTTTCATTGAAGTACTATTATGTCTATCAGATTACTTATCAGTTCATTAGATGTGAACTATGGCCTCCACATATACTTAGGTTATACTTGACAATGAATGATCCATATTTCTTTTCATTGGTAAATCAAAATTTGTTCCATCATGAAATAATGATAATATTGGACACCATCAAAAACATTGTGAACCAGCCGATCAAGAAATTCACTTTTATTGACAAGCTCCAAATGCACCAGCTCCTCTTGTCTATCAGATTACTTATCAGTTCATTAGATGTGAACTATGGCCTCCGCATAGACTCAGGTTATACCTGACAATGAATGATTCATATTTCTTTTCGTTGGTAGATCAACAATTTGTTCCATCATGAAATAATTTGTGAACCAGCCGGTCAAGAAATTCGCTTTTATCGACAAGCTTCAAATGCACCAGCCCCTCTTGGCTAGCCTTTCGTATATTCATGAGTAGCCCATCTTGCATGAATAATTTGAACCTTCATCTCAGAAATAGTACTGCTGGTACACCTAAGAATAATTTTCTATACACCAAATGACAGTTGATTGTAGCCACCCAGAGTATTGTTTGAGTTGCGCCTGCTAGGGTTTTCTACTTCTTCTCTTTGTGCAGGACTTGTCACTCTGAGCCAAAAAAGGATGTTTATTTTGTTAAAAACAGAAAAAAAAAGGGGCTAGGAAAAGACTTAAATTGTTGAGAAGATAGCATCTTATCTAGCATATTCTCATCTGATCACAACCTTATAACACTTTACCTTGTTAAATGTGGTCTATATGTGCCAAAGCTGCCCTGAAAAACACAAGCTGCCATTGAACAATAACTACACACATGAAGAAAGATAATAGGACTTGTCATTAACTATTTCCATCTCATGGCAGCAGAGGAAGCACTGCATAACCAGTGCAGTATTTTCCAGCATTGTGGATGACCATGATCAATAATCTTTTCACAAATACTACACCAAGGAAAAACTATGTATCTAGGAATTGAAGCACCCAAACCCAAGTTTGTGAACAGAGGGCCGTGAAGATGAATGTGACTCAACAAAGTGACAAAACACAAGAAGTAGGCCATGATTCATCCACCCAAATGCTTGCACCAACCTTGCTATATGTGTTATCGACTTCAGTAAGAACATCTAGTAGCATGTTACATTTCTTCATCACCTAACAAATAACAGGCATCTAAATAATCAGGGGCAGCAAACCCATCAAACAAAATGCTTATCAACGAAATATGCTTTGGCTCATGCAATCCTAAAAGAGATTAGGGATTAACAATTAACTTCATTTTCTTCCCTCCATACTATTCTATGTAATTGGTATTACACATATTATATATATTGACTGGTGAGATAATGTCCAGAGCCAAGAAAATTATGTTCTGAAAACTTTTTGCTCAAAATGAAAATGAATAGTTAAACAGCGCATCAACAAAGCAGCATATAGAAAAGAAAATATCTTATGTGTGTTTTTGTGACAGCTGAAGGCCAGATATGGAGAGTCTTACATCTTTACAATGACAACATCTCCAGACGATGAACAAGAAGTGGAGAATTTAGTATTTACAGTGTCTCCTAATGCAAAGAAGATTTATCAGATATCAGGGACGCAGAAATTCGAATTGCCAAAGCAAGAAGTTAGAATTGCTGATGTCTTCTCAGCTGTTGGTAACTTTAAGAGCAAAGTCAGTGTACGGGCATGGGGTTTAGCTGATACAACCATGGAAGATGTCTTCATAAAGGTTGCAAAAAGAGCAGAATTGTTTGATAAGTTGTCATGAGTGGTTCATATTTTCTCCACTGTACATTAGGACAATGTTGATTGTATATATATATATAACATCAGTGTTGATCCGAAGGACAATGTGGATTCAGTTCTTATTGTGTATTTATGTCCAAATTACAGCATCCAATTAACTGTTTGCTGGTTCATATGACATTATGCCATTCTATATATATCGTGAACTAGTACAGATTTGCATTTTTCAGTTTCCATTCTGGAAATTGTTAATACCTAAATGGGGAACCAAACAAGCAGCATCAGTGCATTAGTTAGAGTTTTGACATGAGCATTATGCTTTGATGGCATAAAGTATTCCCTTATGGTGTCATGCTGCTGTGAAAACGCGCCGTGTAAGGTTTACTTGTCTCTTTGTAGCATATGGGGTTTTGCTAGTTGCATTATAATCTCTACTTGCATGTAGAAACTTATTTAGGATTGGAGAACTTGCTTGACATGTCATGTTTTCCCCTTGAGAACAAGAACAAGGAAGCCTGGTAGGAATCTGGTGAAGGGATAAAGGTAGGAATATTAAAAATCACATGTGATGTTTAGTCCCACAAAGAATAACTAGTGAGAGGAAAAATGGTTGATATTGATAATTAAACTCAAAATTTAACAGCTTGAGCTTTTAAGTTGAATTGGTTTCCAACATGTATGCAATCAATTTTTCGTCTATTTTTACCTCTTCATGTATAATAAACTGGCATTGTTTCATAACAATAAATATAAAACAATGTAAAAACAGTTATTGGTAAATGCACATCTCTTTGTTTCTTCCATGATCCCTACCTCTAAGAACTGCATGCCAATATTAGTCAGCTTTAACATCTCCTCCAAATGGTGAAGGTTCTATATCTGAATCTTAAGAGGTGTTACGTTACACACAATTAATTGTTGCAACATTCCTTTGAAAATTTTACTGGTGTTTCCGCAATGAATCTCAGAAAGAGAGTGACACAGATTTCAATGACATCCTAAATTATCACATTTTGATCCTTGCCATTTCCAAAGTTTCAAAAGAAAAATTCTCCTGACACTGGTAAAAGATTCTCTGTATGCTGAATCACAAGTTGCACGCTGCAAGCAGAATAACGATGCTTTGATAACATTCTACGTACAGGCTGCCAATCAAGAGAACAGTAGGAGAAATACAATTATACAAATCAAATATAAGGTTTTCTGTCTGATATCTTAGTGCCGTGTTAGCATCAGAACTTGAAGAAACGGCCAAGCAACGAACTTCTCATATCTGCTAATGTTAGAGGTTGGCATCATTGTTATTTAGTCTATGCTGTTAAGTTTAAAATAACAATCTCCAATTTGCGAATTGAATTCCATAGTTATATGCATGCTAGCGGTGTTCCCACTTTTTTATTACAAGTCAAACAGTTTGCTCTTCTAAATGCTAATTACAATAATATAATTAGCGAAGTATTAGTTGTCTTGGAGCTCCTGGTGTACAATTGGGGTCCAGCAACGAGCATAGGCTATAAAAATTGGATTATTGTTTGCTGGTCTTTTTCAAAATCAAAAAAAAAAAAAAAAATTCAATAATTTTTTTTAACACCAAACATAGTAATGGGCCGTTGTTGGAAATCTTCTGGCTATTATAATAGTATTGTTACTAACTTGGAAGCGATCCCGGTTCCAATTCTGGGAATATTATTATTATTATTTATTATTTATATATTTAAATACAGAGGAAAAAAAAGAGAAAAGGATGGTGATGGTGATGGTGAGAGATAGGGTGGCCTTCAAGGCCAAGCATGTATTTAGAGGGACTAACAGGGCTGCGAATTAGGTGGCTGCCTACGTAGCTAGTCATTCTGAAAGCATCATGTAGGCCGGAGAGGGAGAGTTGCTTCGGACACTTTGTGACCTTTTTTTTTCTGACTTTATTGGGTGTATTTATATTCGGTACGAAATATTTGTCTTAGCAAAAAAAAAAACTCAAAAAAAGAGAAAGATAAGGAGAAGCATAACCATAAATTATAATTACACCACATCTCTGCCCTTTATCATCAAAAAATAATAAAAAATAATTATTCTGTATCTATTGACCCGTATGGAAAATCGCTCCAAAGAAGATCCTATTCCTTGTGATTCTATGGTTTATCTCTATCTCGACAAAAAAAAGAAAGGAGGAGATGGCTCCTGGAGTTGGCGAGAGGGCCGATAGAGAATTTGATCCAACAAACTTTATTTAGATAGGGAATTGGATTTCTTCTTAGTTGTAAGAGTATGTATGTAAAATGTTGGAAGTCGAATTACTTGGGACCTGCCCTGCTTGTAATGTGCCATTGACATGCCACTATATCAATGCTTTGGCGAGTTTGAGCTTACCTATGGTCCGCCAAAATATTGATGCAGCAAAGTGGCTCCATTATGCAAGCTAGTCGCGCGTAACAAATTAGTGACATTAGGAGTATAATTGAGATGATTGAGCTTGGACCTGATCAAGCTTGGTTTGAAATTAATTTGATCTTAACTTTAAGATCAAGCTTGATTTGTTCACGATTATGCTGGGCTTAATTGATAAGATCGATAATTCTAAATTGGCTTGAGATCAATTCCAGCTTCAAGCTTTGGTTACAGTTTGATTTTTAAGTTTAATTCAAGCTTGGTCCTAACATTTAATCGATTTGAAGTAAGAAAAGAATAAAGATACTAAATAAAGCCTTGTTCCAATGATCAATTATCACATAATATATACATAATATAAATATATTCGAGTCATATTGCACAGAGCTTGATCAAACCTAATCATTTTCTTTTTGATCACTTGGCTTGAAATTAATTTGGAGCCAGCTTTGCGTTCAAGCGCGATTTATCAAACACTGAATCAGACTTGGCTCACCCCTGTCATGTTTCTATAGGGAGAACCAAAAATAAAAAAAAATTAAAAAAATAAATCGTCCCACAAGGTACGGCACTCCTTAATCCGACGGTTTTGATTGGTGTATCCATAAAAGGTAAGGAAGAGTTTGAAACACAGTAAAATTAGGATTTCCATAGCAGATATGGACAAAGTTTAGATAAGCGGTTAAGCACTATGATTTATAGGATTTGGATCTCTTTTTACCCCCAAGAATCCGGTTTGCCAACTGCCACCTTCCATAAAGGACGTTTGGAGACTTATCAAAAGCTGGGAGGAGTAGGAGATTCGACTCCGAGTCCGCTTATTCCCCGAAATCGACGCCTTCGGACTCTCGGAGATCAGAACTTTATATCCCCTTGTATCATACGGTTTGGTTTATTCCTTCTCTCTGCTCTCTTTCTGACCTCTCCACTGCCAGGGTTTCTTAGCTCGAGCTTCTGCTACCTCGTCAAGGAAGAACCAGAAACAAAAGGATTCTTCTCTGGTTTTTTTTTCCGTTTCTATCTTGTTCTCGGAGTGAGAGCGAGAACGTTCCCAGGGAGCTTTCTGGCTTGAGAACGTTATAAAGTTTTCTCTTTCTCCATCCGTGCTGCCATCGTTTAGCTGCGTGAAGAGCTTCTGCTAGTGTTTGTTTGTCCTCAACACCAGATCACTTGGTTTCCTGTCATGATTTGAAGTTGAAGATTATAAAGGTCGTACCTAAGAGCTATCTTGTGACTGCAAGAAGAGGCCACCCGTGGAGAGGTTGCAACTGAGGTAATCTCTGCTAACTTTTCTTTTAGATCTCTGAAATACATGGCGTAAGAAGAGCGGGTCTGCTACATTTGGCATTGCTTTTTTTCCTCAAAAAACGTAGTTTTCTGTAACTTCGAAGCTTCTGAGAAAGTGCTTTAGAAAGCGCTTTTTTCAGTTGCCTGGTGTTTTTTGGTAGTAGATTGTCAATGTTTATTTGGTGTCCATAGGGTTGAATTGTGTCAATAAGATTGAATCACACTGTTGTAGCTAGCCAGGCTTAATCTTCGTGTGTAGATAAAAGACGCGGTAAGACCATTGTTGGGTGCATGATAAGGTTGATTTAAATTTGACTTTGCGCAGTTCATTCAAAACCTCCAATTTGTTTGTTCTTTAGCAAGACGCACTCATTATTTTTCGTGTTTCATGCATAAGTTTCAATCAACCCAAAGAAGCAACCTCTTAACATTTCGAAAAAAAAACCATCAGGAATTGTTTTTCAAGCAATTCCAAACATGCCCGCTGCTTTTACTCGCAGTTTTTACAAGCTGATATTGTTCCTCTCCTGTAGATTTGTGGCTGCATGGTACTGAAAACTGATTATCTAGGGAAAGGTGTACTAAATCATTTTCTTACAATTCTTTGCTTCTTAGATGGGTGACGGAAGTGATTTTGAAAAGCTGACGGTAAAAGCTCTGCTGCGGAGGAAATTAAAGCATCGAAAGATTAAATACCACGACGGAGATGTAGCGTGTGATACTCTATCTTCACCCCGGAGTTTAACAGCCTTAGATTGTCAGGTGAAAGCTCGGAGCGACACTGAAGAAGATGGAATTATTGGAAGCCCAGAGGCTGGTGCTGAATCGAAACAGCAGTCTAGTGATGGATTTCCTCCGAGCACTAAAGTGAGTATTGCCGATCATAAAGCAGTCTCTCATAATCTCGGAAAAAGGAAACATATGGATGATGATGCCACTTGCAAGCTTTGTGGGAAGAACTTTTCATCGATGAAGGCATTGTATGGTCATATGAGAAGCCATGAGAGAAACTGGAGAGGACTGACTCCACCACCGGAAGGGAACACACTGGTGCCGATACCAGCTGCTAATTTCAACAGCTGCAATATAGTTTCGTCAGCATTGAAGTGGTACGCGAACGCAAATAGAAGTAGGAAAGCCAAAGCAGCTGCCAATCCCAGGATTGAAGAAGAGTCGGAGGATCCATTGATCAATGCTGCCAAGAATCTTATGTTTTTGGCCAATGGGGGTTTCTCTCTGGATTCAACCCCAGCAAGGCAGCAACAAAATAGGAACTCTGTACCATATGATTTAAAAGCGATGAACAATGAGGACGATCTGAAAATCAGCACTACTGCACAAATGGATGTAGATAAGACTGAAAAGAGCTCGAATCAAAACATTAATAGTTCGGTGATCGACTGCAATGAAACAGTGGACATGTCGAGCGAGAAGCCAACGAAGAAGAAAGATGATTTGGAAGTAGTGACCGAGTTGGCCGGAGACCAGAAGCAGTATTTGTGCACCGCCTGCAACAAGTCATTCTCCACTCACCAAGCACTCGGGGGTCATACAGCCAGCCACAACAAAAGCAAGAGCAATGCAGGAGTTGAAGAAGCAAAGCTAGCACAAGCTGAAGGTAATTTGATTGGCCAAAGTGGTGGTTCGGCCATGAAAGTCTCCGAGCATCGGTGCAAGATCTGCGGCCTGGTATTCCCAACGGGGCAGGCTCTTGGTGGGCACATGCGGAAGCATTGGACGGGTCCCGAAAATATTGCTGCACCCTCGTCATCAGAGAATGCTAGAAAAGCAAACCAACCTTCCTCATCATCAGAGAAAGCTACAAAAGCAAACCAACCCTCATCATCATCAGAGAATGCTCCAAAGGCAGAACGTCGTTATCTAGATATCGATATCAATGAGCCTGCACCGCCCGAAGACGCCGAATAGCTCGCAGGACGTTGGCTTAGAGGAAAGACGGAAGTGTGCATTGCCGGTTCAAGTTACAAATAAGTCAAAAAAAAAAAAAAATCTGTGATTGAATTATTTAGACATGTAGAAATTATGTTGCTGTTAGAGTATTAGACAATAAGAGAGGACTGAAGCTTGTTTTGGATTACTAAATTTTGTTGGTTTCTCTTCCATAGTCCTGGTTTCTTTCTTTAGTTGTGACGATTTTTTATGTCCCTGAGGATGGTGGAAAGGTCAATTGAAGCCTTCTCCTTCTATCTACCTATGATATATGAAATCCACACTTCTGTTGTGTTTTTAGAATTGGTTATGAATAAACTCAGGCATATTCCTTTGAGGCCTGCTTTTGCTCCCTTGCTCTTGAACTTGCCCTTAGGTATGGTATGGTGGCCGCAGCTCCAACATTATCATCTACACAGCGTATGTGCGGGAATTGTTCTATAAAATGCCATCATGGAGCATCGGACTTATTGTGCGTGCTTTGTCTCGGCGTGGTTAGCTTGATGAAGTCGCCATGGTAGGCATCCTCTCTGCGTACACCAACACGAGCATATTCAAGCTCGGTGAGATCCTCCAAGAAGACGGATAGATCCACGCCCGTGCTCCTAAATCTGGTGCTGGCTTTAACATCCTCGTTTGCAACTCGTGCGCACGAGTCGTTTGGTAAAATGCCAAAAAAAAGACAATAGCTTTGGCGGCCATGATTGACAGGTCTAATCTGAAGAGAGTAAAATAGAGAGAAACAGTGCCCTAAAGTGATAATTATAGAGGACTGGCTACAAAGAGGCAGCTCAGTTCGCGGTCCGTACACATTGCTGGCTCTAAAAGTTATACATTCTCTAGCATATTATCAAATATCAAGAGAAAAAAAGTATCTATGCGCGCATGGGTATGCCCGTAACCGAGTCGCTCATCAGGTGGACGATGTCCGTTGTCTCATGCCCAAAGGCTCGACATGGAAGACTTTTTATTCTATTATTATTATTATTATTATTATTATTATTATTATTATTTATAATAACTAAAAAAAAAGGAAGAAAGGCGAAAGTACCAATATCGTTTGACCTAAAATGTTGCTTCCCTTTTAGGATAAGTTTTAATAAAATGGAAAGGGGGCAGCGCGGGCGAGAAGGCGGCGCCGAAGGGCCGCCAGGAAACCCTAACCCTAGACCTGGTAGGTCCGGTGGCGCCCCGTGGGTGAAGGTCCACCTCTTCCAACGAGGCAGAGGGCCGATCGATATCTTCCGGTCGAGCCTTGGAGGGCGGGATCAGGACCGCCTCGAGGTCTAATCGATCCTCGCCAGGTACGGGCTCAGATCCATCTTCGCCTTCAGGTCCCCCTCGGAGAGGGTTTTCCCGATCCGTTTCAGCCCTAGAGATGGGACATCTCTCCACCCCTATCGAGACAGAGCCGTAGTCTTCGTCGACGGAGAGCCAAAGGTTAGTTCGTCTCCCTGGAGTTTTGTTTCTTGATCTCCTAAAATGATGCATGGCAAGTGCCGGCCGTTCTATTTCAGATCAATTTTGAAGTAACTTTCTTGAGAGATAGAAGCTTTCTATTTTCTCTGAGAGAGAATTTTGAAATAAATTCTTGTGTTCTTGCTTTTGAGGAGAATTGAATTTATGGATTTCTTTCTTTCTTTCTTTCTTTCTTTCTTTCTTTCTTTCTTTTTGGCCAGGACTCCTTATTTAAACCCATCATGAAGGATGCAAAAAGAGTAACGAGAAAAGATGGTCTGTTTATTTCCGTCTTACAAACAACCAAGTATTTTACTTTTAGCAAGAACATCTGTAAACGAATCAATGGCAATTGGAGGCAGACAAAGCAAGAGGGGGGCTTTTCTTTGTGCTTCGGCCTCCAAACAAAGTTTGCGTCTTGACGGGAAAAGGATTGACATCCATAAGATAGATCTAATGATCAAAAATCCAAGCAGCATAGCTAGGGCCATGATGAAAGTCACACAGAGCATGCAGATCAACTCCAAACTAGAGAGCACATCGCAAGCAATTTCATCAAATGCAACAGTAAGAATCCCACCACATACATCTTCAGCAGCTGCTGAAATTGCTTTCTGGTATCCGTAATTCTGCACACCATGCAGCAGTCTCCTCCTGAATTGAAGACAACTGTGGTCAGATTTTAGTCAGACATTGATATCAGCTCGCCTCGATCTGGTGCTGCCAACAGGCAAACTAGATGCTGAAGATCTCTGGAAGCTGTAATTCTCAGATGTAGACATTGGCTGCTGCGGATAGAGCGTGGGAGGTGGCGTTAGGTTTCTTTGAGCAGGGAGAGGGGGGAGCACATTGTACTTGTAGCTCTCACTATTTAAACTGCCAGAAACATGAAGCATTATGATTGAAGACTTCAACCAGAAAAAGAAACAATAAGAAATGTACATATTCAACAGGAACAACCATGAGGTAAATCACATGAGATCAGGTTGCCCCACAAGCACTTTCATCATTATTAAGGCAATGCTTTAGAGTAATATCTGCCGCATATCAAGATCTCAATAATATAGGACATGTAAATATGATTATCTAAGCCGTGCATTTGCATGGGACTTCCAGCCGGTCCTTTGCTTGCCTGCTATATTGTGCTTAAACCCTGCTGACTAAAGATTTTATTCCTACCCCTTTTTTAATTCCTGTGCAAAACAGATACAAGTGTGCACGGATGCGTGTGAACAGGCATGTAAGTGTGTGCGGAACCCATGAGAAATAGTAGAAGACCTTCCAAGATACTATAAGTGATCTCCATAGTTCTCTGATGGAAAAAAAAAAAAACGCTCCCAAGCACGACATTCAAGCCTTACTTCAGGGAATTTTTAACAACGTTTTATCCATTTTATTGCATCTTATCCAAGTCAAACAATAGAATTAATACCTACTTAAGTGTTATGCCTATTTATTGCATCATGCCATACATACATATAACTCGTAATGCATGCTCCATGAAGAAAATGATACAAATTAAGAAAGAAGGGCCTCATCCTCATGCTGTCTTCACCATTATCAACTTGTAAATAACTATCAAATGAAAATGCAGAACAAACATTACAAAGGTATTGACATAATATAAACCCAATACATGTCATATGTTTCTGTAAATATGGTACCAAGGGCCATACAAAGCACGAGACTGTCACCAATAGGGTAGGTACTGGCCATATGGACCAATACAGGGAAGTACTTAAATCATTGGAACATGCAGCAATTTCAGCAGTAATGTCTGAGTTTTACAGGTTCAATGAAAATATAATAAAGATATAAAAATTCAAAAAAGGTTGAAGTATTTAAAATATAACATGAAGTAAAAAAGGCAAGAAAGTATATTAGACATTATTATAGAGTAAATGCATTACTTAATTTTGGGCGTATTTTCCCTTGTAATCTTAATTTAATAAAATATTAAAAATAAAAACAAAAATGCTAGCATGCATGTTTCATGTCATTTGGTTGTCATATATCCTTCAATTGTGGATAATAATATATAAATATGTGAAAATAGTCCATAGATAGCAATCTAAAGAAAGTAAAAATTAATGATAATTCAATATGCACATGAAGAATTGCCAGATTTTCTATTAGAGCTTAAAAAATTGATGGTTGTTCCAAAATATTTGTGCCTAAAGATGTTTTATCTGCATAATGTATAGGAGATTGATTAGAAAATACATTATGATCTATCTACATGAAATATAGGGGAAAAATAGCAAATACAATATAACTTATTAGGTTTTAAAACTTCCACACCTTAAGAGAGCTTTTATCTCATACCTCACAAATCACTAAGAAGGGCTAGCCTTAGTGCAACAGTAAGGTTGCTCATTGTGAACTAAATGTCACAGGTTTGAAATATGGAAACAAATTCTCTACACTCGGGGATAAGACTGCATATATTTGATCCTCCCCGATAGCGATGGGAGCCTCGTGCATCATGACACTTTTTATCTCACAAATCACTACTTGTGAAGGCCAGTCTACTTAACATCTTATCTCTTTTGCCTAAAAAATCTCCAAAAAACTTTCAAATCTCTATAGCTTTGAATTAAAAACATACATCTAAAACACTTCAAATCTTCTTAAAACTTACTAGATCCAAGTTCGTTACTTTTAAAATGCTTTCGGAATTTAAATATATAAATGTGCAAGCATAAAAAGCCAGCCTATATATACACAACTATGGCCCTATAAGTTAGTTTTGCCCAAATCACCATGAACTTATATTTGGAATGGTTATGGGAAAAAATGAAAAGTTCCAGTTTAGATTTAGCATGGATGAAACTTACAAACCATGCTTGAAGTACTCTTCTTGCTAACTTTCCACAGCACGAATGAAAACTTTGCCCATAAAGGGGCCTGCCACGTGGGCATATGAAAATTCTAAATCTTGATCACCTAAGGAATCCAGTAGAGGGATTTTCCAACTTGTGTTTCTTACACAGTCATTCATTTATCCATTTCTCTGTACTTACCAAATTGATATTTATTTCAGTTCTGTAATTACCAGATTGATATTTATTTCACTTTTGTTTTGGAACCACAATCTACAGGATTCACCTTAAACCTTATGGATATTGTAGCATAGATTATGCTCTTACACCTAGTCTTATAATTTACCCATGCACACAAACATTCAGTATTGACATAATTTCCAGAGGCCTACTTTTGTTTCAGAGAGCTTTATTTTTCTATTTGAAAGCAGGGAGGTCGCTGCTATAAGCACCTGATCCTAAACCTCGATATGACAGATCAAGACAGGTTGAGATACAATTTAAACAAATTCTAAGGGAAAAATAAGGATGACGTTAATGTCAAATAAGGTACCACTAGGTAATTAATGCACAGGCAAGAAAAGGATCGGTGAAGGTAAGATGATAAAATAAAAGTTAAAAGGTGCATACCTTAAATTCTTTTGAAATTGATCATCATCACTTGAAATCTCATCCAACCTCTGGACGGAGTTCTGCAGGGCAGCTACAGACCATGGATTTGGTGCAGGTAGTTCATCAGAAAAATATCTTCTCCTGATCAACTGAACAAATGCATGTCACTAACATTTAAACTTAGATTACAACCAAATAAAAACATTAGTAAATTTCCACATTATGATACAATAGCATTGATACATACCATGCGAAAAAACTTAATCAAAGCTTCTTTGTCATATCTAGCTTCTTTGGCAGCCTGCAAATAGTAAATAGAAATTTAAAAAAAGCTAATATAAAAGAATGATTTCAAAACCTATATAGTCAAAAAGTACTAAGTAATATTTTTAACCCAAAAAAAAAATCAAAACAATACATATTTAATGGCTAGAAAGTAGACTTAGAGTATCGAATGTCCCATGCCACATGCTGCAAGTCAAGTGATCTCTCAAGTCAGTCTCCAAGAGGATCTGGCTCCTACAAGAATCTAAACAAGATTTGATTGCTAGAGTACACACTGAATAGTGAACATATGCATGACAAGATAAAGAACTTAAGATAAGACATAATACGAGTCGTAAATAAAAAGTCAAAAGAAAAATTAACATGGATAACCAATGAAATTTGCAATATAATTACACACATGATAATGTGGGTTCTGTGAAAGGTGCTAGAGAATTGAATTTCTGAACATCTATAGGAGGTTGTTGAAGATGATACTTGGTTAGATGTTGTGCCAACAGATTCACTAATAGCCTCCAACTCATAGTATCCACTCCCAGCAGAGAAAGCACATAAAAGGCTCCTGAACCCACCAACCCTAACCAGCCCAAACATTTTCATACATTTTGCAACACAATCAACAAAAACTTTTGAGAATGTTAACATCTTCCATACCCTAAACATGCAAGTCTATATATCTGCAGATGGGTCAATTTGGGTTGACTGCAAAGGTAGCTAGGTGCAACCTACCTTTGTTTTTGGAAATGCACCCACTTCAATGACACTTGCAAATCTATATATCTGCAGATGGGTCAATTTGGGTTCAAGATATGCTAGAATCAGTTTCCAATCAGGCAGATCCATCTCATCTACTAACTGCAGCTGGGTTAGATTCAGGTCAGCAAGTATAGCAACATTATCAGGCTACCTTTGGTCTAACTAGATCCAAATCCGAAACCAATATGTTTGGTTTTGGTTGGGTCGAGCACAGGCTGGGATCAATTGGGTTAAGTATGTGCCTATGTCATCACTAGGGCACAGGAAAATTTACTGTCTATATGATGAAAGCAATATTATAGTAGATATAGTATCAACACAGATCACTATATCTAGCTAATGTTTATCATCTCTTGCTCAGTGTAATGATACAAAACTATATAGCCAAATTTTTCTTTGCTATTTATTTATTTTGCAAAGACTAAATAGCAGTTCTTCAATACTACAAATAATCATATGCCTATCATTTTAAGTTGCAATAGGTTTAGGCCTTGTCTTTGGTCTGGTCAGGTTGTAAAGTGACCCATTTAGATCCATTTTAGCTTTGTGACTGGATCAGTTTAGGAACATGCTATGGATAGCCAAGTCCAACACTGAAATGAAATCAAGTTCAAAAGTTGGACCAAATCCAACACAATTCATTAAGAGACATTCTGAAAAATAGCATTTAGTTAAACAGCCAACATCTTTCAAATCAAGGGGCATGTGATGTAAGGACAAACACTAAGTTTGTTAAAAGGTTTGAGTATCATTAAGCTACAATGTTTTCATTAAAAAACAAATCTAAAGGGCATTTAGAATTTGATCACAATAATGTGTAGCCAAATCCAATCCCTCTGAAATTGCTTTTAAGATTTGGATCTAATCCAACTGAAATAACATGGTATTCCAGCGTATGGATATGGTACACAAAGGAGGTAACAACAGGGAAAAAAACAGTAGGTAGAAGTCTGCATCATGTACAGGAACTAACCCCAAACAGGAAGAAAGAGAAGCCACTCAAAAAAAAAAAAAACAGAACTACATAAACAAGTGCAGAAACCAAAAAAGACTAAAGAAAAGGCAACAAATTAGCCCAACTATAGCAACCGCTTAAAACAACTCCAAACAAAGGCAACTCCATTTTTATAATTCATCTATTAGAAGTATGGCAGATTTCAGAGTATGCATAGCTGCTTTTCAATAAATAGCAGACTTTCGTGATACATTGCACATACATTTTGCACATGCATATATTACCTCAGGCCGTACCTAGTACAAAATACCATTGCTGTTAAAATCTTACGGTTCATGATCTGGATCTTACAAACTGGATTAAAATGGCCCTATACGATCCGAATCCCATCCTAGGATCAGGCTTAGTGTAGGACCACAAGATTTAGATCCACATAATTGACTATACATTCCTTCGAATCATAGACTCTAGCTTGATATGCTAACTACATGTTAAATCATGGGTAGACCCATTATCTATAAATCAAGTGACTGTGGCTTTTAAATTAGTTATCATCAGTAAGTATTAAGAAGTAAAATTAGCAAACCTACTATTGGACTCTATAGAGTTAAAAACAAGTTGCACATATTTGTCTTTTTTTTACAGGCATATGTTAAAGATTTGTTCATGTTTCCTCCAAAAATATTATAGCTAAAAGGATAATTAAATTGCTAGATAATATATAAACTTCCTGAATAACCAAATAAAAAAATGGTCACATTAAACATGTTATATATGGCCTATATTTGTGAAAACTAGAGTTCTCGATGTATGGCTTTCTTCGTTCATTTACTTTATAGTTGACCCATATTTCAATTCCACGTTTCTTGTGTAGTTAAAAAGTCCTATAAGAAATCAAACAAAATCTTACGATCTACGATCCGATCAGCTAGCCCCTTCTATGATTTACGACTCGATGCCGATCTTAACAACAAGCAAAATGCATTTAAAACAGATCAGAAATTATTCAAGTAGGGCACTGAGAATTTCTGATAAGCTAACAAAGGAGACAGATCTAATATATTCAACACCAATAAATCAACACGACTAATTATTATCTTGAAAGTTCGCATGTAACAAGTGACTTAGGTATCAGTAGAAAGAGTTGTAAAAGTGGTGCATTACAACATATCTCAGCATAACTGCAGAACACCTGAAATTAAACTCTGAAACTTATACATACGCACGCACGCACGCACACATAATATGTATGTATGTATAGTTCTTACTGTGATAAGGCCTGAACTGCCTGGGAAGCTCTCTGTTAAAGGAAGTTCTTCGCTAGATGCAAGTAGGCCCTGCTTTTCAACCCACTGGCGAGCGGCGTCAACAAGGTTTCCACTGCTTCCCCTGATGCCCTCCTTGGCAGCAATATCAGCTTTGTTACTGATAACCAGGTAAGGAACAGGAAGACCTCCAGGCCCTCCAGATCCAAGTGGTGCTGAAAACGTCCCAGTTGCTGCAATCTCTGCTGCCCACCGATGCAAGCTTGTCTTTGTCCTCCTTTGGGAGAGATCATGAACAAATATAACGCCTATGGATGAGTGTCAAAATAGGAAAATGACTAAAGTATGTTAATTCTCAATAAACAAACTGATCTAAATTATACTTTTGTTCTCAAAGAAATAAATAAACAAACAAACATTACATGCAATGATCATTTCCTTGCTATTATCATAGATTGAACATGGTATTTCCAGCATTTTCCCCTTTATTGTTAAGTCATACGTCATCAGATATGGGTAACGTGCACTATCTATGTTCATGACCCAAGGGGAATAAGAAAATTTATTTACGAAAACTGTTAATTATCCCATTTTAGAATGCAGCCACAATATAAACAAAATTTGAGACTAATGAAACCACAAGGACATAATTCTTAAGAGCCCCTACATATTATTTCTGTCAAGGCATGGCTTCTAATCATCTAATAACTGTAAGAAAGAAGCACTTCTCATGTCCTATGAGCGAACAGGCTGCAAAGTGGACAGTCTTAATATAAACAATCGTCATATTATGCTAAAGTGAAAGATATTCAGATTATGATAATAATTTCAATATCCCTGGATTAAGATCAAAGTTGAAAATCAAAAAGAATATCACAGCTGAATAAATCTGGAGATCATCAAATGGCTGGCTGCAGGCCTGCGGTAAATGCACAAGATGATGATTACAAGACAATATAAACAGAATAAATCAAATACCATGCATATGCAGATGGAAAATCTGCATAATGTCGCAACCAATAATATAAATGAAAGGGTAATCAATCCATGGCAGGAGGCAAAGTGATTCATGGAAAGAGACAAGCAACAGGAATAATTTCCAAAGAGGTGGTGGAAATGACATGAAAAGGAAAGATGCAAATATAGAAACCAAGCAAAGAAGGACAGAGGCCAACAACCCACTATTCTAGATCCATTTCCAAACTAACCCCCTGAATACTTCACTAACCAAGGATTCATGTACCACATCTACCCCCATACCAGTCACATGTTGGCTGAGTACAGTAACATACCAAACCATAAAAATAAGGCCATGCGATTTTTATATGATTATAGGTTTGAAATTTGGGAACAATATAGCTAAACATAAAGATCCAAAATTCCCAAAAAAATGAAGAAGATATACAAAATGTTCAAAAAGAATTCAAAATTATTCAATATGTAGCATTTTCAATTTGTATTTTATAAAAGGTTCCTTGAATTAGCCACGAATAATTTTTGAATAAATCATAAAATATGTCAATAATTATTGAATAATTGCATATTCTATAATAATTCATATAAGAAGAAGATTTTAAAGAATTAATCATCTAAGGCAAAAAAATGCGACCAAATAGAAATTGTTTCAATAATTTGGATAGTAGTGTTATTATGGTTCCAATCATGTGCTCACATTGCATGGCTAATGGCAAAGAAAAGCAGGTCCATCCCACTCCAATACTGATCCATGCAAGTGCACACCTATCCCTCTCTCAATATCCAATCCCATCAAAAACTTAGAAGATTCCACTCTATAAATTTGGTCTCTTCATAACACTTACCTTTTAATACGTAACCATAAACTAATAAACTCCTAAAGTTTTTGGATAGTCATGTGAAGCCTAAGGGCATCATCTTTTCTTTTTATTTGGCAATCTTCAAATACCTGAGGTCAGAACTGGTTCCTCTAAAAACATCATGAAAACATGTACCATACTGATTAAGCAAAACCCAACACTATTTTATCATAAGCAAAATCCAACACTATTTTATCATAGGCAAAATCCAACACTATTTTATCAAAAGAAAAGAAAGAAATTTCAAGCATGCATCATGAATGAACAGAAGTAGTACAATAGTGATCTTAATGATGCTGTCATATGCAAAAGTATTGTCACCAGCCTCCATAGCCTGACGCCCATTTGTCCCGATATTGTAGCTGCCAAAAACCAATTAGCCAGCGCAAGCAACAATGCCTCTTAGATATCTATAAACAATAAATTTTCATGGTTTATTCCATTCATCCAGTCTTTATGTCATTTTACAGCATATATTGAAGTTGCCTGACTTGGAACTTCCCATACTTGAAAATGACTTTGAGTGATTTCCCTCATAGAAGATGACAATGTTTTGCTTTTAGCCCTATTTTTCTCACATTCAGTGGTGAAAAATTACAATTTTTCATATTCTTGTGAAGATTTTGATATACATTTTTCTACAAAAACACACCAATATCATGAAAGCAAAATCCATTAATATCAATATAGCATTCATGGACAATTATTCCCCTACAAGCCATTATGATTTCACAATAAGAAGTAAAATTTAGTAATATCCTCCTCAACAGATATTATGTTCCTTACCATATATAAAAAGAAGAAAAACAATAGGAACATACGACGTTGTGGACATGTGGAGCCCTATATGTAGCTATGACAAGTAAAACAATCCAAAACATGAAAGATCTGATGTAATATAAGACTTACCATTGATTTGTGCATAAAAAAGAGATCGGCAATCCTTATACCGTTCATGTCCCGAGACATCCCAAAGCTCAACAAAGAAGTCCCTTTCTGCATCACCTTTTATGCTATTAGAAGAGCTGCCAGCACTTCCATAAGTAATATGCTGGAGAAGAAAAAATAAGATTTTGTGAGGAAACATTAAGTGAAAGCATATCGCCAATTGAAAAGAAAAATGTAAAAACCATACCTTCACATTCACTGTACATCCTATTGTCTGAGATGGTCGAGCAATCGAAGAACCCTTTACAATTAGATGCACTAGTGATGTCTTTCCAACACCTGATAGGTGATTTTAAAAAAAAAAATCATGTTTCAAGAAATACTGCAATAGGTTAGCATGCAAACATGCACGGCACAGACGGACATATACATAAGAATACCTACATACAAACAACATAGATATGGATGCATGCATGCATGCATTGCATGGAAAAAATTGTGCGCTAAAACTAATTAGAAGAAGCACATACTATAGTAGACAAAGTGCATTGTTTTTCTGGCTATACAAAATATATTAGGTAATTCATACTGGATGCAAACTCTTGCTACTCATGCAATTTTGCACCAACACTGCATAAGCGAAATACCAACTAGGGGAAGGGAAAAATATTTAAACTTACTGATTTCTCATGTTTTTATGTTCGTTCTACTGCTAATTGTAAACGTGATCGATTGCAAACAAAAACACTTAATATCTCAAATTTTAGATAACCATCTTTCAGACAACCCTTTTTAGATGTAGACTCTGTGCAACACCTGAGGAGAAAATCCATGTTGCGAAACCACTGATTCAGCTTCGAACATGAAATGCTCCTTTCAGAGTGCAGACATGCATCCACACACACGCTTGAAAATAAAATAAAACGTGATCATGGCTCTATTAATGCAACCAGAATGGGCATTAAATGCAATCAGCTAGACATAAACTGCAAATTAAACTCCAAAAATCAGTCGTCTTGTTAACAGTTAAATATATTTGCAATAAGAAAGTACATTCATTTGTATTGATCTCGCATAATACACATTAAAACGGAACACAAAATCAAAAAAAAGGAAAAAAAAATCTGCAAAACAATCGGTGGGAGCAAGAACAGTTGATCATCTAAACAATTCAAGAACCAAACTGGTAAATTATTTCCGACTATCTAGCCGGAAGGACTAAAGATCCAATTTTTCAGTAACAAAAGAAAGGAAAAGAAAGGAAAATAAAGAAAATTTCAATATTCCGCAAGAAAAAGAAAAGCAAATCGATTGAATACCAGGCTCTCCGACGACGAGGACCCGGACTTGGCCGCAAGGAGGGCCGCCGTTCTGCTCTCTGCTGTCCCTTCCCCTCCTCTCCCTCCAGAACATGGCTCCTCCAAATCCCTCAACCACAAGAATCTATTCCCGGACCCAAGAAACCCAGTCCCGCAGAGATCAAGAGCCCTCAAATCCCAGAGAGGAGCAACGCATTGAGATGGGCATCTCATTGACCAAACAAAGATCCATCAAGAACGCCAAGAATCCAAACCTATAACCCAGAAACAATAAAACCCTCCTGACCAAATCGTCTAAAAACGCATCAATCGGAAGAACTGAACATGATCTGAGATTAATTGACCAAAGCCCCAGCGCTATCCGAATCCAGAACCAAAGAATTTCGGTGCCGATTCGGAGAAAGGAGGAGGGTGATTCAGTCTAAAAGAACGCAGAAAGCGAGGAATTTGAACTCTTTCCGAATACCAGAAGGAATGGGGAGGGAAGAGGAGGAAAACCCAACAAGATTTGGGAAGAGAAACAACCTCTTTTGTTCGAGATTTCTTTTTCCGCTTACATAATGTCTAGGATCGAAGAAGGAAAAAAACGAGCCGATGGGCGACGCCCGTCGAACTGATCGGTTCTCACTTTCGAACTCGCTCGTCCGCTCTACTTCTAATTCTATCTATCGGATCGCGTCCGCGCGGCGCTGAGAGGGTCCGGCTTATAATCACAAGATATATATATATATATATATATATATATATATATATATATATATATATATATATATATATATATATATATATATATATATATATATATATATATATATATATATATATATATATATATATATATATATAATATAAAATTTATTGAAAGGCTTTGTATGGATGCTAAGGGTCCTAATTTGCATAGTGTATATAATAACATTGTGCCTCTCCAATAAGGCTTGGATTTCGCATTTTTGTTATCTTTGTTTAAATATCGATTGGATTAGCAATAAAATTAATATTTAATTTACTAAAATGATTGTATGGATGATCAACCTCCCAACTCAAATTGAATAATAGTTTTTATTCACTGCAGCATTTGACATCAAAATGTCTATCCCCCAATGGTTCGGTGTAGTTTTAAATTCAAATGCATGCACTCGGGTTTTTTCTGGTTTTAACGTAAGAACCTAATTGGATAAGGTAGCACTTTATTTTACACTCGATAGTAAAATTTTTGTTGCATCAGACAAGACTTCAATTCTTTATAGCAACCGAAGACACGGTTCGAAAGTATATTGCTACAATTCATATTTTTGTAATATTTGGTTCAATAGAGTGCGAGGCAGTAGGCAAAACACTTGATCATGCACTATGAACCATAGTGCTCATTTTGCTTCAACATCATTCTCCCCTTCATCGATGAAAGATTTAGGCCTATACCCTCGGCATCCCCTGGCTGTTGTTTGGGGTCTTTTATCTTCTTGGTGATAACCATGAAGTGAGATGCTGCTTTCTGATAGTTTTCATTAAATTCAGCTAATCCCTTGCTTACTCATACACATTCTCCTAGAGTTAACGGCCCACTAATGGGCCAGTGGGTAGATTTTTTTTGTGTTGCTGATTGGGTAAAGCCTTTGGTTGGGCTATATCCAGACCGACTCAAAGTTTTGGATGTGGCCCATGAACTCTTGTGTTTTAGATTTAGGTCTTTTGTTGGACCACTAATACTAGGATTGGATTAGAAGATTGATTTTATGAAATCCTATCAATGTAATTCACTTTTCAATATTTAAATATGTTCGATGGGGTTGTACCCTTTATCTAAAATATGCTTGTCACCACAGAGACAGCAAAAATTTGCAACTAAACGTTTGGAAAGTGCCTGCTCATAGTGGTAATCCTTTGCAAGATAAAGCCCTTTCCTTTTTAGTACCCACAAGCTCCTTTCCTTTTAGCACCATGTTCCATTAATTGAGACTGTTGTTGTGCAAAAGCCATTAGTGAATTAGATACATGATTTCTTTCCAGGTTCTGCTACTTTTTTGTGCTAGGAGGTTTCATTTTGTCTCTCTTGCTTACAACCATCTTTGTAAAGCCGGCTAATCCATCGCATAGTTAACTCCTAGAGAGAAGAATTTGCAATATTTCTTTGGTTTTTGACTCTTGATACTGGGCTTAGCATGGGCGTCCGCATCGACAAGGCCCTACCTCCGCCAAAGCCCTAAGGATGCCAAGGCCCACGAGTAAGGATGTAGTCGGATGGAGCTTGACCGAGCTTGGATCTAATCAACGATACTTTGAAATTAATTTCAAACTCAAGCTCAGAGTTCAAGTTCAATTTGTTTATCATAATTTCGAGCTTAATTTTGAATCAAGATGAGCATGCGCCTAATTGATCAGTTTGATAAGCTCGATTCAAACTTGAATTAAAGCAGGGCTCCAAAACTTGGTTTTAAATCTGAATTCACATTTAATGTTTCAAAAATAAAAAATATTAATCAAAATTTAATCCAATGAACCAATATATAGTATATATTATATTATATATAATATTTACATATAACATATATCATACATAATGCATAACATATATTATATATAAATAGTATATAATATATGTTTTATGTATTATATATTATATATAAGATAATATATATTACATGTAATACATGTATTTCAAGCCTTATCCGGTCGAGCTTGATTTAGCCGGTTCAATTTTGAACCTAGCTTGAAATTAATATCAAGCCTATTTTGCTAGTTCGAGATTTATTTGTTTACTTTGGAATTGAGCTTGATTCAAGCTTTTCTCGAACCAATCTTGTGCTTAACTTGAGCTAATTATTTAAGGAACCTTCTATATTTACTTTAAATCGGATGCAGTGAAAATATCCCCTTCTTATGTAAGATTGCTGCAATTCATGATAATTTCACCAGACTGAAACCATCAGAGTTTGGGGTGACCATGTAAACGCCTCCTATGAATCTTATCCCCTCCTCGTTGCGTTTTGTGATTGACTTCATCAGCGTGCGTGTCCGAGGTTGCAGTTTTATCTGAAAAAGGTTCCTGCTATCGACTTTGCTTCACGGCTGAGAACAAGCTTGGATAGACGAATGGGCTGCATACGTCGTGAAGTTTATCGAGGTACATGTGTACATCTTGACAACAACATTTAGTCTTCAAATACGCATCCAAGCAGCCCTTTGCTTCCATGCTATTTGAGTGATCTTGGAGTCAAAGTGAGGTCATGTTGGACTGGGGTGCCAGCCAATCTTTTCATGGTCATCCGTTTTTCAGGTGCTAGGAGCTAGGCGCATCACTCTTGAGAGTGACTCGGCTACGGTGATAGAGTGGATTCTACAAGAGGGTTGAAGGGAAGCAGAGCATCCGCTTCTCAGCGACATCCGGTGGTTGGTAAGAGGTTGTGTTTCCTTCCAAGCGGTGCATGTATATATACCGTGAGGCAAATAGGGTGGCTGACTGAGTCGTTTCTTAAGCCGCCCAGTATTCTGGTAGTTTTTTTTGGACTCGAGAGTCGGACATTTCTTTAGCTTGGGTAGTCTATTTTTCTTGACAATTCAGGCTATGCTCATGCAAATTAGCATGAGCAGCCGATGTACCAAAAAAAAAAAAATGATCGTCCGTTTTTATAACAATGCATCAAGATGAGTACTTGATAAATGAAGCTCATAAAAATGAGGGACTATAATTGACAGTATACACGTCTATGCGTTACATACAGTGTAGGATATAATTTTCCTACGTTGGCGTGGAAGTTTTGTTCCTTTAGAGAAGTTTGCAAGACCAATCACTTTAAGTGGGCTCTAAATTTGATAGCGAGCAAGCTGAGGTCGATTCAGGGATTTTGTCTGAGCCTCTAGAAAAGCCATATATTCTCTCTATCAAAAATAACTAAATAAATAAATAAAACAAAGGATGTATCTTTCTGATCTGATGTTTGAATGGTTCATATGCTTTGCAGAAAACATTCATGTTGGCTCCATTGACAGGTTTAAAAAGGTAATAGTCGTAACAGAGTATTGCATTGGTTACTAGTCGTAAGTATAATTATAAGCTTCCGATTGTAATTCTAATCGTGAACCACTAGAGAAATATGATTATTTTGACTTTTATTTTAATTTTGATTCCAAATGTGAACCA
Source organism: Phoenix dactylifera (assembly GCF_009389715.1). Classification (NCBI taxonomy): domain Eukaryota; kingdom Viridiplantae; phylum Streptophyta; class Magnoliopsida; order Arecales; family Arecaceae; genus Phoenix; species Phoenix dactylifera. Next base: position 21,372,820 of record NC_052399.1, read on the forward strand.
AATGCATGTTAAACGGGAGGCAAGGAAGCAAAGATTTGTGTTCTTCTCTTGGCCGTTTTCTATACCTACTGCCGCCTGCCGGAATATCAACTTCCGTGGGTCCCAATTAAAACGCATGAATGAGATCAGCAAGCACGCCACCCCTGTCCTCTTCATATCCAAGTAGAAATAAATAAAACCTCGTTACTTCAAGAACGTTCATTGGATGCACATCTTCCCTGCTTGTTATCAGTTTAAATTAATCGAATACATTTAACTAATATAAATCGTTAAGAAAATCGTGGACATGCAACGTCCTCATATTACTTTTCCGTTGTGTTTCACGTGCTGACGGTCCCCTTATCAGAGCCAGACACGTGTGACATAAAGGTGCTTGCGTGGACGCTCATACGCTCACGAGCAACACGAAGAAAAATTCTGACAATCCGTCCCACAAATAAAACCGGTTACCCAAATCCGAGTCCCTCATGCCTACGACTCCACGAGGAGGTTAGGCTTCGCTCGGAAGGCCATGACGAAGTATATATTAAAAATAGATACGGGAGCGTGGACCGCCTTATTCTGGAGAAAGAGTCAGCCACAATAATTGGGTGGATTTGAGGTTGGAGGTTCTCGATCCATCATCGACTGCTGCTCCATAATATTTGTAAATTACTGAAAGAATGCGATTCTCATCAGATCATGTACGTATACCAAAAGATAAATGATGTTGTAGACCGAATTACATCTTTTGCAGCTCATCACTCTTAAAATTTCGCCTGGATAGGTCATGATTTTATGCTAATACCTTTATGTAGTATTTTATTTTTTAATTTTGTCAGCCCAATGTACCCAAAAAAAAAAAAAAAAATCTGAGCCGAACCAAGGACGATTCGGGGTTGGGCCGGTTCAGGTTTGGGTTCGCCGAAAATCGTGCCCCGTTGGACTCTAATTTGGGACCACCGCAACAACCCGGTTTCTTTATCCGCTGCCGTCGCGGAAACCGACGGCCCGGAAGACGCCAAGAAGAGAGGGGCCCACCTCGACGTCGAGTGAGAGAAAGTGTCGAGGCCTGTCGGCCCAGCTGGCAGCCACGTGGGCGGCGGCCGATGGTTGTACCATCAGAATCCGACGCGTGACAGACATGTCGCATCAGCCGGACGCGTGTCTCCTTGTCTTTTTTTCTAACCAAGACGTCGGCGACAATATACGTGGCATCCGTCGAAACATGAACCGTCCAAGCCATGGACCAATCACTAGACTGTTCCAAATTTCCTATTTAATCCAATTAATTTAAAAATTACTATTACCATTATTATTATTACAACTACTACTTAATGTTAACTAGTTAGCTTGTGGGTCAAACACGCCTCATCTGCCATGTCATTGCCGGAATTTCTCTCCTCCTAATTGTGTTGCGTAAGTTCGCGGTTGGCTCCGGTAGGAGTTGGGGCAGGTTGAAGAGTGGAGTTCAAGTTGAACAGTTGATAGTGGCATTTTTCCAGAGATGAGCTAAAGTTCAAGGATCATAATTTATGAATTTTTTTATTATTCAGCATATTTTAAGAATTACTATGTTAAATATTTGTGGTTGGATAACCTTTTTTATAGACTCATCACTAGTTCTTCAATAGCCCATTCAACGTCTTTCAAAACATGTGTGAATCAAGATGGAAGACTATGTTAGTTAGCTTTTAGATATATGTACATCACATGTCCTATCAATTCACAACATATGCTGATACTAAAACACATCAATAGTATGTATTAAAGTCGTGAACTCCACAATCATACTTTAAGAATAATATCCATACCATAAACGAGCGCAATGATAACTAGTCCACAAATATCAACAAGAATGTAAGTGTACGTCAAGATTTGAGATTATGCCCTTGCATTCGCCAATTCTATGTATACTTGAAAGTGTCCTATTTGCATATTACCATGGGTCAAGTTTCTGCTATTTGTACCAACAGCTATGCTAGAAAAAATATTTTTATATGGTGCTAACGATTTAATAACTATTTTTGTAACTCCAGAATGTTATGAACCCGTGACCTCAAGGTTATGCGCCTTGTGAGCAACCAAACTGCTCTACTCTTCAATGAAGAACTGGGATTTCATGATCCACTGCTGAGCTCGGACTCAAATCATGGGGATCGTCAGAATACTTCGTATCAACAGATAAGATACTCGATATATCAATATTGATTAGATTTGAAATATATTATTAAATTGTTCATTCAATGAGCATTCTCAATATTATGCCTTGAAGAGAACTCGCCCTCCACACTCTTTAGGTTAATTTCATCATTTTGATATGTATAATATTGGAAAACTATAGCATGCGCTATAGCTGTCTTTCTTTCACGCGCTTTGTTCTCTCATCGCCGTTGAATTTTTCCGAGTCAGATGCATGGCATAAGCAAAATCCTAATATAGAATCAATGAAAACTCGCAATTGTTATACAAAGCAATGCAAGATGGGACAAAGCACGGCCTCTCGGAAGCATCCCTCACTATAAATCAAACAACATGGTATCATATATCACGCGCAGTCCAGGATCCATCCCTCTCAAGATTTCAGCTGACTGAGACTCGGTAACGATAACATTACCCGGCTCTTGTATTCTGAGGAACGCTCTTCCTTGTCTCTGGTTCTCACTGAAAGACTTCTTGCCACATCACGTCAACTCTGAAAAAAAAACACACACCCTGATGATAGCATGAGAAAGGACCTTGCTTTCTCCCTCATCTGTCCCCGCGATAGGCGTCGAAACTTTTCATTCATCAAGGAAGTTCTCCCTCTCAAGTCACGCAAATGGACGAAAAACCATTCCAGCTGTGATACCAGCTCAGCGGTCCAAACTTTTCATTCATGGAGGAAGTCCACGACCCACCCCCCAAGTCACGCAAACGGACGAAAAAACACTCCAGCTCAGTGACAGCAGCTCAGCGGCACCATCGAAGAAAAATCAGACGAAACAGGTACCAAAAATTAAAAAAAAATAAAAAAAGACTTTTTATTATTATATTTTTTTAGTATTTATTTTTTAAAAAGATTAAAAATTATAAACTCCGACTAATGAAATCGTTAGTCTTATGATTGAAAAAACTATGAAAAAAATACAGTACTTACCAATGTAGTCGAGTAATACATATAAGTAAATAAGTTATTTAGTAAGCCAATATACACATTTAGATAATTTGTTATATAATTTCTATAACATGATGTTCATTATGTATATAATACACAATCAGATGATACATATTTAGCAAATTAGTTATCCAACAGCCCAATATACATCTCCAAGTGAGTTGATACACGGTTTCTAAAATATTATATTAACCAATACATACTATATAGTCAATGATACAAACTCATTGACTTCCTGATATTTATTGCAAATCTATTTGATACACACCTAATAATGATCCAATACACACTTCCAAATAAATCGATACACAAGTTTCAAAATATCATTTTTACCAATACGCACTATATGGTCAGGTAATACACACCAAGCAAATTAATCATCTCGTAAGCCAATACATACTTCTAAGTATATTGTTGCATAGTTTTCAGAATATAGTATTCATCAGTACCGATATGCAGCTTTCTAGCTTTGTCTAATATAAAAAACTATATATATATTATTTCTTAAATTCTATGAACTCTTAGGTGCAAAGATTATAAAAAAGAGAGAGGAATTTAGAGGAGGAGAAATAGACTTGGGATGAGAAGGAAGACCTCATGGATGGGAAAGAAGGCTTAATAAGGAAGAGGATAAGTGGAGAGGCTGAATAAGAAAGAAAAAGAATGTGGACGGTTTCTCTTCGTGGCCCATATCTCTTGGTGTGTGTAATTTCTTTTTTTTTTCTAAGTTACAAGATTGATGAACTTCATTAGTAGTAGAAGTCCTATCCCTATTTGACTTTTGGGTTTTCTCTTTAAAATAAGCACTACAAAAATATGGCAAAATAAGAGTCTCACTCTATATGATATTCTATAGTGTCCGCCTCATATAATTCTTGTTCCATCTAATAGACATTTTAATCACCTTAGTGTAAAAAAGCAACAAAAAAAGGAATAGAGAAAAGAGAAAGAAAAAGAAGGAGAAGCGGACCATCTCTACCTCCTCTCCTCATGATGCCGCCCTCTGCCTTGATACAAACTGCCTTATCCCTTCAAACAGATTCAGCCAAACGCTCCATCTCCTCTCAGAGGAGACCGAAAGGTTGCATGCGAAACACTAATAGAAGTCGACAACAAGGGAAAGCAACCATTGGATGCTTCTCCAATGATGGTGGGGGACCCAAATATTCTAGCTGTAATAGCCAAGGACCTCGCCTAAAAAGACTAGCCAGAATATATTATTTGAGTTCCTTAGTCTCGTATAAATATCCAAAATGTACTCAATGCATAACCAATATAAAACTAAACACATACCTACATAGATTCTCATATACTCTCCCCCATTTAAGCCCAGCATCCTTGCAAGGCTAAGAGTCTAAATTCATTCAAATCCAATCACAAATACCACGATCAGCTAGTGGTCAGTTTTAATGGACCCATACTGCATAGTCCTCTAGTCCACATAGGCTATGGTTTGGGACGATTCTGATATCATTTCTAACAACTCAGAACCTCACCCAAAAAGGTTAGTCAGAATATGTTATTTGCATTCTTTGATGTTGTATAAGAACTAAAGATCTACCTAGTGCATATGTGATGCAGGACTAAACGCACACCCGCATGAATCCTCAAATACTGCCTCCATTTGAGCTTTGGCATACTCACCATGCTAACGGTCCAAATCCATTCAAATCCATTCATAAATACCACGATCAATCCGTAGTCAGTTCTAATGGACTCATGCTTTGATAATATTTCTAACAACTTAGGACCTTACCCAAAAAGGCCAGTCAAAATGTGTTATTTGTATTTCTTTTTTTTTTTTATAAGTATCCAAAATCTACTTATTGTATAGCCAATTTAGGATTAAACACATGCCTGCTTCTCACACCGGCGGAGTAGTTCAAGGTCCTAATCGGGGATGAGATCTACCGGACGAACCTAAACACTGTCTATGATCAAAAGGAGGAGCACGACCTTCACCGTCCATCAATGAAACCGTTAGTGAAGGAGCACGACATTCGTACCCTCTTTGTCTGCTACCATTTCCAAAATCTCCGTGGCCCAGATCTGCCTCACCGTCGGGTAAGCTGCCACAAAGCGCAACGCCCTTCGTTCCTTTGCTGATGTCACCATCCGTTTCGTCCAAGCCCTAACCCGATTGGGCATCTCTATCACCGTCGCTCCTGACCGGACCGATGCTAATCTTCTCGACTCATCTGAGCGATAGAAGATCTCAGCCTCCCATGAGGTTTTGCCAGCGCGTCTAATCCGACGAGACCGCTTCTAAGATCAAGCATTGTAAGAGAGCTAATGACATACGTCCAATTGGTGGAGGATGGAGGCAATTCCTTTCCCGAGGCCGATTTGATGCGAACCCGTGAGATCTATGATTTTGTCTAGCTTCACATAAATCGGGTAGCATTTTACTGATGCGGTGTACCATACCACCAGGCTGAGCTAGCCCATCAAGTGCAGGATATAATTTCTCAGGTGATAGGCCTTAAATATTCTGGAGCAGAGGGTGGCACCTACCCATGCCACTGGTGCCCCTTGAATCCAGCCAATTACTGTGGCCGAGTCACCCTCGAGTAGGACTGTTATGGCTCACAGAACACGCCGTGCATAATATCACCAGCCCATGCCGCCCTCAGTTCCGCCCCCGAAATAGAGGTTTCAAAGATCTGGCACTCGCTAGCAGCAACCACCTTAAAGTCCGAGCCTATAATGATGAAGTCTGCACCACCTCTTCTGTCAGCATCAAGTATGTATCTATCAAAGTTGATCTTAAGAAAAACATCATCCAAGATATTACAAAAGCAGAAGTAAAGCCCCATGTGCCCTAAATCTATGATTTTGTCTAGCTTCACGTAAATGGGGCAGCATTTATGATTTTGTCTAGCTTCACATAAATGGGGCAGCATTTTAGTGATACGTGTACCATTTCCATCAGGTGGAGGATATAATTTATCGGCTGATAGGCCTTGAAGCTTTTCATTCATCAAGGTAGTCCTTCCGATTCACGTAAATGGACAAACAAAACACTCCAGATTTTTTTAGGCAATCATGGGACCACCTATCTTTAACTAAGACATTGACCAAGGTACCTTTCAATTCCCACTAGTTTTACACAACTTCAAAGCTTTCTTCAATAAGAACAAACTGAATACAAAGACGAAAAGTTTCACAAACCATCTAGATTTTAATTGCCACTAAAATGGCTTTGTTGCTAATTATTCACCACCAAAATTAACCTCACCAAAGACGCAGAAAACACAGTAAAGTAGGCACAAATCGAACATCGTATGAGTCAAGGCCAGAACCAATAGGGCTGGTCCTCGACAGGGAACCTGTAATTATTCAAATTGTCTTCAAGCCTCAGGAAGCCAGAACCTTTGACCTCATCAACCTCTCCGGCATGCGAGAGATCAGATCGATCAGGTTCGAAAGCATGGAAAGAATCCACAGGCTCCATCAGCGTAGAGCGATCTACTTCGTCAATGTAGGGAGGGCTCCCGGAGTCTAACACAGTGCTGTTGGCGGAGCTGAGGTCCTCTTGCTTGCATACTGTGACTCGGGCATCTACTCTTTTCACCTCGCGCATGGCATCCGGGACTATGTTCTGCAATTCGTGAGGAGGCAATTTGTTGCATTCAAATGGTGCCGAGCTGCCGATATCCTTCTCTTTGAGGAAGACCTTGTTTGTGAGAGAGAGAACCTGTCAAGAAGAAGCTCCAGTTGATGAGGGTAATGGTTCCATAATTTAGAATACTAAGCTAACAAAATATCAGTCCACTGAACAGATGAATAGAGACAGGATATATACTGTGTCAAACTTTCCTTTCCTTTCCTTTCAGCATTATACATGACATGTCTCAACAATCTACCGCTTTCCTTAGTAGCACTTAGCAAAATGACACAGAAACAAAATAAAAACACTAGTGATTTAGCTAGAAGCGTTAGGATTCACACCTTTCTAGACCTTAACATTATCTAGGCATCACAAGTAATTCATAGAATTAGATTAGTTTGTTGAAACTTGAAACATCCAAGATATGCAGTATGCCATCCTAGACAGTTGCAAAATGTCAACCAACCTCTCCATATATAAAGAGAAGAATTTTACACTGCTAGACTATGTTTAGGTGTCATTTAATAAACCACTGTCTTCAACAACAGCTGATAACTTTATGAAACAAACGCAATAGATTCGAAGTTAGAGGAACTAATTAAGAAATAGATACGGTTGGCAGACCAGAAGCAGTGGTTTTGAAGCATATCAAAGAACTAAATGCTTTGTGAAAGTTCTGAATGGATTACCTCGGCTTGAAGTTTCTCCTTCTCATCGAGCAGGTTATCGTAATCAGCCTTGAGGACATCATAACTAGATTTCAGGGCCTCGTAGTCCTTCTCCAGTTGCTTTGTCTTCCACCGAGCACGGCGATTTTGAAACCATATTGCGACCTGTCTGGGCTGTAGCCCGAGATCCCTTGCAAGCTGAGCTTTCCTCTCTGGCTCAAGCTTGTTTTCAAGCTCAAAACTACTCTCGAGGAACTGGACTTGGTCAGCTGTAAGCCTTCTCTTCTTTTCTGGGCGGTGAACACCCTCGTCCAAGTCCTCGTCGCCAGTTTCTTCCAACTCGAATGGTCTGCAGAAGGACCATTCAGGCCTCTGCCCATGGACATCTTCAAAATTCATCACAGACCTTGAGCCTGAGAGAGAAATCTTTTAGACTTTATTCTATATTAAAGTATTACCATCAACAAAATTGACGGCAACTATCCAGCCATATATATATATAGTTGCATTCAAAAAATAATAATAATGAACTATAGATATATCAATGGAGAAAGATATTTCATTGTATATCAGATTTCTGAGGCAAAAAAAAAGGTCTATAATGATGCAACACATCATAACTTTTTGATGCTAAATGAATTTATGAAAGCAAATAGATTGTGTTACTTGCATCAAGGAATTTATAAGAGCTGCATAGGCGCAACTTCTTTCACCATAGAAAAATATCAGGAAAACCAATACAAGAGAACTTTTAAATCACTTTTTTCCCTTCCTTCTCCCAGAAAAATGTTATATCTAGGGCAATAATATGATCACAAAGTCTTTCACCAGCATGTACTGAGGTTTCTTGAAAAGGTAGGTAGTTGAAAACAGGGCAAAGGCAGAGGTAAAGCAACTCAAATTTTTAAAGGGGAAAAAAACTCAGAAAGAAAAGTTAAAGGAGAATATTAGGTGTCCATAATCATAGAAGGATAAATGGTAATAGATCACTGTTCATACTTTGAAATCATAACAAAATGAGGGAGAAAAAAATGATAAAATGAATTCTTTTTGAATGAAAGGGAGGCAGAGGAAAATAGCCACCCGAAACAGAGACTAATCCCTGAAAAAGTTGTGCTTATACGTGAGAGATCCAAGCTGCTGCAATGCTTCAATGACCAACTGAATTTAGATCAACATGACAAACCTTCAATTATATTAAGAATTCCAGCTGAGTTGCAGTGGCCGATTGAAGATTAGTAATTATTGAAACAAGCTAACTCTGAAAAGTGGGAGTCTCGAAAGACCAAATTATGTGAGAAATTCCGGGTGACCATGTCAGAATATTGCTAGAAGCAAGACCAAATTAACCGAGTGATTGGAAACATTAACAGGGATAAAAAAATAAAGCATACGAATCATCAAATATGGCAACTTGAACTGTAGTATAGAGGAAATATGAAAGCCCTTGACATGTTAAGAGGAAATCAAACCCTGAGCAGCATTGGAAGAGGCATAGTCTGTTTGCTCTAGTGGACCAACAGTTTTTGCATGACTACAAACTTGGATCCAGAAATCAAAGAAAGCCAAAGAAACCTTCTAAAATTAAAAACAGAGAGAATAACAGGGACGGAGAGAGAGAAAGAGAGATGTTACCGGGAAATCCTCCATGAGAAGTCCCCGAAGAGAGCAGGGGCTCAATAGCCTCGGAGGAAATCCAATTATTCCGGAGCAAAACCGCCATACTCGAACCCTCATAAGACCTTCTTCCCGCCATCTCCTACCTTTTTTTCTCGCTTCCTCCTCCTCCTCTCTCTCTCTCTCTCTCTCTCTCTCTCTTCTTTTACCCGAAGAAAAAAAGAAGTCTTTTTTCCTTACAACCTTCAAGAAATCTTACACCATACCACCTCTTCCCCCGTGTTCTTGACGAGATCCGACGGGCATGATTCCGCCGCCCCCAGATATCTTCGCCGCTTGAGCTCTAGTACTTATGTCGGAAGAAGCTGGTGACCATCATAACGGAGCCATGAGAAGAGGCCTGGGCGCAGCGGCCACTCATACCCATCTCTCTGTCTCTCTAATCTCCTTCAGGAGGAGGGGAGCTAACGGAGGCTGCCAAGAATCGAGGGATGGGTCCCTGAATTTTCCATCAATTCTGAAGGAAACTCTAGAGAAGAGACTAGGGAGGAGAGTGGGGAAGGGAAGAGAAGGATTTGGGTAGGCTTCCTTTCCCTTTTTTCTTCTCTCTTTTCTCCAGAATGGAGGCGTCGAGGGTCCTCTTATAAAGCGAGGAGAGGGCCCTGAGGTCTTCTCCTGCTCGGGGATAAGGAATGGCGAGAGGAAATGACGACTATAACTTTCTTATCTTTATTTAAAATATATATATATATTACCTTAGGATCCGCGGTGTGTTTTTTTTTTTTTTTATAAGACGGCATTATAATTAATCAATGGACAGGATGTATCTCAGGGAGTTGCCGGGATCAAGACGAAAGAAGTTGATATGGCAAGTGAAAAAAAATTTGGAGAGATCGAGATTTTTGGGACACCAGCTGATATTCTCCGATCAAAATATCAAAATCTCAGACGGATATGATAAATATTAGATTAAAACTGTATTTAAATATTAATTAAAAAATAAATTGGAGAAAGTAATAAATAATTGAAAATTTTTGGTCATTATAAATATATTATATCAATCATGGATTTATATTGATCGAATTAATAGAGCTAGAATTTTTGTATATAGTATACCAGGGTATCCAAATAGGGTACAAACTATAGCTCGGAGATCTAAATCTTGCCAAAAATATATCATAAATTTGCTTAATGATAGCCTCAATCAAATATGATACGAGATAATTGATGTAAAACTGTTAAACTAATATTAGCAGGTTGGAGAAATTTATGTCTTTCTATAATGGAAGCATTATTTCTTTGCCAAGTGTTTGCATGGTATATTTTTAGAAATTTCTACATTGTAATTCCTTCACTGTTTTTTTTAGATTTTTTGATGGCACTTGGTTTATTTTTAGATTTCACTTGAACATGAAGAAATGTGGTGGTCTAAATAGATAGCACCATAGAAAGAAATAAAAATGACAATATAAAACATTAATAACCCTTGGAGCAATTATCCAAGAAATGAAACGAAAATGCCAAAAACGTGCTTGCAATAACGAAGATAACGATTGAAGCACGGTTTTAATAAATTTGAGCAATGGTTAGAAGTGGCTTTCTCCTAATGAAGGCATCCATTGGAGGGTAGAGGAATCCATTCTAGTCTAACAAGGTGCAACAAATTATAGGTTTGTTTTAAGAATTGTGCAAATCATTTCAGTACCCTAATAATTAGGATTGTATTCGATATTGTTGTCAGGTAATCTATACATTCAGATATATACCAACCAACAAACTCCAAACTTCATTGGAAGAATTTAAGCATTTACTAATTAATGCTAATGATTTGTGCGTGAATCACAAGAAAAAAATCTTTTTTTTTCTTGGTTATATTGTTGTCTAAAATTAGAAGCAGAATTCCGCCTCTTAAATACTTATGCTCAAAAAAGTACACGCACTACGGCAACACGTCAACTTTCTCCTACTAGTTGCTTGCTGGTCTCGATTCGAAGACCATTTCATAGAAGTTTATTAATATCTCCTTTTGATCAAGCAAATCGACTTGAGTAGCTTTTTTTTTTTTTTTTTTTTTTTTTTTTATCCTTGCGGGAAGAAGTAAGAGTAAGGATTACTATTTTTGTTGAGCAAGGCAACAATGTGCAACTTGTTTTAGGCTACTCGGATTGAACTTTCATTGGGTACATAGAAATATAATGGTTAAAATAAAAGTATAAATAACGCATATGTCGATCTGGATTATAATATGCTAGTAATAAGTGTTCACTAGTAAGGGATAGCATGGCCAATTCCAGGAAAAGTTTTCAAAAATCATTCGCTGGAAAAGAGAAACAAGATGCAAAGAAGGCCAACTTTCCATAGGCCGCAGGATAAGTTGGGGAGAAAAGGTGGGAGCGTACAATTTAATCATGGCAAGGGAAGGACAAGACTGAGATGAAAAAGGGGGCATATTAAAGGCCAAAGGTTGACAACAAATAAAACCAATCTAGGCCACATGGAGCTTGTTTTCTATTAGCAAAATTATCCACCGTTGTTGGTGGTTTCCAATCATGTTCGATGACTGAAAACTTTTTTCCACTTTGTGCGACAAAAGCTTGCAGTTGTAGCTGCCAAACCGGACATTGGAAAGGCCTGTGATGAGAGGAATCCAAACCATTTCCGAGGTGAACTTTGGCCATGAATGAATTGCCTGCACTGTATTCCTAAGCCTTTTCGGAGTACGTTCGATTTCAAGGAATTCACTAGTGATTATTGAATTTTAATTAGAGCCAGGCTTGAACTGTGAATCCTAAATTGTTGTCGGCTCCAATTTAGAAATAAAGTTTCCTAACATCGATTTCAAAGGATTTTTTTTGGTTCGTGATCAAAAATGGAATCGGAATGGATTAGAATAGAAATGAGAATCAAAATGGTCATATTCTCCAACATATTTAGTTCAAGAATAAAATCAAAGTCGGAACTAGAATGAGATTTGAATATCATAGAAGAGTCCACGTGAGACTTTAGGAGATTGGGGCATTTCTCATTGGCCACTAAAATCGAAATAGGAATGAAACTTTTTTCAACTAAATGAATAGGAGAGGAGTTATTCATTCTCATCTCAAAGCTCAACTCTCTACAACCAAACATGCCCTAAATATTCTAATGGACAGGAAAGCTTCTATATGCAATTAAATATTAGACTTGTGTGGAACCATTAATGACAGCATGAACTAAAACATCTGCTGCCTAGGTTCATTAAGAGAAAATTTCTGCTTTCTATAGCCCAGATGGCACATTTTTCCTGCAGCATGAATGGGAAATTTCTTCTTTAACTAGATCCATCACTAATTTGGTGAGAGTTTAAACAAGCAAATCATCTGAATCCCCTTATCTTAAGAAGATAACTATCCGAACGCAACTATCTATCAAGTCGAATAATCATTTCTTCAACATACCAAGGAGTGGTCAAGTGGGATTATGAGAATTCAAAGACGTATCACTTTAAAGATGCCTAGTGTACGTTTGCGATGCGTGGAAGGTAATGCATTTTGTGTACATCACTTTACGACTCAACGGGAAAATTTGGTCTGGGAACTAAAGCGAGTTTTGTTTAGTAGGGATTCTAAATGAAACGGTTACCAAAATTCAAAATTCAAAGGTCAGAAGAGTGCTACAAAAAGAGTTTGCAAGAACCTCCTTTTAGAAGGCGACCTAGACCACAAAAACTGTACGTGCCGGCTTGAAATTCTTGCCAACATTGTTAGACTACCGTTGAATTCATCCATCGAGAAATACTTTAGTTATAACATAAAATTCTTGCTTTTTTTTAAAAAAAAAGATAAATTTTGTAAAACAGCTCAAAAGGTGGCTAAGTTGCATGATTGCCGGTTGAAAAAAGATTAACGAGTAAATCACACAATACTAAGTACTCATGTGATTATTTTATGCACGTACAGGATATCATATAATCCTCCAAGATGCTTAGGCTATCAACACTTTAATTTTTTTTGATGTAAAAGAAGGCAAAATGAGCCATCTGACTTTTATTAAAAATTAATCATAGAGATGAAGGGCGGAGATGAATTTATCAAGAAAAGAAAGTAATGAAAAAATTGAAGCTAAATGGCTCCAAATAACCAGAACATAGAATGTTGACGCTTGTAAGAAGAAGCTGCCGAGAAAAAGAAATTCTATTCAGACCAACAAGTAAGAACATTTATTGTCTGAAAGAAATACTTTAATTCAATTATATTTAACCGTTCACATTAAGATGCCACTTATCCAGATTTTATTGTTACAATTTCTTCCAAGTACCGCCAACTTTAGTTGCTCGGTGCTACCGTATCACACCACAGCCTAATCTCTTGAGCTCCAATCGTAGCCCGGGACCGTTAGGTGTGACCCACCGGCTACGAAATGGCTCGACCCACGACAGCCGTTCTGTCAACTTGCGAGCGTACCTGGCGACATGCCAGATTCGAAGACGATGCCACATGGCACACATTTGTTTTGCGCTTGCACGGTCGTGTCGTATAAGACGTCGGCATCTTGGACACGTGGCAGGTCTTAATAGACTCAATGGAGGCGGACGTGGGAGGTAAAGGCAATAATATCGTTTTATTTTTTTATTTATTTTTGGTTCTCACGAGCTTTTTTTAATCCCGTTGGCGAGCAGATCATTGCCTTCAGATATGTATCCAATGCCACGTCTACCGAGGACTTACGTCCTCGCTTTTCCACACGTGCCTTCCCGTGCGTCACGAGTGGCTGCTTCCTCCAAAGCCAAGCCTTGTGTCCATGGTCCATGGCGTAAAAATCCCACAAGCTCGTTTCCATTCGCATCTTGGAATTCAAGAGACTCTTCTATGGTTTTGTTGATCCAACCCAGTGGGATCGGACGGTGGAGCTGGTGAATGATGGGCGGGCCAATTATGCTCAGATTGTGTCCGTTGGGATAGATTATCCTGCTCAAAGTTGAATGTCCGACCTGCAAATAAGAAAAATAAATATCTAAAATGTCTAAGTTAGACCAAGTTTTTAAGAAATAGTGAAGATTCGCGAAAGCTATAGATGAAGTAAGCAAGAGTAGCATAGCATAAGTGTAGCTGAAGGTTCATCGAGTCTAATATATATAGAGATGAGGGCGTAGGATAGTTATTTAGTAAAATCGAGACAACTTGTAACCATCTCGCAACATATCTCAACAATGCACGGGGCTATAACTATCCCTTTAATAGATTTAACGGTCTTAAATGCATTTTGAATCGGAGACATAGTTTGTTGCTGCTAGTCGGTCTGTCTAGTTAGGTGTTCTAGTCGGCAGTTCGGTCGACAGTTACAAACCGATAAATCCAAGCCACATCAAGTTTTATAGGTCAAATTTTAAATATATGTGGTAGGTTTGGCCGGGCCTAAAAAGAGCTCCTAACTTGGGCAATGCACATTTCCACACAATATTTCCATTTTGAGGATGAACAACTAAGAATATATACATCACTGATCAAAGTGACGTGGAAACCTATTTTGATCGAGCAGGGGCATTACTCGATGGATCTCTTTTCTTGGGGAGTCTAATATGAAGGGAAATACAAAAAGTGCATTTCATTTAAGAATTAATGTGCACCTATTAATCATCTCTGCCATTGTAAATAAAAAAATTCTTCCACATATAACATTCACATCAACTGCATGAAGTTTCTTTTTGTGTTACATACAAATGGATGCAGTTTTCGGCTTTTTTCTTTAAAAAAAAAATATTTATGCCGAATAATGTATTCGTGATGCCTGATTAGCACAATGATTACTAGTCTATGAGGAGGAAAGTACCCATGAGAATTTAAAACCAACTCCAAAATTCATTAGGTCAAGCGTAACACATCAAGACACACTTGTAATACCTCTATAGATTTGGTAAAGATGAAAGTCCCCTTAACGCTAGGGGCTAACCACTGAGCTCACTTTGGCCTTGTGGGTGCAAGCTAGAGCAACCATAGCTTATGGTTAGAACAATAGGAGGGGGGGCCAACAGAGATTCGCTCGCCGAGCGAATGGCAAGAGCAGCAGGCAAGTGCTTGGTAGGCCAACAACTCAATGAGTCGCACTCGATGAAAGAGAGCCACACCGAGCAAATATGATAAATTGGCCTACTCTGCTTTTTTAAATAAAAGTAAGGACTGCTGGGGGAAGCCACAAGAACTTTACATGCATCATGAGGGTACAGTGTCTCATGTTTGGCTTCCGCTAATGCTATATTATTGGATCTACTCTTGTCCCAATAATTAAAAGAGACCAGGATAAGGATATTTTGGTCAATGCAGCCAGTATAAATGATGAATTCATAATTCTTAATTTCGGGTAATGGAATATATATATAGACACACACACACACAAGAACAAGGGTATCTTCGTCCATCGGGACGCGGTGGATGTGTGAGGCTGCAAGGGAGGTTGAAGGGACGCAGCGTCGACATCGGGGGATGGAGGTCGGAATCCAGAGTGAGGAAAGGGACGCGCCGTGTGGTGACTCATCCTCGCTCCCTTGTTCTTTTATGCAACCGGAGCGACCGAGTCTGCGTCGCTTCATGGGCCCCCTAAGCCCATTAATGGTCCCCCACGGCTGAGCCCACTCGGACCGGCATCGAACGGACCACCTTTGGATTCCTAAACTCGTGGATCGAAGACGAGGCTTTGTGGGCTTCTTGGTGGTGGATTTTAGAACAGTCCATGTCCATCGCTTGGTTGGAATGCACGGACTCGTTTCCTTTGCCGTATCAAAGAATGTGGCCATTCTCATCAAAGATTCGGAATTCGTAGCTGCTGGTATGAAAGCTTGACGGACTTGTCCAAACTTACCTCCACTCTTTATTGGTGTGGGGGGTGTTGCTGCCAAAATCCGAGCCGAGATTGGTCCCCGCCCAAGATGAAAAGTGGAGCATGATACTAAGGTGAAAAGTGGATCGGCCTAGAGTTGGAAAATATTGACTTTGCTGGTGGTACTCATGTTAGACTTGCGTGAGCTACTGTTGTACAAAAAAAAAAAAGTCAGAAAATAACTTCGAGACGAAGGAGAACTAATATCGCTGTTCGGAAGACGAAAATGATCTGTAAAGAAAGTCTACTTGACGAAAGATTTCTAGCAGAGGATCTTCTGATGTTTAAATTAGTAGAGATCTAAAACAACAGTTGGAGAAAGAGAGAGAATGAGAGTAGAAAAATTCTCCAAAGTGCTTACCTGGTGTTCCTTGGTAACCTCCATATATAGCATAAGGTGAGGATTCGTTACCTTAATTGTCGGGAGGTGCGATAACTGCATAGTGATAGCTGGCCTCTTATGTTTAATACATGGTAATGCTCCTTGCGATATGTTTGCGGTATAAATTGCGCCGATTGTGTATTTATGGCCGAGCTGGATTGACTGTTGCCTAGACCATAATTGCAACTTCTTTGATGATTCTTGGTGTTACTCTACAGCTGAACCGACCAGCATAACATATCGGTCAATACCGAAGTTATCTACCTCGATCAAGGCCGAGATCATGGAGATCGGACAATCCGAAATCAAGATGATTAATATTCTCTCCAACATGGAAGAAATGAGACCCTCAAGAGAAATAGGGGTTGGGTACTTAGAAATGGTCTATTGGTCTCTATGGATATCTTTTCCTTAAAATAAAATATATATTCTAATTGGTTTAGCTTTTTTTTTTTTTTTTTGTGGTGAAAACGGCAATTCATATAGCTCTAAATTGAGTACATCCAGCCATATCAAAATAAAGTAAAGAGTGCAACGTAGAAGGAATATCTCCTAACGAAGTCCAAATGACCTCTCCGGAGTGCCGAGCGGCAAAGGAGGCGACCCAGTCTGCTGCACTGTTCGCCTCCCGAAAAACATGTGAGGCCTGGAAAATGCTCGACTCCTGAGCCACTCTCCGAATCTCACGGATGAGAGGATGATCATCTCCATATCTGTCCACTCCCCGAATCCACTCTATCACCACAGAGGAATCTCCCTCAAGGCAAATGTGCTTAGCACGCAGTACCCGCCTCGCATAGGATATCCCCTCCCAAGCTGCCCGCAGCTCCGCACCAACTACGGTAAATCCCGGCGCGCGGCGTCCACCAGCTGCTATCAAACTACCGAGATGGTCTCTGATAACAAAGCCAACTCCTCCTGACACCCCATCAGCCGACCTACTACCATCAAAATTCACTTTGAGATGACCAAGGGGTGGGGGTACCCAAGAGACTAGGGCGAACCTGGGCGCTGTGACAGCAGAAAGAGTACCTCAGGTGTCCCTGGCCACCTCAGAAGAGAAAGTAATAGCAGCGGTAGAAACCTCCCTAGCAAGACGCATGGCTCTGTCCACCACCATCCACGGGGGAAACCGCCTACCCTCAAAAATGCCGGCATTCCTATCCAGCCAGATAGAATGAGCCAAATATGCCCCCTGGATCCCGGTCTCAACTGTGCTAGGCCGCCGTATAGCCACTCTCAACCAATGAATCAGACCCTCAGTCGACTCGACTGAATGGGGTAGCAATGTGGGCGATCGGCTCCAAATGCCCCTAGCTCTGGGGCACTGCAAAAGGACATGATCCATCGTCTCCTCAGTCTCCGTACACTCATCACAAAATTGAGTGATCCTCACCCCTCGCCGCGCCAGTAAGCTCCTAGTCGGTAGGCAGCCCCACGCTACCTTCCAGATGAAGAGCGCCACACGCGGGTGAATCCGCATCCTCCAGATCCATCCTCCCTCTATCTGTCGTGCTGGCTCTCGGCTCAATAATGTGTGGATATCCCTGGCTCGCACCTGCGATCGCCCTGTCGGCATCCAGACTAATCTATCCGCCCCTCCCTGGGCAAAAATAGGTAGGGCCAGGATCCTCTCCGCCAACTGCTCCCCGAAAGCCTCCTTGATCAGCTCCATCCTCCAGTGGTCCCCCTCCGGCTCCATCAAGTCACTGACCCTGAGACCGGCTAACCTCGATATGTCCACTGTAATCGGAAGTCTACTCATAGGCTGCTCCGTCACCCACCGGTCCTCCAACACATCAATAGATCGACCATCACCAATGGCCCATCTAATCGCCGGGAACACCAACCCTGCTCTAGCACAAATCTCCCTCCATATCGGTGAGTGGCGTCGCCCCGACCGGGCACCCGGCACTGGATCGCCATACTTGGCCCTCATAAGTGAAGACCACATGCCATCGGGCTCCAACACCACTCTAGCAGCGTGTCGTGCAGCTAGAACCTCACGCCTCGCCACCAAAGACTGCACACCCAAACCACCATATCTCGTCGGCTGACATACAACCTCCCAAGCCATAAGATGGATACCCCTTCTGCCTCCAGTCCTACCCCAAATAAAATCCCTGAAGATCTGCTCAATATTCCTAACTGTAGCTACCGGTATAAGAGAGTTAGATAATAAGTAAATCGGGATCGAGGAAAGAACTGACCGTACCAGTATAATCCTGCCCATCATAGAAAGAGAGTGTATCTGCCACCCCTCCAGCCTATGCCGGATACTGATCTCAAGAGAGGTGCAATCACTGCTGCGCAGACGCTGACCAGAGATAGGGACTCCCAAATACCTCAACGTGCCCTCCTGCTCTCCTACCCCCAGAATCTCCAGTATAGCGGTCTTCACATCTGGTTTGGTCTTCGGGCTAAAACAAATTGCTGATTTAGATAAATTAACCCGTTGACCAGACATAGAGCAATAATCCCGCAAGATCGTCCAAATGATCCCTGCTGCCTGTCTAGTCGCACGGACCAACAGAAGACAATCATCGGCAAATAGTAGATGAGAAATCGGGGAGGCATCTGGCACGGGCCTATAAACCTCCAGCTCCTGGGTGGTCACTGCATACCGCAAGGTCCTGGAAAGCGCATCTGCACATATAATAAACAATAGAGGGGAGAGGGGACAACCCTGACGCAGCCCACCAGAAGACACAAAGTACCGTGATGGCGTTCCATTTACCAAAATGGCAAAGGAAGGGCCTCTGATACACCCCATGATCCATCTGATCCATGCCTCGGGAAATCCAAACTCCTGCAAGGACTGCTGTACAAAATCCCACCTCATCCTATCGTATGCCCTCTCCATGTCAAGCTTGACCCCCATCAGACTTCTCCTACTCGACGCCCTGCCAAGATCATACATGAACTCCTGGGCAATAAGAACATTATCTGTGATACTCCGTCCTCCCACAAAAGCCCCCTGCTCCGGACTGATCAATCTCGGAAGTATGATCCTCAATCTGACAGCTAGTAACTTCGCCGTCGCTTTGTACAAGATAGTACAGAGACTGACCGGGCGAAAGTGACTAGGCTCCGAAGCATCCTGACGCTTCGGTATCAGAGTGACTAGGGTCCTCTGCCAATCTGTAGACATCACTGCTGTGCTGAAAAACTGCTGTATGGCCGCCGTCACCCCCTGACCAACAATCATCCAGTACCTCCGGAAGAATAACGGTGGAAAGCCGTCCGGACCCGGCGCCTTGTCCCCCTCAAGGGACCACATCACCTCCCTAATCTCACTATCCAATACCGGCCTAGTCAGTGCGACCATATCCTCCTCTGCCACCCGTACCACTGGCGGTATGATACTCCCTGAGCTCCCAGTACCCATCTGCTCAGACCATCTGGCCCTGAAGAAACCCTCCAGCACCCTCCGAATCGAATCTGGATCCTCCACTAACTGCCCATCCTCATCCCTAATCACCCTGATCCTGTTCCGATGCCTCCTGATCACTGTCGACTGGTGGAAAAACCTAGTATTCCGATCCCCCTCCTGGATCCACTGCACCCTCGATTTCTGTCTCCAAAAGATCTCCTGCTATCGCAAGAGAGAATCATGTAAGGATAGTAGAGATCTAAGCTCCCCCATCTCCTCCTCTGCCAAACTCCCTCCCAAGGCCTCTTGAGCCTGTAATCCAGCAATAGCCTCCTCAGACTCCTCAATCCTCCTGAAGATATTCCCTACCTCCTCACGGTTCCACCTCCTCAACCTTCTTTTGGTCAGCTCCAACCGGCGAGACACACGATACATAGCATCCCCTCTCACCGGTACATCCCATGCCTCCCTCACAATCTCCCAGGACCGAGGATAACATGTCCAGAACTTCTCAAATCTAAAAGGGGAATGAAATGAGACAGCTGTATCGGTACTCACCAGTAGGGGGCAGTGGTCGGACGCAATCCTCGGCAAGTGACGGACATGGTAGTCAGAAAAACACTGGGCCCACCCCGCTGTGGCGTAGACTCTGTCCAATCTCTCCCAAACCCGTGCCTGCCCCTGCTGATTATTACACCATGTGAATGTTGGTCCCGAAAATCCCAAGTCTATCAGTCCATTTGACGCTATAAAATCTTGGAACTCTCTGATTTCCCTCTTATAAGTGAAGGCCCTCCCCCCCATCTTCTCCTGGGGATCCGTGATACAGTTGAAATCACCTGCCACCAACATGGGATACCCCTGAGTGATAAGCTGAGACGCCTCCGCCCACAACCGCCTCCGCACTCTATAATCTGTACTGGCATACACAGCTGCTAGGACCCACGAGCTCCTATTATCCTCTGATATCACTAAGATGACCTCCTGTTTACAAACATTGAAAATATCAATTTGGTAGTCACCCTGTGCCCAAGTCACTATAATACCTCCCGACAGTCCTTGAGATTCCACTGCATAAAAATTCCATGACCTCGGTATCGCCGCCCGGGCCTTCTGAAGGCTTTGCCCGGAGAGCCGGGTCTCGAACAAAACACAAATTTCAGGTTTGTGCTGTTGCACCAACCTGCGGAAAGCCGGGGCAAAGGAGGGTTTACCTGCACCCCGACAATTCCAAAGGAGGGCTCTCATGGTGCACGTGGTGCGTCGGCACAGCCCACCTCCCCCGGGCCGCTACCGCTTCTAGGTTCCAACTCCATTTCCTCACTACACAGCACAGCACCTCCCTGCTCCAAGTCACTGTGCATCACACCCTTAGCAGTGGCCAGCAGCTGCTGAACAGCCTATTGGTGTGACCCCCTCAGCCCCTGTGCCATTTGGGATTCAGAATCCACCGACATCATCTTGAATTCTTCCCCATTACCAGCACCGCAATAAGCCTTCTCCTCCAATCCTGGGCCGCAGACCCTGCTTCCCACCAGGGCATCAAAGGAAGGGGAAGGGGAGCTCCCAGCACCCTTCTTATCGCCAGGTTGGTGTACCAAACGGCACAAAACGTCCTCCTCCCTTTCCACTGAAACCCCCATGGCCATGGGTCGTACCACACCAGAAAGAGTGGCCTCCTCGTGCTCAATGGGTTCCGCGACTCCCACCTGAGACGACGGTCCAGCTACCACTCCCGCCGGTTCTCCGGTCACCGCCGCCAGCAATTCCGCCGCTACCGACGCTGCTCGGGCCAGCCCCTGCCGCAAAGGTATGCTCTCCCCCTGTCGTCGGCTCCCTCCTTCCTCCGCCTGCCTCATCGTAACCATGTCCGCCGCCACAAGGGGTGGCGGCGAACTCTTGCTCCGCCGACGGCCACCTCCGGCCGAGCGGAACCCATCTCCCCGAGGGGGAAGATCCCGTCTCGGTGCAGCATTCGGGCCGGTCACAGGAGGCGTCCCGGCTGCCGGATTCGGCCCACGCGTTGGCAGCGCCCGGTGGGCCTTAGGCGGACTCCGGGCCCTTTTGAGCGGACTTGAGCCCGGCCCAGCCTTTCCCAGGTCCACCTGGCCCAACGAGGGCGGCCGAGTCCCCCCACCGAGTCCCCTCGCCGAGTCACTGCTGGGTTCACCCAGCTCACCTGGTTGACTCAGGCCTCCGTCCATCTCCACGGACAAGCCGCCTTGAGCTAGCTTCTCCGGCGACTGCCGTCTGGCCACCTTGGTTGGCTTTTGCCAACCTTCCAAATCCTGCGGTGAAACGGGCAGCCGCGGCCCCCCATCTCCCTCACACGGACTCACCGCAGACGTCGCCGGAGCCGAGCCCACACTGGTGCTAGCCCCTGTCTGCATCGTCTTCCCTTTTCCCCCTTTCGGAGCTCCGATGCCCTCGTTCCAGCTCATAGAAAGCCAAGGGCCGTAGATCAGAGGATCTCCCGCTTCCCTTGACGTCTTCCCAGTGTCTGGACATCGAGCATTGCTACCAGTTCCAGCCTCCATTCCACCCGTCGCCGGGGAAGAGAACTCACAGGCCGCCTCCTCATGACCGATTCGGCCGCACCTGTAACAGTAGGCAGGTAAGTTCTCGTACACAAACTCCTGCCATATCTTCCTCTCTAATCCCTCCTTAGCTCCCTTCATGAATATTCCCGGCTTTAGAGGAGCTCTTATGTCAAGCTCCACTTTAACCCGTGCAAACCCCCTCTTCCTCCCTTGATCGGTGGCTGCGTCCAAGGCCAAAGGTCTCCCCGCCGTCGCTGCAATCTGGATCAAAGTCTCCTTAGCCCAGAAATCCAACGGCAACCGTGGGAGACGGAGCCAAGCTACCACCCGTCCAGGACCACCGGAGCCGGTGATGAAGTTTGGCTTCCACCGTTCCATCGTGAGAAGCTGTCCAGCCACTAAACATGGCCCCTTCACCAGCATGGCCTCCCGATCCTCCTCACAGGCGAAGCGGACCGCCAGGACGTCGTCGGCCATTGTGACAACCTCGACATTATAGTCCAGGTTCCCCATCCTTCTCAGCTCACGCTCGACCCACTCCGCCGGAACCTTCCGCCCCACACTCTGCATAAAAACAGAGGTACTCCTCCACTCCTTCCTTGTCTTCTCTAACCTCTCCTCCGGGATCTCCAGAACTTCCGTGAAGCAGGACTTCAGAGCTCCCAGCTCCCCCTCCGAAA
Organism: Phoenix dactylifera; assembly: GCF_009389715.1. NCBI lineage: Eukaryota > Viridiplantae > Streptophyta > Magnoliopsida > Arecales > Arecaceae > Phoenix > Phoenix dactylifera. The sequence continues at coordinate 21,395,678 of NC_052399.1, forward strand.
TCTGGTGGCGTGTCCATCGACCTTGGTTCGCCGGGCCCCTAGCCACCGCCGCCCATGATACGCCCTTCGAGTCGGCCCCCAGGGGCTGGCGCCCCAACCCCCCGGGCCTCCCCGTCTCCCTCCCGTTAGCCCTACTGTCGACCATCAGAACCACCCAACACCCGTTTGAGGAAAACTCCCCAAGACCGCACGACTATTGACGCGGCTCTCTCTCACTCCTCTCTCTCACTCCTCTCTTGTGTTTTCGTGCGCTAATTGGTTTAGCTTTTGCCTGAGAAGATGCGACAAGAGAAATGTACTCGCTAAAGAAAAAAAGGTTGAGTCATGGAATCATAGGCTCACAGCCATCTACTCGTACTGCCAATCTGCAAACTATCAGCTTTTATACCTGCGTTAATTAACTTTATCACAGCTTTTCTAAGTGCCAGTCTGCCCGTGTTCACGGTATCAAGGAGAGCGAATCGGGCTGAACGTGAGAAAAAGCTTGGCATGATTTTTGGCCGAATTTTCGAAGAGAACGACGTGGAGGCGGCCCAGGCCCATAAGGCATCAACTTCATGTTTTTCTTTTCTCCAAAAAAAAAAGGGACTAAGAAGGGTTCAAGCACCATTTGGCTCATGAGTCCTGAAGGGGTTATTTAACTTATTCCTACATTACTCCATCTAGGTTAAAGCTCAAGCTTGGAGTAGACCGAGTCAAGATTGGGGCTTCTTCTTTTTGAGAGCTGTACCGAGAGTCGATGCCTTGCAAAATCAATCCTCGATCTTTTTCCTAAAATGGCAAGAGATGGAACCATTCGAGACAAAATTCGGTAATCTATAATATTGAGTTTTGATTTTATGTTAATTGTATCTTTGAGATGCACCTGATTGCCTCTATGGCACTATGTACGATATAAGATATTTTTTTGTGGTAAATATATTAGACATTTCTTTTAACTGGCCTTTAGGTTTTGTTTGCAATACCATCATATTAAATTTTGGTTGTACTTTAACCAAAATCGAACCAATTACATTTATGTCTTCCTTGAAAAAAAGAATCATTGTATCTATCCATACATTAGCATAGATGTTACTAGAAGAACGCAAATATGCCACAAAAAGAAATAAGAAAATGTCACTAAGCTGGACACATATGATGATTTGTAGGGGGTGGGTCGGTAGGTGTAAGTGAATAATTTGTCGCATTCTTGCGTATTTATCAGCGACTAAGGTAATTTAGCAAGAATTTTGTTCGTGAAATAGTTATACAACTGACATGCAACTTTATAATCAATCTCCCCTCTTTTAATTGATTGTATGTAAGGTTACAAGATGTTAATGCGAGTGGCAATATATTGCATAGAAAGGTTAAAAGAAAATTAATTCTTGACACTTGTTTTGCAAGCCATTTTGGCAATCAGCTAAGCTTGTTACAGAATATTTAATCACCATGCACTGCGCTTGTCAAATTTAAGTTTTGGCTTGCGGTCATGCACACAGGAAGCAAAGGTGTCCCCACTGTGAAACATCTCGTAAATGAAGGGCTGGGATTTTATCTTTTCCTGAGTAGACTGCATACCCTCCAACCAAGTCACCTTGAATCTGAAAATATAAATAAGTAATCTTCCCTCTTTTAATTGATTCTAGATAAGGCTACAAGTCGTTAATGTGAGTGGTAAAATATTACATAGAAAAAAGTTAATAAAAATTAATTCTCGACACTTGCTTTCCTAGTCATATTCACAATCGGCTAGGGACGACAATAGATTGGATATGGATCGGGTCGGACAATATCCGTACCCACCCCACAATTAAAACCTTCATATCTATACCTACCTCAGGCCGGGTAAAATAAACAGTGTCGTTCGATAGATAAGATGGATCGGATTGGGTCGCATTAACTCATCATGCAAATATTCTAAAATTATTGTAACTTTGGAAGGAGGGATTTAGATTAAGGTTATATTGAGTCTATTTCTGCACCTGAATTTGTTTCAAATATTTTTCGAGAACACATACCTACCCCGGTATTTAAAAATATCTAACGAGTTGGATAAAACCCATCCTATTTGAATTAGGTAAGATTAAATATAGATGCATCGGCTACAATTACCATCTCTACAATCAGCTAGGTTTGTTTTGTGAGTAAACAATCAGCTAGGTTTGTTTTTTGGGTAAATAATCAGCTGGGCTTGTTATAGAAAAGGTGTCCTAATTGTCAAACAACTTACAAATGAAGAGCTGGGATTTTTTTTTTTCCCCTGAGTAGTTGGCTGTAATCGGAGCATGTCAATTAATACCCCCTAAAGAATGCACCCTGAAACAGAGCATATGAGTTTATATATACGTGCAGTAACGCGCTTTTCCGGGTTCAATTTGGTAGGTCGGGACAGGGAGGCAAAAGAGGAAGGGATACGGGCCATAAATAATGGGGAGAGAAAAGACAAAACAACGTGCTGCCGAGTGGGATCAAAGACACGCAACCTGGGCGCGTCCCGTCCTCCAATCTGCCGTCCGTACCATCCACATAGGACCATCCAAGCCGTTCGTTTCTCGTCATTACGGAACAAACTCGACGCGTGAGCTTCACGCGATAATCGGGCGGCAGCGATGCACGAATGGACAGAACCAACGGCAGATCGTTTTCCGCATAATATCTTTACGCGGACGCGTGGAAGATTTCCGCCTCCACTCTCTGCCTCGTTCTTGGCTCAATATTCCCACTGCCCGCCCTGCCCGCTTTTGCCGCTTGTCACCTGCCCCTGCATCTTTTTCCCTGCTGCCCGAACTGCCCGCACTTTACCACCCCCCAGCCCCCCAGACTTCCATACTTCCCCTGTCTCGTCCCTCTTTGTTCTACTCCAAAAGCCATCACCCTCGCTCCTCTCGTTCTCTTGCTCTCTCTCTAAACCCTCTCTCTGCCCCCCCCCCCCCCCCCCCCCCCCCCCCCAAGCCCTTCCAATGCCGGCGACCTCCGGGAGCTGGGACGGCTTCCGGAGCCCTTCTCCGCTTCTCCCACCCCCCGCCGGCTTCCTTCGGGCGGCGCTCCGAGTGGTGCTCTGATCGCCGGCGGCCGGAGCCTGTTCTTTTCGCCGGGAGCAGGTCGGCTTCTAGGTTCCGTGCGGTACCCGCGGGAGTGTTCGCTAGGGTTCCGGAGGCTCCGAGAGGAAAATTCTGAGGTACGGGGTGGTTTCAAGATCTCGGCATCGGGTTATCTTGTTGGGTTCTCTTATTTTATTTTAGGGTTACTAGTTCCAATCATTTGGTCGGAATCCCGAGGGTTTGTTATTTGGAGGGTTTTGCTGTTGATCTCGGAAGAGATGGGATTGGGGCCCGAGGCGGCTGAAGTGGTGTCCCGGGAGAGTGATGGGAAATCGGAAGGAAGGAACGGCAAGAACGAGAAGAAGAAGTGGAGGACGCGATGGACGTGGGTCAAGCTTCGTTTGATTGCGTGCTTCATCTCGAGATCGAAAGTGGATACGTCTGTTAGCGGCGCCAGCACTCTTTGCGGTAACTTCCTCAAAAATGTAGACTGTTTGATCAATGCTTTTCTTGAATTTACGGCTTATTAGCATTTTGAATTTTCTATTTCTAGGAAATATTGCTATTCTTGGTTATTATTATTCGAATTGCTTTACGATCTATGGGAAATTATGCAGGGAGAACTGCTAAGTTTGTTTCCCTAAAGGCATTTGTTTTATTTCGGTAAATAAGATTGTTTAGGTAGAAGATACTGTACGTTGCAAGTTCTATATTACTGTTCCTTTGGGATATTGTGGTATCGCCTGGCCACATTTTTTTAATATTTATTTTTTAAAAAATATTTAAATCCCAATGTTCTGGGCATTCTTTTGTTGAATTAACACCAACATAAAGTGAAAGAAGGATAAAGTCATGCTAGTCCGATAGTTTTAGTTTGAAGAGGTATTGAATACCGGTGAAGTGCGGCGTGCACCCTGATAGTTACATCCCTCTACTTAGTAACCAGATGTTCAATGTTCGAGTACTGGATGGTGCACTTCCAAGTGTTTGAACTTGGGTAATTATAGTGTGGGTAGGTCTCCTTCCCTTTCTCTCTCTCTCTCTTTCTCTATAATAAAAAGTACAAGTATCGGATATTGGAGATTCTTTTCTTGATAGAAGAAGGAGCCATAGGAATGTTCGCATTGGGAGAGATGGCAATTTTTGTTTTAGGATTAATTGGGGTTTTTATCTTTGATTTTTTCCCCTCTTTGTTGCTTTTTCCCCCCCAAAATGCAGTATAGAAAATGTGCAAGTTCTAAAAGGGTGATATAGAATGAATGAATGGGAATTAGGATGGAGGGCAATTGGATGCCCCTTTAACAGGGGCTCATGAAAATGAAGAAATTTGAGTCATGAATATCATGGAGAAAAATCATAATAACCTGCTTTAGCCTTCATCAATGAAGGAGAAGTTGGTGGTTTCTTCTTACCTTGATATCTACCTTTTCATTTGCTTATGTAGGGGAATCGACTCTGAAAGCATGAAATATGCCTCCCTCCTAGATACCAGCGACTTAAAGAACATGCCTCTCTGGTGGAAAGCAGACATCAGAAGGATTAAGTACCATGTGCTGCACTGCTGCTAGTCATATACTGGCATAGTTGATAAGACACCATATTATGCTGTGTTACGATGTTCATGTCATGTGCAATGACAAAAAAGTAGTGTTGTTTCATATCATATCAATGTTGGTTTATGTTAACAAGCATGCGGCCAAGCAACTGATGTAAACCAATAAATACTTAAAAATACATGTAAAGGTGGGTCATGGCATAACCCCTTGTGCCTTGCCCATACCTAGTCAACATGGTATAGCTCTTACAAGCTGTGTTACCAAGATATTTCTGTTCAGCTCCAAAAATCTGTGTTGGATATAGATCAAAGCCAGATAAGTATTAGACACTTGAATACTTATGAAATTCTATAATCGCTATGTTTAAAGATAAGAAGAGCTGAATGCCTCTAAAAATATTTTTGACTCCCTATTTTCATGTAGAAGTGAGTATTTATTCGTTTTAGCGATTAGTCAAGGATTTAGGTATTGAACTAACTTTCCAAATATTATTTTTTAATATATTTTAAGTTAATGGGAAAGTTTGAATGAGAAAGACGTGTTCGAGGACCTTAACAAACATTATCTTCTTAATATTTATTTTTAATATTAAACAAATGATATTAAAGGTAAAAACTTGTAAAATTTAGTTAAAATTATAATTTATCCTATGTATCCCCATATCTTCTTTTTTTTCCCCTTCTTATCAAGCCAAACACCTAGCTTTCATATGTGAATCTGATTCTTATATCCATATCCATGCATCTTCTACTTACATGCATGGACATATACAGCACGATACTTACAAGTCAAGAAAATAAGTATAACAAACTAGGGTTCATAACTAAGTCCGAATTTTTTGGACAAAATTTGCCTATATGCATGCTCATGGAGTATATTTGGTAGGTAAGATGTGATTATTTTATCATAGTGAGTGAAACATCCAACCAATGGACCAATTAGTTGTTTTCCTTGCTGTGCACTTGGATTGTCGACAATAATGTTGATTATGCCTTATGGAAAACAATGCCATATATGTTTATTTACTTTTAGATAATTATATGATCGTGAGTATGTGTTTAGTTGATAGAAATTTCGTCAAAGAATACAATGAGTTTGAGAAATGACATCGCTATTATAACTATTTGAGTTAAATTTCTATAGTTTTGGAATCTCCTTTTTTTTTTATAGAAACAGTTGGTAGACAACGGGCTGCACAACTTGGGGTAACCCTCCCATAAACACCTGTAACCCCCCCCAAACCAACATAAAAAGTAAACTGAAAAGAGCCGAGGGTTAGAACCAAAAATAAAAAATTGCCTCTCCCCGCTTTCGTCTTGGTGTAGGGCTAGAGTTGAGAGAGAGGGGGAGAGAGGCAGAGAGAGAGAGGAGGAGGAGGAGGAGGAGGATGGGTTTCTTACCAATGATGCCGGAGAGGGGCAAGCGTTGAGTGGAGGCGTGCTCCGAGCGGTTGTGATTTTCGGAGGAGGGGGAGAAGTCTTGAAACATTGCGAAGGGGGCAACATGGCCTATTAACCGAGTCGGGGAGGGAAGGGAGTGGGTTTTAATCGAGTGAACCAAGTTAATTAGTAGAATCTGTGTCGGTCCCTAACCGGTCTAGTTTGGTATGCCCCGAACCTGCCGGTTTGACACAGTTCAACATACCATGATCCTAGGCATTTGGTAAAACTGCCAAAAAATGTTACTTATTTGTTTTCTTAATAAAATAATTTTAAGATATTGAAATTTAATTGTTTAAGGATAAACATGTGGACTAACATAAAATGGTTACTCTTATATCACTTGTTAATTGCGCCAAAAAGCATGCGTACATCCATAAAGGTACTTGCCCAAGTATGGGATGGCTGTTACGTGCCTAGGCAGCCACGTAGGCACCTACTTGCGTGATTGCCCTGCTTGGAATGTATGAATGCAACAGGTACCTAAATTGTGGATTTGCTAGTTGCTTTACGCTGGACCATCCAGGCTCGTTGGTAGTGCCTATGAGAATGCTGATTAACATTCTGTATATTGAGGTAAATCAAATTTCCATAGGTTTACTAATTTAGGACTAGAGTTATTTCTCTTGTCATAGGCTTAGTGCATAGCTAGACAATCATGCAGATTCTAAGTGCAAATTAGGGAGGAATAAGGCTTTCTAATTGGTTAACTCATCCAAGGTTTTAAATATCATGCGATGGAACTGTGCTGGTTTTTCTGTGGAATGGATGCCTAGCATCCTGCCACTCGGGACGATGGATATCCTGTCTTGTCCCAGTTCCTTCTCGACTTGTCCCATCCCGGTGCATAGGTTGGTGTCCTATCTTGATACTAGATGGTTAGATGCCCTGCTATCCCGCTAGTATTTAAAACCTTGATCTCATCCTTCTAGTTTAGTTTGTTTTGGGAATCGAATGGTTTAACAATTGAAGAAATCTACAAAGGGTCGTTGTCAACACCTTTTCTTTTGGAAAGGTGAGGCACTGTACACTTGAGCTGTTTGATGGGAATTGTGAAACTTGTTTGGTCTATGTGATTACAAGGGGTATGACAATACAGGAAGTCATCAGATGTTTCAATGGCTATTAAACTATTGGACAAAATGCCAGTTATATGAAGCATATTGTGTCCGAAGGAAGTTCCTTTCATGACCATTTATGTCATATAAAAACTATAATATTATTTTAGTCAAGCATGGTTTGTAAGAAATGTATAGTGAGATTCAAAGAGGATGTGCTAATAATATTATGAGTCTTTCTAAGAGAGGCTTGTTGGAACTACCCAATGCGTTAAAAGCGTTTGGTGGATACGTAGCGGCCGAGGGGTTTCATGCCATGCAACAAATGGCAAGCGAAATGCGTGCAAGGTTGGTTGCTAAAAAGATATTAATATTTTACCTTACAAATCATCCAAGGAACAATGTCTCCCATGAATTCATGTGTTTGATTTAAGATTCAATGAGTAATAGTAAGTATGACCAATTGTTATTTTTGTTACACGTCAATGGATACGTCAAATTAATTAATTGTGTTTCTACAGAGTCACAAATTAAAACATTATATCATTATTTAAGAAAGTAAAATGCTAAAAATTGACGGTTGATTGTGAGGAGTGGGGTAGAGCAAGTCATGGTGCCTTTTGTTATACATATTCATAAAAAAAATAAAGACATCCACTTCAAAATTGTTTTATGTCTGCCACATTGCTCGTCATTAGCTAGGATGCCATGCTAAGCTGCCACAGGTCATGTCATGGCGATTCAGAACCAAAACCACCTTGGCGTCTGCCATGACCTTTTTGAGAATCATGTCAATTTGCACTTTTTGAGGACAAAAATATATTGGGGAAAAGTCATTGAGAAGTTCAAGGATGATCATTATTGTCCGTTACATGATTCCAAGAGGTCTCCTTACGTTGATCGAAGAAGTGACTGGAAGCTTATTAACATTTTCTTTAAAGAAGTTGCATCTAAATTGAGAAGAACAATTCCATCGATTGAAGAGTAAGGTTAATTTTTAAGAGTCTCCCATTATAGAAAATTTGAGTTAATGACATTTTTGCGGTACATGGCCATGTGTTTCTTGACCTTGAAACTGAAACATTAAATGAATTGGAGGTCTATAAATCTTGCACTATTCATGATTATATAACTATTCAATTTGAGCTGATTATGGATATGGGTTGAAGCAGGTCCTGTTGGACAGGGGTTTGGTGTGACCCATTCTTGACCCAAAAGATTCTCTGTCCAAGATTATGGCCAGATCTGGTCTATTCCATTTGAGTGTTTGGTTAAGTTGGGCGCAAATTAATTGCGTTAGGTTTTCACCTCGATGACCCATGTTGAACCCCAAGAACCTGCGGTTCATGTTGGTTTAGGATTGGGTCAGGGTCCAATTTTCATGTCATGTAGCTGTGTCCAAGCTTCGTTTAGATTTAAAAACTAGTTCATAGGAAGAATTGCTTAGAGTGAAATGCTGATCTTAATAAAAGGACCTTCATGGCTTTTAGAGAGGGAGTGAAAGTGAGTGTGGTTAAGTGAAATTATAAAAAAATGATGCTTAGATTGAGATTGTAGTATCAACCAAAAGGGCTTGATTACTGCTAGGGACCATGGATAAGGAGTGAGGACAATCTAGAAAGCAATATTGTCAAGATCGGGATGGAGTTGTAAATCATAAATAGGGTCAAATCAGTAGAATTGTGGATTGGATTATGGGCTGTAAAATTCTTTCCATTTTCTTCAAAAGTTTCAAGATATAAAAGAAGTTGAGAAATTAAACGAGTCAACCATCGAGTACATGAATGAAGAATATGAGTGATGCAACTAGTTTCCAGAATCATAAGCCCTCATATCAAAGGGTGATTGTGAAAGTACAAATATTTTTGGATTTGGCCCTTTTAGCTTCATGAAGTTCAAAAGTTTCTTTTTTTTCTTTTATTTTAGTAAGTTCAAATTCCTAATGGCCTTGCTAATGCTAAGTATTTGAGACATATTAGTCATAAAAATGTTAACTCTAAAAGCCATACATTCACACGTTATAGAAATTGCAATTTCATTCTCCTATCACCAAGGCATGGAGGCTTATTTGACACCATTCTAATAGTTGGGCTGCCTAAACCAGAATTGAGGTAGCGAAGGCAGCCGTCTCTCTCTCTCTCTCTCTCTCTCTCTCTCTCAATGAATATGAACAAGGCAAAATGCAATGCTGGTTTTTAGAAACACTAGGAAGAGAGAATATAACATTTGGTTATGTCCATAGTGCTTACAAGGCTCATAAAGTAAGACCCTGGCAATCTCGGTGATCAATTAATAATTTATTCAGATATAAGCTGAGATTTGAGTCATTGTTTCAATAGGATTGCTTGAGATATGCCTTGCCTCACACTTTTGAATACAACACTCCAAAAATAGCTTGAGGCTCTTTGGCAAGATGTTACTATGTGAGGCATGTCACAGAAAAGGCTCATGTGGGTTAGGGTTGGAGATGAAGTTTATTAGGGCGTTGTTGCACCTTAATGTACGTAAAAACTCTTATGAAGCTTGTGGTTGCTGGGGCCCCTTGTTCAACCCCTCCATTCTCCAACTTGTTGTTTTGCACCCCACTCCCTTGAACCTAATCTGTGGTTGCCACCATCCTCCCAACTTGGGAAGCCCCACTTTCCCTCCCATAGGTCCCACTTCGCTGTCCTGAACTCCCAAGGTCGACCTACCTTGTAACAAACTAGGACCTTACCCAAAAAGGTTAGCCGAAAGGTATTATTTGGATTCCTTAATTCTGTATAAGTACCCAAGATTTACTCAACGAATGACCGATGTGGGGCTAAACACACGCCCGCACGGGTTCTTGCATACCCCCTCCTACTTCACAATCCAACAACCTTAGAGCTTTGCCCTTATAATTCTATGATGGTAACAATTTGGTTGTTACAAGATTAAAATCCTTAACTTCAAAAATATATAATAATCTCCAAATCCATCAAATCTGAAGTATGCCTCAACCAACACTTTCTTTCTCTATGTCCTATATAGGTCATTCACTGGCAATAACTGATTGTTCACCTTCTCATGGTTCATAGAGTGCCATTCACATAGTTGCTTTGCCCGTGCTTATGAGATATGACAATAGTTCGACATGCTTGTGATCCCATGTTGTGGAATTCCATGCTTACTAATTGTCTCTCTCTTATTTGACCTTCTTTCATCATTTTCTAATAATAAACCTCTGGCAATTTTCAAATTTTTACCATATGGTATTCTTTCATCTTCCTGTCGTGAAGCATGTGTTCAATGCCTTATAGAAATTAACAGCATACAACTTTTTGAAAATTAGATTTGGTTTATTTCTGCTTTTTATGAACTGACAAGTCCATAATTTAAGAAGAAACTTGTACCTCTTCTCTAATTCAGAAATAAATTATGCATATCATTAAGAAAGTGATGTATACTTCTATTAGCTGTCTCAATAAGTAACAATGTCTACAAGGTTGACAGTGCTAAATTGCCCTCTCTTCTCATGCTTTCTCATTTCAGGATGGAAACTTTTCTATTTTTTGAGCAACCATGTGATAGATACTTTATATACTTGGTACAAAATTAATGATAAACTATGCAAATTAGAAAATTTTTTATTTTTAATCAAATTTTATTTACAATTATTAGGATAAGGTAAAATGTATATTAGAAAGTCTAAAGACTTTGTCCCATCAATGTAGAAATTCTAGTTGTGCCTTGATGTGGGATACAACCAACATCTTGCACATCGAGTTATTTCTTTGTATGGAAAGCACATATATTCCATTTTTGGTCATTACAACAATGATGGGCAAGAAAAGATCTTTTTTCCTTTTCTGGTATAATTTTTCATGGCATTATCTATAGACTTGGAATTCAAATAGGAGAATGTTAAGATATCCTAAATATGTTATCAAATGATTTGGGCAAATCTACATTATGAAGTGCGATCTTTAGCAAATTTTATTATCAAATTCAAACACAATTCAACAAGAACTAGTCTCCCAAGATCATAGTAGTAACTACGGAAGGTTAGAGAGGGAGGGAGAGAGATAATGCAAGATCTTACCGACTTCTCTTTATTTTGTTTTGATTGAAAAGAGTTAGGGAAGACCTAACTCAGAAAATTTATTGAGGTTTGCCATTATATGAGTACAAGAAGGTTACATGAGCTTTATGAAGGTGGAGACGGGATGAAGGTCTCAAGGTGAGGCACAGGTAGGTTGCCTTCTCATTGACATGTGCAAGGGAGCCACGTCTTCTGCACCCAAATGATTACAACATTTAATTGGAAGTGGGGTTGCTGCAAGGCGTATTTTAGGCGGGGGTATTTGAGAGCTGGGGCTTCTCTAACTTTAGGCATTCTCCTTTTCTTCGAGGCCGCCTGCCTTGCTGCCGGCTTAGGGTTGCGCTCCAGCCATAGAATCTAGCATCCTGTGCTGAGTAAGGCAGCCAATCCGGGCAACATTTCTCTCTTTGGTAGGGATGCACGCCATGGAACCCACAAATCTGTTTGGGCAACTTCTCTTTCAATTGAGCTTGATGGATGTTGTCTAGGTATGGTGGTATCTAGGCTAAAGAAAGGCGAGTAGAAGAGAAAGTAGATGAAAATTTATTAGGTACCTAATACTCTTAGGTGATTAAAGCGAATGGCCATGGAATTCCTTAGAGGTTAGGCATTTTGATGACAAGATGGGATCGATTAGGTATCCAAGTCTCATATGTCGTGGATTGGGGTTTTAGAAGAAGAGAACTGTTACATCTTGATATTGTTTGTTAAATACTTAATATCCAATCAGTTTTCTAGGGGTCGCCAATGGCCACCTCTTACAATGATTTTTAGCAATGGGTATATTTGATTATTGGTAAAATGGTGCTCCTATAGGTTAACTTTGCAGTAGTGGATTCTCATGCTCTTTATGCTTCTTGCTCAACTCAAATCTCTTACAAAATTCAAGAAGACAATAAACTAGAAAGAAATTGGGTAGAAAGCATGGTAAAACCCACTTTACTTTCTTTTCATCAATATGTGTACAAATCTATATTATAAAGCCCCTATTTATATAGTGAGGTTCATCCCCTAATTTAGGTTGGAATCCTCCCCTACCTAGTCAGGCCGAGTTTTTCCAAAATAGAAAAATACTACAAAAGTTTCCAAAACTAGGTGGAAGCTATATGTCAACTTGTACATCAACTTCACCTTCTGTCATGTTGCCAAATTCTTCCTAGATTAAAAGATATAGCTTAGTCAAAAATCAGAAATGACAAAGTTTAATTTTACCAAGCATTTCAGGGGCCTACATGGATCATCAATTTATTATTTCCTATATTTGTAATCATTCAGGAATATTCACAAGATTTGTTCCTTTTTGAGAGTCTAAAATTCTTATGCTTTCAGATTTTTAAACATTGATCCCAGTTTATCTTGTGAATTTGAAAAGTAGAAGGCTTTAAATTTCTTTTTAAAATTTTTCTCTTGTTTGTAAGAGATATGTAGATATCTTGCTTAAATGTGAGTTAAGATATCTAAGTACCGGATGATATGATGAACAGATATGCTCAATAGATAATATACATTTATTATTTTTTACAGGGTTTCATTACCTTCATAATTCATACCGCCTAGTAAGTAATAAATAACCTAATATATAAAAAGAAGATAAGAGGTATTGCCGCTGCTTATTTCTGTTAATTAATTTTAATTGGGATAAAATGTGCATTTAAAGATATACACACACAACAAATGAAAATAATTAGTGTAATTAATGAAAAGCATAAAATAATTGTTCAAGTGCATGTCTGCTTTATGGTAGCAAGTTCAGTTCTTGATGGACATACAATATGTGGTCATGCGTGTGCATGCCTTTTACTATATGGCCATTCTCGACAATCTATTATTAAATATAGCTATTCTTGACAAATTGCTCAACATTTCTAACTCTGCTTGTATCAGCTAAGCATTTACATCGGAACACTTAATATGATTGACAATTAACGTGGTGTATTGAGTGCCCGTATCCATGCTCATGTCCTTTCTTTTCTCATTGTTTTTTCCAACTTCAATCTTGTGTAGTGAATATCCATTTCAAAATCCATGTATTAGTGTCTATAAGGTTTGGTCACAGCTGGCTTTTTTATTTGATAATCTAATTTCTTTCCATTTTGTTATATTTTTCATATCTTCCCAGGTATTGGTTGATCTGTGTCGCTTTCTTTTTTTCTTTTTTTTTTTTGCTACCATTATACTTCCAGTTTCTTTTTTGGGATAAAAAATTATCATGCATGAAGAAAGGTATGAGTCTCTGTATCCTTTTGTCCTTTCTTCCATCCTATAATAATTGCATCAAATGGATTGACATTAACCACTCTGTGCCCATTCTCTGCCATGATCTTCTTTAACACATCGTGCTTTTGATATTTCTATTTATATTACCTGACAATTAACTCATTTTCTGACTTTCATAGTAGCAGCAACTTTTGATTGATAACAGCTCCTTTATTTTTTGATAACAATGACAACCTATTTAATAGTCAATATTTTGTATCTGGACCTGCAGAAAATAAATCCACTAATGATGCTAGCAGGGACCAACCTGCTGTTCCATTGGTCTCTGGTTCTACAACCACTAGTAATGCAGAAAGTAGTGTATCTACTCCTAAAATGGGCGACGAACTCAAAGTTGCTTCTCAGCTGCGAAAATTCACTTTCCATGAGCTCAAGTTAGCCACAAGAAACTTTAGACCAGAGAGTCTACTTGGAGAAGGAGGCTTTGGTTGTGTTTTCAAAGGCTGGATTGAGGAGAATGGAACAGCTCCTGTGAAACCTGGTACAGGACTTACTGTTGCTGTAAAAACGCTTAATCATGATGGTCTTCAAGGGCACAAAGAGTGGCTCGTATGTAGCTTACTCCTTCTGTTTCGAGACATCACAAAATAATTTACTACAATTTCTTTTTATATAGAGTTTCTTCTGCATATTGGAACACATGGTTTTGCAGGCTGAAGTTAATTTTCTTGGTGAACTTCTGCACCCGCACTTAGTGAAACTGGTAGGGTATTGCATAGAAGATGATCAGAGGTTGCTGGTGTATGAGTTCATGCCTCGTGGGAGTTTGGAGAATCATCTATTTAGAAGTATGTAACTGCCTATATGATGAATCTATTTCATTTCTTTTTGTATCTTGCCATGTCTATGCTTGCAGTCTCTTTCGGTTTCTTATGATAGTTCTGCTCGTCGAGAAATTTTTGCTTGTGAGGCAAGTATGCATGCTATCTTTGTTTCTACTTAATACTTGTCAACACCTACTGTGATGTTGTTCTAAGCTGGAATACAGTTATTTCTCTGAGTCATATAAGATAGTCTGGATTTCATAATAATCAAAAGTTTTCAGTCACAAGCCTTAAGATACAAGAAATCTGCTTGCTTTTAGTTACATTTTTCAATGAGAGGGCCAAAGGCTTAATATACAGTTTACCTTTCGTCAGGCTTTATAGTTTCTAGTAGGATTAGCAAAGCATACTGCTTTTGAATGAAAGGACTTTGATATAGTTGAGTCAGTTGTTTCTTTCTCGTTCCTTCTTTTTTCATAAAAAAATGGACCTTATCATGCATCCGACTCTTTAGAGGCAATGCTATCATAATGGTGTTATCAGCACATGACTCTGGTGGTGCTTAAGATCTGCTGGCTAACATATGGGAGCTGTCAGATCTCCATTTTTTTGTTTTATTAAGAAACAGTATAACTTGTCTCACATCTTAATTGTCAGAAGCAAAATCCTCATAAAACACTTGATCAGTTACAACTCCCTGAGCTGAATGCTATAATTACATGCATTGTCCAAATGCTTTACATTTGGTTTTTGATATCCCCCTCCAACCTCATTTAGTTGTCCTGAAAAATCAAATACTTTCACTTACATTCAATCACTTTGTCTCATTATATATATACTTTCCTCCACCCCCAATTTCCACTACCAATTCCCCATCAAAAATAAATTAAACCCAAAATCTTCAACCGGAGACAAAACAGACTATTTTTTACTTTTTTTTTTTGGAGTTCAGAACTTGTCCTCAGCTGTGGAGTCTCGGTTTAATAGACAGAAAAATGCTTCAGCACACTTGTATCTTTCTGGGCAGTTAATATATTCTACTGGAGGACCTGGATTGATTGCTTTAATTGGCTACAACTGGCTATGCCCAATAGGTAGTGGTTTACTTAGCATGTGTCTTAAAACTAAGGATATTTGTTCACAGAGAAGTAAATCCCATAGATTTATTGCATTTCACAAGGCAAGCATAACTAGCAAACAGTTTCATTGGATTCTTCAAGTCATCGCGTTGAATTAATATGGAGGAATTTGTTTCATTAGAACTCAAGTTTGACAAAGTACAATTTTGGTCTTAAAAACTGATAAAACTTCTTTCGTTTATATTTAAAGCACAGGGACTCAACAAACATCTCCAGTTGGATTGTTCTGTCCAACTAAACTAGCATGTAGCCAAACACTTCTGGCTCTATTTGTGTGCTTCTCTGATAATTTGTATCTATAGATTCAATATCCTTAAAAACACCAGAGGTAGTCTTTGTTATTAATGATTGGCAATGACGATTCCTAAAGATGACTCATGTCCTTTGACAAGGCTTGCTGGTTATTCTTATGGTTATGCTCAATGTCCTTATTGAGATAATATGAGGTTGACTTGTCCTTTTGTCCTTTTGGAGCTTCAGTTGTGTTTTCATCACTATATGCTTTTATAACTTTTGGAATTAAGTTGCTCGCATATTGTTACCTCATAAATTTAAGTTGAGTCGATTTTGAGTAATTAATAATTTGACATTTATAACAAGTTATGACTTTTGATTTCAGAGTTGTCTCTGTTAATTTAAAGAATTGTACTTAATCATCCAAGTGTGTTTCTTCTGGCCTTGCCTTCGGACAGAAAGACTACATGCTATTGGAAATTTAGTAATTGCTCGAGTTACTTGAATATGCATAACAGCAGTTTTGCATACTGTATACTCTTGTTAATGATATAAGCTTTATCCTTCTAAATTTTCTACCCAAACATACAGGCATGTAGATGACTAGAAAATGCACATGGAAGTTTTTTTTATTTCCTATGGATTATTTTTCTCTGTAGTTTTTGTTACCTCATTCAATGTCTGAAAATATTGCACTTTTATACTAAATATAGCACCCTTTTTGGAACATGGGACATGCATATCTGTTAGACCTTTTTATAATTGTTACTAGAGTTCAAGTTGATGTTAAAAGCTTGTGTAAATGGCAATGCTGATGCTAGATAGGGCAATGCTGATGCTAGATAGCACAATGCTTATTTAACCCAGTTATCTAGATAGGCTGTCAAATGAACCAAGTAGCTTGAGAAAGGTCGATTCAAGCTCGATTTAGAATTAAACAAACCAAACTTGAATTAGCAAAAGAAGCTCAAAATTAATTGAAGTTGAGCCCAAAATTGACCCCACTTGATCAGGTTTGGCTCGAGAAGGCACGAATATATTTATATTCTATACCATGTCAAGGATTGTTGTGCCGGTACCGGGGTCCGTACCGGTTGGTTGGCGGCACGATTCGATATGCCCCCATGCTGTTCGATGTTGGGCCCATACTGACATAGCAAAGAGGGCGAGGGAGAGGGAGAATGAGAGAGAGGAAAAGAGAAAGGGGAGGAGGGAGGGAGGGAGAGAGAGGGTGAAGGTCGGTGCAGTGTGCCCTGACATGGCAGAGAGGGGAAGTACAGAGAGAGGAAAGGAGAGGGGGAGGGAGGGATGAGGGTGGCAGACGGCCGGGGAAGGCCACCGAAGGGCCGGAGAGTGGTGCAGAGGGACAGAGGAGGGGCTCTGCCGTTCGGACCCCTATTTTGTTCGACATAGGGGTCCTGAACGAGGCTCATTTTTATTTTGAAAATATTAAGTGAAGTTGGCAAGAGAGTGGCTGACTTCAGAATGAAACATAAATTTCGGACGAGGTTCTTTTTTTATTTTGAAAATATTAAGTGATGTTGGCAAGGGTGTTGCTGACTTCATATAAAATTTTCAAATAAAAAAAGAGGCATGTCTGGGTTCCGGAGGGCGGAGCCTCTCCTCTACCCCTCCGCGCCACTCCTCGGCCCTTCGGTGGTCTTTTTTTGCTGTTCGCACCCTCTATCTCTCTCCCTCTCTCTTTTTCTCTTTTCTTCTCTCTTCCCCTCTGGTTTCTCATGTTGAATGCCGTAGTAGTCCTTGTCTGCCATCGGTGCGGCCTCGAATCAGACGGTTCGGGACGGTTTCATTCCTTGTACCATGTTATATAATATATACTATTTTGAGTTTGGGCCTTAGTGCAGCAGTAGGGTTGCTCCATTGTAATCTAGTATCACAATTATAGAAACAACCTCTCGCATATAGGGGTAAGGTTTTGTACAGCGCCTAGGGGTGGCAATTTGTGATCCGACCTGTGAACGACTCGCTTTAAAGAGGTTTGGGTTTAAAATAAACAGGTTTAGGTCGTAAATGGGTCAACCTGTCTAAACTTGTTTATATAATGGATTGGGTTCATATTTAAATTTTTGACCCATTTAACCCATTTTGACCTGCTTAATAATTGGGTCGGGTTATAACCCGGCCTATTGAACCTGTTTAAAATCTATTTAACCTATTTGAAACCTGCTTAATCTATTTCTGACTTGCTTAACCCGACCCACTTAACCTGTTTAAATCAATTTAACCTGTTGAAAGTCCGTCTAACCTGTTTAATAAATGGGTTATGTAGGTCGGGTCAAGTTACCTATTTAATAAACAGGCCGAATTCAGATTTAAAATTTTGATGTGTTTAATAAATAGGTCGGGTTTGGATTGATGAATTTTTGACCTGACCCGCATCAAACCCAACCTGTATCTAACCTGACCCGACCCAATTGTCACCCCTAACATCGACCCTCTCCAAACTCTACAGTGGTGGGAGCCTTATGCACTGGGATGCCCATTATATGATATATATTATTTTGCAAATCTATATGATATATTGTTATATTATTATATATTACATTATACATAATGGACCATTTGATCGAGCCTTTGATTTTTTTTGGTTATTCTTTGAGTCAGTTAAACGTTAAAACAAGCTCAAATCAAGCTTGTATCGAGATTTAGTTCAAGGTTGAATGTTTTTTGGCTTAATTTAGGATCAATTATGCTCCTGTTCAGTTTGGTTTCAAATTGAGTTCAAAATCTCAAAATAGTGATAACCAAATCAAGCTTGATCTTAGAGTTCGTGCTCAAGATTAATTTTGAACCAGGTTTGATCACGCCCAAGCTTGATCAAGTTTGGCTCAATTGCATCCCTAGTTATGTAGTTTCATTGTTCATATACTGTTTGGTTCACCCTTTGTTTCTGTTATGATAAGCATCAGGAGTCTATCTGGGAACATACTGATTTCTTGAAAATTTTATCGGACCACAACCATTACTTGTAGAGCTAAAATAGCTGTCCACGAATGGAGACAATCACAATCTTACAACTTTCGTGATAGTAATAGTTATGGCAATCGTCCTTGTTCTTCAAACATCAAATTTGGAGAACAATGTCCTTTCTGGTGAGGCATTTATGCGTTGGCAAAGACACTAGACAGCAGCTCAAGGATGTCAATTTTGTACCGTAACTCTTTAACTGAAAATTATAATAGAAATATAGGATATACAATTCCTAAGATTGACATAGCTATTCATGGCATGTTAAATTTTAGATATTTATCCACTCTGCTACATGATTTTGTGCTTCTGTTTTACTTTTTATCCATGCCTTGCATTAATTATAAAATCAACCAACTAATATTCTCCATCTGGCTGGCCTTGTAAATTTCTTTTTTTTTTTTTGTTACTTTAATATCTTTTCAGCAATTGCTACTGCTGTTTTTCTCATTTGTTGAGAGGAGGTGGGTGTGGTGCATTTGTGGATAGATTCCATTTGAAGGGCATGTGTTAATGAGTTGATTTAGGGATAGCACTATGAACTACATAGGGACAAATAGGGCTATGCCCCTGCTATGGCCTTTACATATATTACCGACCTTGAAAGATGTGGTTTTTGTATTCTCAAATTTGCAAGCTTGAGCATTGTGCTATCTTTTACTATGTTGAACTGCTCGTTAACATTTTTAATGGGTAACAGGATCTCTTCCACTCTCGTGGTCTGTTAGATTGAAAATTGCACTAGGAGCTGCAAAGGGTCTTGCCTTTCTTCATGAAGAAGCAGAAAGACCAGTTATATATCGTGATTTTAAGACGTCTAATATTTTGCTTGATTCAGTACGTAACTGAACTTCCTAGCAACAAAATATATATATATATATATATATATATATATATATATATATATATATATATATATATTCTCCCTCATGTTCCCGCTCTTTCCTCCCCCTTTCTGACCATGTGCTTTTCCAGGATTACAATGCCAAGCTTTCTGATTTTGGACTTGCTAAAGATGGCCCTGAGGGAGACAAGACTCATGTGTCCACAAGAGTGATGGGAACGTATGGTTATGCAGCTCCAGAATATGTAATGACAGGTAACTTTACCGCAATGTTTTTATTTCTGAATTGTGGAAACAATTTGCATGCAGACTTGGCATTAGAGTTGATAATTGTTTCACAACGCTGTGTTTGCTTAAAAATCGAAACAAGTCGACCAAATAACAGAAATATTTTGCTAATATTTTGATGAGATTTTTCTGCTATATTTTGCCAATAAATAATCACGGCTTGCTATTCTTCAAATAGATGCATCTGGTTCTTTTGTTGAGCATGAGTACTTAAGAAATGTAACTGCAATTGGACTTGGAAAGGTACCTTTATTTCCCAGTTCTTTTTCTCTCAAACGATGAGAGCAAAAGCAATATCCAGAAGGAAGATATGGTTATAGCAATATAATATATATTTAAATATAATCCTAATTACTTGGTGCTGGCCTCATGAGTATCAACATCCTCCTGTCACTTTGATTATTCCATAGTGTAGCAGAGATATCAGTTGTTTGTTCCATTGGATCTTTGGAGGCAGCACAAGCACTTCAAAAGTCTTTTAGACTATGGCTTTTCCAGTCATTGCTACTCTACTAGGCTGGCAATGCTACTGAAGATATTTACAAGCGAACCTTGATTTGTCATGATTTCACCAGAAGTTCGTCAACAAACCTTGTCTGCCTATGATGTCTGTCATCCCCACATGCTGTGTTAGTATTTGGACTCTTCATTTACTCAATCTGAAATCTTCCTAGCAATTAGTCTATAAGTTCTATATTTATAGATTGCAAATATGTTATGCCCACCGCTCCCTCTCATGTTTGCCCACCCAATCATCAGGTGTAGGTACTTGAGCATTTCTTCTTGAATCGTAGCCCTATGACATCCCTAGAGGAAGCTCTGCATTTTGTTAGTTCTTCTTTGGTATGGGGAATTAAAGTAACAGATGCCCAGAATAGACAGAACCTGGAGATAATAAGGAGACAACTTGATAGAGAAAATGAGTACGTTGCTTTCAAAAGTAGCTCTCATTATGTAAGTCTGAAATAGTAAACTAAGCATTCATAGATATTGCTTGAGGCCAATTCAGATATTATCATTTTCATATTTCACCATTTATTAAACAACACAGTTGTGAATTGTATCCCTTCAGGTTCTTATTTTATCCATGTTAGACTACTACAATTCAGTTTGGATGTGGCTTGATATTTTGGCTTTTGAGTTTGCTGTGATATTCTGGCTTCTGATATGTCTCTTCTTTTTCGTACAAGGACATCTGACTTCAAAGAGCGATGTTTACAGCTTCGGGGTTGTCCTACTCGAAATTCTAACAGGGAGAAGGTCTATGGATAAGAATCGGCCCAATGGCCAACATAACCTGGTTGAATGGGCACGCCCCCATCTTGGGGAAAGGCGGCGCTTTTACAGGCTTATAGACCCTCGCCTGCAGGGCCATTTCTCTGTCAAAGGGGCACAAAAGGCAGCTGAGCTGGCACACCGCTGCCTCAGTCGGGATCCCAAAGCCAGACCGCTTATGAGTGAAGTGGTGGAAGCCCTGAAACCACTACTCAACCTTAAAGACATGGCCAGTTCATCATACTACTTTCAAACCGTCCAAGGAGATCATGGTGCTGCCAATAGCAGTAATTCAAGTATCCGAAATGGCTTAAAGAAACAAATTTCCTTCTCTAAAAATGGGCAGCAACCAATGAGGAGCCTTTCAAATAGCACGATTAATTCTCCGTACCATCAATCACCAAAGATCAATGCTGAACAGCCATGAGTTCATCCATTTCCATCTGTCATCTCCTCAGAGGAATACAAAACTAGGATGGGCATTAGGTCTGCAGGCTTGTGCTGATGCTGGTGCTGGTGGACATTCAACAGTGAGGTTTAATTGACCAATATTCTCTGTTGATTCTAAATTATCTGAAGATACACCTCTTAAGGATAATTATAACTGATGCCTGTTTGTCTTATTCAAGTAATTGTCAGTTGTTTGATATTAGCTAGATTCGTTTCAAAGATATTTGGCAGGGTTATCAGATTTTGTCAAGAAGCAAAAAGGAGGAGATCCCAGGAGAAGAAAAGGGTTCTATTTTCTTTCTTTTGTAATTAAATTAAACTTAATGCAGTAGAGGGGCAGTTTTGTTCAACAAGTTACAAGTTGAATGACTTCATGAACATGGTTAAAACAGTGCAGAAATATTTCTCTTTCTCAGTACTGAAATATAAACATAATAGGAGGAGGGCAAGTAAATAGCATAATGTAGTTGTAAAATTAGGTTGACCAGTTATTTGGATTCTACAAGATAGCCTGGGTTGAAAATAATGAATATCATATGAACTTGCTAGAGGACCCACAGCAAGGTTGAGTGAATGTTGTCATCGCTCCAAACCTAATCCGTGAAGAGATCTGGTGACCTGACGAGGTCTCTGCTCGCTAATCCAAATTCAGGCTTGGCATTTAGCAGCTCTTTCAAGGAGGAAAAACTTACAGGCAAGAGTGTTTGACAAAGCATGCCTTACTGAAGAAAAAAAATGAAGTGTTTCGCCTCCCCCAATCTGGGAAGGGGATAGATAGGATTGAAGCCATTTGAATGCCCCAGGAGCAGTCATTCAGCACTCATTTTCCTTCAGGGGCTAGGTCATTGTATAAAGAAGCCGCGAGAACCCACGTAGGATTCAGATGCACAAGCCAACGTGAATTTCAAGCTCATGAGATTGAATAGAATTTTCATCTTGATCGAAAACAAAAGCCAGTAACTAGCAGACCAGTGAATTTTATCTCTGTATTACTCCATTTGCAGGTTTATGGTTTTCTGAGTGGCCTAGCAGAAACAACTTGGTTGCGGTCATCCTTCACCTAGAGTTGCATGGAAACCTCAACCAACAAAACATATGCATTCGATGCACGTAGAATCTGCCTGATAGCACTCAAGAATTGTGACATCAGCTTTTAATGTCAAGCAGCCCGTTGCCTTGAAAGTTAAAACCTCTCCTGCTCGTTGAGACTTGAGAGTTGAGACCCTGCTCGGCGACATATATATATATATATATATATAATATAATTCCATTTGCCACCTGTCACCATAAGCCCATTATACTATTTAACTAATTCTATCCCATCTATTTGATCTCACCAAATTATTAAAAAGATATTACGAAGCACAGACTACTTTTGATACAGTTTAGTGGGAAAAAAAAAAAACTGATTATTGAGATTCATAGTTGTACATACTCAACTGTGACATATTGCCATCTCTATTTAGTGATGCATTAATTACTACATTTATTTCTTAGAAGCACAAGTCATCATTGTGTAGAATAGATAGCTTAAATTCATTTCATCATGCAGCTTTCCTCGTCAGCTGATCTTTTGATGTGCTCTCAAAGATCTTATCGGCATTGCCAACTTCAAAACCATCACGTCTATGAAATTCCTTGATCTACCAGTGGAAAAAAACAACAACAATTAAAGGCAGGAGAGATGCAGAAGAATGGCAAGACAAAGTTTAATACTTGGATGCACAGACGGGGGACTAATAACAAAGTTAGTATCAACTACCAAGACAATATGAAGTAATGCCTGCTAATTTGATACCATATAGTCAAAATTAGCATTTGATAGAGATTGAAAGTACTAGTGTTCAGGTTGCCTGATGTTAAGGCCATGATCTAGCAGCTATTCCAAAAGAAAAAGATTGCAATGAATTACCCCACCTATTGAGATTAATAGAATTTTGGGTTAAATTCAGAAAGTCATTCATTCCGGAAGCAGCAAAAGTACCAATGCTGGCAAATTATTAATGAAATCATCAATGTAGTAACTGGTGCCTGCAATCAAAATTTTAAGGAATCTTCAAGTACAAAATAATCCGAAATGTTCACCGGGATGTTGCTCTTTTCACTTCGCAGAAATGACATCGTGTTCCTCCCCCGCCCCCCCCCCCACCCCAAAAAAAATAAAGAAATATATGGCGCTCTTGACTATAGAAAGGTATCGTTTTCATTACATTAAAGGTTTTTTTTCATATTAGTCCCTGAGAGATACCTGTTTTGCATATTAGTTCCTCAATTCTTTAAAATTGCAAATGAATCCCTGAAAGAAATACAGTCCGTTTCATATAGGTCCCTGCAGTGCCATCTAGTTAAACACAGCTGGAGCAGATATTTGGAGTTTTAGCTGATTGGCATTGGATTATTATCTTGAAGTTTTTACCTTAAATTATATAACGTTATTTATTTATGTATTTTTTTCATATCAGTTTTTGATTATTTGCATACCAGTCCCTTAGTTTCCCCTGAACAAGATGAACAGGCAGATTCAAGAAGAAGCATTTGTTATAACATCTACAATTTTCGAGTTACGGAAATCCTTGATGCGTAGAACCAAAATATAAAAACTGAAGATTCAAAATGCATAGCACATTTTATATGCATGTTATGGAAAATTAATTTATTGTCTCTTGGACTTCTTGCAAAGTCTTAAGTAGATGTAGATACCTACTGATGTGTCATATATGACAAATGCATATATATTTGAATCAAACAGTGGCTCCATTAAGAACGTAAACCTAAAGACTGTTGGGAAAACAAAGAAATCCAAACCTCATCATTTGCTAAATTTTTATACTGAGGTAGCACAAGCCGTTCTGCAAATTCGATGTATGAACAAGGAACAGATTCGGTGACCCCATCAGCAAAATTAAAAGAAGTTGAATCAGCCACAGTTGAACTTTGCAGTAGAAGGCCATCAGGGCTCACTATCAATAACAACAAAGAAAAAAAGACCTGAGAATGCTTGTTTTGCAATGCCTGAAAACCATAACAACAGAAGACAGTTCTAAAACAGATCTGACTATTACCTACTAAACAAAACATTAGACTACTGTTTTTGTTAATGCAAGATGACACATTAAGCAAACAGGAAATATTGTGAAATTATGATATCATATCAATAAACAACTGGATGAGAAGTTGTGACCAATCTTATTATGTGGACAAGTACAGCTTGAGGAAAAGGGTCAGATTTGACGAGGAAAAATTAACTCCATAAGATGTAAGGTTATCTAGTAGGTAGAAAACCTATGAGAACTTGCTACAAAGCATATGTCTTAACCTCAGGTTGCAAGGAGCCAGAACATTTTTTGGCTACTTTCTACGGTACCAGAAGCTTATATTTTCTGCATGGTTCAGAATGTTGGGCCATATGGGTGGTCCAAACAAAAAGATGAACATGGAAGCAATGAAAAAGTTGAGATGGAAGTGTTGTGAAGCATAAGAAATCAATATATTATAAGACATGCAGGATTTATATCAATTGAAAAAACAAAGTGACAGAATTGATTCAAATGTTATAAAACTATGGACATATGCAGTGATATTTTGAGATGACCATGGTAAGGAGAGATGATGGAATATGTGATTCGAAGAAAATCTTAGATGATTGGATTAAGTTTCAAGAAAAGATTTGAAAAATTGCAATAACACCAAAAGTAACACTTAATAGGAATGATTGACAAATGAGAATTCATGAAACCAACCCTAAATAATTGGGAGAAGGCTTGATGCTTATATAGATGTGATTTTCAATTTTACAGTTTATGGACAAAAATTAAACATTCCACCTTCTACACTGAAGCATGAATAAATTATATGCATACACTGATAGCATGTCAAAGCAGGAATCAGAGTTATACATGTGGCATGAACTGGCAGGTGACTATACCATGCGTTATTATGTCAATATTGCTGCTCAACTCAACCCAACTCCACTAAGCCTTTCTCCCAAACTAGTTGGGGCCAGCTATATAAATCCTTTTCCTCCATTCCGCTATGTTTAGGGCCATACTTTTTGAAAGATTCAATATTGACCGCTTTGGCACAAAACAATTCAAAGAGCAAATGCATTTTACACTATTTCAAATAGACAATATCCCACAAGCATATAGATAGAGTTGTTTTTTTTTTAATCAAGACTACTTTATATAATTAGTTTCTCAAACATGGAACCAGACAGAGTTGATTGCAGACCTTTTAATGTCCCCCCTTCAGAATTCAGTTTGAATCCATGATTTTCAATGAACTCATTCAGGCTTTTGATGTTTCTAATATGAGATTTCAGCTGATGTGTGGAAATAGTGACATGATTCAATGCATAACCATTAACAAGAGTCCATGCAGCATATTCACTTTCCCTGAAACAGTAAACCAAAGAATAAAATAGAATAGCCAAAACAATGTCAGCTCAATAACAAAAAATACCAGAAAATGCAGGATTCAACTCATTTCCTTCAGCAACTGTTAAAATAAATTCTGTGCAGCAACTTAAAACTAAGTACTTGTGATATTATACTTCAGAGTTCAGACTGCAAGGCAAACACCATCGAACAAGATGTCGCACTTGCCAGATTTACTGCTAAAAAAGTACCTAGCTAATTGTTGATAGTCAGAATATAAAGGTTTCTCCCATGTTAAACATCCCAATGCACTTGCGATGGATGCATGTTCGTTCCCATTACCAGATGTTTTGATGCATTTCCTTATCACTTCCTGCATGCACAGGCAATAACTGATGGTCATAATCTACAAATAAAAATTGGATACAGGATAAAGAAAGACTGGTATTGGCAAATAAGGTAAAATAAAGGTAACCACAATCAGCTTACAAACTGAAAAGAGAATGTTACAATATGCAATGATCAGTAAGATAAAGTTGAATATACAATACCTTGCACTAAAGAATGCTGGTATACTCATGTAAAATAGCAAATTACAATAGATTAGTAGGTGGTTCAGGATCATTTTAGCATGACATCTGAGACTCGGTGTTATTAGCAGCTGAAACAGACTTCTCTTTTTAACTGGTCACCTTTAACACACGCTATTAGTTTAGAAATTTGAAGATAATCATGATCACTCAATAGCTCTGTCAAAAAAAAATGTACGCATGAAAATGCCAAAGAAAGACTACTTTATGTCCCTCTTCCAACAAGCAATATATTTGGAGGCATATGCAGCTGCTTTGGTGTATGTGTGCCCCAGATGTGCTGTTTAGAGCCTAAGGAATCATGGTATGCGGCAGGACAGCATAGCTGTTGCTCAGATACCCCTACAGGCCTAGGCGGCTTGCACATGTGGCCCCGGTGGAATGCAGTTGGGCAGAAAATGCAACTCAAGCATTATTGAGTGCCCCAACCTCCTGTGCCTTCTACCCCCCACTATGTCTGCTTCCCATTCTCCTTTTCTGTCCTCTCCCTCCTCCACCTTTCACCTCTGCCACCACCTCTTTCTCCCCCACGCCTACTTGTCCTCCTGTTCAGTCTAGGCACCCACTTAGGTGCATGTATACAGCATTCATATTAAATCACACACAGGACAACAACATATCGTGGCTAGTTTTTAGAATTTTGCAATATTTCCATGCAGATCATATTGTTGTCAAAAGGTCTTGGGTCTTGTGGTGTATGTTATTTATGGATGAAAAGTATTGATTGATGAAGTGAGGTACATATACACACAAACAAAGAGAGAGAGAGTTTGGGTGGGAGGGTTTGACGGGGGAGTTGTGGGAGGTGGCGTGAGTTAAATAATTTAGGCCTCATGGTGTATGTTATTTTAGGCAGTATTAACTGCTGAACTGTAGTCTATATATCTTCTCAATTTAAATTCAAGCTCCTTGTTTAACCTCATTTTGATGGGAAAATGCACCTTAAAGAAATTATTTTCATAATGATGAACGGATATATAATGCAGTTATTTTTACACGCATTTAAAAATGAAATGAGGAATGATCTAATCACTTACTTCAATCAATGATATCAACTACTTCTCTCCCAAGTCCCAACTCGCTTGCCTAATCTAGAACCAATGGATTCTCAGGGCTGTGTACAAGGCTTCAGCCTCATTTCTCCAGGAGGAAAAAAGCTAGTTAGCCAATTCATTTGTTGAATCCTTTTCCCATTGGTTATAGTTCAGGTTAATGCCTCAGTCTGTAAGATCTTCGACATATTTCTATTAATGGAATTATACTAATAACCAGAAGAATACTTAATGAGTCATGTCTCAATTAATTATACATGTTGCTTTAGTCTTTTCATTTTTTAAGATATGGTCTGTTGTAAATCTACACAGTTTTCATTGGTTCCTCTGTCAATGTCATGTTGAATATTTGTCCTCCTAAACTTCATCTAAAATACTCATTTCCAACATATCCTGCCTAGAAATATCAGAATCACTTCAAATGTCAAACTCATCTTTTGTTATCAGAACCACTTATATCCATCATCTTACCAAACAGCTAGTAACAAAATCAGGATTCATGATTGTCTTGTAAAGGGAAAACTTACAAAATCAGTAATTCAGTTAATAAGAAGCAGATCAGAAAATGAAAACATCTCAACGAATGGGAGCAATTCAAGCAATTTACAATAGTATGCCATATATTTATAAAAGATCATAAACTATACATGAAGTAACTGAAATTTAATAAAAAAAAGGCATTATTGAGTTTGTAAATATTCAAGGCAAAATCATTTAACGAGCAATTTAAGGATGATTATAGAATTTTTCAACAAGTCACAGAACTTTGCCACTAGTTTTAACAGAGCATTTCAAGCCTTATATGTACCTTGTAAAGGCCTTCATTGAAGTCTTAAAAAGGCATGCAACAATGACAAAACTCATTTGAAATGTGTCTCATTCGAAATGTATATCCACTTCTTCAACCTTGCTCTAGCTCAATCAAGCATATCTATTTCAATCTTCTTTTTTTTCTAAATGACAAACCCAAGATAGCAAATTGATCATACCATGTGCATAGGTAGATTATATTGCCGCCTAACTTTGATATTCTTATTTTATTGTGGTATTCAAATTTATAATTTCTCATGTGATTAAGAGTTGCATCTTAAAGCCCACAACTTTACTGAATGTTTGTAGCACAGCATCCTTATATAGGATGCATCATCTGTTTGGCAAATCAATCAGTCGCACCAATTCTGGATGGCACAAAACTCTGCAAAAATCAATACTCTAGAATTATCCACAGACCATGACAGTGCTACAAATTTTCTTTTGCAGTCTCATGCTGAGTCTCTAATACATTTTTGGGCTCTTGCACATTATGTAGACAAATCAAACCATTGTATCCAATCTGGTGGCTTAAAATCAGTATGCAATTATGTTTTGAGACCACAACAAGAGGTATTTCACCTAAATTGATATAAGATGGCCAAACTAAGTCTTAATGATCTTCAAGATGTACTTGTCAATTATCAGCACACCATCCCACATCATCCATCAATGCATGTGTTTTTCCAAATCTTAGAACCCTTGAAACTTTTTTCAGTAACCTGAGTTTTAAAAATTCATCTAAATCCTTTCAATTTTTAATATGAAGAAAGTATTTATCAGTTATAGTTTGAAAATTATACCAGAATTTTAAAATAGTTTGTTTGTTCATGTATACAAAAACTTTTCAGAACATGAAAAATATTGCTGTATTACAGCCGAACAAATCAACTAAGCATCATACAAAAATTCAGGACTTGGGACTACCTGACTTTGAGAACTCATCTGATCCACAAGAAGCTCTGATATAAATATCCTTGGCAAAGGCCCATCTATACCGTTTCCACCATCAATATAATCAATCTTGGGAGGTGCAAACCACAATGCTTTCAACTTTTTTGTGGGAAATCTCAATTCTTCGCGTGGCATATAGCCAAAATCCATGAAAACTTTTGCCATCGAATCAATACCATAACCTTCTACCTTTGGTTGCAGATGAAGCACATTATTGTACATCAAGAATGATGCAACATGGATCAGTTAAGAAAGTGGTAACTATTGCATCAGTTGAGTACAACAGATAAGCAAAAACAGAGTAATTAGAAAAACCAGTTCAGTGTATACCCCAAATGTTCGGAAGGCAAAATGATCATAGCAGATATGGTCACCATCGCACGAACGAACAAGGTCCAAAATTGCTTTGGCAGTTGGATTCCTTGTCATGTAGACCTTTTCCATACTAGAAATTATTGTTCTGAAGAATGACTCAGCACCCTGTGACAAAGAGAAGACTAGGGTTTTTTTTAATAAAAAAAAGAGAGGTTGGCCAACACAAGAAGCTTACAAGTAGCTGACAAATTATAATTGCCAAAACCATTCTATGTGGCAATCTTCAATGGTAGAAATAAACCATACGAGTTTTGGAGGTGCTTGGGATTTAAGGCATGCCCAACAGTAACTTAACACCTTGTCTCAAGACATACAATTTACAGGCCTAGGACGAGATGGTATATCAACAAACCATGGCATTTCATGGTTCTTAGTAACATATTTTGACTTAGCAGAGCATATGAAATCCCACAAACAAAGATGTGTTGAGTTTACATCATAATCCAACCATAAAACAAACATCCAAAGATTCAATTACAGAACTTCCATGTCTTCAACCTTAGCACGAGGAACTTTACTTGCGTGAATATGTCTCTGACAAATTTTGTTTGCAAATAGATATACAGATGCCCTTTTTGATAACAAGGCAGAAACCTTCGACCCGACATTCATGAGTTTCGAATGAAGAATGAAGAGTGCCCCTCTTTTTTCTTCCCTAAATTGCTTAGAAAATCAGCAAGCTTGATTTTTTTTCTCGTGGAAAACTGGCTCAGATATGCCCGGAGCAAAACTAGAGAAAACAATGTAGACTTAATACTTTGAAGAAACATCATACAGGGTGCCCATTTTCTGGAATGATGCTGCCTTATTTAGAAAACTAATGCTACTCATAGAGGGCATTTTCGTTTTTGTTTTAACTTTACAAATGGGTCTGCAGAATCCTCCAGTACTATGGTACGTGTGATGCCCGGAGGTTTACAAGATTAAAGGCTTTCTTTTTGTGTCTTTAACTTTTAGTTCTTCTGCTTCTTGATTGAAAAGAAATCCACCGTTCCACGGTTTCCATGCGTCACATCATGATTCTTGAGCTAAAAATTGTAGACGTTAAAAAACTACTCAATAAATTATGCATCAAAGATCAATTGGTAACCAAATCAGACCACCTCATCGCCGGTGCTTTCCGATTAAAGAATCAAGGACTTCTTGATAAAATTCTATTTCATGGAGCTCTGAGAAATCGAGCCCTTATAAAACATAGTTCTTCTTCTTTTTTTTCTTCTTCAAGAGCCCTTCTGCCATTCGTTTTCCCCTATCCTCCTCTCTGACGAACAAAAGAACTAGGAAGATCTTTAATACTCTGAATCAATTCCAAGTAAATCGTTCAAGAATCGAACCACCGATGAAAAGGGTAGGGAAGAATCGCAGGTACCTTGGGAGGTGGATCCGCGAGAGCGGTCGCCTGGGATCGGGCAGCCATGCGGAGGTTTCGCCTGCGATTGGAGATCGGTCGGGCGGCTACGGAGAGGGAGGAGAGCGAAGGAAGCGAGACGCGAGACGGCTTCGAAGCGGAGAGGAATATCGGAACCCTGGCGACCGCTTCCATGGATCCAGCGGAGATGAAGCCCGGGGTTCGATTCTTGCATTTTATACATACAGTCGCGAACAAATTACGTGTCGCCACTTCTTGGAGGAAGCACTGGATGGAAGAGTCACGGAAACGAATTCTTTCCCCAAAAAAAAGGCCAAAATAAATACATAAATAAATAAAATAAAGGAGCCGCTCCCTCTGCCGGAGCGCGTGGTCTGGCCGCCACGCAGTTATTGGCCCGTGCGGTAGGCCCGGAGGGTGCCAACCGCGCAAGGGTCGGAGCCGCGGGGGTTCGACCTTTTTTGGATTTTTTTCATAAATATCATTTTAAATATCAAAATTTGTATGAATATTTTTTTAATTGATATATATATATATAATATTTATTTTGCTGTTTTATTTTTTATTCTTATTTTTGCATGTATATCTATATTATCTAATACCTTTAAAAAATTAACGGTTTTAAATTAAAATTAATGAATAGAAGTGCAGGAAGAAATATTTATAAGGCAATCATGATAGAGTACAAAAAAAGTAATATCATTTTTTTTATTTTTAATTAAAATAAATATTGTTTTTATTACTATATTAGGGGCAAATGTGTGAAAATAGTATTTATGAGGGTACAGAAAAAAATATAAATTTTAAGAGAATATTTATACAAATTTAAATTTTTAGAAAAATATTCATGCAAAAAAAATCATCTTTTTTTTTTACGATGCAAACTGTTGCATTGCGAATTACACATATATCAAAGCACGCCGCATGGATCTCATCAAAACAATTCTTGAATCGAGGATGGTTCGAGCTTGAATCAAATCGTACGTTGATTCAAGCTTGCAAGCTTGGATTAATATTTAGTTGATAAATTTAAAAGATAAATAAAATATAATAATTAAAGCTTTAGTTCAATGATTTATTATTTTTATAATATAGGATATAATATAAAATATTTTAAAATCTTATCGAACCAATTTTTTGCTTGGTTTTTAAAATTAAATTTAAGCTTTCTTTGTTGGTTCAAGCTTAGTCACACTTGAGTCAAGGCTTTCTCCAGCTGTTGCATTTGTTTGGGGGACCTAGTGCAAAATACTACCATTATTCAAGATTGGTATAAAATAAAAGTTTCTTATGTTATTTAGCTTTGAAAAAAAAGATAAATTTGTTCAGATGAATTGAGATTTAATTAACTGCCTGGGCAAAAGCAATAATTGCCTTCCCTCGGGGGAAAAAAAAAACAATGACTGCCCAACAAACTTAAGAGAAAGGGCCACTGATAGATATTTGCTAAGAAAAACTCTGAAATTTTGATTTTTAAGGATGTTTCTCGTCAAGTAACGTTACAGGCCCCAGCCATGACACGTTCAACTGAAAAAAAAGGGGAAAAAAGGAATATTCTAAATGATGAGCACACGTGTGTCATGGTGCGAACAATGCTATCGCACGGGACATTGAAATTATTAATATTTTTTCTCTTTTTGGCATGAACACTTCCAACCCGAGACTCTAAAAACTCATTCGAACTCATCTGGTTCTTATTTTTTTTTCTTATTAAAGTATTTTTTTGAAAAGCTAATATCTGCACCTATGATATTTAAAAAATAATTTTTATATATTTGGTTGACTATAAAAAATTAGCTTAGAGTATATTTTCTCAAAAAATTATATAAAATATATCTGTTATAATTAAGTAAAAAAATCTACCGTAATTTATCTAAACTCAAACATTTTTTAAAAAATAATTTTCAGCTAGTAAAAATTGATTTTTTCATATTTTATTCATTTTATTTTGAGAACTTAAATTACATATAAGATATTTTTTTATTATTTTTGTTGATCGAGAATTTCTGCTATTCTCGAGAAATGTCCAATTTCTTATCTCTTAATGCTCCTTTATTTTTTTTGGACTCATTTGGTTCACGAAAAAACTTTTATTCATTAGAATACTTTTTTTGAGAAGATGATTTCTGAGAACATGATGTCTATTTTAGCATGTTTGGTTGATCATGAAAAAGTGGTACATTATAGAGTGGCTTATGTTTTGTTGAGCATCTATTTTTCCAAAAAAGTTGCATGAAATACTTATACTTTTTCGGAAAAAAAAGACATTACCCATGAATTTTGATAGCTTAAGAGTATTTTTTTTTAAAAACTCCAATTCTCAATCGATGAAAAAGTAGCTTTTCCATATTTTTTATATTTTTTTATAAAATATAAAACTCCAATTCTCAATCTATACTTTTTTTTTGCAGATAACATAGAAACAGTTCTTAATCACTGTATAAATTATAATCAGATAATGGTCTTACATATCCAGTAAACTATTATCCCTTTATCCCTGGTGGGAAATGATCTGGACAGAGATATTTCCATTATAATTATTATCATAATTGCTTAAAAATACTTAATACATATGAATTGCTTGCAAACTTGAGCTGCTGCCTTTTTTTTTAGTCATCAGGGCTAATGTCCCAAAGTTGAATGAATGAATGTAGATGATGTCTTTGAGCGAAAAACCGGCATTGCAAAAGCTGTGGAAAATGAACTTGAGAAGGTACTTAATCTGTAGTTTATTTAAACTTTTGCTCCAATCAATGACTAATTGAGTGTAAGCTTCTGTGCTAATCTGTTGTGCAGGCCATGTCAACATATGGGTACAAGATGGTGCAAACACTCATTGTGGATATTGAGCCTGATGAGTGAGTTAAGAGAGCTATGAATGAGATAAAAGCAGGTAAGTCTGCTATTTGTTGGCTGGGAGTGTGGATTGCGCAAAATGTTTGTCTTAACATTTGCATCTATACTTGCTGCAAATAAGTTTGACCTGCAAATTTAAGCAGATGTGTCTTTTTCCTTATGAATCATAAGTTATAGAGAACCAGCTACATGCTTAACAGTTCATATTTGCTTTGTAAAGAATTTGCTTGCATGTTAGTGACCACTGTGACACTGGCTGCTGACAACTGATGTATGTTTGCAAATGTAGTTTTAATTGCAATAGGCATCAAGAAAACTAGTTATCCTTGGGATTTCCATTTCTGTTATTCCTTTTTTTCTTTCATGCATTCAAGAAAACAGCAACCTTTGCTTGGAAAATTTTATTTCTCTTCATAAAATATACAACAATAAAAATATGGAAATCCCTGCCCAAGAATCTGTTAACATAAACTGACAATTGTATGACAATTACCTGCTCTAAACCATGGTCGGTCAGAATTGAAATGGATGCTAAACACTCTGGTGGTAGTTTTAGAAGTGTTAGAATTTCATATGATTTCTATTAAATCATTCCCCACCTCCGGATTCTTTTTAACTGTATTATTAATTGCTTAAACAGCTGCTAGGATGAGGCCTGAGGGTGTCAGGGTGGCAGCTAATGAGAAAGCTGAAGCTGAGAAGATACTGCAAATCAAGCAGGCTGAAAGTGATGCAGAATCCAAGTACTTAGCAGGGCTGGGCGTAGCACGACAATTGCAGGCCTTTGTGGATGGTCTGAGGAATAGCATTCTTGCTTTCTCAGGAAGTGTGCCTGGAACCACAGCAAAAGATGTTTTGGACATGATTCTAGTTACCCAGCACTTTGAAACCATGAAGGAGATTGGCGCATCCTCAAAGACTTCATCTGTGTTTATTTCACATGGGCCTGCGGCCGTAAAGGACATTGCTTCTCAGATAAGAGATGGACTCCTCCAGGCTAATACAAGTCAGCGAAGTGGTCTTGAGAAGCAATATAGGCCAATGCAGAGGCATGGAACATACTATTTCAGAGAAACTTTGGGGAATAAACATGTGGATATCTTGCTGGCTGCAGCGAATATTTTGGTCTAGTAGGAGAAACTAATAGCTTATACTGGAGCCATGATGCTGTCACTTTGTGAAATCTGAGATCGGTCAAAGAAGCAATTATAGTTCATGAAACCTTATAGTTGCCATATTTTTCATGATATTGAGCTCATGTTTATTACCTCTTTGTATCTCATGCTCAGTACCGCTCAAGTTATGCATTTGTTCTCATTGGCTGGATGATTTAATGAGAATGACACAAATATTTACAAGTCACTCTACAGTTACAAATTTCAGAGTCCAACCTGCTACCAGATGAAATTTACAGGGAGTGAGATCACTGTATGAGGATCTTGTCATGATGCTGTCATCCCCAATGCTTCTCAGTTTTTTTCAACTATCAGCTCAGCTCCCATTAAGAGGAGCAGCCCAAATGTGTGATCTACTGCATGAGTCAACCACTGATTGTGGCAAGGTTAACTTGATTACGGGTTACAGTTTCACTTCAGAAAGGTCAAGCTAACACAGTTAGCAGTGGATATTGAAAACAAGTTAGATCTGCCTTGCTTGATAATGTGGTTAAATGGAATATTTTAACAAGAATTTTTTTTGGGACATGGTAAATATTCACAGTTAACCCACGACTAAATAGATAATAAAATCAGAAAAAAAAATATAAATAGACATGGATGATATATTGACAGATCAAAGATGTAATGCTGGGTTCAACTACCGGCCATTCGCTAGTCCCAGCACCAGGGAGTCTGTGATGCATGCGTGCTCTGATATTCAATAACCATTTGCGGCCTGCCTCTGCACTTCAGAAGAAACTATATGGAAGTTTTTAACAGGAATTTGCAGGCACATTCTATTATTGGATCCTGCGAGCCATGAGCAACTTCACAGGCGACAGCTATTTTCAGGCAGAAATAATACTAGCATTGCATAATATTTGTGGGTTCTACCAAGTTAATAACCTTTTTGCATAAAGCCATCCCCATGCCTGAAAGTAGAATCAGGTCAATGTTTACAGTGTTTAAGTCGCCTTGCAGAAAGCCGTGCTGCGTCTTGAAGTTTACCATCTTACGCAGCAGAAGCATACCCTATCATCATAGCACAGCAACCCAATCATGTGAAGATAAGCACTCAATTCCACGATATATATACAAAACATTCCAAACAAGTACTTGAAACATCCATTTTTCCTTTCCAGTTAAATATAAATCTTTAGAACATTCACACATAACCTGGGAACTATGTTGTGTGCATTATTGTTGTAGTGAATATTTCAAAGACTGACCTAGAAAAGTGCAGGAGCCCTCGCCAGAGCAAAGATCAAAGAGCTCCTTTGAATGGCACACCATATGTATTGCTGCCAGTAAGCTTCTTGCAGCCTATAATAAACTTCAAAGCTTAAGGAATCATATTTCCACTTCTCTTGTGGTTGTAAATGCAATCTGTAATGTGACTAATGTCCATTGACCGTGTTGCATCCCCATGATACAAGTTCCTTACAATCCCACCAAATTAACAAACCTAAATAACTCAATTTATATAAACAAGAGAACTCAATTTTTGATAACCAGGAACTATTCTTATTATACAGTCTCACCAAAAAACATGAGAAGCTCTTCATTGCAGACTGCACAATAAAGAGCACTGCAAAGCAACCATGTAACAGCTGCATTTAAATGAGGACTAATCACTCATCACTAGAGTACTCATCCTCTTTATCTTCATGTTCTGTGACAACTTTCTCTATGAACTTCTTTCGAATTCCTTTTATGACAGCCTTCTTTGATGGATCGCTCCCACTCTGACCATCATTGAGCACTGGATCAGACTGGCAAAGGGTTAAAGCAACAGCTGGAGGGAAAAAAGAAAAGATCTTAGTAATAAATCAATAGATCATGAACAGCTTTGCAAGCAACTTCAGATGCACAAATTGGTTGTCTGACAACATGCTTTTAATAGCAGAAACTAGGCATATGTTCCACTCCAAACTACAATGGAAGATGTAGGAATTGAAAAATGCAGTGGTCTGGTGATATAGCATAAGAACTTGTGGTAAAATCAGCAGGTAATGTTCCAATGAAGGTGATGCTTAAACTAATCTCTGATGTGGAAATTCAAGTCCAAGCACAGGAACAGATTCAAGATGCATCAACAAGAACATGAACAATTAGTCTCATCCCATAGTTATAGGTTTGGCTCTAGAACCTACACAATAGTTTCAAGGTTATTTATGTGTATTTATATGTATTTTTTAATGGAGAGCATGTATGTAATTTTTCAATGAATTTGATGAGATTTTAGCTTTCTACTGGCTCATTCGACGCTTTCTTCTTCTAAGCAGATTCTCTTAACTTGTTTATGAATTACCACTAGTTGCAATACATGCCAATCAGGTATATTGTTGACAAAGTTAAATAAACAACACATAGTTTATATTCACCGACAAAGCACATTGCTAGATCATGCTAGGCGGACATCAAATAATTTATGCAGATGAAAACCTCGAAACAAATACATGAAGTTTAGTCTCTAAAATGATAACCTGTCAAGGATGATTCCTTTTAGTTTTGAGCTGAGCCTATTATGAAAATTTCACTCATCGTTTCATAGATGTCTCTAAAGCAAATAAAGAAGCCATTAGAATAAGATAACATTCATTATTTTGTCACATCATGGGAACTTTTTTTATACATCAGCCAAGATTATTTCATCTCTTCTTTCCTATCTTATAATGGGTTTTCCACTCATTGAATATCAAGATCAAAGCATCAAATGATAGTTGACCGTGTTTTTACCACATCAGCCGATATCTCCAAGATTTTATATTGGCTGATAACATCTGGATCAGTTAATTGCTTTAGAAATTATTCAGACTTCCATCTTGACTCAGAAAAACCAGTATCTTGGTTCATTTCAGTAATAGACCCACTCAGATTGCCGAGTTATTACTACTTATATATTTCAAATTTAATATATAGATGATTTTGATCAAAAATAAAAAATAAAACAGTACAAGCCTACAATATGGAGTTAACCTCAGAAAACATCTGTCCTAAATCAAATGGCTATTACAAGCATAAATGCCACAAAAACGCATCAAGTTCTTTGACATGCAAAGTAGGTGCGGCTGAAAAATCTCCATTCATAACAGTTGCACGGGTTACCTTCAGGCGTGCATCTCCGAGCACCAAACTGATGCAACCCTACATAAGTTCCTTTAACTGCACCATTGTTGTAAACCAAAACAGTTGGGAGGTTGCGGTCTGGGTAGTTCGGAATGCAATCCGTGGAGATTATCTTTACAAATTTTGTTGCAGGGTATCTGGTAGCCAGTTCTTCCAGGCAACGCAACAGTATCCCACATTCTGGTATTCTGCCATCCAAATTACAGAACCAATCCAAAAAAAGGTAAACACCACAAAGAAATAGTACAAATAAATGCGGCGAAACAAAAGAATAGTTGTGAAATAGATAGTCTTCATAGGCATAGGAAATACTACACATTGACCCAGCACCAAATTTTGACAAGTTTGCCGATCACTGGCATCCGACTGGCAAAGAATAATTCGCAGATAATAATGAACAGATTTTATTTCTAAACAACCTGCAAATGCTCTTCAGGCTATCACAGTTGAATTCGAGTTGGGATGAAAAATTTACTGGTTGACAATAAGAAACACTCACAAAAAAGAAAAAAAAGTTGTGGCTTTAATCAAGAGTTCATCAACGAGAGGGAATCAGCCAAGAGAGAAAGCTTGAAATCTCCCCAAAACCAAATTTTTAAACAATAAGATAGAAGAGAAGCCCTAAAATTACCCATCCTTGTAGAGGAACACGACGACCCAGACATCGGGCGGCGCCTGCGAGACCTCCCGAACGAAATCCGATCCGGAGATGGGGACCACCGACCCGAACCGCGAAATCCTGGCCTCCTCTCGCATCTCGGCCAGCCTCTTCTTCCTTCACCACAGCCAAACCACAGGAAACCGTACAATACATTCAAAGAGAAAGGATCGACGGCGAAACAAAATAACCCTAGGAGGAGAGGAGGAGAGGAGAGGAGATTACCTGTACTCCTCGAGGAATCGGTCGTCATCGAGATCGAGATCGTCGTCAAGCTCTTCAAGGGTGCGTTCGTCGATCCAGGCCTTGGATTTGGGCTGGAGGTCGGGGTCCTCGGCAGGGACGAAGGGAGGGGGTTTGAAGGGCTCGGGCTTGGGGGGCAGGTTGCCGAGCTTCCGCTGGATGTCGTCCCACTGGGTGCTCGCGCCCTCCACGTCCTTGTACACGAAGTGGTAATCCGCCATGGCTTCCTCTCTCTCGCGATCTCTCCGGAGTCTGGAATGGGGACAATCGGAGAGGAAGCTCAAAAGCGGAGGAGGCGTGGGAGCTCCGAGATCTCCAATTATCTAACTTGGGTCGGACGATTTCGAGATCTACAATATCTAACTTGGATCAGACGGCCAAACGCTTTTGATCTAGTTTGATGCGCTTCGGCTTCGCTCGAGGGCAGGCGATTACGCTCTTTTAAGGGGCTATGCATAAAACTGCTTAAACTATATTTAAGCTGGTGTCGTCAACCGGCTCGCCGGGTCTGGTTCAGATTTAGCCCAAACACTTCTCTAGGTAAACCGTGCCTCCGGGAGTTGTTCAGATTTAGTTCGAGCACTTCTCTACCTAAAGCTAGGGAGCCACATCTAGCTTTTATTATATCTACATATAATAATTTATAAAATCTGTACTTACATCTAGTTAAATTAACAATATTAATAAAATTATTTATCTCATGTAAAAAAGCCGAAATTGTCTTAAGTGGGAGGAAGATATATATATTTTCTTAACTTCGTGGATAGTTGTTATGTCACTTAAGATTATTTTAGTTATTTTTAAAAAAAAAATTAACACAGTATTTAGGTTCCATTTAAGATTAATAGTTCGACTGACATTCTCAAGTTATGGAATAAAATATTGAATAGAAATAAACCTATAGGGATAAGCATAAATTTTTTGAACTATTGGATGTAAATATAATTTCTCCCTAATCTTACATAGATTTTATTGTAATTTACTCCTATTATTGTGATTTAAAAATTGCAGTTGCTCTTTGCTACCATATCGTAGTTTCTTCTTTAAATTAACCACATCATGTATTTGAGAAGCAGTAGAGCAGTCCAGTACCTCTGGTCAAGCAAGAAGCTATGAAGCAGTAGAGCTCATGGTAAAATTTCCAAAGAGTTGAGATCCCTGACCAGTTCCATGAAGGAACCGAATCTTGGCGACCATGATTCTGTTGAAACACATTAATTCTAAACTTGTCTTAGTTGGTAATCATGAGATGCTACGTGTTCGCCAGGTTGTCTCAGATATGTCATCTGAAGTGGGAGAAATTTTAGTTTTTGGTCTCAAGCGCTCTTCAGATATCTGGCAAAGCACAGGATAGAAAAGCAGGTTAGGAGCAACTGCACTAAAAGCATAGAGCTGCTGAATGTGATGGAGATGCAGCAGATGCCATTGGTCCTGATGCATGCCACTGGCTTTTATTTTGAAAAAAAAGAGAGCATGGTTTTACATCTGGATCATCACCTTGTCTACCAATCTATGGGGCTGGCTGCAACTAGATTTCCAGACAGCCTTACTAAGAGGAAATCTGCTTGTCTGCATGACTCTGTTTTAGTTTTTCCTTCTCGTTTTTCTGCTGGTCCTTCTTTACTTGGTCATATTTTTCGGATGGCTTTAATTTTGTTTCATTTTATTTTTTGTTCCTTTGAATGCATTTGAGGTATCCTGTTCATGATTATTGTTTCCATTTTTGTTTGTGATCACAATGATCATCAATCTAGGCACTGTCTTATCAAGATTCAATGCATTATCAACTGCTGCTTGCATGATAATATCCTTGTGAAGCTTAGGCGATGTCAGCGCCCTTGATGCATTCCTAAAAATTCTTAGCAGGATCAAGTTCTTTTCTGAATGATATAACAACCTCTATAGGAATTGCTTTGAAAGTAGAATTAAAGCCTAGTCTCATTTGTGATAGAAACTATCTATACAGCTTCTAGTGAAACAGATTAGTTTCTCAAATGTCTGATTATGATGGCATGCTTAGTAATAGGCGCTTGCAACATTTTCAGAAGTGTTTACACCATAATTTAAACTTTGGATATAGTGCACATTGGTGGCATCCAAGATGTTAGTCTTGCTGTCCTCTTCTCAACCTTGCATGTTGTTAGGTCTAATCAAGTTGGACTAAACAATAGGGGCCTTCTTAGGACAGGACCTTGGATAGTAGGACTTGTTATGATAGAGGAAAATATTGATGGAAGTTCTGCTGATTGTTCTTTGGATTAAGAACTTG
Source organism: Phoenix dactylifera (assembly GCF_009389715.1). Lineage (NCBI taxonomy): Eukaryota > Viridiplantae > Streptophyta > Magnoliopsida > Arecales > Arecaceae > Phoenix > Phoenix dactylifera. The sequence goes on from NC_052399.1 coordinate 21,436,914, forward strand.
GGTTCTATTCTTTTTTTACGATTAGTCTTTTTTTTATCCACCCTCTTTCAAACTTTGTGGTTGAGCATACGGAGAACTCTTGTACTTAATGCATGCCATCCCAATAGTCATTAGCATTTTCACATGATCTTCATTTGACTCGCATGCATATTATTCTTGCAGTCTTATTTAACTTCATCTTCCCAAATTTTCATGCATGCATGAAGAATGTTAAAGACATTCTCAATCTACTATTTCGTATGGTTAGTTCACATAAATGAATTCGATTTCTCTCTAAGAACAAGACCTGAAACCCAAGTTTTCCCTACAATTTTACTTAGCTGGAAGATTTTTATATGCTAAAAATGGGTGACTACAATATTTAGTTGTATATTTAGGTGGTAAGCTGTTGGAATCCTTGCAGCTTGCAATGCTCATCAGATGACTTGGAAGTGCCTTGATAGCTCTGCATGAACCGAGATGCCTAACCTGTTGCAAATGTTGTGCATCAACTTATATAGATATCATGTTTTGTGTTTTTATGTGGTGAGAATTTACTGGCTAAGTCTAAGGCTTATTTATTGTTATCTTAAAATTTAGTAAGTACCCTTTACATTTTGAGCTCTTCGAAAATTTCAAACCTTTTCATTCACTGGAGTTTGGCAAAGCTGCTTATATCCAAATATACCTTATCAAGCTAGTAAAATCTTTTAATAATGATAATAGAAAGCCAGTTCAATTCCTCCTCCCTTCACATAGAAATCTGTCTATGGCCTCCTTTGTTCTTTTTTTATTTTAAAAAACTAAATTTAAGGTTAAAAATTTTTGAGAAAGTTTTGCAAGAAAATATAGTAACTTTTAAATTTAAAAAGTTGATACAAAATTTTAAGGCTAGGATAAAATTTTCCCAGGCTCTTCTGCAGTAGCTCGCCAACCCACAATATGATCAAGTTCTGAATAAAATTTGCATGAAATTATAATTAGCTTATTTTAGAGTATAACTAGTATAAAATAAAACTTGCATCGGTCTTGTACAAGCTTGTTATCTCTATACTATCTTTGTTTATTATGCTCTAACAAGTTTAGTTTTGGTTATTTATACTGCATATAATTCTTGTGATGTATTTTCTGAACTCTGCCCTTAAAGTAAATCCTACTCAAAACTTATATAAAAGGTACTAAAAACTGTTGCAAGTTTTTAGTATATGAACATGGTAAGGCAAAAAAAAATCTAGTTGGAGGGCTAGTGGCATCCTTCCACACTAGCTCACCAACCCATTGGTCCAGGTTGTACAAGTGTTAAATGAAATTTTCACGAGGTTGTAAATAGTTGAATTAAAAATATTATTAGTATAACAGAAAACTTACATAGACCTTGAGCAAGTTAGTCAATATGTTAGCTCCATATTGTACTTGTTTATCGTGCTCTAACAAGTTCTGATATTTATTTATTTATTTATTTATTTATTATTGAATAATTCTATGAAGCAGTTATCATTTTAGGTGTGTTTTCAAATGCTATCTTTTACAAATATGTATAAATTCGATTCAAAATTTATGTAGAAAGTATTAAAAATATGCAAGTTGTCAACACTAATAGAACTGTTCAAATGTCAGGCGGCCTACCAGCTCCGCTCAAGCCCAATGTGTTTCGGACATGTCTGGGCCGGGGTTTTAAGCTCGGTAGATCAAGTTGGGCTAAAAATTTGAGCTTGCTCATTAAATGAGCCAAGCTATTGTCTTGGCCCGAATCTAGAATATATATAAATAGAAAATATATTACAAGTGGATGCCCTAGCTCATCATTAGTCTTTACTTCTCACCACGATAGTGCCTCCGATCATTGAGCATTGTCCGACGATCTCTCGATCTCGTCAAGAGTCTCTAGGTCCTCAATGCTAGGATCGATCTGCTTCGGTGGCTTCTCACTTCCTAAGAGGATCAATGACAAAAGGATTGACGGCTTGATCGGGTCTCCACCAAGGAAGTGTAGACCGTCGGTGCTGAGGAAGATGCAAACTCCCACTGTCTTGTCCGGTCCCACACCCTCCTGGTCTCCCACCTCCACGTTGTTGCCTTACCTCCTCTAATCCTTTGCCCACCTCCGCCTCTTTAGCAAGCTTCGTGACCTCATGTCCCACATTGCTGACCGGCTTAACCTCGCCAAGGCCATTGATATGCATTGCGAGATCAAGCGTAGCCTTGTCGGCATCTCCGTTGTTGAGGACGAGACACTAGCAACAGGCTCTCATTCGAGGCCATGAAGACTTCTTGCAGATCTAAGATGCAGACAAGACGATAAAAGCCCAAGGATCAGCCTAAAAGTTCGAAGTCTGATAAATATCAGCTCAAGCCTAGAATGTAGGCTCGAGAGTCCGGCCGAGTTCGGATCTAATTAAATTAAGCGATAAATTAGGCCGAACTCTAGCTTGAACCCAATCTGTCCTGCTTGTTGAGCGGATCTACATGCCAGTATAGACGTGGCATGAAAATCTAACTTTATATTTGTCCAATTTTTAAAAAAATTGTATGCAAAGTGAAAAAAATTATAACAAATACTGAATTTGAAACATAAAAAGTAGTGTATGTTCTTATGATATCCACAAAATCTTAAGAGTATTAAGATATTATTGAAAATAAAGAAAGCTTCGTTTGGAAGAAAAATGGCGGCAAAGAGACCTAGCAACACAAATCTGTTCGTAACCGTCGATGCAACATGTGTCGCCGGCCCACCGCCTTGTCTTCTGTCTTTCCCTAGCCTTCTCTCCCCTACGGCTATAAATACCCCCGGTGTGAGCGAGGCAGGAGATGTCTTGGCGCTGGGATCTGCGTGGAGTGAAGCCGGGCAAAGAGAAATCTTGAGAGAGCGAGAGCGAGAGCTCAAACAAAGGAGAAGAGGAGGAGGGAAAGAAAAATCCTCCCTCGCCTCCGGAAGCGATGACGGACGGCCATCTCTTCAACAACATCCTCCTCGGAGGACGCGGCGGAACCGTAATCCCCTTCTCCCTCTCTCTGGTGTTTGTCTCGCTTTCGGTTCTCTTTTGACCGCTCTAGGGTTTTCTTGAGTCGTTTGCGATCTTTCGTTCATTCTTTCCTTCTTCTTTTTCTTTTTATTATTCTTCTTTTTTACGATTTGAAGGAAGCATATAGATTTTTCTTTTTTCTTTTCCCCCTTATATCTGGGGAGATCCAGTGCATTTCGCGTTCCTATGGTTTCTTTTCTAGGTATCGGTTTGGTTGATTTGGGGAGGTTGAACATGGGTTATCTTTGAAGGCCCTGGAAGTCTTGTTAGGGTTTTCTATTATGAAAGTGCTCGATCGTGGATTTTAAGTTGGTTTTTCATTCCCGTTAAACGAATCTTTCGTCACTTCTATCAGTTGTTCATCGCAGAAGTTTTTTTCCCCCTTTTATATTAGATTTTTTTGGCATTTTTTATATGTGTTACCGTGGAATTTTGTTTATTTGTTACCACTGAATTTTGTTTCTTACGATATTTTTCCATATCTTCTGTCAATTTATTGATGATGCAATGCATCCAAGAAATTCCTAATTAGGAGAAAAATTAAACTGGGGATTGGGATTTTTTCTATTTTGTTTTTACCATTATTGACTAATTCTTTTTTCCCTTAAATAAATTATGGGTATCATCTGCCTGTTGTATCTGGTTCCACAAATTCAATTATCACTTGGTGCAGATGGTTTCTAGGATAGAAGAAATGTTCTTTATAGGTCCTGGGAACTTTTTACGTCATCTGGTGCACCAGTAATGAAAAAATTTGCAAAAAATCTTTTATAAACCTATTTGGTCATCAAACAATCTTTGGATATATGAAGTTCTATTGCTTTTTTTTAAGTTTCTTACCTTTTCATTATTTTTGCTGATTATATTTGTGCAGTCAAAAAGCCTGGAAATTTCCAGTTAATCTCTATAAATATCACTACTGTTCTGTGCTCTTTGGAATTAGGAATTATATAACCGAAGGTTTTCAGAATACTTTGCTATTGTCAAGTTCAACTTGTTTTCATATGGGTGAATGCAGAACCCAGGGCAGTTGAGGGTGCATGCGGGCGGGATTGCATGGAGGAGGCAAGGTGGTGGAAAAATTATTGAAGTAGACAAAGCAGATATTGCTTCTCTGACCTGGATGAAAATTCCTAGGGCATATCAGCTTGGGGTGAGGATCAAGGATGGCTTGTTTTACAAATTCATTGGCTTCCGTGAACAGGTGGTTCTCTGAAACCTTTTTCAATATGTCTTAAGTATTAGATATTGCTAATTTTAGTTTGAAAATTGGAAAATATGAAGAGGTATGGCTTACTATAAATTGCATAAAACAAATCAACAATTGTAAGATGTCAATGGAAGTTTCTTAAAATATGGAAACAAACATGATAAGGTTTTTAAATGTTCCTCATGCAACTAAAATGCGAAATAAGCTTGATACTCATGTTGTAGGAAATGATTGGGTTGCTGATCTCAAATTGTAGGGTGAAGTGCTTTTGTCGTGATCGCATGCTAGTTAATCTTAATTTATATAGGAATTTTGTGCTATGAATTAGCGATAAATGCATGGTTCTTGTTAAGACATATTAGCAAGGTAGTTAGAAATAAAGGGACCTAAGATTCTTGTTAAGTACCGGTATCTTAGCGCGGAGAGCCTGGGCGGGGAACCGCGCGCAAGTGCAGGGAATCGTGTGCGGGAATCGCGTGCATGCGATTCCCTGTGTGGGGACCGAGGTTCGTACCAAAAAAATGCGCGCAGGCGCGAGTCGGGGACATGTTTCCCCACTCGCACCCGTGCCCCCATGCACGGGACGACCTCTCTCCTTTTTTTTTTCCTTCTGCTGTTCATCTTGCCGACCCTTCTCCTCCTCTTCTTCCTGAACTCTCTCTTTCTCTCCTTTCTTTCCCTCTCTCCTCCTCTCTTCTCCTCTCTTTCTCCCTTCTCCCGCGAGCAAAGAAGGGGCCGGAACCGCACCGGAAAACAGGTGATCCTCGTCGGCCCGAGGGAGGAGGTCAGCCTGAGGGAGGAGGTAGGCTTCTTCTTCTTCTCCTCTCTCTTCTTCTTCCTCTTCTTCCTCTTCTTCTTTCCTCTTCTTCCTCTTCTTCTTCTCCAGTGCCGATACCGGGCTTGTACTGGTGCGAACCGCACCAGTTCCCACCGGTACGGTCAAGGAGTCTTTTAGGGGTCGGAACCGAATTCTGTGGCGGTACCGGTGCCGATACTGGCCGACACGGGTATGGTACAGGCTGAACCGGTCAGTTCCGACCGGTTCAGCTAACCTTGATTGTATCAATACTTGAAAAACCTACCCAGCCATGATAATGCAGAACCGACCGGTTTAGCTGACTTTGATTGTATCGATACCCGAAAAACCTACCCAGCCATGATAATGCTTGAAATCGAGCAGTATGGGTTGGTGCAGCACAAAATTGGCTGGAATTAATTGATTCTTCATAGTAGAGCCTGAATCAGTCCTTGCACTTTATCGAATCTTAGTATTGTACTAGATTACCTTACTGGCATGGTATGGTATGCCCGATACTGCATGTTTCATGTTACAGGTTGGTATAGTGGACCATGGTATGGTCATAAAGGTGTTATGTGGTTGACAAATTTTGCTAAATGGTTTATACGGAAGTCAAGAATGAACTGGTTCTATGAACAAATTTGTTTGGTTGCTTTCTTTAGAGCTTATTTATGAACAGAAGTCCAGACTCTAGAGTTTTATCTATTAATGGTGATATTTTATTAGGTGAATTATGTTTTATGATTGCGGACTTCTATATTTGTTGTTATTTGATTGCTGAATATCTTTATTTTATGGTTGATGTTATATGATTGTGAATGTTTTTATCTTATGAGATGTTATTTTGCTTGGTGGATGATGATTCATTAGCTTGCGGGCCTTTATATTATGTGGATGTTGACATGATATTATGATGTTTGGTGGATGATGTTTTATAGCATTGTCCTTAATTATTCGGTATTTTTGCATGAAGCTGATGTGAAATATTAGTTTTTGATACTTAGCAAAGAAAAATATTGATATATTTTACCAGCTCGCTTTGGGTATGTAGCACCAGCTCTCCGTCATCCGTTATGAAACCCGTTGGCCCCTACATGTTGCTATCTGATTTTTATTACATTGATTTTGCCAAAAGTAGTAAGTTATGGAATCTAAATGATTTCCCCTCTTATTCACAAAGGTTTATCTCCAGAGAATCATATTTTTTAGTTATTTGTTTTGTATAAACTTAGAACAACTCTAAAAGGTTGTTTTTTAGTTTTGAGGGATTCTAAAAGGTGTTTAATGAATAATAAATTAATCAAACAAGAAAATGTTAACTAGTTACTCATGACATGACATGGCTTGAGAGTTTTCATTAGATCATTTATGGACCATCATTCAAGATCAATTATGGACCATCATTAGGAGTAAAATATGGCATCAATAGTTTCTCGGAGATGGGAAGAAAGGTCAGATAATTTTATAGATGTCTAAAGTTCATCTATTATAAGAGTGATTTTTCTTGGTTACTAGCACAGACAAACATGCAATGCATGTGTGAGGAAAAATATATGGCTATGCATTATTATGGAAAAAATATATATTTGTATTCACAATACTATGTGATATTTCAAATGGATCATAGTTTATATGGCTTCTTTTTGCTTTAGGTAGTTTGTTCCTATGCATGCGCGATTGAAGTAGAGGATAGGCAGGCACGGGATAGTGCTGGATTGGTTTGGCAGGATCGAATGCCGCAACCTATATTTTATGATCAGATAGGGCATTAATGTAATCTTGGTTTATGTAGTTTATGTACTATTCCAACTTTGCTGGTTGATCTTTTAACATTGAGCAATGCTATGGTTTCCAATACTGGAATCAAAAGTTTGTTTCCAGTACTGGGAACTATTGAGCCTTGTAGCAGTCTTTTCTATTATTAAACATTAAAATGTGCAATACTTACCACTGTCACCAATCGCCTATCTTCTAGATTTGTTTTGTTCAAATAAGGAGAGAATTTATATTGATGTTATGCCCACTTATATCACTCCAAAAAAAACAATATTTATTTTGGAGAGTGAGAGCTTGTGCGTGAAAGATTTGAACATAATCTTGGTGGATTGGGTGGGATAACAAGATAAAGGTTGCATATGGGAGATATTTGAGAAAAGGCTAAACATGGTTTCTTGATGGTATTTTGGCAAAGAAGGTTATAAATTAGGTTTTGACCAAGTGTTTTAATGCATCTGCACATGCAGATGCAGCTTGGGGACCACATTTTATTGGGGTTGGGCTGCAGTGTGAGGCATTAGGCATCTATGTAGGGTACATGGCCAGGACACGCTGCATGGTGCATATCGATTGTGATGGTGATGGATGATACGGTATTTACCGAAGAAGATCAACATTTTGAGTGCCTTCTTAAAAACTGTTACTTAAATACTAATGTTTTGCTTTAGCTGGGTATTTTAAACTCAATTATAAGTTATGTATTTTTGTTTCATGTTTCTGTTATTGTTCAATATGTAAATTTCTTTGTTGCATTAACGTACCTGAATTTTGGCATAGTTCATAGGCTTTTTTTATTTAAGGTTAACTTGCTGTACTACATGAAAGCAGGCTTTTGAATAAGTGTTGTAGTGTACACTTAAAGTTTCAGTTTTTTAAACTTATTGTTTTGGTTTTTACTTACATTTATCTATTTTATGTAATCTATTTGTCTCTAGATATTTCTAAAATACCAACCCTACAGGTGTAACTGCACATGCACTGCATATGGCGTACCTCAATTGCCTTACTACTACTTCGATCCTTATGGAACATTTCAAAGTTCTGTTCTTAATCTCTAGTATGTTAAAATAGAGATTCATAAGCTAGGAATATTCCTCCTAGATTTCATCCTTCATTTTTTTAAAAATCAAAATTCAAAAACACTCCCATTTTTAATCTCAATCAATTGTTTGCTCTTCCATATTTGTAGATTAAATTCCGGAATTAGTCTGCATATTCTAGAAATCAGTGATATTTTGAAACATTTTTCTAAAATCAAATTAGTCATTTATCTGCTAAAGAAAGGCAATATTAGACTGGGTATGGATGTCTTAACAAGGAAAGATTTTGAAAATAGTTTGAACAGGTTTTCCAAAATTCTTAGATGGTTCCGGTTGTTGAAAAGGAAGGACAATCCTCCTCCACCCTTGACAAGTCTAGTGACAATATCCAAATTGGTCTTGAATTTCGAAAATCAATAATATCAAACTATGGATTCTGGCTACTAAAAAATGAGAGAGAAATTACTCACTCCCTCTGCTTTTATTTCCATATATATCCATTTTGATTTGAGGCGAGACAAGCATTTCGTAATGTGGATAGATTTTGATATCTTGATTTCAAAAGATATTTTTGAAATATTTTTTTTTATGTAAATAATATTTTATAGTTTGTGTATAAGGTAAATTATAGTTTATATATCCATTAAACGTGCTTTGCACTTGCCTGGTTGTTGGTAACTTTTTAAAATAGATGGGCCTCTAAGAGTGCTTACTCTGTCCTAGTATAGAAATAATTTGATTGTCGTTATAGTTACATATATATTATGGGATTCATTGTCGGGGTCCTTGAGAATAGCTGAAAGGGTAGTTGATCAATTCCTACTTGACTTAAAAGATGCATATCAATTCTTTGGATATCCTTTCTAAAAGAGTAAGGAAAAGTAGTTAATTCTCTACCCAAATAGAAACTAGCAATAAGAAAGAGTCTGACATCTTGGCCTAACCTTTATTGGCGAAAGATTATTCTCAGAAATTCAGTAAACACCTCCAAGGCTATACAAATAGAGAAAAGAGTTAGGTCTCACTAACTTAATTAGAAACTTGTAAGTGGGGAAACAAACTGCATCGCTTTCAAGGTTCGTCGAACAAGTACTATGACCTGTATTGATCGACTATCGTTATGGTATAATAGGAATACATACCATACTGTGCCAAAATGTACCGAAATAGGGAAAGGGAGGGGGAGAAGGAGAGGAAGAGGGAGGGATGGATGGAGAGAGAGAGATAGAAAGTCGGAGGCAGTGCCTTGAGGCAAAGGGGAGTCAATGAGAGGGGGAGGGAGAGAGAGAAAGTGGAAGAGGAAGAGGGCGGTGAGAGGGGTAAATAGGGGATCTAGGAGCTCCCCATGCTTGGCACGACCGTTGACTGAGTGGCAGGGTAATGGGGTCTTGATGGAGGGGGGTAAGAGAGAGGGAGGGAAGGGGGGAGAGAGGGAGGGGAGGAGAGAGGCTTACATGCTGGTCTGCGAGGGTGAGACAAGCGCGATGCTCGAGCGAACAGGAGGGAGAGACGAAAATTCTTAACCAAATGAAGCAACAAAGGCGAGCCCTCTCAATTTCGATTTTATATGCTAAACCATGCTGGTAACCGGCTGGTCCGATTTGGTATGCCTCGACTAACCAATTCAATGCGGTTTGGTAATCTATGGTGACTTCTCTAGATGAGGATTATCCTTGGAGACTTGGCAAGATTCCTTTCCGCAGGACTTCCACAAGTCATACAGGAACATTGGCACATTTTGGAAACTCTCACATCCCAACCTTCTTTTTATTTTTGCACTTACTATTTCTTCCTTTTTTATGTAGGATCGAGTGTTATATCATTGATACCACTAATCTGATAGGTTTGTAAGGCAATAGGCCAAAAGTAAAGGAAGTGTATAGGGAGCAAAGTAAAGAATTTATATAAACGATTTAAGATATATTTCCTATATTTGGGACAACAAAAAACAAGGTTTGCCATATCGTTCAGTACCGGTCATACCGACTGTAGCGTATTGGTCCCGAATTGGTATGCGGTACGGCAGGCATACCGACAATCTGCGAAACCGAGTATCGTATCGAGCATACCGGCACTTTAATAGGATGGTACCGGTATGGGGTGCGATATCGAGGTTGCGAACCTTAACGAAAAATGTCTCCATAATGCTAATCTCTTTAAGGGTGTGCTTGGTGTTAGTTTTGCTTTTTTTTTTCTAAGGAAGTTCTCACAAAATGAGAAACAAGAAGCTAGGTTTTTTAGGTTCTCCTAAAAGCATATTTTTGACTTTTCTTCTTGAAAAAGCATTTTTAGATAATGCCACCAAACACTTTTTTTTGGAGACCTGTGGCTTTTACTTTAGAAGTTTTTTGATGAACAATTTTTGCGTTAGAAGTTACAAAGTGGTTTTTTTTTTGAGTCAACACCAAACACACCCCGAGGGAAGGTCCTAGATGCTGGAGATGGGTTATTTTTGCAATTGTGGGGTTTGCTATGAAACTTAGAAGGCTAGTCGGTGGTTAGAGAGATGCATACCTTCTTGGCTGCAGCTTAACGTCATACGGCAAGGGAGTGCCTCTCTCCCTCAGAATTAGTGAGAAGTTTTGAATTTTGATGGAGCTGAAAGATGATAATGCTAGTCACTTTTGTTCTGTATTTTTTCTTTGGGCATTATAAATAAGCCAAATTCAAATCAAAACTTTCATAAGTGCTGAGTTGGATATACTATGGATGTTTTTCTCATGAAAGATTAAAAAGTAGGGAATATATGGATTCTCCGATCTATGGCATTATGTTACATAATTAGATGAGTGTTTTTTCATGGATTGGTTATCATGCAATTTTGACATTTTATACTTATCATCATAGAATGGGCTGTGAATACTTTCTGATGGCTCTAGATAATGGTTGTCTTAATTTTATCCTGTAGGATGTCACCAACATTACAAATTTTATTCAAAAATCTATTGGAATAACACCAGAAGAGAAGCAGCTTTCTGTCAGTGGCCATAATTGGGGAGGTGTTGATATCAATGGTTGGTGTTGTTCCTTTAATTATTGCTTTTTATTTTTAACATTTCTGAATTATCAGTCATCTTAGTTTTTACTATCATTATTGAACATGCTTTAGCTTTTCTTGTATCCGCGAAGTTTTCCCCCTTAAACTTAGTTTTCCCCCAGTACTTTTTCATCTTGAAGTTGCTATATCTAAATCGTGATATTGGTATATTTATTTGAGTCAGTGATTTTAAAGGCAAATCCTTCATGGTGTTACCATGAAGTCTTCACTTTTCTGTTCAAATTGGATGTTCTTAGGTTCTTTTTAACTTTCATCTGATATCATCTTCTAAATTTTGATGGAAAACATATTGTTCTTGAAGTATACAGTGACTTGTGCTAGTTAGGAGTCAACATAAAATTATTTTCTCTCTTAATGCTTAAAACAAAAAAAGAGTCAATATAATGATCATGCAAATCAAATGGATTAGTCATTTTGATATGATTCTGCCTACTGTCACGAGTCTTAAACATGTAAATTGACTACAGTTCTGAAAGACAGGCGAAAACCTAAAGCAACACAAGCTAGGACACCGATGTTAAGTACTTGAAAAAATAATTTGAGGCAAATCTGATTGAGGCACAAGATATAAGGAAAATGCAGCTGTGATTTATACACAACTCTAAACTAAAAGATTTTACAATTATTAGTATCTGCCAGGCATTGGGTTTATGAAGTCCAAAAAACTAGACTATACTTCTTAGACAATACTTCATAACATATGACAGCTCAAACATCTGTTTTTTATGCTGTCATCATTTTGCAGTTTAAGAAAGAAAACTGAAATCAAAAAATGTAGAGGGAGGAAAAATGTTACTTTGGTCAGAATTTGAGTTGAATCTGCTCAAGGGAGGAGAGAGACATAGATCAAGAATTTAAAGTAAAACAATTGGGCCAAAAGGCATAGAATTAGTTGTCATGTTTTTTTTTTGGCCCTTTTTCATGGTCAACAAGCATAACAATGAAAGCAATTTCCCAGTACTATTGCCTGTAAACCAGAGGTGTCGTTGTCTATCCATGGGGAGTGATGTCATCATTTGGAAGGCATGCTTATTTCGTGTAAAAGAAATGGAGTGCATGCTTTGTAAATCATAATGTAACAAGGTGTGGAGGTAAGTGTTCACAGACTTCTATTAACTGATCTAAGCTAGATCGTTAATTAATGAAGGTAAATGGTCTTTGTTTTTTCTTTCCATTATGTCGCCCAAATTAGATGATTGCAAACTTCATTTTAATTTGCATTGCAGGAAACATGCTTACATTCTTGGCAGGTTCAAAGCAAGCATTCGAGGTTTCACTGGCAGATGTTGCACAGACTCAACTGCAAGGAAAAACAGATGTTTATTTGGAGTTCCATGTTGATGACACTACTGGGGCTAATGAGGTAGACACCGATGCTCCTAACAATTTTGTTTTAGGCTTATCTTATAGGCAATTGGTTGAGGTAATATTCCCAAGTATACTATTACTGTGTCTGTTAATTTGTTGCTGGCCACACATTACCATCCATTACTGTCAACATGGAAGGCTGGTGTATATTCAAATCAAAGTCAGATATAGCATCCTGGAACCAGTGCAGTGGTTATTCGAAAATTCATCCACTGATATGTTGCTGACCAGTAAATGCGGCTTGTTGCCATCTAATTCTGTATTATCTGAGAAGCAACAGGGTAAATGTAGAGCTCAATATATCTGTTGGTTTGTTCAGGAAACAACCATCCAAGTACATGGCCAGGATTCTTTTTTCCTTTTCTTTATCTGCTCCTCAGTTTTGTATGACTTAATTTAACATGGTAATGGTATATGATGACCTAGATTGATCCTATAATTTGTTCTGGAATTTATGCGATGATAGATTATTCTGTATAAGAAGGGATTTCCAGTTTATAATACTGAGCTAATCGCTAGACCAAATTCTCACTCTGTTCTTGTTTCATGTGCCACTTTGAATTGTAGGTCGCATAGATTTTGTTACCCTCTTCTTTCTGGAACTCAGTTAGGATCCCTTTTCTGTCCCCACTCCTAGCTTCTAAAGCCCTATTGCTTTATTTTACATCTTATGGTTTATCTGCAACTGATCAAAAACATGGAAATATGTCCATGTTCCCTTTATGTTTCATGTGAAATTAAGTTAGTTCAGGAAGTTGATTCTGCTGATAATTTGCTTTTGGAATAAGCAATGAACCACAAAAAGTATCTTATGATTTTAGGAATTAAACATGATACTTTCATGCTTATGAAATCTAAGTTTTTCTTCATTTAATAAATGCAGTTTTTCGATCTTGATTGTATATAGAGAATATGCCTTTTACGGCTTTGTTACCATGTCAAAACCTTAAGGAATAGAAGGTTGATTTTAATAGGTTGCTTCTTGTTATTTTAATTGGATATGTCTATGGTTATGTTGAATTTTGGCATGAACAATGCTCGACATATCTTGCAGCTGAAACTATTGACAAGAAATGTTTTGTGTATGCTGGCATGTGTTGGGTAGAATGTGTGCCTGATGCGATAGTTTTGGTTGTAGACTGGTGCACCACCTTTTATGAGCAAATTATACACAATATTAGCTTATAATTGTATTCTATATACTTGCAAGTAGATAGCTCTAGATTGGGCAATGCATGTTGGTGCTGATTTTTTAGTTCTATGATGGGGGTCAATACCAGCTTATTAATTTTTTTCCTAGATAAGATACAGGATGGGTAATCCCACTCATCTATTAAAATAGATAAAGTAAAAGATTACAAAGAAGACTTAGGAAAGAAGGCTAGCAAGTCTTCTTTTGATTCCACTAGCCAAGTGTAGCTTATGCCAACCCAGAAAGGAAGTTTTTATGTAGAAGAATTAGGTTTCATTTCGCAGCACGCCTTTCTTTGACTTTTATATTGTTGCCTTTGGGGTTCTCCGAGTCCTATCTTGGCATTTCTCCTTTGATCTAGTAAAATAGGAAATATCATTGTTTTATGGTATTGAATGTCATAAAAAGTTTTACAGGTCAATTTGACTAAAAACACAAGAGCTGGATCTTTGCGCTGTCTAAAGTAATGGAATAAATTATTACTGTTGACTGATATTTGATGGCTGGAATTCAGTTCCATAAGAAGTGAATGAAATTGAACTTACCCAAATTGTTGTTTCAAAAGCATATCTGTTATATGTTCCACATTGGAAGGTGCTCTGCTGCTATGCTTCTCTCTACCATGACTTATTGCCCCTCAATCCAAAAATGGTGAGGTGGGTTGGAAAAATAATTGACTTGTAAAACATGGAAAGCAAAGAGGGTTGAAAAAGGGAGGTGGCTGACAGAGTCTGGCATCCTGACGTAATTAACATACTTGAACTTTATGAACAATTTCGATGAAATTATGCTTTATCGATTCCATTAGTAGATTTGTTCCAGTGGTCTCACAATTTTATGATTTTCTCTTTTCCTTCATAATGGAGCTTCTGTTGCATTGATATATTTGGGTAACATTTTGGTGTTTTTTCTACTGCATCGTTCTGACTTCTTTCTTTCCTAATCCTATAGAAAGATTCGTTGATGGATTTAAGTTTTCACGTACCTACTTCCAATACTCAGTTTGTTGGTGATGAAAATCGTCCTCCAGCTCAGGTAAATAAATTCAATTTGCACTGGTGCATGTGGCTGAATGCTGGATTTTGCTATGCTGAGCTCATTAGAAATTAACCATGATTTTATAGGTTTTACTAGAAAAAATCATGTCATTGGCGGATATTAGTTCATCAGAAGAAGCTGTTGTCACATTTGAAGGAATTGCAATTCTTACGCCTAGGTACATGAACCAGTTGACTGCATATTTAGGCAATCAATTTGTCTGCATGCATGTGCCTGGGTGGTTTTTTCTACTCTTTTTTTCTTTTCTTTTCTTTCTTTCTTTTTTTTTTTGGGGTTGGGGGGGGGGGGGGGGGCGGGGAGGGGTGCACATCCATATTTTTCCTTAAAAGCTGATATAAATTTTGTATCTGCAGAGGGAGGTACAGTGTTGAGCTTCACCTTTCATTCTTGCGACTGCAAGGACAGGCTACTGATTTTAAGATTCAGTATGGCAGTGTTATACGACTGTTCCTGTTGCCAAAGGTTGGGTTCCTTCTTGTGCAAGTTATTCTTGCATTTCCATTTTCCCACTTTAACAAGTAGTTTCTCTCTGCTATTGTGGTTTTAAAAGAATCTCATTAATTAATGGCTTACTCTGTGCTTTTGTGTTTCGTATGTATGCTTTAACATTGTATAATCACAATGGCTTCTTCCTTGAGCATTGTAGTAACGATATTATATTGTGTTTTGTGCAGTCCAATCAAACTCATACTTTTGTTGTAATCACACTTGACCCGCCAATTCGCAAAGGACAAACTTTATACCCACATATTGTTATTCAGGTAGCTAACCTATTATTTTTGCTGCATAGTTCTTTTGTACCCTAATGGCACATAACTTGAATTTGATTTTCCCCCAAATTCAACCATAGTGCTTTTCTTTCTTCTGCCTTGTACAAGTTTGAAGCAGAAGCTGCTGTTGAAGGGTGCCTGTCTCTAAGCGAGGATCTCTTAGCTACAAAATACAAAGACAAACTGGAAGCGTCATATAAGGTGAAGTATATATTCATACCCCAAGAATTTACTATTGTTTCGATCCTGGCATAATTTGGTTTTTACTGGCAATTCCTTGAGTACCCAAATATTTGGGAACCTTTGTTCTTTTAATGGTTAGAGTGGCAGAGAGTTTTAAGTGGTATAGAAATGAGTATTTTCTTTTGTTTGAACTAGTCAAACAAGTTACGATTCAGAACTTGCTCGTTCCTATGAGATAACTCGTGTTGCGTGTCTGATAATTATGATTAACTTGCTGAGATTAAATTCAATGCACAAGTTCTTTGTCTCAGAGATGGTGACTTTTGGATTGTCTAACTGGTTCACTAAAGCTTCCACATATAGCAATGTGGTGACCACTTGTTGCATTGTGTGGGACACCTGAAGAGATTGAACACTTGAATAGGACACCTTAATGCTTGTACGGGTGCATTGAGCTCGCGTGTGCGCGCGCGTGCGTGCGTGCATGTATGTATATATACATATATATGTGTCTGCTGCGTGTGTATTAGCATGTGTATATACATATTAGCAATAATTCTGTTCTATTATGCTAACCTTCACATGTCTCTCATTGCTCCTGGAAGTCTAATGTATGGAATTTAAAGCTCATTGCTGCTGTCACTTGCCAGAATCATAAGAATGATCATCTCCTGCAGAAGTTCTAAGCTCAAATATTGTTTTAATGATATTGGGATTGCCGTCCTTAGATGGTAGTTGAGGGAATCTCTTATATAACTTGATTAGCTTCTTGTTATGCTATTTCTGTGTAAGGCATGTCAGATTTCTGCTATAATTTACCTATAGCGTACTATAACATAGCAGATAAGTGCTTCTCTTAGGATCTGCAGCTTCACAGAGTTTTGAGGGCATTTGTTTGTTAATTTTTCATGTTGGGTTTGTAGTTTTCTTGGATTGCTATAATTGGAACTGTTTTTACATCTGCAGGGTCTAACTAGTGATGTCTTCACTAAAACCTTGCGTGGTTTATCTGGTGCCAAAGTGACGAGAGTCAGTTCATTCCGCAGTTGTCAAGGTGGGTATGAAGTCAAGTCATCATTGAAAGCTGAAGATGGATTGTTGTACCCTCTTGAGAAGGGATTCTTCTTTCTACCAAAACCTCCAACTCTAATTCTTCATGATGAGGTAATGGTTTGTGGGACATATGCGTAACCAGCACTACTTTCTTGTGATATATTGTCTTATTGTGGTGAGCACTGTACTCCTAATGAACTGGTGCAGATTGAGTATGTTGAATTTGAAAGGCATGGTGCTGGAGGCTCAAGTGTGTCATCTCACTATTTTGATCTCCTCGTAAAGCTAAAAAATGATCAAGAGCACCTGTTTAGAAATATCCAGAGGAGTGAATATCACAGCCTTTTTGACTTCATTAGGTTAGATCCCTTCAGTTTTTTACTGCACTTTCCCGGAGTTGCTCTCTGATGCCTAACCCCTGCTTCCTCTGGATTTATGAAGTGGAAAGGGTTTGAAGATTATGAACCTTGGAGATGTGCAAACTACAAATGGTGTTGCAGCTGTGCTTCAGAATGCTGATGATGATGCTGTTGATCCACATCTAGAGCGAATAAGGAATGCGGCTGGTGGCGAGGAAAGTGATGAAGAGGTGCCGTCTACAGTCACTTTAGCTCACCAGTTTTAGTTTATTATAGATGAATCATGGCACTGCTGATCCTTTTTTTTAAAAAAAAATGCAGGATGAGGATTTTGTTGTTGATGAGGATGATGGTGGGTCTCCTACTGATGATTCTGAAGAAGAGGAGTCTGATGCTAGCGAGGGTGGAGATGATAAAGAAGTATAAGAGAAAAAACATTACTTTGTTATTGTTCTTTTTTCACAGTCTTGTCTTCTTGCTGAAATTTGATTAATGACTGATGATATATGCTGATAAAACTGAAGTTACTTAAATTTGCCAATCCAGAGATCTGCTGCTAAGGATTCGAAAAAGGAAGCAGCTGGTACTAAGGCATCATCTGCTAAGAGGAAATCTAAGGATGGGGATGAAGAAGGCTCAAAGAAGAGAAGGCAGAAGAAGAAAAAAGATCCTAATGCACCAAAAAGGGCAATGTCAGCGTTCATGTTTTTTTCAAATGCTGAAAGAGAGGTAAGTTGCATCTCCTGTAGAAATATAGCTGTTCTTTTCAAAATAGGTGACCAAATTATCTTTAATATAGATCTATATAATGTCTAATCAACCTAGTTCCATACTTTACATGATTTGTTGGTCAAACTGAACTAGCAGCTACATGAATATGCCATCTATAGCCTAATATGATCGAGATATTTTTCACAGTTCATAAAACAGTATCTGGAAATGATTTGGCCTGGGGTCCACATCAAGATTGTGGATTTACCTCATCCTTGAATTTTACTTTTCAAGAGATTGTCCTTGGTGATGCTCCCTGAACCAAAATTTATCTGCTAATGAATGTTTTATTGAAGCTCATTCAAATGGGGTTGTTTTGGGGAATTCCACCATCTCCTCATAGAGTTTGTTTCCTCTGGAGTCCAGAACTTTCATCTTTAATACTTTCTCCATCCTGTTATTCTGATTATTTAGTCTTTTGGTTGATTAAACTAGCTCCTCACAAATGTCTTTCCTAGGGGTGGTGTCGTCAAATGAGCTGGTCATTTTCATCAAACTGCATGTTGCTTTTTTCATACTTTTATTCTTACTCCTGCCATTTTCTTGAAAACAATTGTTGCCTTTCCCCCTCTTAAATACAATGAATTCTTAATTTCTAAGACCACACTTGTCTGAAATCTGTTATTGTTCAAAATGGTCATGAGTCTTGTAAGATGATTGCACTACCTCTTTGCCAACTTCCTTCTCCCAGTGGTGTTAGCTTTCATTGATTAATGAGCTGCCAGCCTATTATTACCCTGATTCCTACTCCTGGATTCTCATCAAAATAGGTGGTTCCCCCCTATGTATTCTTGATTTTTGATCCTTTGCATGTCTGAGATGTCATTTCTTTAAAAAAAATGTTGATGAATTTCTTTGTTTTGTTGGTATACGGGTCATCTGGACTTTGGAAAATTTCCCTTGAAGTTGCAGTTGTGTGTTTTACTTCCTTATGAATCATACAGTGAAGAAATCGGTACTTTGAGCTTCTGATTTTTGTGTGCTGCTACAAACAAAATAACCTTGCCTCTTTCAGAAATAGCCAGTCAAGACAATGAGGCTGGCTTTATCTTTATATGAACTGGCTGATTCTGAACACCGACTGAATTGGGTCAATACTTGTCGTGCTTGACTTAAAAAAGTATTTACAATTTGTTTGCTTGTTGTCCATCCAAGCCTAAAAGTTCTTCATAACCATAACCGTAACAAAAAAAAAAAAATCCTATATTCTTAGGTCCATATGCTATGGTTGCTTGATCTTCTGTTTCAAGTACTTCTAAATGCCAATGATGTTGCACAAACCAAGTAGATCTAGTGCATTACTTATAGATAGTCAGTATGGAGGCATGTCATCTTGTTATCAAGTTTAAGATGGTGGGAACCTTCATTAAGAAGCATTCTGAGTGCATTTTCGAAGATTAATCCTATGTGGAAAGAAGTAAATGATACATTGCAACAACATAGATAAGTCAGCTAGGCTTATAACCAAGATATTTTTGTTGGATTCTTGAGAGTATTCTTGGCTATAATGCAATAGTCATCTCTTATCTTTCACGATAGTTTTTCTTCTCTATTTTCATTTTTGGAACATTTATAAGAAGGTAATTTCCTGTACTTGTGCAGAATATAAAGAAAAGCAATCCTGGAATGGCATTTGCAGATGTTGGGAGGGCTTTGGGGGAAAGGTGGAAAAAGATGTCAGGTACTTTTCCCTTACACAGGATACCACAATCTTTCTGCTTAAGCAACAACATGTGTATATGCATTTACATGCTGCCCTTGTGTATCATGCTGGTCATCAAACAGCTACACGTCCCAACTCCCGACGTATCTGTGTGAGGTTCTGGTTGTCTGTGTCCATCTCCACCATGTTTCCAACTCCCCTTTACACAATTTGCATTTGCTGAAGTCTATTTCCTTTACAGTATGCTTTATATGTTCCCCCCTCGGGGTGGACTGCTTTATGTTTGAATGCATGGAGCTGTAATTTGTTACTTCTTTGTGTAGCTGAGGAGAAGGAGCCATTTGAGGCAATGGCACGGGCGGATACTAAACGTTACAAGGAGGCCATGGCTGGCTATAAGAGTGGCGGTCCTGCAGTCACTGTAGATTCGGGTGATGAGACGGAATGAAGGGCCATTCCTCTTAACAGGGCCCAATTATCTGCAGCGCTGAGACAATGGATGCTTTGGTATTCTTGTTTGTTGTACTTGAATAAGTCCATGTTATTATCGATATATGAATAATTAAACATGAATTGTATTCTGATTCATTAGAAAGGAGGCAGGACACCATCAGGTCAGAATGTGGTGATATTTCATTGCTTCTTTCCCTCCCTCCATCCCTCTCTCCATCTCTGTGTGTGTGTGTGTGTGTTCCCCCCAGAAAACGGAGTAATAAATTGGTGCTGGGAATGATGCTTTGCCTTGAAAAATTTTACGACCTTAACTGGTGATGAAGCATCTACTCTATTGTGCTGTATAGACATGGAAGGAAGCTGGATACTACATAAACAATTTTATTTAAGTATCTGTTCAATTTCAGTGACAGTACTTAAATGAAATGGGATGGGGATCAAGTGATTCTAGCTCGCTGCTGGTGTTTAGGCTATAGCAGAACTTTCTTCAGCATGTCTGCTTCTATGATGTCTGCCATGCAACCTACCAGCAGATTGGACCATTTTTGATCAAAGGATCCTGCATAGCTGCGACAGGAATGTTGGAAACCTGCTTCTCTAGCTAGGTGAATTGCTTGCAACCATCCCTCTATTGAAGGCTTCTGTTCTCTTGTATTCTTTTTAACAAAGTTGGTGGGCAATGATACGATGAAAATAATAAATAACCAAAGAACATCATTCACTTTTATAGTTCTATCTGCTATTTTCCTTGAACAAAAACAGAAAAAAAATCGAGAGCTGCGACCCGATCATTCAATTTGTGAACCAAATTCCTGAGGCACAGATTATAACAGTCTGCATGCTGGACCAAAGATCCAATAGCTCCGTGCACCCAGAATGTGGGCAAGGTTTAGATAATAGCATCGAATCCACATCTGGTGGGGATGTTGGTTTTTTGAACACTCCCGTTTTCTTATAAAAGAACAACTGAGGACCTTGCTTCTTCGTGAATGGTGTAAAAAAAAAAGTGCTTGTTGTCTAAGTAGTAAGTATTGACCAACTCTATTAATCTTTTTATAATAAATGGTGACTATACGGGAGTGTGGTGTCTGAGAGTGAAGATGTGGACTCGCACTCAGGAGTGTTAACGATTTTAT
This sequence comes from Phoenix dactylifera, assembly GCF_009389715.1. NCBI lineage: Eukaryota > Viridiplantae > Streptophyta > Magnoliopsida > Arecales > Arecaceae > Phoenix > Phoenix dactylifera. Next base: position 21,457,806 of record NC_052399.1, read on the forward strand.
TTGCAGTCCCCAGACAAATATGAGCTGTTGATATCCTGGAGGACAACTGGGTGACTGAGTGGCCGCTATGTAGACTCCTGACTTTCGTGGACACGGCCAGATTAGCGGGGCATAGGGTCCGTGAGCTGATTGGACCTGAGGGGAGTGGATGGAGGACAGGGATGAACAGGAAGGTTTTCGGGGATTAGCTAGTGGAGAGGATCCTAGCCCTTCCCCCATCGGAGCGAGGAGCCTGACAGATTGGTATGGATGCCGATGGGGCAATCGAGGGTGCAGGTCAGGGACATTCATGCATTGATTGGCAGGGAGCCAGTCCGACAGATCGATGGTGGTTGGATTTGGAGAATGCAAATACATCATCGGGTTGCCCTCTTCATCTGGAAGCTGGCATGGGGCTGCTTACCAACTAGGAGGATGTTAGCTGGGCGAGGTGTTCGGATCCCTTCGTACCGTGAGGTATGCCAGGATACAGAGGAGACTATAAACCACGTCATCATGGAGTGCCCCAGAGCAGTGCAGATCTGGGAGCACTACAGAAAAAAGGGGAAACGCCGACGCATATACGGAGCCAAAATTTGCTGACGCTTTTAAGAAGCGTCGGCGGTCACAATGCTAGATGGGAGCCGGGTGATTAGACGACGCTTAAAAGTTTCGTCGGAGTCCAAATAAACCACTTCAACTCGATCGGCCCCACCCCACCCCACTCCAACTCGATCGGCCCGCTGCCTGCCGCCCTCCTTATCCCTAACCCTTGATCTGAAGCCATGGCCATGGTCCAGCTCCAAATAGGGGAAGGAGATGCTCCAGCCCCAAAGAAAAGTGACGGTCCTTTTCTTCTCTCGTCCTCCTCCTCTCTCTCTCTCTCCCCTCTCACTATTTATATTTCTACTTTGTTTTAGGGTTTCGATTCGGCGGAGAGGGGATGGCGACGGAGGAGAACAGGGGATGGCGATGGAGAGAGGGTATAAGAGCACCGGCGAAGAGCCGCACATCCTCGCCGTCGACGATAGCTCCATCGACCGGAGGGGTTTTCAAATTTCACCATGGTGCTGGAGATGCACTATGATCCTGCCTTTGTAGTCTCGGTCCAAAGTCCTGTAGGTGCCTCTCTTCATCTTTCCTTTCCAATTTTTTTTTCCTCCCCTTATTATTTATCTTCATTTCTTTTCCTTTTTTTATTATTTTTGTTCCCTTTTTTTTTCATTTTCTTTTCTCTTTCCTTTCTTCATTCTTTCTTTTTTTTAGATAAATAATATAATTTCAGATAACAAACTTTGATTGAATTTCTCTCTCTCTCTCTCTTTTGCAGTGACGGCTGTGGATAGCGGAAAGAGAGCTCTAGAGCTTCTAGGCTAGGTATGGCCATTTATTTAAATCTTTTTAAGCTATATGTATCGAATATATTTTTTCTTAGGATTAATATGTGAATATAAGATTTGGGTTTACTAGATGTCGGAGATGACCGGGTACGAGCTCGCCAATAGATTTCGAAATAGTGATGGAAATGGAGCCCCCTCCCTTGCCTCTTCCTCTTCTTCTTTGTCGCCTCCGAACGATCAGGGCTTATAAGCCATCCTCAAGGTCCCCAGAGATTTGTAAATATTTTTTTTAAGAAAAATATTTACAACGATGCTTATAAGCATCGGAATAGAGTATTTTTTTGTAGAAATAGGGATTTGCCGACGCTTTATAGAATTTGCCGACACTTTATTCCCTGTTTTTGCCGACGCTTTCATGTAGCGTCGGCAAAAACTTTTGCCACTCCGGTATCGCCGACGCTTTTGCGACGCTTTGATTTGTGTCGCCGGAACTTTAGCCGATGCTTATAAGCGTCGATAAAGGTTATAAAACGCACCGGAAAAGATAAGTTTTCCTATAGTGAAGAGCTCCCCTATCCCTTTCCACCAGGCCTTGGAGTCAGTGGAGGAGCTGTTACACTACTTGAGTGAGGCCATGAGGAGACCCAGCACAGCCGAGGCAGGGGTCATGAGGGCATACCTGGCCTACCATATTTGGTTGGACAGGAATGCCCGCATATTTGAGGGTAGGGGATCATCGCCGAGTATTGTGGTGCGCAGGGCCTCCCGCCATGCGACAAAGATCATCACGACTACCTCGTTGTTTACCTCCGGGATGATTAGGGATATTTGGGATACCCACTCCGCTGCTACAGCGCCTGGTTTTGCCCCCGTCTCTTGGGTACCCCCATCCTCTGGTTATCTCAAAGTGAACTTTGATGGTAGCTGGCCGGCGGATGGAGCACACGGAGGTGTGGGCTTTGTGATTAGAGATCATCTAGGTACGCTGGTTGTAGCTGGAGGATGACGTACCACAGGCCGGGCCGTCATTGAGGTGGAGTTGCAAGCAGCCTGGGAGGGCATGTTCTATACGAGGAGGATCCTGGGAGCCGATAGGATTTTTTTAGAGGGGGACTCCGTCATGGTAGTTGACTGGATACGGGGTGGATATGGATGGAGATGGGCACCCGCGGCTTCGCGAGATCCGCGGTCTGGCTAAGGAGTCAGGCTCCTTCCAGCTTGCACACATTTATCGGGAGACGAACGATACGGCAGACTGGGTCGCTTTCTTTGTGACCCAGCATTTCGGTGGAGTGGTTTGGACGAGGGTCGGAGATATTCCCACCCCTTGTATCATCTTTTTTCTTTTAATTTGGCAAGTTGTACTCACGTGAGAATTATATGAATGCCATTAATTTTTAAAAGAAAAAAACAAATATGAGTAATTAAATTCAATTTGGTTCAATTGACATGACCTATGTGTCACTTTAAAGGTTTTCTTTTTTTTATTCTTGATAAAGGAAAATAATTTATAAAACATCACTTGACGGAGACGGACATTGATTTGATATCTTTTCAATTCCATAATAATTTTAATTAGATTTCTCTTTTAGAGGTTCAAAGTTTGAACCATGCTAAACTTTTATGAATATGTTTTTAATAATGTAGGGTTCTATATATAGAGTAGCCTAGGGCAAAACTCTCCCTAAGTTAGGATAATTTTTCATGAATCAACGCATAATAAAAACCTCATGATCACCAAAACTCAAGTTCATAATAACTTGTTGATTTACAGAAATTTATTTGGATTAAGAAAGTAGATAAGAAAAATCTTTAGCATCTAATCTATGTTGATTTTTTAAAAACTTATTTCATATCTAAAATATTGGGAAGTAATCACGTGCATTTGCATGCGCACTGCAACCAGTCAAAATAAAGGCCAAGAAACAAAACAGAAAAACAAAAAGGAAGTAAACAACAGAGACCAACCGCCCGTTTCTCTGGCAGGGTGGAGACCACCAGCATTGGTTCTCCCTGCCCGTCGTTCTCTCGCCCGCCAACCTTATTTCTATTTTGAGCCACACCCTCCCTTTATATAAACCTCCTCGCCATTGTGACCCCCATTACAGGCCGAGCTGACCATGATCCTGTCCTCATAGTCTTCGTGGATTCGGTCGGTTGGTCTTGTCGGGTCTGGTGGTCTCCTAGACTATACCGATCCCCCAACACCACCACCCCAAAGCTCCAAAGAGTTATAGGAGAGAAAGACAACCAATAAAAAGAGATCATCGCCAACAGGAGAAGAAAGGAGCTATAAGCTCCACCAAATGACAATGGAGGGTCTTCAGACCCGACCCAGCTTCTTCCTCCTCTCCCTCTTCTTCCTTGCCTCCGCCACCCTGTCCGGCGCCAACATCGCGGAGTTCGACGACCATTGGCAGAAGAAGGCGGAGGAGGCCTTCGCCAGATCCCGTGCCGCCTACCATCCCGACCCCGAGGCCGTCACCAACAAGTTCAATAAGGCTGTCCACTTGTAAGCCCCTCTTCCTTCCTTGTTTTCCTTCCATCATGCATGGATGGATCCCTCTCTCCTTCTTCGCGTACGTGCATGATTCAGATTCATTAGGCTTGCCTCCGATGAACACGGGCAATTACAGAAAAAAAAAAGAATTTAATTTATACGTCTTCTAGAATATTTCAACTTGTTGTTGTTGTTGTTGCTGTAATTCACCTTCTAAAAAGACATGCAGTCTCGTTTCATTTGATGATGTGCATGAATAAATTGAAGGAATGCGGTGCATGCAGGGCGGTTTCGCAAGCCCGCAACAGCACGAGGAGATCCCTGAGGTCGGCCGGCGTTAACAAGTTCAAGGGGCCGTGCGTGGCCACCAACCCGATCGACCGGTGCTGGCGGTGCCGGGAGAACTGGATGGAAAACCGCAAGAAGCTGGCCGGCTGTGCGAAGGGCTTCGGTCGCAACGCCGTGGGCGGCAAGGACGGCGACTTCTACGTGGTGACCGACCCTTCCGACAACGATCTGGTGAACCCCAAGTACGGCACCCTCCGGTGGGGCGTCATCCAGGACCGGCCCCTCTGGATCATCTTCGCTCGCGACATGATCATCCGCCTCTCCGAGGAGCTCATGATCAACAGCAACAAGACCATCGACGGCCGCGGGGCCAACGTCCGCATCGCCTACGGCGCCCAGATAACCTTGCAGTTCGTGCACAACGTCATCATCCACGGCATCCACATCCACGACATCAAACCCAGCAACGGCGGCATCATCAGGGACTCCCTCCAGCACTTCGGCATCAGGACCAAGAGCGACGGCGACGGCATCTCCATCTACGGCTCCAGCGACATCTGGATCGACCACTGCTCCTTGAGAAACTGCGCCGACGGCCTCATCGATGCCATCGAGGGATCCACCGCCATTACCATTTCCAACTGCCACTTCACCCACCACAACGATGTACGTTACGTACCCTTACTACCAATACTAATTAATTAAAAGCACTACCAAATTTCCCTATTAATTTGATGACAAACCTCTCGCTGATGATCATAATGTCATGCATGATTCATTGGTTCAGGTGCTGCTCTTCGGTGCCAGCGATTCAAACGAGCACGACTCGATAATGCAGATCACTGTTGCCTTCAACCACTTCGGGAAAGGCCTTGTGCAGAGGATGCCAAGGTGGGTGGTCCAAAGCAAAATAGAGACACTAGTAATTTCTGATCTAAATTTGTATGCGAGCTAGTCTTTGAGAAAGTAAGGTTAGATGGGTGTCGATCTAATGAAACAGATAAATTCATGGAGCAGGTGCCGCTGGGGGTTCGTCCACGTCGTCAACAATGACTACACCCAGTGGATAATGTATGCCATCGGTGGTAGCCAACACCCTACCATCATCAGCCAAGGGAACCGATTCATCGCTCCTCTCATGCAATTCGCCAAGGAGGTAGGACACCACCAACGTACAACTCGCTCGGATCATCTTTTTGTTTGTTTGTTTGTTTGTTTTTTTTTCTTCTTCATAATACACATAATATCAAGATAAATAAATGAAAGAATGAGAGAATGACGCATCCATATGGTGGAAGCTGCATGCCTCCCTGCTTGCCTGCTGAGCTGAAGTTTGGGTGTTGTTGCAGGTCACCAAGAGGGACTATGCAACAGAGGATGTCTGGAAGCAGTGGACATGGAGATCCGAGGGTGACTTGATGCAGAACGGAGCCTTCTTCCGTGAGTCGGGAAGTCCAAACACGAAGTCGTTCCACAGGAAGGACTTCATCAAGGCGAAGCCGGGGACATGGGTGAGGAGGCTCACACGCTTCGCCGGTCCGCTCGGCTGCAGAGCCGGCCGCCCGTGCTGACTGACGCCGCCTCCCATCGGACGTTCTCATAGCACCGGAGGATGAGAGAAAAGAGAGGCATGAAGTCCGACGAGAGGAGTTTAATTAGAAATACAGTACGGCGCGATCGTTGTTTGAGATGTCATCGATCATTTTATTTATTTATTAGTATTGCTATCGTTATTATTTTGTTTTAGGCTTTCCTTTTCATACAGGGCTACTCTTCAATGAACTCACAAATGATTTGTTTCTAGTTATTGCGTCCATCAAAACAAAACAAAAATAAAGAAATTAAAAGAGAACGGACAAACCTGGTCCGATCTTCGCCTTTTTAACTTTAAATTGAAGCTCTTTCAGGTTGCCTTTCATCCTGTGAGTTGATCGACCAGCTCTCGGGGTGGATTCATTTAGGCCTGTCAAAAGGTTGGGTTAGGACCCGCCTGAACCTGAGAACCCCACCCGAAGTCTTTCACGCCAGTCATGGCGGTTGTAGCGTTGTCATCAACGAGGAAGACCTCATCGAGGTCACCAGCATTGATGAGCTTGTTGAAGTCACCAGGCTAACGATGGACGAGGCTGCCACCGGAGCTAGGCGGGGAAGACAGAAGCTCGACAGTCACCAAAGGTGTCGTTATTGACTTGTACAACCACGTGATCTTGATGACTAGAGCTCATCACGGGCCGGACCATGGGCATTAAACGCTATTTATCTTCAGTCAGGCTTCAGATCCGGTCCATGATCGGCTCTATGGGGACATTGGTGCCATCTCTTGCCATTAGCCATTAGGGTGCACACCATGAGAATCATCGATTAGGTCATATTTAGTGGATTAGAAAAATAAAGGACAATATAGCCTCATTTTTAGTGGATTTGAATATCCAGTATAGAGGTCAATATAGCCTCTTTTACAACAAGCCATAACTGTTGCTTGATCAAATAAAGGACAATGTAACTTAATCCTTTTATCATTCCAATTAGAAAAATATAGGATAGAACGTACATACGTCTTGGTCGTTTAGGAATATTGAGCTAAAGATTTAGTTCCTCCGCTATGTTAAAGTATAGATTAGCACTTTTCTGCCGATTTCCAAGATCCCCTTCTCATTAAACAAAAGTATTTCATTTGCTTATTCCATAGCAAGAAGATGTGAGCCTTTCCTTTAGATGTTTTAAACAGGAGCGCAAAATGAAAGCAAGGAGACAATGGCAGCAACTTTACAAAAATAAAATAACAATCCGACTGGTGAATAGCAAGGATCAACTTTTCTTTTATTATTTTTTGGATGAGAAATAAGGAGAAATAGGTCTCCTTTCTATGGGTGGAGATCAGCCAGATAGGAAGAGAGGAAAAGAGGAAGAAGGGGTAAGCTGATGGAAGAGCATAATTTGGAACTAATTCAGTCACGCCCCAACCCGAGTTTACGAACCGAGGGTTGTGACAACCGTCGTATACTCGTAGAGAACCCTCCTTACAAGCATGCAGGGCTTTTCAACATAATCTTATAAATATGCAACGGAACAATTTAAATAATCATATATAAACTTTACTTCAATAAATAGCACAACATTTAAATGTCTCACGATTCTAACAATATTCTAGGGTAGTATATCAATTTAAATAAACTCTATTCTAAAATAACTTGTACCAAAATTTTGCTAGTCCCTCTCCTATATTGAAAACTCCGGTAGGCTAGTTCTCTAAATCTGTAAAAAAAAAAAAAAAATGATTTCTTCAGTTGCGCATCCCTTTGGTCCTTGGATTAACTTGTGGTGAGATGGCAGCTATCTAAGAGTTGTAGCGAATATTCCATTATGTGGTTTGTAATGGAGAGGGTCCGAGCCCAAACCTCTTAACCCCAAAGTAACTCGTCGCTTAATCTATCTTCCATCTTCTTCCTCCTTTCTCTTTATTTATCTCAACGTGGTGGTCGACACCTAGTTGGAGGGTAAGAGAGTTGAGACAAAGGAGTGGAAAGAAGACATAGAGAACATTAAAGTCTTCTACTACCATTTAAAGCCAAGTGGGCTGTTGGTGATGGTCAGTCTGTTGATGTGTTAGAGGATAGTTGGATAGTTGAGTACCTGTTGAGCTAGCTACCGATGATGGTTGACTCGGCAAGGCTGGCGGGGCTCTCAATCAGTGATTTCGTTATCTCCGGCGAGGGCAGGTGGGACGAGGTGCTGATCAAAGAGGCCTTCGAAACTCAGCTGGCTGAGAGAATCCTTGCTATCCCGCTACCTCATGAGGCCACAGCGAATAGGTTGGTTTGGGCGGCCATCGGGAGGGCCAAGGTTCGCTCAGCTGATATGCAGAAGGTGATGGGTGGTGAGGGCTCTAGGCAACTTGATGGTGGTTGGATTTGGAGGATGCAGGTCCACCCTCGAGTTGCTCTGTTCATCTAGAAGGTGGTCTGAGAATGCCTACCAAGTAGGAGTGTGTTGGCGAGGAGGGGGGTTGGGATCTCTCCGTCATGCGTGGACTATTCAAAGGTGGAGGAGACGGTCAGCCACGTCCTGTTACTATGCCCACGGGTCGTCCAGATTTGGAGGAGGGCTTCCTTTCCCCTATCGAGGTTTATTGAGTCTACAGAAAATTTACTTCGGCACATGAGGTCTGCTATGCGGGCTCCAAATTTTGCCAATTGGAGTGTTATTGTTGCCTATCTAGCTTATCACATCTACCTGGATAGGAACGATAGGGTCTTCAAGGATAGGAGGGTTGCCCTGAGGGTTGTGGTAGATAGAACTATCCGTCAGGCCACCGAAGTCACTGAGGCTACTATAGATGTTTTATCTGAGTTGGCTAGGGACATTTGGATCTTTCCCTCTACTTCTATAACATCTAGGTATGTCCTTACATCCGGAAAAGCCCCCACCCTCTGGCCACCTAAAGGTGAACTTTAATGGTAGTCTGCCAGATGGTGAAGGTAGCACTGGAGTTTCATTTGTGATTAGGGACTACGAGTCTAGGCTGATTGCTGCAGGAGGGCAGCGTACCTTCGAAACATCAGTTTCTGATACGGAACTCCAGGCCACATCGGAGGGTATCTTCTATACGAGGCGAGTGTTAGAGGCTGAGAGCATCATCCTGGAGAGGGACTCAGCAGAGGTGATTAAGCAGATTGTATAGGAGGGGCCAGAAGTATCCGATCACCCGCTTTTAGATGAGATCCGGAGGCTGCTGAGAGAGCATGATGCCTTCCAAGTCGTGCATATGTTCCGGAAGACGAATATACCTACTAATTGAATCGCCTCCTTTATTGCTTACCACTTTGGAGAGATTCTCTAGAACTGTTTTGTATATGTTCCTCCACCTCTATAGAGTATCGTGTTCCTTGACTTAGATGGCAATGCTCACGCGAGACTAGTGTATGCAGTCGATGTACCAAAAAAAAAAGCCACTGCACTTGAAACCTCTACTTCCCCCTCCTTTCATCTCTCTCCTGACCACTTCTTTTACCACTAATTGTGGTTGCTTGATTTGTGCACAAAACCCACGAGGATGTAGAGGACCTGCACTCCTCTGGAGGACTTAGAGGAGGATGATTAGCAGTTTGCAATCATTTAAGGTTACCTATGTTTGAAGAGAGTCAAACATTGCAATGGTTGGGTGGGCTCCTATCAGACCCATGCAGAGGACTCAACACCCAACTCTGAAGGACTTATGGAGGATGATTAGCACTTTACAAATTGAGGTGGCCTCTCAAGTAGTACCTACATTGTTGCATGATATGTTGCTGGCAGATGATGTTAGTTATATTTATTTCAGGCCCTGTAATTGTGCCACCTTATAAAATAAAAAAAGCCACCCCTGAAATTTATACGCTGCTTATTATTGTGGCACAAGTACTAGTACCGTTAAGGGTTTATTGTGTGTGTGGAGGGTGCACCATGCAGCCCTTTACGTTGGACATAAATTAAACATGATTCATAGAGCCCGTCTACTTAAGCATGCAATAAAGATAAATTTGTCACCGCTTTGAATTGCATACTGAATCAATACTAATTAACAGACTGAAGAAAATGTTCCTTGAACAATTGAACTCCAAGTAGGGCACAATTGTCATGCTTGGACTCATCCAATATGATACCTACATGAAGGGAGCATCGATCCAAGTAGGTTGGCTCACGTATAAACTTGTAGACGATGGCCATTTCTTTGAGATATGTTGCAAAATATATATATATTTTTGTACTAAAGCGGTCAAGAAATCCATATATAGTTAGTTCTTCAGTCTAATTTGCTGGGCCAAAGGTTTAGCTTATTTTCACTTCAACGTAATAATAGAATGAATAAAGGTAGCAAATCAGTGCACAGAAATCGTGTACGAATTTTCTAACTATTCACACTATCCTAGGCATGGAAGCAGGATTCCTATTTTATGGGAAGTTTCCAAGGGGACAAAGGGGCATGAGAAGCGGTTCCACCTTTTCCGCATGGTAGCAATTGCATGATCCTCATCAACTGAAAATTACTTCATTGCATCTAGAAGGAGAGGGAAGCTGTAATCTCCAATATCTAAAAATAAAAATTAATCATTCTATATGATAGTGGGACCAAGAATTAATATTTAAGTAATCATCATCTTCCAATCTTAGCCCACATATTAATTTTGAAATTAGGTATCCCATGAACTTTCTTGTAAAAAAGTACTAAAATAAATAACTGCAAGTGCAAGTAATGTAAGGACCTGTTTGGTAATGTTGAAGATATTATTTGCATAAAATTTCTGCTATTCTTTGCTATTATTCAATCTTTTTGAAAGCAATAACACTTTGCTATCAAAGATCTAAAGATTATACAAATATTTTTTTTGGGCAGCGATTTTCAAAAATTTTAAAACCAATTTTACAAATAATTTGAAAAAATAAAAGCATTTCTTCATGCATTTTTTTTATAATTTAGCTTATTTTTCTTCTCGTGTTTGCAAACAAAAATTGAAAATAAAAACAATACCAAGCAAACTCTTAGTTAACAATATTATTTTAAAAAAAAAAACAAAAGGATAAGTCATACCACCTGTATGACATGCTATAAAGATGGATCTTACATCCAGCGGGAGAAATTAAAAGCAACCAATAGGATTGAGAAAGAAGAATTGCAGAAGAGGGATCTCCAACCATGAGAAAACTTTTAATTACAATAATTTTCACAACCTTGGTTGCATCTCCAGGTAAGATCAGTAAATATTCATTGTCTTAACTAAAAAGTATTTGTTTCAAGCATTCAAATATTGATAAAATTTTCTGACATTTGTTTTGGCTTGCACTTCAATATCTTCCTAAAATAAAATGTATCCTTCAAGAAAAGAAAAAAAGAAGTCATGTTACACATCACAATATACTTGCAAATGTCATTTATATCTATTTGGCTCAATATAATCATCAATTTGGAAATTGTTTACAAGGATGCTCTTTATCTGATACACAATACATTGTGATTTTGGGTTATACTTTCCTCTGAATTATCCATATTGCAATATTGATAGTGTTTTCTATTTAATGAACCAGGAACAACGCATATGCCATTGGAAGAGCATAAATCTCCATTTGATTGTTGTTCTTTATGACTAGGGGAAATATATGTATGCTTCTATTGTATTTTATGAGCATGTTAATTCTATGGTATTGCATCAAAAAGTTCTGTAATACATGAGCGCCCACTCATGATATAAAAGACAAATAAAATAGGCACATTTCAATTAATAGATTAAACATATTTGACCTCTTGAACAAGAGGTCAGCTCAATCTCAACTCACAATTCATCAAAAAAAAGAAAAAGAAAATAGAAGATGATCAATAGATCAAAAATTATAATAGCTAGGTTTGATTTCAATAAAATGGGCATTATAATTAGCTAAACCCAACACTCGGGGGTGCACCACTTAAGACTTGAACCCACCAACATCTATGGTTTTTAAGAAGTCATCAAAACCTTTGATTGCTAAGCATAGTAGCATGATAGGAATAAGCCCTAGTTCATAGCAGTGTTGCATTTCTTAAGTTAAACAATGACAAAAAATTCAGGCGATGAATGTTATTTGACCTACCCAGCCATTATTTAACATAATGCTACTAGATTCCGAGTATGCATGAACATGATATAGCAACATGTACAATAAGATTTCATTGTGTATGATATTTTTTCTCTTTCAGCAATCGCCTTGGCACCGATGGATGACAATCCCCGCTATGCATATTGTGATGGTCCATGCACCGAAAATTGCAATGAATATTGCATGTCCTTAACCTTCCGTGAAGGCGAATGCGTTGTGACACCTAACAAGAAGGATTATGTATCTTGCTGTTGTTATGTATACCTGTAAACAAGAAGATCTTTGGCTTTTCAAAGACCATATTTTCAGTATGGAAGTAAATAAGAAGGATGGCCTTCCATAGTATCAAGTAATTAAACCCTATGTTCCATGCTATGTTCATGATATTGTATATGGTCGTACCAGAAAACCCTCATTCAAGGGTTTAGCTTTTAAATAATGTTTGGCATTCTAGTGTCCTTTTATTTCTATGGCCAAGTAATGATTTCTTTTCCTCTAATATAGCCTTTTCCTCACGAAGAATAAATAGTAATAGATAATGCATAATTTCGGTGATATACTTATTGGATTCTATATTACTTATTAGGTTATCTAGTTCATACGGGAACAGATTTAATAAATATCCTTTCAACTGTTAATACTATATTCTTTAGAAGAAGAAAAAAAAAAGCTGTGGCCATTATACATTTATAACATGCCACAGTTACCAGCTTAATCATTGCAGATAAGCTATGATGCTTTCCACTCTTACCTATTCTCTTCCTCCTGCTATCTCTTCAGAGCTGCTTCCCTTGATCTCCCTCCATGTGTGTGTTGCAGTCCTCCACCAATCAACCATCTCTAAAACTCATCAAAACATATTGCAAAGCATTATTATTAAATTTAAAAGAGTTTATTCAGACCTATTGAAAGAAACAGAACACATTGAAGGGGGGGATGTAAGTTTCAAAAAAAGAACCTTTCCTAGAGCAGAACATGTAATTCGTATCAGTATCCAATTTTACAGGACTGCCTGCATCTAGTTGAACAAATACATTCCGATACTTGGATCAATCTCAGTGAGAAAGCAGAGTCTTTCCAGCAGTCACCCAGTTTGCTAAATGAAGACAAATCATGAAAAGGTTCAAACAGAACAAATTCTGTTCCATTAGGGAAAAAAAGGAATCATACTGTTATCCTATTTTTTCTAAGTTTCACCTCATAAATCCATTTTATTTCATCTCTTCTCTTCACCAACTATAAAAAAACTATAAGCATTCATCCAAAAAGCTTTCCTATCAATGGAAAACAATCAAATGGAGCGAGCAATCAGCCAAAAATATGATGCAGAATGTCAGGTGAAATGATCACTTCTGTACTGAAAAATGGAATCAAATAACCTCATTAAGCTATTGCTACATGGTTGTACTTAATCTAGAAAGCATCAATATTCCAAGGGCCAACTGCAGCATAAAGTCACATCTTCCGTGGATCTATGAAAACATTAGGAATCTACTGCATGTAATTTCCAACACAACTAGCAATAACTTGCAAAGTTGTTGATAATATTCCAATTTCATTAAAAAAAAAGCTGTATAGGGTTTTAAATGATGCAATCGACTGACAATCACTAAGAGTTGATTAGCAGAAGGATAAAATCGCTGCTGTGAAAGTTTACCATCTCAGTTTACAATGAAATTAGAAAAGCAAAAATAATTGTTGTAAACAAATTGTCGAGATATACCTTAAGAAAGAATTGGGTCCAGACATCCCAATCAAAGATCCCCAAAAGCAAACACCAGAAATGATGTGAAGAATACTTGTATAACAACATTTACCAGTCATCAAATGCTTATCCTTTGCAGGGGAAAAATTGCAATACCCTTGAATAAAAAAAAAAGAGAGAAAAAGAGTAACCTAAAATGTGATCTTCTTTTGCGAAGCAGCACAAGGAACAAGTCAAAACCTACCCTCAAGACAGCTTACATTTTGAAATTTAAGAAGCACAAGTTGAAACACTGGCAAGACTCCTGTAGCAACAGTGAGCATGAAAAAGTAGTACGCATTTGCACCAAACCTAAGGTATCACAATCTCACTTGGCATGAAGCATGCAACTACAGGAAATTCAACAGAAGGGGAATGGTGTACAGAAACAAAACAATAATAGAGAAAGAAATTAATAAATTATGGAAAAATAATGAACGTTATGATACTTACAGGTTTCTAAGATATAACTTTTTTAAATGGATACTGTATTCTCATATCTTTCAGCAACTTTTCATGGTCCAGTGATATGCAGACGAGCAACGAATATGTCAGTATCCTGCACACCTTCAAGATAACTGATGCTAATTCCTGTACCAGTTTCTTGAAGCATGCCTACATCATTAATCACCAATTACTTAGGTTATTTTGCCAATGCCACCAGCTTCAACCGTGCTTCTCATCTGAATGACACCGCAATTGTCTGCTTTAAATCAACGAAGGATTGATAAAAGAAAAGTTAAAAACAGACCAAAGAGCCAAAGATGGATACCTTACAAAGAAGATCATACAGCATTACTAGGTTAATTTCTATGGATGAGGAATGAGAATGTGTAACTGATGCACAGCAAACTGCCAAATCTACAATTGATGAGGTAATGAACAGACTTTTGTGAATGAACAAAGCAAACAACTCTACACTTGATGAGGTTAAAGTGCCTTCCCATCATTCATCTGAAGGGAAAATGCTTTCATTCAATGCTTAAAGTGAAAATAACAAGGAGGAAATTTGAGAACTGCTAAAGCTGTTCAAGTTTATAACTTCATCCAAAATATAGCTCAGAACTGTGCCTTGGTCACAAAACGTGTGCACCGCAAATTGGCCCTGAATGTTGAGATTACCAAAATCTTACAGTTAGTAGTAGAGAAAAAAAAATAGAGTTTGTAACCAATGTATCGAGTCCCATCCACCACTTTCCTCGGGTTCAGTTTCATAAGATGCTAAATACAAACTAAATTAAAGAATTAGTTCAGATGTGACCATCAATAACTCCTTTTTTTTACCTTTTTTTTCTGTTTTTGAGATTAGAAGGGGCTAATCCCCACGTTTCTACCCTATACCCACCCCACCCCTCCAGGGGCAACTCCACGCGGAACCGAACCCCCATCCCCTTGTTCAAGTGGCAAGGGGAGCACTTGGGGGCAAGAACTCCGCAATTTTCAAGTGTTGGAAGGGAATTTTCACAGAAAAGTACTGATTTTTTTTTAAAAAAAGAAATACTTAAATTGGATTTATCGCTTCGATGATGTTTACGGTAACACTCCAGGATCAAACCAAGAAAGGGAGGAAGAAGAAAAAGAGAGATGAAAAGAGGAACAAATGCATCATACCATCCAAAAAATTAAAGCTGCTACAATGTGGATTTAACCTGACAGAGATCACAATCCAAGAATCGGAAGATGATAGGAGGTAGTTTAGGTTTTCCCGGAACAAATGCAATTATCTCCCGCCTTCGCACCACATGTGGAGCTAGTTCGTACTGGCATTACTGCTCGTGTTTGAGCCAGCTTGGAAGCAAGTTGGTAAGACGCCAACACCCGCACGATATGGAAAATTCGTACGAGATAGTCATTGCCTCCTGCGTCCTAAATTCTATTTTTCAGTAGGATAGTGCTTTCCTTGAAGTTTCTTATAGGCAGTCGTTCACAACCTGGCTGAGGGTCCACCAGGATGGTTGGGCTAAAAATCTTATTGTATTTATGGATGGAGTCATTGCAAACAGCAAATTTATGAAATTATAGGCTGAGTCAAGTTTATATACATAAATAATTAGGAATAGCTTAGAAATAGACCAGCTCACGATATTCGGAAGCTACTAAAGAAGTGTGGCTCTCATTAGGCCATTCACATATACAGAAAAGTAAATAGTGCCGTCGATTGAATTGTTTCTTTTGCGGCTCATCATTCTGAAAGTTTCATATGAATGAATCGTGGTGCAATGTCAGAACTCTTATCTGATCTTTTATTTTCTAATTTTGTTGGCCGTATTCTCACCTATCAATTGTGAGCCGTCATTATACGACGACGGAAAAAAAAAAAAAAAGCAGCAGGAAGATGAGAAGAAGAAAAATAATTAAAAAAAGGGCCGAATCTCATAGATAAGACATATGGTGGGTACAATAGCGGGATGTCGTAGAGCAAGGATAATGAAATGCACTTTTCTCCTGCCTAACGCACCTCTTGTGTCCGTTTCCAGCTTCCACCTTGCTTTCCTCGTGGAGCCAGTTCGGACCGACGTTATTGCTCGCATTTGAGCAAGCTTGGAAGCAAACTGAGAAGCCGCCAACACCCGCGCGATGTGGAAAATTCGAACGTCATGTCATGATAGTGGAAGAAAAGCAGCATCTTCCACGCTTGTTCCAGCGGGGAGAATACCATTTTAAAAATGCCGATGAAGTCATTCTTTCATTACCAATTCAACGAAGACTGCTGCTTCCATCTCTCTGGAGTTGCTTTTTTAGAGATAGACGTTGCCTCGTGCCTTCTAGTTCCATTTTTCAGCAGGAAAGGGCCTATTTAGATGATTGGCCTGAAAATTTTATTGGATTCATGAGTTGAATCAGTACAGCTAGTAAATTTATAGAATTATAGATTCGGCTAAGTCTATATCCATAATTATTCAAAAATAGCTTTGGAGTCGATCGGCCTCCACGCCGCTGAATTCTTCGAGATGATGTCGAACACTCGCTCTAAAGTCTAACCAATTTAAAGTAGTAGTGACTTTCTAAACGAACATCGCGAAGTCATTGAACCACTTGTTTATCTCTATTTATTGCTCCTTCTGATATCCGACGTCCAAGAGAGGGCACCTCGCCTGTCTGCTGGTGGGTAATGAACTCAATTCCATTGCCACAAGACTGTTAAATCTCAATCTAAATAGAGTATATCCCCCATTTGATCAGCTGATCTTGCTATTTCAGTGACCACGTTCTGCTTCGCAGTTTGGCATTTGCAAGCTCTTGCCAGATTCCTCATGGCTCCGCCTCTGCTGTACTGCCATCCACGGGAGTTCTCTGTAGGAAAATTCTGGAGGCCATACTTCTCCAGTGCCATCATTCTAATCCTTGGTTTGAGCTACTTGGCATTCCAAACCTCAGCAGCTTCTACCACTTCAAAACTAAACGGTGCAACTGATGATCGCCTCGCCCTTCTATCCTTCAAAACTCTCATAGCCGATCGCTCTGGAGCATTAGCATCCTGGAGCAACTCCACTCTCCATCACTGTCAGTGGGAAGGCGTCTCATGTGGCGGCCGCCGGCACCCAGAGAGGGTCATAGCATTAGAGCTTGACAATCTCAACCTTACTGGATCCATGTCGCCGCACCTAGGAAATCTCACTTTCCTCAGAAGGCTCCACCTCTCCATGAATCAACTCCAAGGGCCCATCCCACAAGAACTAGGCCGCTTGTTCCGGCTTCGGTCTCTCAACCTCGGATTCAATTCTCTTGAAGGGGAGATTCCCACCAATCTCAGTAGTTGCACTGACCTCCTCAGCATCAACATAAGTAACAACATGCTCGGAGGATCAATTCCTGCGGAGTTTGGCTCCCTTTCAAAGCTCACGGTACTTGATCTTGGCGGCAACCCTCTAACTGGTGGCATTCCGTCCTCACTGGGGAACATCTCTTCTCTTATCGGCCTTCTTCTTTATGAAAATGATTTGGAGGGAAGCATTCCAGACGGCCTAGGAAAGCTCGCGAGCCTGCAAGTCTTTCATGTGGCCCGAAACAAGCTTTCAAGTGAGATTCCATCCTCTCTTTACAATCTCTCTTCCATTCAGATATTTGATGCAGGCGAGAATCGTCTTGTTGGAAATCTACCATCCAATATGTTTGATAACCTTCCGAACCTCCAAATGCTTATTTTGGACGATAACCAGTTTAGTGGTCCCATTCCAAATTCACTCCCCAATGCCTCTAGATTGGTAGAAGTTGATCTCAAAGACAACAAATTCAGTGGAACAGTGCCCTCTAATCTGGGAAATCTAAAGAACCTCTACTGGATTAATCTTAATACGAATCAGCTTGAAGCTAGAGATGCCAAGGATTGGACCTTCCTCACCTCTTTGACAAACTGCAGCCTTTTAGGGACACTAGGGCTTGCAAACAACAGGCTTGGTGGTGAATTGCCCAGCTCCATTGCCAATCTCTCCAGAAAGCTAGATTTGCTGTCAATGGGGCAGAACCAAATATCAGGAAGCATACCTGAAGGAATTGGAAACCTCGTCAATCTAACCGTGTTCTTGGTGAATGACAACCGCTTGACTGGCATAATTCCTTCTAGCATAGGGAAGCTTCGGAAGCTACGTCTTCTGGTTCTACCAAGAAACAATTTTATTGGACAAATTCCATCTTCCATTGGCAACCTCACACAATTGCTTTGGCTGTACTTGGAAGAGAGCGGCCTGAGTGGAACTATACCTGCCGAATTCGGAAACTGCAAGAGCTTGCAAGAGCTTGACCTTGCTTACAATAAGTTAAGTGGTGCCATCCCCAGAGAGCTCGTTGGCCTTAGTTCTCTATCCATATTTCTTAATTTATCAGGTAATGCCCTTGTTGGATCCTTACCCACAGAAGTTGGCAACTTGAAGAATCTTGGTCAGCTCGATATTTCGGAGAACAGATTGTCTGGTGAGATTCCAAGCACTCTTGGTGATTGTCAAAGCTTGGAGTACCTCTATATGGAAGGGAACCTCTTTCAAGGAAACATTCCTCAGGCTTTGAGCAATTTGAAAGGCCTTCAAGAGCTAGACCTTTCCCACAACAATCTATCAGGACCGGTTCCAGAATTCTTAGGGAGGTTAAGCACTCTGCTTCATCTAGATTTGTCCTTCAATGATCTCACTGGCGAAGTACCAAAAGAAGGTGTCTTTAAAAATGCAAGTGCTGTTTCCGTGCTCGGCAACGACGGCCTTTGCGGAGGTATTGTAGAATTAAATTTGCCTTCATGCAATACCAAATCTTCCAGGAAAAAGCATATGTCTGTTGCACTCAAAGCAATCATCCCTGTAATCAGTGCAGTCCTCTGTCTAGTCTTATTGCTTTCTGTGTGCATGTCTCGTCGTTGGGTGAAGAATTGCAGAAGAACTTCATCTCCACCTTCGATTAAGGATCAATTCTTGAGGGTCTCTTATTTTGACCTGTTTAGAGCAACTAATGGATTCTCATCATCTAATTTAATTGGAGCTGGAAGTTTTGGTTCTGTGTACAAGGGAGTTTTGGACTCCAATGAACAAATTGTCGCGGTGAAGGTTCTAGATCTTCAACAACGAGGAGCATCGAAGAGTTTCATGGCTGAATGTGAAGCCTTAAGAAACATCCGGCATCGGAATCTTGTTAAGATCTTAACTTCATGTTCGGGTGTCAATGTCAATGGCGATGATTTTAAAGCTCTGGTGCTTGAATTCATGCCTAATGGAAGTTTGGAGAAGTGGTTGCATCCAGAGGAATCTTTGCATTCTGGAACGAGGACCTTGAACCTTATTCAGAGATTGAACATAGCTATTGATGTTGCCTCTGCATTGGATTATCTTCATCACCATAGCCAGATGCCAATAGTCCATTGTGATCTGAAACCAAGCAATGTTCTGCTAGATGATGATATGTGTGCCCATCTGAGTGACTTTGGATTAGCAAGGATTCTTTCTGATGAAGTTTTTAAGTCCCACGAATATCCATCTAGCTCTGTCGGAATAAGGGGAACCATTGGTTACATTGCTCCAGGTAAGCATTTCTAGTGATGCCTAAAGCATCTCTTTTTGTTATTTTTAATTTTTTTTGTCCACATTTTTTGGATGACATTATCAAGAAATGTAGAGAATGAATATTTGTTTTTCTAGCCATCTCGGTACATTATGAAGTTCATCGATGCTTTTTCATGAAAAACTAACGACGATATTTTGAAGACTTGGATAGCTTATCTAAAATGATAGCGCTAAATTCTCTAGGATATGTTTAAAATACAGCATGATATTTATGTTGATTGTGGATTCTAGCTCCCTTTTTTTTGTGCAAGGCACATGTAGAAATATCATATCCTTAATGCAGATCTTAATTATTTTTTTTCCCTCAAAGCAATCCTATAGATGTTAGCCAAGAGGCTCTCATTTGGCTGACCACTGCCATCGACATAGTCCATTAACTTATGATAGATAATCAGAGGTTTAGCGAAGCCAGAAACCAGCATTTTTTTTTGTTCCAACCAAGTAGCCTGTTGTTTTAAGATACTATTACAGAGGAATCGAATCTATGTGAAAATTAAGAGATGGTATAAAAGAATGGAAGCAGTACATATTGCTCAGAAAGGAAGAAATGGGCTGAGGTGACAGTTTAGATATCTTACTTACCTACTAGATCATGTTTTGAGCCTTATGACAGCTTCTTCATTGGGCCTTGTGATCTAACTCCTTGATTATTTAGACTTCTAGTCTAGATCACCATCTCTATAAGATGGCACATTTTTAATTAACATCACTACTCCATTTTGTTCTTGTTTCTTCCAAACAAATCCTTTATGTGAATCTTATCTTTGTGACTAGAGAGTCTTTGTTTTTGCATAAAATGAAAAATAACAAAGAACTGAAAGAGTCATAATGGTGATTTCCATAGTATCAGAAAATGTGGTCAAGAACATAAACCATTAATTCACCAAAGTACAGGCAATGGATGGGGAAAAGCTTGGATGATGATGATGATGATTTTTATATATCCACATCATTTGCGTATTGTAAAGTTTTTCAGCTCAAAGCAAGTATATTTTCTTAAAAAAGAAAGAATAACATATTTAATTTTAAACACCAGAGCTTGGATTACATATGACATAGAAGTACTAATTATAATTTTGGCGTGCTTCATCAAAAATTGTCTGAAAATAAGATTGCAGATTCCATGTACCAAAAGTGGTGCCTAACTTTTGACACATGAATGAATTACAGAATATGGGTTGGCTGGTCAAGTCTCCACCAAAGGCGATGTCTACAGTTATGGAATCCTCTTGCTGGAGATGTTTACAGGGAGAAGACCAACTGATGACATCTCAAAGGCTGGTTTAGAACTCTATAAATATGTAGAGATGGCGTTTCCCGACCGAGTGTTGGATGTC